>NC_134037.1:11770460-12379349 GCF_965140245.1 Athene noctua | reverse complement strand
CTTTACTTAGATTCCATCATATCAGCAATAGTTCTAAAAATCACATGGCACATTTGTATGGCAGCTATTTCCTTTGACTTCAGATTCAGAAGCTTTTTTAAGGCTGTGGGTGAACTATTTTTTAGAAGAGTACTCAGGCCAGGAAAGAAAGCAGGGAGCTGGATGCAGGGCTGCCCTTGATAGCCATTTGCAGTTTTCATCATGAGTGTTCTAACAGGAAAGATACTTGTTCAATCTAAGTTTCCCCTTTAAACCATGTTTTGTTTGTGTTATATAATTTCCTGATATCATTTCCCTGACCTCAAGAATTAGAAGAACTAAAAGGAATTAATCTGAAAGAGTAGACCTCCTGTGAGGTTTTTTTTTTCTTGCTGTGAGTCACACTTTCAGAGTACCCAGATTTTCGTCTCTCAGAAAGTCAGGTTCAGTGCAACTAGGAGTATTCTATCTTAAAATTTTAGAGCTGTAGTAAGGTCAGGGTGACAGGGGAAAAAGAGATGACAACACCTGTTGGTTCCTGGTAGATTGGTAAGCAGCACTCATTGCAGGGAGCTCCAAAAGTTGAAGCAGGCAATATGTCTTGTTATTCCTCTGAAAATGTTATATATGTATATGTTAGAGTACTGTCCACAGACCTCAATCTACACTGGGACTACTTTGTGTAAGTGAGTAAGGTAGAGTCCCTCCTTGGGAGAGCTTGCAGTCCAGATAGACAAGCTGGATGAAGGCTGAGGGAGGGAGCAAAGTCACCAGCCAGGCAGTGTGTCAGCCAGCCAGGACAGCCCTGCTCTTCCACACTTCCAGGCTGGTCTTCTGTAGGCCATGCCTGAAAACATGTGAGGTCAATGAACCTGGACAGTAATAAACAACTCCTGGTTGCATGTAAAGGTACGAAAATTACATTTCTAATAAATGCTTGAATTGCTGGCTTTACTAATCCAGGATTTTAAACATAGACTGACCATTTCAATAGGGCTTACTATAGTATCTTATGCCTCCACTAACAAAGGCTGTAAGTGTGTGTGAAAAACAGGTAATATAATTTGCAGAAAGAAACATCTCAGTAAATGTCTAATTATACCATTTAAACTGTGCTTGCTGGAGCCCTGGGCTATACTCCACTGCTTGAATTTTTGTAAATCCTTGACATTAAAGCTGCTTAAATCCATGCCAGAAGCAACATTGGATCTGTCAACCAGAGAGTGAGTCTTCATTATCCAAAATTAAAGATGTGTGAAGCCTCAGATAGCTTTTCCTTTCAGCTACTCTGCTCCAGTGTTGGACAGCCTGTGTGAGAGATGCAAAGCTCAGTTGTAGGATCATACCCTTTACTTGGGTAATACATACAATAAGTATCACTAGTACAACATTTCTGGCTCATGCAGATAGAGCAAAGAGCCACCCTGCTTGTGATTTTCTTTGTGCTTTGAGGGCTCTGGAACTTGTCCTGCACCCTGAACAAATCAGTGAAGCCCTGCCAGCCCAGGCCAGTGTCTGAGTTTCAACTAAATCAATTGCAGAAGTTTCCAGTACAATGCTAGTTGTGTTATCTGTATAATCATGTAGATCTCCTTTGTAGTGCACTTCTCAACGTAGTTCTGGCTCTTTAACACAACTAGAAGAAGAGTTTGGTTTCATGGTTAGATAAATACTCCTAAAGTACCTTTAAACTGGGAATATTTTCCTGAAAATTATCACATGGGAATGACTCTTCCACCTCCTTCTGGGAGAAAAAAGAACTGGTTGCAAAGAAGGTGATAATGTGTCAACAGGAGAGTCAGAAATGGCCATAAGCAAAAGGAGTTTTATCCAACTCTCCACATAAACTCTTTCACTTTCTCTGCATTTTAAGAGAGATTCAGAAAAAATAAAATTCAGAACATGTTTTTGTCGTACTTCCATTAAATAATGCTTTCTCAATCAAAACACTCACTTGTTCTCAGTCTATCAAAATTGAGCTGAAAAGTAAGTATTTCTCCTTCCATGAGATTTGCAATGGTGGGTCCTTGCTTTGGTGGTCATAAAACAAAGAAGTCAAATATGCTTGAACACTGAAGACACCTTGGCATATTTTTGTCAGAAAAGATGCAGTATTCGGGGGATGCAAAGTAATTTCAACTGTCTTCCTAGAATTCCTTGCAGATGGAGAGTAATGATAAATCTCTCCGCTTCCGTGCATGGTTTAGGGTTGCTGCATGCTGTTTGAACAGCTGCACTTGTCCCATCCCTGAAGGTGGATGCAAGTCAGTGGAGGAGGAAGCAATCCAAGTATATATCATTCTAAAGTGACAGACAGGATGAGTTACTGGTTTTTTTCCACTGATAAATTCCTTGTTTCTGTTAGTTATACTGAACATGCTGTCATGACTGAAGAGTTTCAGCAACTCATCATAGCACTCAGTGCATCTGTCATGTAAAAGAAAGGTTTCTCTTCCTGTCCCAGCTCAAATTTCCTTATACACAAATCTCCCTAAACTCCCTTTAAACCCCCAAAAAGGCACATCTCATGGAGCAAACTGCACTACTCTGTGGTTGGGTAACTTACTACCTACAGCCTTCCTGCAGTTTCTTAATGGAGAGTTCCTGTAAAATCATTCAGTAAGTATATGTTGTCCCTTCTTAGAGGACTTGCATAGAGTAAAAACTGTATACTTGTAATTTTTTGCCCATATTTAGTAGCCTTAAAGATGTAATTTTCAAAGCCAATATTTATTGCCAAATTCCTCAAGTGATCCAAGAAAGCATGATTTCTTACAAGAAAGGAAGGTGTCTTCAGTCTCCTGTCATGTTGCTACAAGACTGAAGCCTGGGTAATTCACCGCACAGCAAGCACACCTCCATGCTGAACGCTCGTGCAAAGAAACCCCTAAAACCCACCACCTATTTTCTCCAGGGGACCTTACTGATTGACAGTGAACATGTCTGTGGAGCTGCATTTGGTCTGATCTGTGACTGGCATGTAACAGTTAATTTAAGCAAGTGTAGCTGGGTCTTCAGTGGTGCCACGGATCTGGTCAACATCCTCACATCCTCACACCTTCCAGCCCATTGTACTGGGTCTCAGCTCACTGATTACGAGGTTTCAGGTTACTAGGACCCCTCCTGGGACATGTTGGGCATGGACTCCAGGAGGAACCAGCTTCATCTAAATGTCAATGTGTAGAAGTTGGTATTAAGCTCTCTCTGCCATCTGTGGTGTCAAAGCAGAACTCCGAGGGGGTATTTTTCCCATTAAAAGGGAAATGTCCAAGTTAGATAAGAAGAAAAGCTTCTTGCAACTTCCTATTTTGCCTCTAAAGTTTTTAAATGATGCCCAAAAAAGCAGCTGAGACTTAGGTGATGAATTTTACATTATCTGAAGTGGTATAAGATCCATCATAGACAAGACTGTGTCTTAGTCTTTCATGGAAGCAGAGGCCAAAGAGCCCATCACTGCTGGCCCTTCAGACACCCACAGCTCCCAGGCAGGACATCTTGATCATGTAAACACAGAGAACTTATCCAGGGAAGGTGGTGAGTTTGTGGAGCCACTATACATCTACAGAATCACATGGCAAGTTACACACAAGCAGGCAGGCTTTGCATAGGTTTTGTGGATTTTCATCCCAAAGACTAAAAAAAAGAGGTTCAAATGGTTTAGGAAACAATAAACTTTATGCATGCTGTACTATTTCCACCAGCTCTTCTGCTGGAGAACAGCAGATACAACAGTCCCAGATGAGAGCAGTTCCTATTACTCTCTCTCTGCTTCTTTTTGATCAGCTCTGAGAGGCAACCACAGCCTCCTCCCTCCCAGCTCCCCACAGAAGTTCACATCTGAAGAACTGGTTTTCATGAGGCAGTGAACACCTTTTCTCTCATTGTCCCTTTAAAACCGCAGACAATGAGCAATCCTCTGTGGCTGGTCCTATGCCATCACATTTTGCCTCCTCCTGGAAATCTAGTTCAAAATTGAGGCTAAAAAATATCAGAGTATCCCCTCCCCTTATATTTTTAAAGTGACATTTGTGATGTGGAGAGTTTGTAGGCTCCAAGAACATTTCCACCAGCTGAGTGAACAGAGGGAGCTGCAGAGAGTCCTAGGGAAGAGGTGAGCTAGAGGGATAGACATTGCATCAGAGCATTTGTTGTTTTCTGGGGGCAATATAGACTATTGAATCCTGGTTTTAATATAGTCATCAGAAAACCTGAAGAAAAGTAATTTTTCTGTAAAACCCCTTTGGTCAGATATAAATTGAATTTTCTACATGTATAGTGAATACTTTCCAGTTTAAAGAAAGTGCTAATATACAGGCTACACAGGAAGATGTGCAGAGGCTTTACCCTAAAAACTTATCTGAGCATCACCAAGAAAAAAGAATAGTTCTAGTTTTAAGAAAATAATTAAAATAACAATACAACTGTGCAGTCTGTTTTACAGTGCAGTTCACATATTTTCAAAGTCTATATCAACTTAACAAGTCTCCAAAGACTTCGAAGCCATCTATGGTGTACCCTGTTAACTGCTGGCAGTATAAATATTATGGGTATTTAGTTCCTGGCACAATAACTTGGATATTGAATCTTAAATGAATGAAAATTCTAAATTGAAACCCTTAATTCAAACACATCTGCGTTTCAAAGATCTTTTAAAATCTGAATCTGGATTCAGGTCGGAAGTACACCACTATACCACCAGAGTGGACTTGCTACAACTCCTAGCATAAATGCCACATACACTTTCAAATATATGATATATGTGATTGAAATATATGTGATTGAAATTGGCATCTAGAAAGCAAGGCAAAAGGTATTTCTCAAATTACTAACATAGATAGGTTTGATGCATTTTATATAGAGAGATAAATCCTTTTTATCCTATTTTGCAATATTTTATTTATTTAACAAGTAAAAGGCTAATTTGCATCATAAAAGAAAGCTAAAAAGACAAAACTAACCAGAGCTGACCAAAGCTGAAAAACAGGAAAGCCACCAGGGAAAGAGAAAAAAGGAATTCTAGTTATTTTACATAACAGATGGCAGCATAACAGAGAGCAGCTGATGTTGGTAGCCTAAGGGAATTTTCCCGTGTCAGAAGAAAAATAAAATTTAGGGTATACAGAACCCTACATAAAATGAGTTTCATAAAAAGAGTGTTTTATTTACATATACATGTATGGACATAGACATATAGATGTATAAAAACGCACATAGTTGTATAGACATCTGTGCTTGGAGGGAAGAAAGACTAAAAATTATGACAGAATTATATTTTCCTTACCTGCTACACAGTGTTTATTGCTCCTTTCTTTGGAGCACCTTGTTGCCCTCCTTCTCTACCAAATTCAGCCTTTCCTTTCCCCGCTCCGGGGTTCTCTACACTTTCATCTGTATACTCATCTGGGTTCCCATTTCCCTGTACTCTCTCCCTCCTACAGCTCCATTTTATTCTGCCACGGAATCCTGTGTCCTGTACAACCTTTCACCCTTCTGCTACTGTCCTCCAAAACTTTTTTCCATGTTGCTCTCCTGCCTGGAAATAGAGCTTGCCCTGGAAAGCAAATCTCACCCAGGATGCAGACCCCTCTAAGCCTGCGAGGGCAGACCCATCAAACAAGACTTGCTGCACCTCACCTCTCTGAGCTGCCTCTGCATACACAGGAGCTTTCAGGGTGATTTGTGTTGTCTGTTCAGACCAGAGATACTTAATGTATGACCTTTGACATCTGTATATCTTGCCTCAGCAATTAATCCACTTTATGGCTCACTCTCCGTCACCTTTTTTTTCCCATGAACAGCGGATGAAATATTCTCAGCGGTGGCATCCCTCTCCCACTCTGCATGTTCCCAGCTGGCTTGTCCCCTCCCTGGCCCCATACACACCCATCCCACTAGGCTTAAGGTTTATGACAGGGATAAACCAAACCACTAAGGCAAGGACCAGAAGGTCCTATGGAGTTAAGTACCATAATAGCTGACTAAGATATCTGAATCTGCATATCTTATCTGAACAAGATATACAATGTACAAAGGAAAACACATTATAATGAGGAAGCTCTGAAAAAGGACAGCACAGAAGAGAGAAAGAAGAACATGAATAATCTCACGCAGCATCATGGACTAGTGCTGCTTGGAGATTGATGGGTTCAAGTCATTTTGGACTATGTCCCTGCGTGCAAGGGTTTGTGAGCTGCTATTTGGGGTATAAAGGAAAAATAGCTGCTGATCCAGTGTCATTTGACCTAGCACAGATCATACCTCTGATGTAACTGTTAATGTAATGAATAGTAATTATTTCTTCTGAGTATATCGTTGCACCAAAAGAGAAAACTGATTGTTATTATCTAGATTCATCATTCACTAAAAGCTACATGCAGGAATTTTCCATGCACCAGTCTAACTTCACTTGTATTGAATCAATGTCCTGTTTTTTCCCCATGGATTCAACTAGAAGTAAATGAAGGCCTAAGATCTTTGAAAACACCTAGCCAAAGAAGGAAGCTTTGCCTTGTTGAGAATATTTTTTCTAAGGCTTTGAAAGAAGATGAAATTTTAGCGGCCTTGGAAGGAAATAGATGGGATCAGCATAAAAATCTTGAAGTCAGCACTCCTAAATGGGAAGTTCTTCTTCCATCCAAGTCCTAAGAAGTGGTCTGTTGAATTCTGTGCTCAGTGTCATTTTATTCCCAGGAGAGGTTTGGTCTGTGTGACTCTTATCCCAGATCTTACCCATTACTGAGATAAGAGGTGGGCTCAGGTAGCTGTTGTAGCTGGCCATTTCCAGGTTGAAATGCTCTGTTGTGATAATGTCTGGCCACAGTTCTTCCTCCTCTACAACTACAAGGCTGCACTGACTCAAAGCTGATGTAGCAGAAAAGAAAACCTGACAACTATTTTATAGTGGGATTTTTTTTTTCCTCAATGGTTAATATTTCCACTCACTTTTCTCCCTTTCTATTTCACCTCTTTACTCTGTTATTTTGGTTTGGTTTTCAGTTCAACTGCTCTTAATGGAAAACCACTTGGAAACAACATTTTGGTTGGTTTTGAATTATATTGCTGTGTTTATCTTCAAAACTAGCAATACCACTAAATCTTACTCAGTAAGTAGTTTGTGAGCAATAAAGCAATCATATTCAGGACTCGGGGCTTTTAAATTAGTGTAACCTAAAAGTTCAGTGTGAAGCAAAGAGGGCTAAAATCACTTTGACACATTGTACCCAAACGTACATTTCTAACTATCCTTTCTTCTTACTAGTTCCACAAAATCTTCCTCAAGACATATGCCATAACTGAGACCAAGAAGAAATCCAAGGAAGCCCTGTGAAGACCACTGAGGAGCTGGTAGCCCATTCTGTTCAAGACACTCAGGCTGTTTCTGAGCTTGTAGTAGGCTGGTACAGGATGGTGGTCTTTGGGGGTTTTGGTTTGGACTCATCTTCAGGATAGACAAGGAAGGTGATGACAGTGACCTCATGGGTTATTATGCGACTGTGGCAATCTACACTATCTCAGTATTCAAAATTTTAGGAAAGTTGGATGAAAATGGTGTTAAACTTCTGGAAAGAAAGAGAAGAAGAAGGTATGGGATGGACAATTTTCAAAAGTCTCCAAAAAAAAGTGAATTCACCTAAAAATGTTGAGGATCAAATTTTGTTCTTAAGACATGATATAATCACACTGTCTTGATAGATGGTGACAGCAGTTGATGGGCAAAAGCAAATACCAGGTGTACTCGTGGAATTCCCGAGAAGCCAGGTTTTTGGTGAAAGGAAAAGCAGACGCTAAGTGGAGCAGTAGAGGATTTAGGAAAAGAAAAGGTACAAATGAGAAAGGAAAATAAAAAGAGTGCATCCATGTATGACAAGCTCTGCAGGTGTATGTGTGTGTATGCTACAAGTGCTGGTGGTTCTGGAGTCCTCAGCTAAGTAAGCTGGAGGGCTCCAGAGCAGCGATGGTGCATGAGCAAGCCATTATCCCTCATCAGTAACCAGAGGATATGCTCCCGCCTTTGCTCCAGGCACTGTTTATTTAGCAGGGTACTTGTCTCTAGTGGCCTCATGCTTGCTGCAAAAATCACAGGCTCTTCCAGCACAGATATTATCACCTGTGGTACATAACAAAGATGGAGGAGATGGGGCCAGCCCCTTGATGGTTCACCAGCATCCATTGTCTCAGGTAACGCTGGGGAGTGTGGGACTACATATAAGCAAAGGAACTCAAAGCAAGAAATGTGATTGACTCATCCCAATGGCTCTTAAATTTTATAAACTTTATAAAATCAAAGATTGTTACCTTTATAGAAGTGTGTCACAAGCTCAGCAGAGGATTTACATTTTGATATCACCTGAAATATTGTCCAGCCAAACTGGTGATTCGCCCCTCAGAAGACTCATCTAACACAAGTGCTGATGTGGGCCATGGCTCATTCTACTTCTATGCAAATAAATTAGACCGTTTATATTTAACTAGACATAATGAGCTACTAAATGCCTAGGACCTTTCAGTGCCCCAAGGCCAACAGCAGGGGATGGCCCACATCCATTCTATTAGCCTCTGGGAGCCACTAAAACAAGGTGTCACAACTAAACTGCATGCTGGGATAGTCCTTGGCCCATACTGACCCCTGAGTTACAGGACTGGCCAAACCCACGCCAGAGACCATTTGAACAGTTTCACGAAGAAATATTCCCTGGAATTGTTTACTTACTCACACAGATTTAGCTTCTCTCTCTGTCTATGTAACACAAATTGATTAGTGAGGCTTAACATGCGTCAGATTCTAACTTCACACCACATTCCTGCTCACTAATGAGCATTAGATATTTCATTTTTCTGGAGTATGTACCACACATGATACCCCTCAGGCGCAAAGTCAGTAGGTTACTCTCTGCATGTTATATACATTAATTTACAATTAGTGTATATCAGCTGTCAGAGGATCACATGCAGAATTCAGTGTTCCAGGATGCTACATGGATTTTTGACTTCTAGAAAGCTTTGGTCCATAAATCAGTGCAGGACTTAAAACCTTCCATATAAGCAATATTTTATTTCTGACATTTAGACATGTACTTTGCTGCAGCTGTTCCAGAAAATGCAGTCAAGAACAAATTGATAGCTTGATCTTCTGTGAGATGGGAAGCTGAAGTACTTTCTGTGTAGTAATGGGAGGACTGTTCAGATGTTTCATATCTAAGGTAGCAAACCACCACTGCAATAAGAGCAAATGCAGACTTCACTGTAAAGAACTGCAATATACACTGATGAGCATTACGGTCTCCAACCTGCCCTTAAAAGCAACCTCCTGCAAGGTGTGAGAGGCTAGACCAAATACATGAAGCTTGAATGAAGTCAAGGGGTCTGACCCTACCCCAGATTTCCCATGCTGGTTTAGGCTGTTTCCCAGAATCGTTGGGGCTGGAAGGGACCTCTGGAGACCATCTGGTCCAACATCCCTGCTCAGAGCAGGGTCAGGATTTCCCCATCTGAACTACAATATTTATCTGCTTCAGCAGTTCACTGATGTCTACAAAGATCCCTGAGATCCTTGAAAGGGAAGTGCTACATAAGTAAAATGCATGTGAAATAACTCTCTAGATATTTATCTATGCGACTTTGGTACCTGCAGGTTTCCGTGTGTATGTGTACATACATATGCATTCTGGGGATGTTTGCATGAATCAACACCCTTGTCCTACTCACAACTTTTATTATGGTTGCTGTTATTATTTATTTGTGCTGTCACAGTAGAGTTCTCGGTTACAGAGTTAAGCTGTCTTGTTTACTTCTGTCTGTATCCTTGGCACTTGACATCCTATATACCTTTGGGTCTCTCAAGATCTCCAAGCAAAGGGGCACCTTCTCCTCCTCTTCCTTACTCCTCCAGCATCCCCTCGCTTACATTTACTGGGGAAGGATGCCATGAGTCCTTGATGCAGCCTGAGTGAACTAGGTGTAGCCTGAGTACCCTGCTGGATTGGGCAAACAAATACAGACAGATTACAGACCCTGATGAAAATAAGCTTAGGCACAGTGCCTGTCATCTCACACTGGGGAGTGGGTGAGCAGATGAAGGACCCTTTGCTTAGATACCTTGGGGATGTGGGCATCTAGCACTGTGTTAAGCTGAGCCACTGAATTTCCCAGTAATCCACAGGAACCAATCTCTGGAATAGAGATAACTAAAGTCTTTCTAAGCTTGGACCCAGGTTTTGGGGATGTAGCCCGGTATCTAAAGAGAATGAGGTCCAGATATTTTATTTATGCCATTTGATTTGACCTCATACAGGCAGAGACAGGTCCTAAAGCTTGGCCATAGGGCCAAATTTATACAAGGCACCATGATGTTTGGGTCATATTTTTATTTCACTCCCGCTTCTAAAAAGATACTGGGAGCATGACTTCTATGTAGGAATGGATCAGATACTGATCATTTTAACAGTGAACATGTTTGGAAATGACACCCACAGCCAGATCTGCAAATCTGCACACCCTGGTCTAACAAAACAAACCATAGTACAGAGCATGGGCCTTTGCAGAATGCTGCAATAAGCTGGGACATACTTTTCTCTTTTATTTACTTTTTCTCATGGACAAAAGATTAAAACATACCCTTACACATCTGATCAGAGTGAATCAGGCCAGCTCAGCAAGTTTAGTCTAGTGAACACCATTCAATGTGGTTCCTAAAGAAAATCTTCTCCATATTGAAGAGCTGCAGAAAAAAATGTTGTAGAGGCTGCCATCTGACCTTAGTGGTCCACATGTGTGTATTTGAATGGGATGGGAGAAGAATTAATATTTTATTTGCAGAAAAGCTTTGCAGAAGCTTTAAACAGGGTTTCAGTTCTCACTTTGTATGCTCTAGGTGCCATCACAGATGTGGTGCAACATCTGTAGCACTATCAGTCATGAGGAATCGCAAACAATCCCCGAAATAAGGAGCACTGTAAATAAAACCAGCACTAGAAAGCATTCAAAACATAATAATCCTGCTTACTCTACACAGATGTTAATGAGACCACTTGGGACAGCAGTCCATGCAACTGTAGAGGAGCCAGTGTCTGTGATACTGCTGGACATATGGGTGAGAACAAAGCAAGAATGCAAGGAAAAAAGCAAAAAAGTGAGGAAAACCTTCCAACTGGGAAGGTGTTTGAGGGCGATGGCTTCCAAATCTGGTCAGCATATCGCCAGGAGTTTACCAAGCTATCACATGGAGTCAGTTGAACCAAGTGGTCTTGATTTCATTCTTAGTGAAAGACTTGATGAGAAGATCATTGTGAAATAGAGATGGCTGAGTCTGCTAAGTCAATGCAGTACAGCTGGAGCCTGGTTTAAGGGTAATGAGGTAAGATGCCAAAGACAGAAACTGTCTGGTTCTGAAGAAACAACAGCTCTTTCTCTTCTTCTACCATATCATCTTCTTCCCAACTTCTCTGTTTCCTTTCCCTTTGCTCAGCCTTAATGAGTGATGCTGAATTATTTCCACTATGTCACAACTGTCACAGGTGTTGTCTTCCAGTTTGCTTCTCATTTCCATTATTACATCCACTATTAACATGTATTAGAATGACTGCTCAGATCAGTCTCTTGCAGCCTTCTGTATAGATTGTCCTTGCTAAAGTCCTTGCTTTCTTTAACATGTATAGACATACCTATGTTCCTTAAATATATTTTATCTGCTTCCTGATAAATCACACTTCATTTTAATCTCCTAGTAAAAGATCTGTTCCATCAGATTAAGCAAATAGCACTGAAAGCACTGAAAATTAGAGGGAGTGAATTTGTCCTGCATAGAAAGTGGAGAGGGTGAACTAACTGCCCTTCACAATTTCTAATTCTAATGTGAAATCTGAATTCTCATTTCACATCTCATTTCCAGTGCTCCCCATCTTGGGACTGTTCTCAGAAACAGAAGCTGCAGTGGCAGAAAAATGGAGAAGACAAACTTCTTAATTTCAAAATTTCATAAACAGATAAAAAAACCCACTGATGAGCAAAACCCAGGTATTGTTCCCCCTATGACCATAGTTTCTCTGCTCTGATATTGTAATAATAGAGCCTAGCTATCAGCTGCCGCTAGTGATGCCAAAACCCCTTGGGAAATGACAACTCCATCTGGTAGTTTTTCTGCTGTCACTTGGGGTTATCTACTTGGCCATCCCATGTTGGACCTCTCTGTGGCCAGCCACCTAATGCCAAGTTCCCCAAATTTATAGTTTAGCCTACACTTCAATCACTTGAGACATCCTGTGGGATTTAAACCAGGATGAGTAATTTGGATGTCTCTACATCCTGCCTCTGCTTTCGCACAGTGTTCACGAAAACATCCCTCCCCTCAGAAAACATCGCCCTGGGGCATGCACAGCCTGAGGACAGCAGGTCTGACATGCTGGTGGGATAATCCGAGCTCCTCCATGGCAGTGTGGCTGAGTCACATTCCCCCTCCTCCAAGCAGCAGGGCAAGAAGTTGAACCCAGAACCATTTTGGAGCTGCAGGGTCATAAAACAAAATATGGGAAAGTGTGATCAACTCTTAAAATCATACAGCCTCCTGCCGTTTGGTTTATTCCCAGCCAGGAGCATGAGGAAGGCAAAGTTACATCTTGAACATATAGGCTCAACTTTGTACTTGGATGCAAACATATCCAGTCATATTGCTACCGGGCAGGTAACCAGGAACCTTTTAGCTTCCACCAGAGAAGCCTGGATTACCAAAGTCCTTCTTGTCGAGCTTCTCTTCCTCTCTCCCTTACTCCTCCTGCTTTTTCACTCACTGCTCTACTATTTCAAGGCCTCATGTGTGGGTTGCTTTTGGGCAGCTGCACTTCATTGTGGTTTTGCTGTGATAGCACCCAAACTCCTGGACATAGACAAGGTCTCTGCTGTCACTGATTTTTAATTTCCAGGACTCGTCAGGGTACTGTGGGGGCTGAATGATCTGCAGGGTTTCTGAAGGAAATACAGTCATAAACCCCAGGATGACAGCAGCCTTCTCTGTATTTTGAATAAGTTTCATAAAAACTGCGTCAGATGAAATTATTTATAGTCCTGGGCACTGCTCGCTTTTGGTTTGGACCCAGGCCTTCAAGTTTGCCTCTGCCATGAGGTTTGGTGGTTTCAGCACAGTTTAAGAGGCAGAGCTTTCTGATCCCAACTGCACTACTAACCCCTTGTGTGACCCTGGGTGAAGCAATGGACTTCTCAGTGTGCCAGTCTCCTCCTCTGCAAAATGGAGTTTGTAGCTCCTGCTCACTTCCATCTTCTGGGTATTGAAAAGGACAATTAATTTACATGTGTGAGAAGCTTTTGATGCACAGCATGCTTTATTAAGTGCGAAATCTGATTAGGAAGAATAAGACCATCTACAGAGCTTGTGGATGAGGTTGTTACTTGAAAGTCTTTGGGAAAGAGGAAAAGTTGACAAACACACAGCAAAAGGTAGCCTTTTCTTGGAAATAAAAAAAGCAGATTGAGAGAAGGAGACTTTCCCAGGGCAGGGACTAAGCTGGAAATGCTGTTTCAAAGCCTTTCAGACCCTAAGCTGCCTGATTCACAGGCTCTGGACATGAACATTGGAACTTGCACAGGTACAAATTACCCCTGTGATTAGAGGCTTGAGGAGTAGCTGAAGAGGCTCTGGGGCTGGCCCAGGAGGTGTCCAAGCATACCTGGAAGGGGGATGGTTGTGCATCTGTGGCAGAGCAGCAGACTCAGATTTCATGGAAACTATAATTTTGCCTGCTGCCACCACTAGATCCTAATAACCAAACCAAGAAGGGAATTTTTATGCCGTCCAAGGCATTCCTGATCCCCCTCCGCATCTAGTGAAAACTTAATAGCGTGAGAAAATGCCTTCCTGTAGCGTATTGTAAACCACATGCAGAACAGGAGCAGATGGAGGGGGCCTGTCCTCCATCCAACCGAGGGGGTCTGCCAAGATGCTCCCTGCTGAAGGATGGAAGCAGAAAGAAACATCACCTTTGTAGGGTGCACTCTTTAGTCAATGAGGGCGAAGCCAGCAGAAGTTGCAGAGGCCATGGGGTAATAACTCTTGGTGCTCTGAGGAACGTAAATAGAGAGCGAGCGAGCTGCTTTTCTGAAGCCTTTCCCCCATACAGATGGTAGCAGTTAAGATTCCTGCAGGAGCCAGGAGCTGCAAAGTTAGCACATCTGGAAGTTTCCTGATGCCTGAAGTCAGGCTGTGGCAAACAATGCTCGCTGGGCTGAGCAGGCTCTGCTCGGGCACTTTTATTGCACTTGGACTGATTTCAAGCTCTGCTCCGTGATTAATTGCACTTTTAAAAATAAAGTTCAAAACACTTCCCAGGAAGTTTGGGGAAGGCAGAGCACTTTGGTGGCACCAGAAGCTCAGTGCTCAGTGCAGTTTTCATTATAGTGGCCCCAGATACAGCTTGCATTAGCAACAGCTTCATTTGACATAGGATCTTCTTGCAACCACATTTCATCGAGGAGAGGGTGCTGAGCAATACAGTGTCTCTCCTCTTCCCAAGCCTCTCCGATGTCTGCCAGACATGGCAAGGTGGCACAAGGTGTTGGCCAGGCTTTCTCCCTGCCATCTTGTTTGTGGAGTTAAGTTTGGGGCCAGGCCAGGATTGTAACTATCATCTGCCCCATGGAAATTATGGTAAGGAGGAGCCTTGTGCCTTCCCAGTATAGTCCTGCCCATCTCTCCCAGGGCCAGCCTCATTCTAACCCACAATTAAAAATATATATATATAATATTGGGGGGGGGGAGGGGGGGGAGTAGGAATTAGAAGAGCACACACTTGGGAGGCAAAGGACATTTCAGAGGACTGGAGTTACAGTAAGAAAGGTTCTTGTTGCCATATAATGATGGTGAAGAGGCCAGAGGCAAGACTGAGAAAAAGAGGATGTCGAGTACTTCATATTAGGATAGAAGAAGGATTGAATTCTTTGCTCTCAAAGCAAGCATATAATTGTAGTAGAAGTGCTGTTACTAATGATGGAGGTGCACAAAGTATGTTGCCTGAGCGGAACTGGTGTGGATTGAGCAGAAACCTGGAAACTGGGGTCATGGTAACTCATTAACACCTAACAAAAGGGTTTGTTAAGGGCTGATGCACATCCCATACAACCCCTCCGGCCATCTGCATGAGATAGTGTGGACTAAAATTCACACATCCACAAAAAAGTCCCGCTGCAGCCAGTCACTCGCAGGCAAGGCGTCCACAGGCTGTTCAGCACTCTGTTAGCACCCAAAGGTGCTGCAGGAGCTGGTGAGGTACCTGGCTCATGACATCAGGTCTGTGCCAGAGTTTTCTCCACTGCAAAAGACAGAGATTGTTTTTCATACAAAGGTCAGACGGATAAAAACCAGAAGATGTGCTGAACCGTTGGAAAATATTGCAGGCAGGCAGCAAGCAGAGGAGCAGGGGGCTGCAGGCACCATGTGCTTGTCTTGGCGGCCTTTGGATGTGGGATAGCACAGCACATGCAGGCTTCTAGGCCGGGCCATGCCGACACAACACAAAACCCCCGGGGCCCTGCAGCCATGAGGCGTTGCTGCACACCGCGCTGCGCTGAGGTTGAAAAGAGGTTGCAGATGCGTGAGAACCAGACAGGAGATTTGTCATCCTGTAGGCCTGTGGTGGGCTCTTGGTATCCCTGGGCTTCTGGCATTTACCTCCTCTATCTGGTATGTCTGAAAAAACACCCAGATCAGTAACCAACAAGTCGGGTGCGCTGTTGGTTTATTTTACAACGCAGCCAGAGTGCTGCTCCCTTTCTTCTCCACCCCTTTGCTTCCTCTACTAGACTGACTTTGCATCTCGTCTCAAGTTAGGACCTGATTTGGCAAATAATTTAACTACTCGCTAAATTTTAATACACTGCCAGTCATTGTGTTGCAATCACAGCTCACTGTATGTAAAGCTCATCACGTGTGCCTACACTGGCAGAAGGGCTACATGCTCTGAAATGCTGGAACAGGGGCCGTGCTTCCCTGGCAGGAGCTGGTCAAGAGTGATCTCTTCCAAGCTCCTACCTCCAATGCTTTTTTAGTTATGACAACACCCACTGAGTGATTCAGCTGGGGAAGATCTGTGATGCTATTTGCGAGGCTACTGTATTATTTCAGGGTTTGTTTGCTCCTCCTGTCTCTTTTGTAATCTCAGTTTGGCTCTTTGCTTCATCCACAAGCTCTTTGCTCCATTTTTCCAGGGCACCAAGCCCCCCAGAGCTGGGCACAGGGTCAGTGTCCCAGCAGGTACCTGCAGGTCAATGCATCTGACTGAAATACCATCCCGAGAGCATGCCTCATCCCAGTGATTGAATGGCACAGCACCTATGCCAGGCTGTGTGGTCGCTTCTTGCAAATAATAATTTCCCCATTACAGACCTCTTTATTTTTAGCTGTTATCCATCGTGCACAGATGCCTTACTGAGGTGAGGTCTGGAGCATACAGACCCGTGGATGGACAACACTCCTTCAGAAATGCTCTCCTGCTGCAAAGGGTCCAGACACAGGGTCTCATTGAGGGACTTACCCAATTCAGGGCCACCAAAGGGCCTGGCTCCTCTTATCCTTCTCTGAAAATCCCTAGGCTTGACTTTTTGTGTGTTTGTCCAGAAGCAGGGCTGCACGGCCGAGGGATGCCTGCCAGCAGGTACCTGCTGTGTGTAGGTGCAGCACCATGCACAGCTGAGCCTGTGGGTGCTACCACAGTGCTGATAATCATGTCAGAAATAGCACCAATGACTGCTCTGAAGCCAGGGTGCTTAGTTGTTAGCTTATTTCTCTCTCTAGTTCATCCTTCATGTACGCCTTCCTTTACCTGCAGCCCTGAAGGCGTGAGTCTCTGTGGATTGAGGCTATATTGTATGCTGCTTTACATATATATCAAATAATAAATTAACAAGGAAGGGATTTTCCTGAGGCAGATCAAGCTTCTTACCAGAGGCATATATCAGCAATCACTGTACACATGTAAAATTGCAGGTGGAGCAAGCCTGCACATGGAAACACCGCTCTTTGAAAGCAAAAAATTACCATGCTGTTTTGTTTTTCTGTTTCACTTTCCTCCTAGGAATTTCTTTCTGCTTACACGCTTTATCTTCTGACTAAATTTCATAGTGTATGGAGTAGAGGAATGTGCATGGGAAACACTTGGCTGGCTGTGTTCCTGGCATCGCCGCACACCCTCCCCTCCCGCCGCCCCAAGCATGAAGCCCTTCCCACCACTCACCAAAGTCACTGTCACACATTTCACCTGTGAGTCACTAATATGCCTGGCTGTTCATGTGGTGGCTTGTAAGCAATTAGTGCTTGTTCACATAGGGGTTTTTTTTTTTCTTCCCCCCCTCCTCCTTCTGATTCAGCTGATTTAGACAGCCGATGTTAGTCACAGCCCTGCTGTTAATTAACCGTCCTTCCAAGGGGTGGGGAAAGGACAAGCGGATGGAGGCGAGTGTTTGGTAATCAGGGACAGGCAAGTTGCTCTGAGGGGAGGCAATCACCGTGCGATTTCATAGCACCTCAGAAGGGAGCTCAAGCTCTGCTGGTACTATCTGCCTAAGCATTTCAACAGAAGATGCTGAAAAGGGAACCTGGAGCTTTAGGGATAAGCATGAGTTGTAAGTGAGCACCAACACACCAAGAAAACAGGCTCTGCTAGCTGTGTTGGAAGGTGAGGAACTACTGAGCAGAAGATGTTCACGCAGCAATTTGAGAAATAAAGTTATTCTTAGGTTGATGGGAGAGAGCTGCTTCCTCTCGCCATATTGTGACCTCCAGATGTGTGGGGCTGGCATGGCCGTGGGTATCCATGGCATGGGAAGAAGCCACTCCTGATCTGTTTGCTGAGGGCTGGCTGCTGCAGGGAGAGAAGAAAGGCATCAGGGCTTGTTCGGTCCCTCTCGGGAGCTCGTACAGCCAGCCCCTGGGCACAGCTGAAGAGGTTATTGAATGGCTGCACTGGGCAAGATGGCATCCCTTTCTCCAGTGGGGACCAAATCACCCAGGGGAGAGTCTGAGAATGGAACAAATAGGCAGCGCTGCCCATTGCAAACAGTTTGCATCTCTGGAACTCACTGTGCTAGGGGGGAGTTTATCTGTATTTAACCAAATTCAGGACATTTGGCAGCCCTGCTTCAGCAGTGGGAACTGCTGCGTGCATACATGGGCCATGCTGGGAGGGCCCCGGTTTGACCAGCACTGACCCTAAAAAGCCCCCTGGCATCCACTAAATTTTTTCTCATCTCCCATTTTCAGGAAGGTCTGCTGCCTTTTTACCAACAGCAATGAGAGTCCTTCCACCGCAGCACACAGAAATGAGATACCCTAACTGCCTGCTTGCATTTTTTTCTTGAGGTTTACCTGGGATTGCAGCCAGATGGGCACTGAAAACTGGTTTTCAAGACCAGAATTTGGGACAGCGATAATCTAATCTGACCTCCTGTGTAACCCAGGTCAGGGAGTTTAACATGGTAATTTCTGCAAGGAAAGGAGTTAGTCTTCCTGGCTGTGCTGTAAACTCTGCTCAGCCCAGCAATTTGTGGTTGAATTAGGTATATTCAGTCTTGGGTCTGAAGCAATGATGAGTTTTCATCTCCCTTGGTGGATAAAGGTCTGGTTTGTTGCATTAGATTTTCTTCACAGCTACATTCAAGAGATGTTCAGCAGTTAAATTAGATTAGAGGAACTACAGCCCACATGATAGAGGTATAATTTTGATGTGTACAAATATATTGTACCACTAATAGTTTAACCCTGAAAATTCTTGAGAAAAAAAGGACAATGATTACAGTTGTGGTGATTTCCTGCAGATGACTGCAAGTTATTTGTGCAAACAGTTGTGATTCAGAGACTGTAGGAGTTGGGTGTAGATAATACAAAAGGAAGTTTGACTTCCTCCTCCACTTCATCCTTTTGACCCTGCTTCTCTCCTGCCTCCACTTCTGATATTATTTTGGTTATATGAAGAATTGTGAGGGGATGCTGGCTATGCTTCATGAGGTATCCACTTGTGAAAACTGAGTCATGTTCTCCCACAAGGAAGTGCTTCCTTCAGAGTGTCTCATCTCCTGCATAAAATGAGAAAGAAAGGCACAAAGGTTGGAGAGAGGAGAAGGCTACATGTTCAAAGTCTCAGAGATCTCAGTTTGACCCCACCACTTGTTAAATGACCAAAAGGAGATCTCTCTTGGCCAGAGTCTTTCCAGCAGAAAGCTGCTCCAGAGACTGCTCCTTGCCCGCCTCACAAGATAAATGAGTTCATATGGAAATACATCACCTTGAATATATAACCGTATGTGCATGTTTTGTATATATCTACACTCATACTTACTTGAATAATATATACAAACAGATCCCTGCATACACCTGAGCCACTTCAGTTTGAACTAAAAGCTGTCAGTGCCTCATAGCTTCCAGTAGAGGTGATAGATGTATATACATACACACATACATACATGCATCAACTTTTTCTGTTTTCCCTGCCAATAACAGGGAACTCTCCATGCCCTGTGCCTTTGAGCAGCAGGGAACAAGCGTTTCCATCATGTTGGGCCTGGGTAGAAGAGAGAGAGGTGCAGACATAAACCAAAGCTAACCTGGTTGCTTGGGAAGGAGGAAAAATCTCTAATTAAGCAAATACACACACAGGGCCCAATACTGTTCTTAGTACAGCTGTGCTTTCCTTTGGAGTCACTGACAGAATTTAGTCCATAGAGTGAACTGCTGTATTTTCTTCTGATCTTTTCTAGTTTCAGATTCAGTCATTTACCTGTGTAAAGCTCCTCTTTCCCATAAAACCAAAGCTGCATTTTACCTTGCAGGTCAGCAGTGCTCAATCTCTGGTCTTTGGCATCTGTGCAAGCATCTGAGAAAACAAGCCTATTACCAGTCAGTTTAAATTACTGAAGCAGATTTTTTCCCTCCACCAAGGCCAGAGAACTGAAAAAGGCTGAAGCCCTCCAGGGTGGTTTTAAACCTACAGGTCAAAGACCCAGAGAAAGAGCCTGCAACAAAAGCCAGGTGAGCAATGAATGGCAGGTACCTTCTGCTTTTGCATTTGTCCTCTTGCTCCTTCTTCTAATTCTTCATCTCATTTCCCTTTCTGTGGGCAAAGGGGGTGAGCGTGTCTCAGGTTCTCTGTGTCTAATGGTGTACAAGAAAATCCTGTTGCAATATGTATCATCTGTGGTATATTTTGGTTGTGTAGGTTTTGCGACATTCAAGGAAAAAAGCATTATTTTATTGACAGCTGAAAGAGGCTGTGCTTTCCCCCTTAAGTCACTGCTTGTGGCTCACTGAATAACAAGCTTTCCTTAAAATGACAGTCTCAGCCTGGAGACTAGTGATCAGCTGGAATGGGTGGAAATAAAAACAAGACTGTTAGTTTTGGGTAACTTTTTTTCTTGGCACCTGATGAATTTTCCCCCATGTAGAATAATTCAGAGCCAAGATTTTTTCCAGAGCTCTGAGATCACTACTTTGCCTCTTCATACATTTTCTTTTCTTAACAGGGTTTTATTTTTCATGATATCAAACCAATAAACAAGGAGCTTGTGGAGACCTGCTCACATGCTGAACCTGGAGAACGGAGGGGAAAACCCAAACCAGTATTGCTGCATCGCTAATGGTGCAGAGGCTCAGATGATAACAGCTATGGCTGCTGGATATTTTGGCTCTGCATTTAACCCACCTTTCCTGGCTCCCTTTACAACTCACGTTTAAACAACAAGCACTTTCTCTTTCCCAAGGCTTTTCCTTAATTGGATTTTTGTTGTGCTTTTTTAAAAAATTTTTTTCTCATCTGTGGCTTAAGAAATTGTAAAAAAATAGCTTGGAGGAACCAAAATGAACCAGCACTCCAAAGAATTTCAGGCAGGAATATGACTTTCCTAAAAAGCCATTTTGCCTCTCACTAATGGTATGGGGAGTGAAGAGGAATGGGAGGCGTTTTGTTCTGCACAAGTTGGTGATGAACATGAAATGCAAGTTTAAATCAAGAATTGGGGCCAATTTCCTTGCTGAAACCAGCACCCTAGGAGGTGGGTCAATATTGCTATCCCAGCTTTATATATGAATGTGTAATAAAGCATTTATGATACAGGGAAGGGCTTTGGGAAGGGGCTGACTATTCTACTCTATTTGCCCTGTATTTGTTTTTCTTGGGGCCTTGCTAGTCCCACAGGGTAGCAGAGATGGGACTGGCATGGAGGCTTCTTGACTCCTGTTCCAGTTCCTGGTGGCTGAGCCATCACTGTCCACAATAACTCCACTACTGTGGGTTAGACTGTGGTCTTCACACCAGGTTGTGTAGTGCTTTATCTCAGGAACAGCCATGTCACCCGCAGCAGTGGGCACTGCCCTCCTCAAAGGGGAGAGTGAGCACACTGGTGACTAAAGCCCCCTTAACTCAGCATCTCTCGTCCTGTCATCCTACTTTTATATCCCAGTCTAGAGGAGAAAAAAAAAGAGAGGGTCATTACCTGGCATGTTTCCTCCAGCAGCAAACTAGGTGTAAATGTTCCTGCTCCACCACCCTCTGGCTTCTGCTTGTTCATATTTGCTGTTTCCTAAGGGGTGGCAGCCTGGCTGCAAGGCTGCACTTATCCACAACATGACCAAAAGCATCCGCACTGGAAATAAAAACATGCTCTTCTGCATCAGCACAGCTGAAGGAATGGTGAGATGCGGCAGAAGGTGAGAGCAAGCAGGGATGCACACAAAAGGCCCTTCTGAAGCCAACTACTCACTGCAGTTGCAGTAGATCCCTGCAATAACCCTTCAGTTGAGAAATGCATTTCAAATAATATGGTATGCAACTGTATATTGGCCATGAGGAAATGGGAAGACAGAATCACAGAATCATTTAGGTTGGAAAGGATCTTTAAGACTGTCGAGTCCAACCGTTAACCTAAGTCTGCCAAGCCCACCACTAAACCATGTCCCTAAGCACCATATCCACACACCTTTTAAATACCTCCAGGGATGGTGACTCAACCACTTCCCTGGGCAGCCTGTTCCAATGCTTGACAACCATTTCAGTGAAGGAATGTTTCCTAATATCCAATCTAAACCTCCCCTGGTGCAACTTGAGGCCATTTCCTCTTGTCCTATTACTTGTTACTTGGGAGAAGAGACCAACACCCACCTCACTACAACCTCCTTTCAGGTAGTTGTAGAGACTAATAAGGTCTCCCCTGAGCCTCCTTTTCTCTAGACTGAAAAACCCCAGTTCTCTCAGCTGCTCCTCGTAAGATGTGTGCTCTAGACCCTTCATCAGCTTCAATGCCCTTCTCTGGACACCGTCCAGCATCACACTGCATATTGATATTTTGTACCTCATTGCACAGCAAAATTACTCGGTATGGATCTCCAAGGGGGAGATACAAACTGTTCACACTGTGCTTGATACCAGTCCCCATAGCAGTATATGCTACAGAGGTCCTTCAATAAAATTAATGATTCAGCCTTCTTCAAGAGAACAGGCACTGTTATAGTCTTGCTCCTCCAGGATTTTCATGGTCCTATGTGCCACAGGTTCATAAATGTATAAATACATTGACCCTTGTAGCACAAATGATCCTGAAAAAGCAGGAGCAGTACTTCTTCTGCCACCATATAGCTTTGCCAGTTTTCAAAATGCACTGAGCACCAATTATCATCTTTTTGGAAGAAGCATTCACTCACAGACCTTGAAACAGTAATGCTGCAGACACGGTGATAAAGTGATGGTGAGATTTTTGTCAAGCCATGCCAGTCACTGCGATGGCAGCTGGATCCAGGCCTGCAATCCTGGTTTGAGGGATGCAGCAGCACCCTTCTGTATAAATAACAGTGACTCTGTAGACATCCAGAAGTCACTGAGTGCTCGAGGGCTTTCTTCTCTCTTTCCAGGAGAGTGCAGCATCCTGTTGTATTGGAGCTGCAGCCACTGGCATTAGCTAGGAATAGGACTGCTGCCAGAGATCTGGAGACCTGTTGATTTCCACTTTGCTTTTCTGGACTTTGTTACCTTATAAAAGAAGCAATCAGCTGTCTTGCAAGAGAACAGGATTTTGCATTATTGCAGCATTTTTAATTTCCAAATAATTTTACAAACATTAAGTGGTGCATCCTCAGAACATACCTCCAGGGGGCTGTGGATGTTTTATCTTTATTTTATAGTAATATTTAATCAAACAAACAGGAAACTAGTTTCTCATCAAATCTTCATTTTCTGGCCCTCAGGTTAGATCCATAGGCACAGTTCCATCCTCTGTCTGGTTTGGGGTTAGTCTCTAATCAGTCTGGGGTGGTATTGCTACAGGAAAACAGCCCAGAGAATAATCCGGGGGCAAGCTGCAAGTGCCACACCAGGCTGCAGAGTGACTGCATGTCATAGTTTTACCTTCAAGTGTAAATGTTTAAGCTCTTGGGAATTTGCAGCCTTCTCCTCTCAGCCCATCCTACACAGTGCATGGCATTTTGCAACCGCAGCTCATCCTCTCTGACTGAACAGCTTATTTCAAAGGCATCTATTCCTCTTAGCTTATAGCTACACAGAACAACAGAAAATGACCTGGTGATAAAACATGGTTGTATTAATCTCTCCCAAAGCATATTTTCAGGCTCCATTAACTGTATATAGTCATAAGTGAAGAACAGGTACAGACATCAGGGAAGCAACAGTGGGATGGGTGAACTGGCACCCTGGTCCTTAGAGGAGAGCAGAACGTCCTGTGCGCTGCCAGGTTACTGCTGGGAGCCTGGTGCTTCTATCTCACAGTCTTTGGAGGGTCTAAATAACTTTTAGTGACTGCACTTGCCCATCCTGCATCAGCATATTCACATGCCCATATGCAAAGCTTTTTTAATTGTAGTGAATAAAATATAGCCGTCTGACCACTGTCTGAAGCTCCCAAATAACCTTATTTTTGACCAAGCACACTTGCTTTTTACATTGTGCAGCACTGTGATTTTCATGGTGGTCAGACGGCTAAATGAATCACCAAGGCTACAGCTTTGAGTCCCATCCCAGTTGTTCATACCTCCTGATCGGGATACACTGCAGCAAAACACGCCAGGCTCATTTTCATATTGCCTCTCCCAGAGGCTCTCTGAAAATAAAAGGGCTCGGAAGCCCCCTGACTGTTCCCAATGCTTTCATGAGGGCAAAACCCAGGAAGCTAGAGTGCTTGTTCTCTGTGCCTTGCACATCGATAGCCTTTTAAGACAAGATTTTGAAAAAGGCCAATGACTCACTTCAAAGGAAAATCCCACCATGGGATGGTAGTTCCTGATTGTCGGAGACTTTTTAATCTGAACATCATGGCACATCTGCTGAGAGGTTAAACCCATGAATACTGTCCAGATTTCTATTTAACATTCAGAGGCCAAATATCAGATCTGAAAACATGACATTGCTGTTGTCCTTGCTCCTGTACCAGTCTGTACGATTAACACATCCATATGTATTTGCACAGTGCATAAACCAAATAAAGGCTGGATTTCCCAAACTGCAGCCACAGCAGTCAATGAATTTATAAACATCAGTGAAAAACCTCTCCACATCAATGGACTTCTTGCTTATGGAAGATCACTTGCAAGTCTGGATCTCCTACCACTATTAAGACTTATTGCTGTAATCCTACATGAACTGTTTTTCAGTGTTTCAACTGCAGCTAACCATTAGGCTGGCAAGATAGTGCAAGCCTCATGGACTGAGCTAGTCTGTGATCTCACTCCATTACACAACAGCTTTAGGAGCCCCAGTGGTATAACATTGCATAGAACAAGCTCCAAGGAGTTTGGGGGTTATAGACAGTCCTGAGGAATTATTTTATGTCGTGAGAGAGTGAAATGGGAATGAACAGGAGTTCAAAGTCTGAATTACCATAAGGCCAGCAAAACACATTCCTATAGCCTGCAAGTGTATGAAAACATCATATTTGGATCATTTCCTTTTATCTTGCTTGTAGCAGCCACAGCTTCAGTCCTGCTTTCTTTGCCCTACATCAATGTCTCTGTAAAACATGACTGCAGGGCCTGATCCTCACCTAGTAGGAACTCTCCTGATGCTGGCACGTCTGTGTGAATGCCAGCCAGGGCTCAGCCTGGCAGCTCTGTCCTGGGCAGGGAAACACGATTTCCATTACATTATCTCTTTTGTTTATTGGGTTTTTTTCCCCCTTAAAGGCATTTACATTTCAGATATAAAATATGCCCAGATTCAAACTTGTTTTGGACCAGGTCTCCTCCAAAAAGTTCGTATTCTAAGTTTCTATTCAATTTTCCCATAAAATCAGTATGTCTGTTTGTGGGGAAGCACTGTGAAGGGCAGGCTGGGCTTAAATCCACCAAATTCAGTTTAGATTTATATCAGAACCAAACACCTGCTTGGGGGTGAGGCAGTGAGGAGCTGAAGGCTAAGGGAAGAACTGAGGACAGGGGGGAAGATGGGGTGACACTGAAAGAGCACAAGAAAAAACAGGGCTCTGCAAAATGGTGTTCCCACCCTAATAACAGGAAGGTGCAGAAGGAAAAGGTACTGTTAATCTACACGTCTCAGGGATTGCTACCCAGGACACACAGAAGATGTTTTACTCTCCAAGCCTTTGCCAGTCCTTGTGTTTCAGAGCTCCTCTGCTGTTTCAGGGCTGACCCCTGGGTCTCTCCCTGCTGCAGAGGATGGGTCTGGCTTGGATGCCCTGTCTGGTCTGCACTTGCCCCTGCTGCCTCTGTGTATCACAGGTTTCCTCCCTGAAAGGTTTTGGTCAAAATGAGCCAACTCACTGCAGTCCCCTGGTTTAAACTCTTTAGGTTGTTGCTTCTAAACCCCATCGAGGAACAACTACACAAGCAAGCTGGCCTGAGAGCACAGGTCCTTAGAAACTTTGGAAAAAAAGCCCTGTAGAGCTTTAAGAAACCACATTATTCTAACAGTTCAAATTTTAGAAAAATACGAACACCAGATTTGCTATCATGCCCAGAGCACTGATAGGAAGACTAACTCATTGGCCAGGAGGAACGCTCATTGTAAACCAGTCAGGACCCTACACGTATTTTCCTACCAAAACAGCTCTCCTAGCATTTTGAGCAATTGCCATTTCAGGAGTCGGTAGACTACAATCAGAGACTACTTCTATCTGTGTGTAATATCTGCATTTTGTATGCCATTTGACTAGATTTTTGATGATGTCTCATATCTTTTTTTTTGGGTTTCGCCCTCTGCCATGGTGAGCATAGTCTTCAAAAGAAACCTCACTCCTGTGCGTGCTCAGTGTTTTTGCAGAGCTTTTGTGCTTACCAAAATGTATTCTGACGTCCCTTCTGTACCTCCCTGGGAGCCTTTGTGCAGCAGCCTCCTGCAGTTGTTTTAGATACCTGTATACTTTTCTCCTTGAATCAGATGACTTTTCCCTTCCTAGACAGATTACACAAACTGTTCCTCACCCAGACACGAGTCTTTCCACCCCCAGAAGTTGCCACACAGCTCCTTGCTGAGCTTCTCTTTCCATAAATAAGACATACCCAGATTTCTTAAATTCTTGGTCATATTCCTTGATTCAAATGTCAATGACCTCTGTTATGACACCAATGTCATTTCAAACAAGTACATCTGCAGTTGGAATCCCATTTAATAACTTTTTTCTTATTGTATAAATAGAAATATATACTGTAGTCCTTCATGGGAGGAGCAGTGAAATTACCACAATGGTTTTGTGTGCCGTTAGCATCTCTGACCTGATTTGACACAGGCCAGTTCACAGAGCCTCTTACTCAGCATTTTCCATGGTTGGGGTGTAGGCAAGCCACGTACGTGGAGCTCATGGGTTTGTGTCATGTGTGAGGAGGCAGGAGAGGATAGGAGGGAATTCATGGCACCTAAATGAGGTGCTGTAGTTATAACCCTAATTACCCAGTCTCTTTCTCTAACGACTGTTTAACCTAATTCCCTTCCCTCTGTCAGAGGGACATGTTTTTCCCATTTCACTCCCAACAACTCTGATATCAGGACAGCTTCACTGTGAACATGGTGGCCCAAGCAAAGGCACAGTATATGAGATCATCTTCATAGTATGGATCATCTTCAAGGGTGTGGTAGCAGAATTGAGATTCTCATGCCCAGTCCAATGAAATCCAGTGGAAACAATGAGATCAGGAGCATGAGATCCATTCCAGTTTTACCAGTAAAGCATCAGCTACTGAGTTAAGTGTTCAGTTTTCTCCACAGAATAGCTTCCCCCAGAAGATGATCTCCTTTATGTCCATAAAGACAGTGTTTTCACGGTGTCTCTCCCCCTGTGAAAAGGCAGCCTGTCTTGTGCTGCTTTATATGGTCAGTAATATACAAATCCTTAGGAAGGAATGTATGCCTTTCACAACTTCTCTACCCTTACTGGGTCTGAGGCCCAAAGCCTCCTTCTTGTGTTATGCTGTATGTTATGTCTGCCACAGAGTACTGCTGTGTTTATAAACAGTGGTGGCTGATTTCCCAAATCTCTGCCTTCCGGAGTTCTGCTGTTGTCCCATGTCCCAGCCTGCTCTGTTCCTATATGCATGAGCGTCCTCCTTCCCCCATCCTCTCTGTGTGGGTAGCTCATGGCCCTGCCACGCTCCAGCACTTGTCTTGCAACTTGTGTAGTTCACAGAATCATGGAACAGCCCAGGCTGGAAAGGACCTTGAAAGATCCTCTGGTCCAATATTTCATGAGAAAGGGAACCTAGATGAGATTATCTAACATCCTGTCCTTTCACATCTTAAAAGCCTCCAGTGATGGGGACTCCACCATGTCCCTGGGGTGGTTGTTGCAGTGACTGATTGTTCTCACTGTAAAAAAATTCTTTCTTATATCGGAATGAAACCTCTCCTGGTGCAACTTGTACCTTTGGCTCCTTGTGAAGAGAGACTTCATCCTCTCTGTAGCCACCTTTTAAGTACTGGAATATTATGATGAGGTCGTCCAAGCCTTCTCCAGGGAGAAGGGACCTAACTCCTTCAGTCTTTCTGAAGATTAGTTCTGCAAAACTCCTGTGTTCACAGCGTCTCCTGCTAGACATATCATGTTTATACAGGATCTCATTGCACAGCCCATGTTTACTGCCCGTGACCCTGCCACTCTCCCATGTTTATATTCTGTGGCCCGTATTTACATCCTGTGACATCCAAGGCCCTGCTGCCTGTTTGTGTTTTTGTCTTCCAACATCTGTTGCTCAGTGCACCTTTGCTCTTGGGTTCAAAGTTTAAAATGAAATGTAGTCATAAGCAAAAGATTAAAAAAACCACAAGTGAAACAAGACACCTATATCCTTGCGTACTTCTGCTGATGCCCTTGATATGAATTGATCTTTCCATCCCCCTTGATATGCAGCCAGTGGACCCTTTCTACTGTGTGGGATGCAGAGATCAAAACAAGGACATTTAATGAGCTCATTTCCAATAATATTTTGAAGTTGTCTGTTTCTAGTGTATCTCCTAAATTCTCTCTGGGTATACTTTGCATTTCTCTCATTAGAAACATGCTCTTCCAGTCAGGCTGCTGACATTGCAGAGAAAGTTACTGCCCTCGATTGGAAGTTGAAGTATAATTTGAGGTGCCTAAATTCACATTCACACACAGGCACAGAGTTAAAACTCTCACTTTTTAACTCAAGCACCTCACTAAAATTCAGAATCTTGTAAACATTTCGGTTACAGGAAGAAAACTAAAGATGGGTTCAAACATATTTATACCATCTCATTTGCTGCAAGAAAGTACAAAGTCCTGCTTCCCTGAACACATGAACAGTAAGCTACTGTTCATGCACAACTGAATTTGTTTTAATCACAGTTCCCAAACTATGTAAGCTCTTCACAGGTTTTCTCTCCTGTGCCCTTCCCCCAGCAGCACATGGTTGTGATTTCTCTGGCTGTCCAACCACCTCTCCTGAAGTTTCAGAGCCTGGGCTCTCTGCTGCTCAGTCTTGGGCTCATCTGTTGCTCTGTTTGCACATCCAGAGTTCAAATGGCCCCTGGAAAGATTTCTTCACTGGGATCTGTCAAACTCCCATGTTATCAGTGCCTTTCTCTGTGCTTACTGTGGGCTTTGGAGGCTCCTGGCTTCCTAAAATCCCTTAATGGCATCTCACAGTTAAATTAAACAAAGGCTGGGGTGGAAGTGCTGGCTGGGAGCTTTTGCTCAACCTCCATCACAGCTTTCTGGTTTCAGAGCTGAGCTGTGCAGTGCTATCCCCTTCCCCATGCTGGGGACCTGCTGCAGAGGCAGCAGCCAGATCTCCAGCATCCCGTCTCCCTGTGGTTGGTGCCAACCCTCCCAGAGCTGCCAGAGCAGGCCCTCCTGCTCCCCTTCCTATTTCCCCTGAAGTTAAACCTCTTTAAATGCTCTCACTCTAGCTTTTTGGGGGCTCACACAAGAGGCAGAACTGACACAACCCTCCCACAACAGGGCTGGTCCAGGATGGGGCCAAATGGTTTCTGCAGTCACTGTGATGACTGGAAGGGAACCCCACAGCCCTGAGCACTCAGGGAGCAGAAAATGCCAGATTTCAATCAGACCCAACCTATGGCTGTAATAGGATAACGACCCGCACTTTAAAGGGCTTGAATTCATCAACATTTGGAGTGTGCTGTGCTGCCAGACTCAGTTATTACCGTTATGCATTGTCCTGCTATTTGGCCTAAAAAATTGTTTCTTTCCCTCCCACAGATTTGGAGGTAGAAATAAGTCAAGTTTCATGAGTGTATGAAGGGTGCATGCTCAGAGGCATCATGCACACCACGGGTCACACATATCCCACATCATCACTCACCCTCCTTGGAGCCCAGCAGCCTGCATGTGGCTGCAGAGGTGTGTAGTGTCCACTGGGTGCATACACCACAGGTCATTATTTCCAAGGCTGCAGCACACATGCTGTTAGAAATGTGCCTTTTGTTTCCTCAAAATTCACTTGGATACAGTGTGCAGCCATGGCTTTTATTATGCCTTTTATTTATTTATTATGCCTTTTTTTTTTTTTCACATTTCATTTTTTCAAAACAAATGCGTGCACTGTAATCGGACTCCTTTCACTCTTGTTTTTGACAGTTTGAGGAGATTGAGCTTGTATTTCTCATTGGAAGTGTTTTTTCCTCCACTTCTGTCACCTTGGGAGCTCATGTTGTGTTGCTTGTCAGATAGGACCCCATAATCCTTTCCAGCATTACTGCTTTTCAGAGGCAGCCTCATTCTGCAGATGGTCAGCTCTCTTTGTTATGAAATCTGTGATTTTCCATCTCTGATTTAAAACACAGGTTGCTTGAATCATTCAGTTTAGCTCTGTCTCCAAATGATTCTAGATGACAGCCATCATCATTATTTATCATTCTGTCAAAATTTGTAATATACAGTAAATTATCTCAGCAGCGTTTCTTATATTTACTACCAGAACAGTGCAAAAACTGTTGAATAGCATTAAGTATATACTGATCCCTTCAGTTCATCATTAGATGATTCCCCATGGACAGTCACTTTTTGACGTCTATTAATTAGTGTGTTCACAATTCAGCTAAAATGTGCTTTATTGATGTTGTATGCTGTTCTTTTTAATTGCAATGCTATGGAAGTATCAAGCTCTAAAAAACCCTATCTACCATCACCACTCAACCCTGTGGTCCCCCCAGTAAGGAAATCAAACTAGTCTGAAAAAGACAGTGAACCATTAATTATGTTCTTATCGTTTCCTTCTTTTCTAACTGAATCTTGCTAATGGAAGTATTCCCATTACCTTTTCTGAGAGTGGTTAGGGTAGCTGGCCTGTAGTTACACAAATAATCTCAATTTCCATGTGTGACTGGCTTCACAGCCCTCTTGAATTTTCCAGCTTTCCCAACATTTATCATCAGTGCATGAAGTCTCCCTCCCCTAACTCCTTTAAGGCTCTTGAGTTCAAGTTACCTGCACCTGCTGATTCTCAAACATGTTCACCATTATGCTGTTAATGGACTGAGAAGCCATACAAACCGACTGTTCTCCTTCTTGCCAGTACAGAAGTATTTATTGAATGTTTTCACTTTCTTCTGTGGAGCTCCCAAAAGGAGTTTTCTGACTGCAATTTTACAAGGAAGTTGCAAAGTCTGGTCCCTGTGCCAAGTTCCCCATTCATGTAGGGTGTTTTTGTCTGGCTCAGCTCTATGTGGATATAAGCATGTTGGCAAATAGGACTGGCAGAGACTTGCTGTGATATATTCTTGTGGCTTTATGATACAATCCCTTTCACAAACAGTTTAAGCTACAAGTGACTGGATTGTTTGTTTCTCTGGGAAAGGCTCAGAGAACCTCATTCCTCTGGAGGAAACTTCCTTCCAATTTCCAGCCTAACCTTATTCATGGCTAGCTTATAAATATTTTGCTGCACCAACATTTTCCTTTTTCTCAAGCATCTTTTCCATCCCTCTCATGTACTCCAGTGTTGTATAACAGCCATATTATACAACACAGTCTTTGATGTGATCAGTTAAAGAGCCAAGGTCTTTTGGTTTCTCCATGTCTAATAGACTCCCTGTTCTTCCAGCCATTCAAGCTATTCTTCTCTGAACTTGTTCCAGTTTGAATTCTTCTTTCCTGACCTTAGGATGACCAAATGAGGTCTTATCAAGGCTTTGCATAACAGTACTGATATTTTCTTTTTTTTTTTTTTTTTTCTGGCAATGCTTCACTCAATGCATCCCACTTCTCTCTCTCAAATGCCCTATGACATGTATTCTTCCTTCTTGTTATGGGGTGGAGCCACTAAGAGGGTAGAAAGAAAAGTAAAAATACAAATACTTATAAAATAAGTCATAGACTGTGATTTCTAAGATCTCCACAGTATCTTAAGGGCCTAATCTCACTTTCATGGGTGTTTCAGCTCTAGTGCAGTTTTCTGTAATGCTTAGATATGTGATGTAAATGTGGCCCTTAAATTCAAACTCTGGCAAGACCCTACCTGCACCTTTAGGTCCCTAAAATATCTGACCTTAAGCATGTGGAGGACATCTTAAAAAAGGACATCAGCTTGTAGGTCACTTAAACATTTTTTAAGCAATTCCCTTAGAGGTCATGCAGTGGGCATGGTGTGCAGCTATAAGAGCATTTTAAATAAGATGTATCAGTAGTGACTAATCATGACTGTATGGAAAGTCTTAAAAGTCTTGGACTAATAAAAGCAACAGTAGAATTCTCCTTAAATAGTCTTATACTAGGAAAAAGCTAACAGGGCTTTTCCACTGAAGACTGAAGCACAGCTCACTGACAGACCTTGATACGGATAAGGAACATGTGTAGAATCCCTGGTCTTCTCACTTGCACCTACCCTGGGAGCTGAGTGCCTGATATTTTTATGGTATTGGCTTTCCTCTTTTTTTATGTCATGCTTATCACCTTACATCTTGCACAAAATTGTCCTTTCTCCCCTTTGACAAGGATTCAGGGTCCCCCACATAGAAATGGAATACCCAAGAAGGCCAGCAGGGAGGAGTGGAGGCAGAGGATGGTCACTGTGTGAGGAAGATCTATGTGTGCCGCAATTCATTTGCTAGGGGAGGCAACTGAGGGATTTGAGATACATTTTTGTAAAATCATGAAGAAAGAGGGTCAAATGAGAAGAATTGTCTGCTTTTACTGTCAATACAAGATAAAAATGAAGACAAGATATGTAAATTCAAAACACACAGAATTAAATACTTCTTTATCCTGTGCCTGAGTCTCTAAGCTACAGGCGTGATAGAGTACATGGGGCAAGTGTCACTGTACGCTTTCATTTTCCTTGTATTTTTTGCTAGGTGTACATTTTTGGTCCCTGTTGGAAATATAAGTGTCGTCTAGCTGAGCCTTTAGTTGGAGCTGGCATGAACGTTTTCTATTCTTCTGTGGTGCAGGTGCATGTCTGCTTGGCTTTGGCTGTGCTACACTGTCAGACACAGCCTGTTGACCTACTTCCTTATCGTACCGAATGAAGAGAGAAACACGAGGGATGTTTCGGTGGAGCCATTGTTGTACCTGGCTCCTGTCCACAGCAAATCAATATTGCAGCAGGTCACTGAGAACAGCTGCATTTATGATCACAGCTAGTTGGTGTTGCCATTATTTTCTCTTTGCTTGACTGTAGTGTGCCATGGTGGTTGCTGACTCCTCCGCATCTCTGACAGCACAGCTTCACGTTACAAATCAATAACTTTTGGAAGTAGCTGGTGTTTAAAACAGTGCTCCTGCTTTGCTCTCTCCTTCATCCTTGGCTGCACAGTCTCTCATCACCTCTCCCCTGTCGTGGCACTTATCTCACTCCACAGCAAGCTGATTCAGGCATTCAGTCCCCCAGAAATTATGCCTCATTTTGCAGGGCTATTGTTCCCATGGGTTAGGACCATAAGCTGGTTCACAATGAGGTCAAAGTACTCTTACTGGTTCCAGGGAAACAGTGGGAGGGGATGGAAAAGGGGAACAAGAGTACACTTTTCATGAGCTGTTGTTGTTAGTTTGGCTCTGCATCATGAACCCTCATCCCAGAAAACTCTGAATCCGTCTGGATAGAGTTAACATCTCTGTCCATACCACTTTGCTGTGGAGTGAAGTTTGCTTAATACAGTCCTTTGAAAGATGATTTGGAAAAAAGGTGGATCTTTTCCTATGTTTTCAGCTCAGGCATTCATTTCTTAACAACAAAGACCATTGTTTGTCATGTCTGCATGGAAGACACTGAGGAACCAACATTTTTTTAACATATGATTATTCTTAAATTAATAGGAATAGGATAATTAACTAGCCCACAATTCACTTTATGATAATATTTTTCAAAGCTGACAAAGCTTGACTATGCTTGCATTAAAATATTGATATAAAGCTTCTGCTCTAATAATGTTAGATATCTAATAACAATTTCAAGCATTTAATTAGTCTAGTTCTTTAGGTTAATAGATCAACTTGCACTTCAAATTATCTTTATGCTCTTTTCAAAGAGCAATTCATTAAGCCTTATGCTACTCCTGCCAAGTCAATTAATAGTACTATATACCAGCGATATGAGGTCCAAAGGGGTTTGACAGTTTTCTCCTCCCATCATGTTTCCCTGAGGAGACAAAGGTGGCTGTGCTGCAAGCTCATGCACCTCTGCCTGGTGCTGAAATTTAGGTGACAGAGACCTGGGCCCAGGAGTAAGGTGCCCAAATTATGATAAAAGAGTCAATGATGACAAGCTCAGTGCACCTGGACTCAAGCAAAAAATAGATTGGGACAGTTTATACTGGAGAATCTGGTCGCCTGCAGGTGTACACTGCTGGGACCCTGATGCATTTCAGAAACACTTCTGACTGGTGTAAAACAGCAAAGAGGAGTGGGAGCAAGATCAAACAGCAGAGGGCAAGGTCCAGACTGCCAGCGTTGGTGTCTGTGATGGGCTTGGGCAGGACCTGGGTGTTATGAACTGGAAGGTGGCTGCCAACACTGCCAGCCTGGCACAGGCGCCAACATGGTGATATGCTCCAGGACACTCCACCTTTCCATACAGCCGCTTCCTTGCCAGCCAGGAAAAGCTTTGTATGGGATTATGGATATGGTTACTTATGCACTCTGTTGTTTGTTATCTTCAACAGTTTCTCACATTGTGTCCTTTGGTTTCCCTCATCCTGCTGAGCTATCCTTCCCTCAAGCCATGGTCTTCTTAAGGGCCTGGTCATTTGTCTGCAGCCCTGACACAAGGCACAAAGGCCAGTAGACAGTCCACAGAAGCCGTGCCACAGCATCAGTGGCTTCCACAACACCTGAGTGGTGCAGAAACACCACAGATTGGAGAGGAGCCGGAGCGCTCTCAGCAAGGGGTAAGCCAGTCTAGGTCTGACCTTGTCCTCACCATGAGCAGATGGCAACTCATGTCTTTCCCTTGCCAGAAGCATTTTATATCATCCCAACATTAGGCAAAACATAAAGCTAGAGCAGGAAGGCAAAGCCAGGTCTCCTTGTCTGCAGCTGTGTGTCCTACAGTGTCCAGCTGCTAATTCATTTCTTCCTCCTCCCAGCAGAACATCTTCTGTCTGACAGCAGTGGGTTGCTGTAAGTTTGAGACTCCTCCGGGGAGGAGAGGGGAGGGTTGAGGCCCAGGATTTTGGCCTGTTTCAGTCAAGCAAAACAAGTCTCACTCCCAGTTTCTCCACCGCCTACATTTTAAGCAGTGTTATCCCTGTTCTGTTATTCATCCATGTCCAAGGGAGTGCCTTGCTCTGAAACCTGAATGCACAAAGGCTTTTGAAGGTCAAAGCTCAATATCTTCCACTGATCCAACTCTATGCTGGTTTGGGATAGGGATAAAGAGATCCAATTACGCATTTTTGAGACCCCAAACAATCTTCTTGATCTCTTCGAACACCTCTGAGTGGTTGACTCCGCTCTCCCAAATCGCTCTGTGATTTGGTTGCAACACTGCTGCCTGACCTTGCCAGAGTGGCACGGGATGTAATGAATGCTTGTAGAAAGTACAAAGATGATTTGATGAAGGGCACTTGAGAAGTGTAAAGAGATATATAACCTGTAAAACAAGTTTAATGAAATGCTTTGAATTGGTGTGCGCTATGTAACCACATTAAAACAGGAGCATCCACACCAAAACACTGAACAGAAGCTAGGATTTTCCAAGCTGGGATAGTCAAAAAGTGCTAAGAATTCAACCTGCTCACCCACGTTGCTTCATATGCAGAAGACAAGGAATCAGTTGTTGATTTTTGTGGTAAAACATTCACTGCAGTTTGGTAATTACTCCGTGTGTTGGTATTTATCTCAGCAAGGTGCACCAGACTCCCTGGGGCATGATGCTCCACTTTTTCTGCATCACAGAAAGGAGGAACGGGGTGGAGGAAGGTACCATCCCTTACCCCACCGATCTGCCTGAGCTAAAGCTTCCCATCTTCCCATGAATGAGGGACTGAATGACCCCATATCATAGGAATGACTCCAAACAGCCGTCCTGGATGACACACACTTCTTTGCTGATTAGAGATCCTCCCAACTATCCAAGTCCTTTTTGCAATCTGTTCATCTCAATGGTATAATTTTTCTCTATTCAGATTAGACTGATTTGCACTGATGAGATATGAGACGATGGAGATTTTTAAAATTTCTTTCTGGGAAGTAACTTGCTCACACAGGTAATAGACCAATTTTTGGTTTCATTGTCTAAATTCTTTACACTGATCAAAGCTTAATTCTGTCTTTACTGCCTGAACATCTTCGTACAAAAGATTGCTGATTTACATCATCGCTAAAAAGAGGCAATGATCATATTAAATCATTTTTCAAACAGTGATATATAGAAGGAGTTCTCATGTGCTGAAGCTGCAGTTGGAGATGAGCCCTTTCTGCCCTGTGATAGTCTAATTTAGAAGCAGGAAATTCCTTGGAATAACCAGCTCACAGTCCCAGCTGAGAGCTGGCTGATAAAAGTGCTGTGAAATATTTAACTATGCATAGTAGCAGAAAATTAAGAACAGATGTGGTCTAGAAAATCAGTTACACCTAGAGCAAATGCAAACCTCCATACAGCGTCCCTGGCCCCAGCAGCAGCCGGCATGCCCGTGCCTGGCTGGCAAGGGCTCTGCCTCCCAGCTCTGCAGCACCCGCAGCACCTCTGTCCCTTGTCATGCTGGTGCTCTCTCCCTGCCAGCACAAGGGAAGAGCTGAGATTCTCCCTTTTCTCATGAGTTGCCATTATATCTGATTGCCTGTGATATAAATGCTCTCAATCAAATCATAGTGCTTGAGAGCACAGAGGGGTGACAATGCTGCAGGAGCCCTCTGCTGTGGCTGTTATCACCCAAGGATACAGGAAGATCGTGTGTTGCCTGGTGAGCTAATACATGTTCTTAGACAAACTGATAGAGCTGGGAGAAACAGATAGACAGTGCAGTTTCAGACCCCCTTTGCTACAACTCCTGAGAAGTCTCTGAGACCGAAAATCTGCCTTCCTTGCTTGTTAAAAGGGTTTTTTTAAAGGGGATCGACCACGGAGTGGCTCAGCTAACATACAGGGTGGCATCCGCAAAGTGGGCAAAGCCTGTTTGGGCTCCAGACTTAGCGCCGGTATTCGCCGTTCCACAGCTGAGCGCTCAAATTATCCCACCTTCCATGTGAGCTACAGCTGCAAAACAAGTCACTACTGGGGCCGTTTTAGTGCTAACTCAGGCTGTTGTGGGACTCCCAGGGATGCATTTCATGTGTGCAGTGGTCATCTGGGCTGCTGCATCACAGGATGGGTCTGAGCACTGGGTGTGAGTTGGGGAAGCAGGTAGGGGACAGCCAGCCCCCCAGCTCAGCCTGCAGCTGGGTGTGGGATGCGGTGTCTGAGCCATGCGAGAGCAGCCTCATGCTTTTGTATTCTGCTCCAGACAGGGCAGCGGAATTTAGATCTCCCCAGCTCAGGGGTTGCAGCACGCACGTGGAGGCTGGTAACAACATCCAGCAATCCCTGTCGTGAGGAGATGCTTTCCTGCTACTGTCACAGACAGCTCTGCTGTTGCAAGGGGAGAAGCAGGCTGGCAGTCCTTCCTATAGCATGTGCTGCTCTTTATTTACCTGGAAACGCCCTAATCCTTGGTTAGATGTGAGTATGAACTACCTCAACCTTGTGAAGTGTTTGGGATTTAAACATAATTTTAGGATTGTTAGACGAACTGAGCAGAATGTGGGTGCACAGACCCACGTTTAAGTTGCCCAAAAGACATGACCCTATTTTCCAGGGTGTTAGTTAATCAAGGTTTTCCAGGTACTGGCAGCTCAGAGCTTTCAGTGACTCTAGTTGTATTTGTTCATTATATTTTTGACAGGTTTCTTTTATCTGGGTGCCTTGAATAAGGATTCAGGAATGTAAAGGTTTGGTCCTAGAGTTTGGAATTTCATCCAGTCACAGTATTTCCTTGCTCCCTGGTTCTCATTTCAGGGCTTTATGCTTTGGACTTACATTACTTTCTAAGCAGACTAAGTTTTGATATCTTTTTGGTGTTATCCAGCAGATATTTTTATAAGATTTTATTTAGTTATAACTATCAAGTATTTTCACAGTGAATTCAAGGCAGGAAAAAAAATATATATAGTTTAATTTATTTGCACAGAGATTACCGTTACTCAGGCAATTCTTTGTCTCCTTATGACCTAGTGAATGGGAATGGGATGTTCTTCATTGCTACCTAGAGGTGGCTGGCTGACTCTGACTCACTCACTGCATGCAGGTTTACCTACAGCCAGTGGAATACTCTGAGTCACAAGGAGAGGCATAGCAGCTGACAGTGAGAGGTAACCAAAGGATACTACAACCATTAAAGCACTTTAGGCACAGCTCCTGGTGGACAGCAGAAGCAGGGCACAAATATATCTATGTAATTCTTAATTAACTACAAAAAGTGGCTGGGTCCCTTTTTTTCTCCCCCTCTCCCTTTTATTTCCCAGACCATAAACCAAATCTTCAGCAGGTATAAACTGGCACAGGCTCTTTGACTTCAAAGGAGCTGCATCAGTTTGAACCAACAGAGATTCTGGCGCCATATGGCCCTAATTAGGTTAATGTGAGGCCCAAAGGATGCAGTGCAATAATAAAAAGGAAATACTGTGTGATCCATCATAGCTTTGGCACTCAGGGCAGGACTTTCAAAGGTATTTAGGCACCAAAAGAAGCAGACAGGTGCGTAGGAGATTTTCTGTGTTCCATTTCCCCACGATAAAAATTTATTTCCTTTCTATCCCGAACCAGGCTTGAGAGTTCCTGCAAAGGGGGAGAAACTGCTTGCCCAAAGTGACCAGGGAGAGGCATTTTATTTTTATCACCATGGAAATAAGAGATGTTTTTCCAAGGTGGACCTCTAACTACTTTGTCTCTAGACTTAATACCTCTCTGAGTGCTCAGCAGGGTACCAGCGCTTGCAGGCCAGGGTAGCACCATGCCAGGCCTGTTGACACCTACGAGGGTACGGGTAAGCCTGCAGCAAGGCATAGCTGGAGTGAAACTTTGGCAGTACGTAAGGAGCTCAACAAGACAAATGATTCAGACTAGGCTCACTTGCCCCCAGGAGCGTCTGCTGCGGCGTACACAGCGAAGCTGTCCCATTAACATGGCTCCTTGTGGTGCCATCCTGGCACCCCGAGCTGCAGGAGGGTATTAGGAGGACAAGTGCAACGTATTCCTCTTCTCGGCAGATGGAAAGCTACCGCACCCTGAGTTTACCCAGGCCTATTGGTATGGAAACCTTCAGTGGCATGGAAACTTCCTTTGATTTTAAATCCAAACAACTTACCGCTGTTATTCTTGGACATTTATATTACATTTTCCTCATATTTTCCATCTCATGGATGATTAAAAACAAATTACTGCATTAAGGTGTTTGAAGTTGGGCTGCTCTGTGCAGCACTTGTTTGTTTCTAAGTCCTTGTCAGGAATTTCCTGCTGATCTGGTTTTACGTTGTCTTTACCTAAAACACATTTTCACCAGGGACTGAAACAGTCCCTAAACAGTTTAAAAACTGTTCTCCCATCTCAGGCTGTTTTCTAAAAGCCTTATAATTTTTGCCTTGCCAGGTAATGAAGCAAGGTTGCTGAGAGCATACTCACATTGCCCTAAAGGAGTGGGAAACAGATTGCTTAATACACAAGAGTTACATCCCACATAACAATTTTCATGGTCATTTTTCATTGTTCTAATGCCTTTATATTGGTTCCCTCTTGTAGCGTACTTAGGAATGATGTAACTCTGATGCTGTAATAACCTGGTATGCACCTGGATAAATTCCCTTTAAAAAACATAAAGGTCATAATATCACAAAGTGTTCCTAGCGTGAAAAAATGTTTATTTATTGCTTGCATTTTGCATAGTTTTGTTCTTTAAATATGCTACTGTTAAGAGGTTAGATGCAATATCAGTGCGTGGATGTACTCACTGTGCAGTGCTGCTGCCCTTCTAAAGAACTTGCAGTACTGGAAGCTTTTGCTTTAATACCCAACGTATACTCATATGTCAGGAGTACACATTATCCTTGGGACTAGCCAGAAAATGTGGAAAGAAAAGAGTAACGTAAGCTGAACAGTCAGGATATTCTCCCTGCATATGTGAGAATAAGGTTTAAGCATCTACTGTGCGTGAGCCAAACCAGTTAATGGAAATAGGGCTCCTGAAAGCTAGCAAATGCATATCTGCTCTGCTTGTTTGCAATGGGCCTCTCTAAATTTAATCAAAATTTTTTCTGTTAAAAGCAGCTGTCCGGGTGTGTTTGATCAAAACCAATCTAGTTCTGAGAAATTCTGGATTTTGTGTTTTAATATATCCTGGTGACCAGAGTTTTGTTGTTGAGATCCCAGATCAGTTCTGGTCAACCACAGTGAAACATGGGTTAGGCTGAGTCAGATGGGTTATCCTGTATTCCTTCATGTAGAAGGCACCAATAGTCCTGCCACCTGGCTGCAATAGAGCCACTTCAATAATAAGCTATTAAGTTACTGATGGCGTCCTATGAGATAAAATATCCCAAGTGATATTGCCAAAATGTATACTGTTAATAGGATCGTGACCTCTTATGATTTCAATTTCAGCAAGTGAATGTTTACAAGATGAAATCCCAGTCCTGCACGTTTTTGTGATTGTAACTAATGTTACACATGTAAGCAATGTTTCCCCTTTTACTCAAGTTATTTATTGGCATAAATATTTGCAAGAATAGAACATTAACACCTAACTAGCATGGTTTAGGAAAAAACAGCAACAACTCATATGCAAGTCTCTATAATTTCTGAACAGTTCTGTAAATTACCTGAAGTTCCTATATACTGTGCAGCAGGGAGTAACACACATCTGCCTTTAAAAATTCACAGATCTTGTTGACTTATACTCAACCGAGAAAAAATGTTAAAAAATATATAACTTTTATAGCAAATTCCTCAAATATTTATCAGGTGAGGCATCAAAACCAAGACCTTTTAAACAGGCTCTTAATTCAACAGTGAAGTATTTAAACAGTGGTTTGATTTCAAAAGTGCTGGACAACAGCACTGCTTATTATCTTTTCTGAAGAGCAAACCACAGACTTAGGTTCTTACTACAAACAAAAAACCTATATTTAGGCATTCACTTGGAAAATTTTCATTGCTACTTCCCTTAGGTGACATTTCATCCTTGTGTTTGGGTAGAGGATGCCCATATAATTAGCACAAATGTTTTGCAACACCCTGCTATTGTGTTCTCATTAATTCTCTAACCTTCTTGGTTCTATAGAATGTAGATGAATACCGCCCTGAGTATTTACTGGGGACCTGGACAACGATGGTTCATTGTTACAGAGCATAAGTGTATGTAAAAGTGTCTTATGCATTTCCCATATTTTGCAACCGCTTTCTTTTCCTCTTATGTCATAGTCTCTGCAGAGAGCTCTGTGATGAAATCCTTAGTACAATTAAGATAAAGGATTCATTATGATTCATCCAGAATAGGGATAACTGCATGGACTTAAACCAAAACCAGAAGGCTTTCAACAAAAATCAGACATTGCCTCTCCACTTGCCTCAGGGCTCCTATGATTTGTAAACCACCGTGTGGACAAGCATGGGCCAAATTTCAGGTATCCCTAATCTCAGTGAGAGGCTGGGGTTGAATGCAGACAAAACAGAGTTTGACTTTTGGCCCTGCTCCTGGAAAAACAAGGGATTTGAATTTTTATTTAATATGACATGGCTCATGCCTTCAAATCTGACACTTGGAAAAAGGTAAGGGCTTCGGCTGAAGTGAGAAGGGCTGGAAGGAGTCTAAAAGATAAGCAAATCCAGGATGCTGTGTTATAGTCATCACATTATGCAATTTCCCTTACAAATGTAGTCATTATTATGTTAAAATCCTAAAGCTTTTGCCCCCGAAGTCATACTGGCACACTACAAGAGAGCATAAGGATGGCTGCACACAACCACATCGGATCAGACATTCACCCAGTGCAGGCTGTCCCTGTCCCTTCTGGTCCGGGCAGGCAATGGGACCAGGGCAAACACGCAGCCAAGCCCCCCACAGCGGTCTCCCAGCCCCTGTCACTCATAGCATGGGGCCTCCTACACCAGAGATAATGACTTTGCATTTACCCACCATGGTCTTTTTTCTTCTGTGAATTGGTTCAGCTACTTTTTTGAAATGATGTAAAGGCTTAATAAGGTCCCATGGAAAGGTTTTTTTTCCATCTTAAATGCAGTTTGTTCAACTACCTGCTGAGGGGCCACTTTCACTTCTACAGTGTTCTTGGAAAACATTGGGAAAGCTCTTCTTTGTGGATACCAAGAGGGAGTTTTTAAAGCTTCAAGCCATGATTCATACATTTATGAGCCCCATGGAAAAGGCAAAAATAATCCAAAGAGTACTGGATGGAGACTGCAGAATGCTGCGAGGAGCCTGCTAGATGCCATCACAGGAAGCTGCCAGGAGCTCATGGAAGAGGAGACGGTTCAGGTCCCCCAGTCCAGGTGAGCTGGCCCTGGCAGGGGTGCAGCAGAGAAAGGTGAGACCTGCTGCATGGATGGCAACAGCAGAGCTTCTCCAGTGGAGCAAACCAAAGGCTTGCAGGGGTCAGGAGGAGTTATTTATGCTGAGGGGTAGTGCTCGCTGGGGAATAATTGCTTTCAGACTGCTTTTGGACAATCTTTTTGGCTGCTCTTAAACCACTGCTTTTAGGTTGACCTCTCCAGGTTCATCTGGTGCTGTTCTGCCTCTTTATTAGTTACTACTAGTAATTGTAGCCTGCAGCTATGGGGTGAAGGAGCACAGGGGAGAAGTAAAACATGGGAATAGGTAGAGAGGGAAGGGCTCTGCTCAGAAGGCTCTGCTGCAACGTGGCTTCTGCCAAAACATGGCTCATCCCCCTCTGCAGAGTGGGTATGTTGCAGACTGACCTGCGGTTGTGCCCAGAGCTGAGACCGCCAGACCGGCAGCTTTGGAGAGCTCAGAGGACCCAGAGCTGTGGGACCAGCGTCTGAGAGCCTTCTGTGGTTGCTTCTGCTGGGGCAGAGGTAAAGCCCTGGTGCTTCTGCCTGGGGCCAGGCAGTGGACTGGACATTCCCCAACAAATTTCATCTTGTTTTCAACCTTCAGATTCATTGTACGCACATTGGTAAGTGCCAGTTGCCACCAAGATGCACATGTTATTCCCTTGCTCAGGTGTCTGCATATTTGTGCGAGGAACCTTTAGGCAGTTGAGCCTGGCCTGTCTGGATTGGGAAACAGCTCCTGCCAGGAGGATTTAATCATTTTGAGTAAGTTTGATGTGCTGTGCTGCTGCATTTCAGCCCTTTCCAATTTAGCAATGAAATCACAGACACGTGGTCCTGTTGCAAGCAGCTCAGCCAGGAGAGGCTGGTACTGTCCCCAACGGTTTGCACTGCTCCCGCTGCCTGACATCATGGCTTCTGCTGGGCTGCTGGCACACCTAGTCCCCCGAGCTCCCCAGGTGTGTGGGCACAGTGACGGGCTGGTCTCATGAGCTGGCATGGCCAGCTTTGCCAGAAAGGGGCCAGGCAGGTCTCACATGGCTCTCTAGGGGATGGCATGGCCTCCAGGCTGCCCAGTGAGACAGGGACTCTAAAGGGCTCCTAACTCTTCATTATGGAAGGGGACATACTGGAGGTTTGCAAAGCCATGCACAGCTTATGGGGCAGGCAGGGATGGATCACTGGCTGTGTCTTTGAGCATAAGTGGGGCACCTAATATACAGCAGTGAGGTTCAAACAGGTAAAAGGAGGAAACTTTTGGACTCAGTGAAGAGCAGATGTGTGGCACTGCTTGCGAAAAGATGCTGTGGATTCAGGGAGGTTGCAGGGCTTCACAGAGAAGCTTGAAAAAGAGCGTTGCTGAACAGGCTTAGAAAATCCCTGATTTTCCAGTACTTGGAGAAGCATTGTATACCCCTAGGTTTCTGCTTAAAGCCACCATTCTTAATTCAAGAAAACAAAAGAGTGAGGAGGGAGGGAGGAAGGTGGGGGGGCAGCAGTGGGGATGAAGTGAAATCATCAGTCTGCCCCCATACGCACTCCCGAAGTCCAAGACATACAGTGAGGTGTGGTGGAAAACCTGGGAACAGCCTTGGCCCCAGGGTCCTTGGCCAGGCTGCGGTGGTAGGGTGGTAGGCACCTCCACACTGGCAGCAAAGGAGGCACAGAAGCAGCAGCGCTCCTGGCAGCTGTATCAACCCCTAGCTGGATCTAGAAAACCCCTGTAAATCAATTGAAAGGTGCTAAGGATGTCTCAGCATGACCCTTCATCACTAACTAGAAGCATCAGGGGATGGTGTTTGCCTCTGGATGGGAAAAAGAAATCTAATGAAATTCCCAGGGAGAATTCTCTTTTCATTACTTCTGCAATTTACCTAAAAAACCCACAAGTTTCTTTAATGCAAGCTGCAAGCACTGCCATTATAAATAGAAGTGGCACTAATCTTGCTACAGGAACAGCGCCTTGGCATTATATTGCTCCAGCATGCAACATACACACTTTAACACTTTGCCAAAGCATAACTCTTAGGCAAAACAGTCTCTCAATTTTCTAAATGTGGCTTCCTATAGCTACAGCAGTAGCAGCTTAATTAGGATGTGTGTACACATGTGTGTGTTTCTGTGCATGCATACATAAGTCTTTAAAATTCTTCCTATATGGAAGAAAATTTATTTTGTTCCTGCATCTGAAAAAAAAATGAGGTTACTTATTTACTGAACTTGTAACAGCTGTAGTTTCCCAGGGAGACAAACACACACTCCAGAGGCTTCCTGAATCGAATTGTTTAGCATTTTTTGTAATACTTGCTAATTGTTCTGTGCAGATGGTTTTATTTAAGAGGATACTATTTTAAAGTTGAAATGAGGACATATTGCAAACTTTACCCCACAGTTCACTGTGCTCCATACTATACACAGCAGCTCAGACTGTTAATCATAGGTGAGGGTTAAAAAAGATTTACTGATGCAACTGCGGAGAGACATATGAGGATAAGCCCAGACAGAGCAGCTTAGAGCTGTAAACAAAGTTACTGTCCCAATGAGGGACATGCATATTGCAAGATAGGTTAGCTCTGTGCATCCCTCTGCACTGCAGTAAGTGAGGAATACATGCAGAAGTGCTGTTGCAGATAAGGAAACCCTCTAACACCATCAGGACCACATGTTTGACTGACTTGCTTTGTCTGGGAGAAGAACTGGACAGGGTGGGTCTTCATGCAAGGGTCAGGAGGTCTTCACTCACAAGTTTGGTTCGGTGCTACAGGAGTGTTGCTGGAGCAGACACTGAAAACACAAGCCTCGACCTTCTCGAGGCTGTTCCCAGGCAGCAGTCCTGCCCCCGGTAAACATACAGCATGTGTGGGTGCCCCTGGCACCACAGAGGTGTCTAAAGAGGTTGGAGTCAATGAAGAGCTGCTCTGTGCTCCTGGATGGGATGCTTAATGGTCCAAATATAATCCAAACAATGAATGCATACATTACCTTGAGAGAAAGTTAGGAAATCACCTTTCCAGCTTCAGGTTATGGATCAGATGGCACTAAATACCAGATACTCTGGTTTTTGTTTTCCCATGACTCCTGCTATTTCTGGTAAATACATTCAATAGACAAGTCATACGGTAAAGTTTTGATACAGCTTTCCCTTCACATGCCCCCCCTCCTTCCCACCCACTTTTTGAAATTGTGCAAATCCGTTAATGGATTACAGGGTTGAAACAAAAATAAACAATTTGTCCATCATCAAGACAGTTCATATTGTAGATGATCTAGGTGTGGCCTAATAAGGCTGCTACAAGACAGCCTGAATCCAAAACAATTTCACCAGTTCAGCCAGTCATGCTTGCTCATATTGAAGGTGGTAGTGTTTCTACCGCTTGCAAACAGGCTGCTTCGCCCTTGGGAAAATGGTGTATCAGGAGGACCAAGGGTGTGCAGCTACATTCCTGCTCTGTTTAGCACTGTCCAAGGAACTGGTAATGGAAAAGGAATGAAAGGAATTGATGTCTTCTGGTAGAATTGAGGATTTCCAGTCTGTGAGCAAGGTCTGGCTGGGCCATAAAGGAGGCAAATGCAAGTGTTTATCTGGGAGAACTGAAACTTTTAAGTGGGAAAAAAAAAAAGTTTCTTCCATTCTGTTTGCTTGCAAACAGAAAAAAAAAAAAATGCTTACCTTGGGAATTTAGAACAAGATTCAGCTATAAATTGAAGTATGACATTTTTTTCCAAGCTTCAAGGGGCTGAAAGACTAAGTACTTTCAGTATTTAGACCTCCTCCACCAAATATGTTTCCCACTGTTTCTGGTGAAAATGCAATGTAATAAAATCAGGATTTAAAAAAAACCAGAATAATTTAGTTAAAAATCCAATTTTCTACCTGAGGGGGAGTGTTTTGAGGGGAAGTTGTTGCTACTGAACTTGGTAGTAAATTACATTGTCAAAAAGGTTGTTAGCAGACACTGGAGGAGGAGGGTTACATCTATTTAACATTTGGCCTGTAAAATAATTTGATATCAAAAAGGCTGACAGTCTTCTTTCCTGCCCAAAGCTGCAGGGGAGAAAGCTGTTCATGGTTGTTACTGCCCACAGCAGGGACTGTGGAACAAGGGATCCTGAAAAGGCTCTTCCTGCCCTCCCAGCATGGAACTGAACTGGCCCAGTTCTGAGACATATTAAGGGACATCCCGATGAAGAGCTGCTGCCTCTTAACCTTTTCTAGTATTAGCACCATTATCATCTTCCAATGGTGGCCACTTGACATATGCTTGCAAAAGACTCTCCTGAATCATTTGGGACAGCTAACAGCTTGAAAAGTCTTTCTGCCCTCTGGAGAAAATCAGATAAATATCAAACCTTGGATCTTGACCCACTGTAGTTTTCCCACTGTGCTTCATGCCTCGCTGTCATCAACACTCTCAACAGAAACAATCTGTCCCCTGATCATATGAGAAAAAAAAAATGGCTCTTGATTGTACCAGTATGACAATTAGAGGTTATATCCTAGAGGCTGGAGGGAGTTGACAGAGAGGGTCGGGGTCCTGCTCTCATTTATTCCTCCCTGGGCCACAAGCAGAATTTGGGAGGATATCTCTGCTCCACCCTTCATTTATTCTCCTTTAACATTCACAAATTACTCATAAACCTGCCTCTGAACAGTGGCTCGTTCTGGTGATATTTCTCCCACCTTTCTCGCTCTGGATATCCACAAAGACCCATTAATAAAGCATCATATCTGGGAGGCTGGTTCCAGACTCCAATGCATGCTTAATGTGATTTATGCTTGTGACCAATAAAAGCAAAAGGACACCTTAGGCATTATATTTTTGTTCAATAACATATTTGGGAATGTAACAGGTGTTAAATCAGCAGCAGGATTTCTTCTTTCAGTGAAAACACTTCTAGTTACAGGTAAAACATTAATTCAAGAAATCAAATGCAAGGGTTAGGCAGTTCAAACAAAGCCCACTTCCTGGTTCAAAGCCTAGTTCAGACCTTGATCTATAAGCCTTCAGAATTTGTTAAAAGGGTAGACTTTATCAGTTATGACTGGATGTTACTGTAAAGAAAGGGTTGGTGGAATGCTGTGAATAAATGTTGAGCATTTCCAGGTAGTGAAGGTGTTTGTTGCTAAAAAGCTGTGGTCTCTCTGACACACACTAGAAGATTTTCTAATCAAAATACAATATTTAGCAAGTAAAATACTGCTTCATTAGAATACATATTTTGTTGAAGATTAAAAAAACCCCAAACTGCTAGAGAATATGACTAGGCAGGGTTAAACTCTACTTTCAGATATATTGGTGTAAATCTGATTATAACACTACTGCTGATAGGGTTACACCAAATTTGGACTGGTACAACTTGAGATTGATAGACTGGAAATATTTGAAGTAAACATGCCTCTATGATTTCAAATACCCTTTATCACTCAGCTATGCGAACTACCATCAGCAGAACATAGACATGCTGCTTTGGAATGAAAAAAAAAAAAAAAAAAGCCTATTACATTAAAATAATAAAACCAATATATTAGCAACATGGAGTTTAACTGGAGGACAGGTATATGTTCTTAGTGTTCCTCCCAATCTGCAGATGTAAATCTCTTTCTGTACATCAGACTTCATGTACTTCATGCTTTCCTCTGAGAAGCGAGAAGACTTTTCTATAATTATACTCATTAGTAGCTGTCTTTTTAAAATGCTTCCAATTTTTTTTTTATTAAATATGAGGCATGAGTTATATGATGTAATTTCTATCATCAAATGTCCATTAATAGCCTGCCTAATATAGTACTGTTTGTTGTTTACTAGTCTTGTCTTTGTAGCTGTGAGAGTTAATATCTGCAGTGAGAATTTCAGGGAGAGGTGATCGCTTTTATTGGAAAAAACACACATCTAGTTGGAAGAGAGGCTTTCAAGCAACAAGTTTGACCTCAAGAAGAGCTTGTGTACCTGAAAACTTGTCAGCTGATTCCATGTTTATTGCTTGGTCTTATAAAATATTACCTCTCTCCACAAAACTTGCCCCAATTCTTTACCAAACAAGTGCTTTGAATGGCTAGGACCTTACAGTTTATGCAGATGCTTAACAGAAAAAGGCTTGAGTATATTAATACAGAAAAGACAAAAGGAAGGTCTGACCCTGAAGCTTGGTGTCAGTAATGAAAACTCTTCACCATTGTGCTGCGGATGAAGGGGTTCTGCAGAATGCTCAGTGTTTGTTCCTCGGTTTTATGGGAGGAAGGGATTTGAAGCTGGCTGTAAAAGTGGCTAACGTGACAATAAATGAACTAAGTGATTAGCCTTGTGAAAAAGTTGAGAAGAAAGAGCAAAGTTTCTCCCCTTACTATGGTGTCATGATCCAAACTTTGCCAGTCAGTACTTTAGAGCAACAGTAGAGCTCTTTGTCTGGCTTAGCTGAGTCATACAATTATCTCAATAACAGTAAGTACCTAGCAACAGCCTCAAAAACCACCCATTTATTTGATTAGTCAGCCATTTTGAAACAAGTTTGGCAAACATTACCCTTTCACTTTTGGATTACATTATTTAAAAAGCTGCCCGCTGAGGCTGCACTTCACGCTATGAACAACCACACCAAACCACAGATGTCCTGACCAGCTTGGGCAGGTGGGCTGAGCTTAACTTGACACCTCTTGCCCATGTTGAAGCACAGAAAGCAGGTAGGGATCAGCATAGTATTTATCATGGGTTTTCTAGCCAGGGGCTTACAATAAAACTGTTGATCTTAATAAGCGCTGTCAATAACTGCACAAGAATTTGGTGGCTGTGAGACCAAGATAGGAAGAAAGAAGCAGCAGAAACTTAGTTTCCACAAATGTAAACATTTGCATGTGATATTTAAGGATAACTTACAGTGGCTGGTATGTACTTTCAGTACTTAAAGACTTTTGAGTACTCAGAGATTATAAGAAGTGAGTGTTTGCAGTGGATTGGGATCTGGGAACAAATGGAACTTTCTGTTATCATGGAAGATATCAAGATTATTTCCAAAGTAACCCTTGATGGACTCCTGTAAAAAGGAGGCTGTTAAGTCTAGTTAGAGAGGAGATATATATATATATATATATATATATGTATGTATATATGGATTGGAGGTGCAGTCTTTGTGGAATGCTGAGGTGGCAGCTGTTCACTACTATTCCTAAATTCTCCAGACAGAGTCTGTGCCTGCCTCTTGTGCAATGATGAGGGAATTGTCCTTCTTCAAGAAACAGGGAAATTTTTTTTCACAGGAAAAATCTTTGTTCAGCTGAACCTCTATTCTCTTCCCTTCAGGTAAATGCACCATCAGCCTGTATGGTCAGAATAACCCTCCCTCAACCTTTCTGTCTGAAACTGTACTATTGTCTATGAAATAACTGTAGATCTCTACTTGCCTTGGTACAATGAATAATTACATACCTGTATTCTCATCCAGCATTTCTTTTCATACTGCTGTCATAATGCCACTTACATATCTATTATTTTTCATCAATAAACCTATATTATTCTGAGTATTAAAATACTGTATAGCAGCAGAGTTTATTACCCTTTCCTGATGATCTTTAATGCACAAAGAAATAAATTCTTTTTATACCTGTGTTCACAGCTCAGGGATTGTGTCTGTCATTAAAGCAATACAGAGTCTGGGTTCAGATAAGCTCTAAATCTAACCTTGCTCAACAGAGAGGAAAGGAAGAAGAAACAGACCTCTTTCCTGCAAAACATCACCCATCTGCTGGGTGGGGGTGAAGTTCTCAGGTGCCTCCTGATCTTCCAGCTTATCTCAACCACTCATCACACCTCTTCGTGTTTTTCATGCGTTTATGCAGTGTCAACACTGTGCAAGACAACACATTTCTGTAAAATCACAATAGCAATAATTTAAAGTAAAAAACCCCGCACTGTACCAGAAATATGGTACACACAAGAGTTAATGAATTACATATTTTCCTAATATTTTTATGGGATCATCTCAGGATTTTTTTTTTTTTTTCCTCTCCAGAATTTACAACCTGGATAATGTCAAGGTGTTGTGGAGTCTCTATCCTTAGAGATTTTTCAAAACTTGTCTGGACAAACCCTCTGAGCAATCTCATCTAACTCTGAAGCTAACCCTGCCCTGGCAGGGGTTGGGCTAAATATCTCCAGAGCTTGCTTCCAAATTATTTTTTTATATAATAATTCCTTGACAATCTGGTTGCAAACCTGACATCTGATCCACCACAGAAGACCACATTCACGCCACAATATACAGTGTTCTCTGTTATACCACAAAGACCCTTGAACACCTTTTGGAATGTGAATTGTGGCTATTATACCTGTATTCATGTAAAGCTCAATGTAATGCATCAGAAAGGACAAACAGTAGCATTTTACCTTCCCTGGGTGTGACTACTCATTTATAGGCAATTTTATTGTTTGCAGTCAACTGTACAGGAAGAACAAGTGTAATTATTTGCCCATTACAGGTTTTTTCGCTTTCTACATTTTCTTGTGCGTAGTATCTGGCAAGTTGTAAATAGCACCAATTTCCCAGCCTCTTCCATGCTGCCAAGCTAAGGTTCTTCACCCCTCCATTCACAGAGGATTCAAAAGGTATTACACAAGTACGACTGCAACAGGAGAATAAATGTAACAGCTTTCACAGATGGACATAGATCATCCAGGTGTCCTTTTGCTCTGAAGGGTGAAAACCTTCCCCTGGGAAGGGTGTTTCTGTGGACAACACACCACTGCCTGAATAAATTCACATGGTACCATGGCACACGCAGGAAAATAAATGTGTGCAGATATATTCTAGTTGGGACAAAGCACAAACCAAAAGTGACCATGGTGCAGGAGTCTACTTGTTTCTTTCATTCCCCCTACACAGGATGTTTGTAAGCAGGTAGTCATAGAGACATTAGGAAATAAAAAGCAGGTGATGGCTACGTGATCTGTTTTCCTAAAAGCAAAGGTGTTTATTATATGAAATTTAAAAGATAAAGACAATAATAAGTCAGAGGAAAACAGAATTCTCTTAATTACAGTTGAAAAATCTTTCATTTCCTTGACCACACATCTCACTATGGGAACACAGCACATTTTAACAGCTCCTTTCTTAAACATGGTTTTTCAATGCATAGAGTAGGCTATGCAAGTCAGGACAGATGTGAAGCGCTGTGCAGCTTTGAGAAGTAACACACTGGAGTTACACTTGCATCATGTGATTTCTTCATGAAAAAAAACCCTAAAAATATACCACATTGAAATAAAAGTTCTGGTTTTGTTCTATCTGAAGAAATTTTACTAGAATCCAGATTAAATCAAGCTTTAAATGAAATTCTCCAAGGGAGTTTGGAAATAAAGCATCAAATTTGCAGGGAGGAAAGTTTCTAAATCATAGGAACTAGCCAGAACTTGTTACGTTCCTGACTGATAAACACAAAAGTTCAGCTGATCTTTCATGGAAAAAATATAGTAAATTTCCCTTCAGGGGGTTATATTTACTCAACCTTTTCAGGTTGCATTATCACCCACTATAATGTATTTAACTTCCATTCATGAATCACTGACACTATACTGCTTTTCAGCTATGCAAACATTACAAAAAACTGAGTTCCTAGACACAAATAAAGAAGGAATTTTGAGCATAATGGTTTTTATCAATGAAATGTATTGACACATGACTATATTGATGTCAGTCATATTTCCATTGAAGTTAAAAGGAGTAAGAGCAGGCCAATATTTGATGATCATTTCACTAATGCACTGCACGACCTCTGAAGACCAAATCCTAAGGTATATTGAACACAAGTGATTCTACCAATTAGTGGCAACTACAGATCTGCAGCATCTTTAGCAATTGGCATGATATGACTTCCTTAATTAACTGTGTTTACTAATACATTAACACACATTTTAAAGGTGAGCATAGTGTATATAGTATATGGGAATGTAATATATGCCTTATTAAAAATGTTTCACCATTATTTAAAGCTAGAAATAAAAGCCAGGTAGTGTTCATTTATGTTATAGACTCAGTACAAAAAATATTTTATTAAAGTTGAAGGAACAAAGAAGCATAGCATGTCTGATTGAGAATTAAACTGAGGTGCATTTATATACTAGAAAGTTGGAAGGTGGGTTCAGGAGTGGTGAACTCCAATTGTTGAGTTCCTACCCCATTAGGTAGACAGTAAAGTCTTTTTAAAAGATGTAGTTCAGATACACAGTCCTGGGGTGTGAGATTTCCTGAGATAATCAAAGCCATCACATAGTAGATTTGGTCTGGATTCAGAGCCTGATCTCCAGTACAGTCTGAGATGTGGTGTCACCTGTGCTGCTGCAAGAGATCCCGGCCTTTTTATTAGACTTTAAAGGGTCAGTAAGCACAGGCATCATGTGGCTCCTTCCACAGCCAGACTCAGCACAGCTCTTCTTGGTGAATGAGTCTTGTGAAGAATATCTGCTTGATTTCTGCAAAATTTAACCAAGTAATCCTGGCTTCACAGAATAGTAAGGGATAGCTGTAGGGGGCAGAATTTGGCTGGTAATGGGTTTTCTTTGTCACTAATGAACTCATAAACCATGAAAATGCCCTGTTTTGCCAAAGGGGAAGTTATGGGAATGAAACATGAAAGTTACACCCAAGTGCTATGGTCGTAGGAGCTCCTATACCTATTTTTTGCACCGGGAGAACTTGCTCTAGGTTCTTTCCTAGTGCCCAGATGGGTCCTTGCATACAGCACGCTCTGTTCCTCCTGTAGTTCCAGGTAAATGAGGTATTTATTACTTTCTCTCCTGAACTGCTGGGAGCCTGATTATACACTGCTGCTGTTTACTTATTCATTTCAGAACTTGGCTGCGTTTCAGAAAGAGATGCTGTTTCTTAACAGACAAAATTTTTTCCGCTGTCAATCTATATACACAGCTAGAAACAATGCAGCATCAAGGTAGAGATTTCTTGATCTGAAAATGAGATGGTGAGCTTGGAAGTCTTACCTCCTTCCTGCCTCCACACACACACACCATAAAATATAGTATCCTTTATATTCTATTACATGGTATATAAAATAATGCAGTCTGTACATTGGCAGAATGGCATCAGTTATATACCTAGAACACTTTACTCTCTGATGTCTTAAGAAAAATCACTGTGTAAACCTGTGCTAACTAAAAAGCACTGACCAAGTCCATTAGCAGCCCATTATCCCACTATCCCAGAAAAACAGTAGGTTAGCAATAAATACATAATAAATAATAGCTTGTTATTTTCTGTTTTGACACCAGATGTCATTTCTGAAAGGTTTTCATCCTGTGCCATGCTCAGTGCATTAGAGGAAAGGAGAAGGAGGAGGACTTGCCCCCAGCTCTGCCTTCAAGCATCCAGGCAAGGAGCCCTCCAGGGACCTGTGAGGCTGCTTCAGGCTGCAGGAACGCCTGGGCTGGCAGCGATGGCACAGTGTTCCCCAGATAATAGCTCACAGCGTATGGCGTTTTATGTGATTCACTCTGAAGTGTTGCCATACCCTCAGTGAAAACTGACCAGTGACTGCAAAAGAAGCAGACTTAAGGATGGAGAGGAGCACTTTGCAAAATCCCATGTGCTACACCGCTCATGTGTTACACCGCTCATGGATCGTCTCCAAAAGCCTTTTAAGGAAGCACTTGGGCTGCCTGGGGCCCAAGTACTCACCCATCTTCTCAGGCAGGTTTTGCAGCTTCCTGGGAACAAAACTCCACCAGGGTTGGATGGTTATTGACATCCACTCTGGAAGTCCTTTAGTCTGTATTTGTGCAAACCGGCCTGCCTGCAGCACAAGTACACCAGGTGCCTCAACCCCACCATGATTACTCAAAGATCCATGATGTGGCCCAGAAAATAGAGCAAGATGTGACACCCAAGGTGATTCAGATCTCCAATTTCCCTCCCTTCTTCTGTGTGGTGGTTTGGAATTCCAGCCTGGAATTTTTCACAAACATTCCTGCGTATTGATACCCCCATGTCACAGGCCCCACAACTTCCCATAGGAAGCAGCCACCCATAGAGCCCATTGCCTGCCCCAAGTCTTCCTCACTGCATGGACAATGGAAACCCTCCTGGGGAACCAGCTTTCGCCCTCCTGCCTTGGAGCACCACTCCATCCTCATGGAGTAGGTCCCAGCAGGAGAAAAAGGAGTAGCAGTGGTCCCAGGAAACCGTTCCTCATTGGGGCACACTTCAAACAAGTGCTGAAGAGAGGGACTTGTGGAGGGATGGAAGTGCATGAAAAAGAGTAAATTATTCTTTTCCCTCTTCACTGCCTCAGTAAAATTGCCTGGGCTAACGTTTCATCCCTCGGGCTTTTTGTCACTCCTTTTCTGATATTGTTAGTGTTCCCACCTGCTAAACAACTATCTATTCGCTGGCACATTGCAGACTGATGGCACATCTTTTTGTAGTTGTTCATACTGAGTAAAAAAGCTCAGTTGAAAGATGCTTAATTGAAAGTTGTTTGAGTTTTGTGAAAGAAAATCATCTTCTGAACAATGCTGCTGGAAAGATAAGGCTTGTGTTCATTACAGAAGATATAAGGGCAGATAAGCAGGCCCAGTACGTTTTTTGCAGCCTGGCTACTGTATTAAAATAGGACAAAAAGGCCCCTCAACAGGCACTGCAAAAGCCAGTGGACAACCTTTTTTAAAAAGTAAAATATATTTTTGCTTTAAAAATTCACTCAATGCTCATTTGATCACTCTGGCTTCAGGTCTGTTGGTGAAGCCAGCAATGCTCCTGAACTCCTGGGCCAGGGTGGATGTGTCCTGGAAATATCCTAGTTTCCACAGGAAGGGCGGACAGTGGGGACCCCAGCGGGGAGCGTGGCACCATCCAGCTGCTGCCCTATTGTCACAGCAGGGGACAGGACATTTCAGTGCACCATGATGTGCTCCACCAGGTACACAGCTTCTGTGAATGCAGCCACAAAATGAAAGGATGACTGTGGAGTTCTTAACTTCTACCATTGCTGGGCCTGTCCTCTGCCAAAACATGTGCAGAAGTGGTTCACCCCAGTTACTTCATGTCTATAGACAGAAATAATTTACACAAGATTTTTTAAATACCTGATTTCATGTTTATAAATTATCTTGATTTTAAAAGCACTTAACAGATTGCAGCCAGTTTTGGCTTATCTCTTCAATCTTTATTAATAAATAAAAAAGGCCAGGGACCATTTGCTATCCCAGAGGCAAAGTGGCACAGCGCAGTGCACATCCATATGGCTGAACTCTCTTTCTGCCCCTATGCACCGCGGATGAGTGGAAACTAACCACTGGGAATAGTCATTGGCCTGTGGTGTTCCCCAGATGATGCCAGCGTGTTGTTGGGATAGTGCTGGTTGGTACAAGTCAACAATAAGGGTGTGCATGCCTGCAATTGTGTGCCCATGGCTCCACTCCAGCCCAATTTTATTTACCAGTATAGATATACTGGATGAGAATTACTTTGTCCAGTTTTAGTTATCTAAACCCTGCCACCTTCTAGATATTTGCAGCACATGTTCCTATGTAACATGAATGCATAAAGTTGAAATTTTTATTTAATTTATGCCATGATTGATCTGATTAATTTTCAATTTATGTACTTCACGGCTATGGTTTAGTGGGGTGTCAAGCTGTACAAACTTGGCCTGAAAAAGCTTAAGAACTGCATCTGCAAAGGTGAGCAAGACCAGAAGAAATACATAGGCATATGGCTTAGGGGACGGAGCACACTCAGAGTACAAGGTCTAGGAAAACCTAACCAAATACAGGTCATCATGAAATTTAACACCCACACAGCTGCTGATGCTTTCACCCTACAGAATCATAAACTATTTTTTAAAATTTTCATTGGTGATCTTGTCAGCATCCTTGAGCACAAGAAAGCTAATTAGCATGCTCCGATGGTCAAGGACCAGAAGGATTTCTTTAATAGGTCAAGGTAAGCTTGATAAATTGTGAGGAAGAAATAAAGCCCACAAAGACCATTATTTTGCTATTTATTCTTCACTGAACACCTTCACGTCATGAACAGCTTCAGCCACAGTGTGAATGGGGGCATCGCCAAAGCCAACAGGCACGTTCCTATGGTGACTGAGCACCATAAGGCTTTTTGCCTGGCTATGAGGAAGCACTTAGCTAAGCAGGAATGAAATGGTACTCTGCCTAAAACCTTTTCTGGAGGATTTATTCACCTGTAGCTTGGCAAGCAATTAACAAGCTGCATTACTCCTGAGGCAAGTGATAGATACTTGAAGTGTTGAGTGTATCTCTATTAGTTCTTAGCTGTAACCATTTTTAGATCTCAGGAATTACTAGGGCTGAAAGCTTGGAGATGTATTATTTGTCATTACTTGCATAATTCTCATTCACAAAAAAAAAAAAAAAAGCGCCTTATTGAATTTACATTGTAACATGGCTGGCATCCTACATAGTGAGTGGATTATACACTTGTGGAAGTAATTATTTAATTGGCAAAAAGAATGAAAAGCCAAATTACAATTCATGTAATTCACAGCCTATGCCATTGATTACTGAGTATCTCATACAAAGTCCACTCCATGCTAATGAAAAACAGGAGCATCTCTAGCCTGGTCACACTATCATGAGCTGCAGAACAGCATGATTTTAGCCCCAGAAGACAACTTTTAATCTTCTTCTGTATTATCTAAAATGGCACCTACCACATCTGCCAGAGGAGCTGAGAGAGAAGCTGCCCCTCAGTTCTCCATGTGGGTTCCCCAGGAGTCACATCCCATACCATGCTTTCCCTACCATGGTGGTCAGAAAATAGCTGGAGGCTTCAGGAACCCTATGTCCTGTCACAATCTGCCATAAACCCAGCCAGTCACCCAGCTCACTGGTGTCACACACCATGTCACCTCCGGGCTGCCTCTGTGGAACACAGCGCAGGACTGACCTGGGACGGTGCGTATCAGTACCGCCCCTCAACAGGTCTGCAGCAGAGCTATGTCTGTTGCTAGAGTCTAACCTGCCTGCTGGTTTTATGTGATCTTTACAAATCACTCCCGTCTTTCTGTGTTAGAAGTCTTCTGAGCATTGACAGGAAAAACAAGTAATCCTGTGAGCAGCGGGATTAATTGGTCTTTTCCCGTGTTTGAAGCATTCATTACAAAATTCTTTCTCTCTTCATTCAGTTATCTAGTATGGGTTGAACTCAGACTGTAGCCTTTCCCTCAGTACAAGCACTAAAGGGGTCTTTCTTTTCCTGTTGCTATGAAACCCATGGGAAATAAAGACCTTTGCAATGCTCCTAACTGTCCATATGAATGCAGGGTTTTGTGTAGGTATTGTACTTGACGCTAGGTTACAACAACAGTCAGGGTATATTCCCTAGGAAAGGAGTATTTCTTAACAGTGTAAATTTAATGCATTTTTCCATACTTCTAATCTTAGTCTAGGACTAAAGTGCTCCTGTGCATTACAAGCATGGACAATGTTCACCTGATGTTAGCAGCCAGGAGAATATAGAAGAACTGCTAATCTATACTAGAATCCTGAAATGGTTACAGTTGTCCTGCAAACCAGTGTAGCTGAAATCTGGTTGTGTCAATAACAAAAAATACACCCTATTCTGCACATGCTCAGAGCCCAGCTGGTTCCTCCCCCTGGAACAGCTTTCCAGCAGGAATGAAGGAAGGAAGACACACATGTGGCTCCATTAGTTAGGTTTTGCCTGCAGAGGTCTGTTCCCAAGGAAGCATAAAAAGGCACAGGTTTCAGCAATTAAGACATTCAATGCTGATGTTGTATTTCACAACAATTCTTGCTCCTGAATGACTATGAAGAACCTTTTGGCCTTTCTCCCTTGCATAAGCAGAGCCATGCAAGAATAATAGGAATATGAGAACCTGCATAGCACAGGCTCCTTCAGTCTGAGCTCTCTGGACTTCAAAAGCCACGCACTACACAGCAACCACAGGACAGACACGGGAAATGCTACCCAGTGTGCTGGCTGCTGGCATGAGACTCCTCTCTTGCCCCCTCAGCGTATTCTTTCCTGCCTTTTTCTGATTCACCACCACCAGCTGCTCACATCTTCATGCACTGTTCTGCTTTGTGGCCCTGCTTAGCTTATTCCAGCAGAGCAGTTCCACCCTGAAGTTCCATTATCTTTTTTTCTTTTCTCTTTCTTTCTAATCAGATACACTTTGTTTTGCAGAGGTTATTATAAAAATACTTCCGTTCCTAGCCACAAAGTCAGCAAGTGCTGGTGTGTGATGTTTCCTGAGAAACGAGCATTTGCTACACCTGAATGGGGTCAGACCTTGCACTACAGGTGGTGCACACTGGGTGCAGGGAACAGCACAAGGCTTCAACTGAACAAGGCAAAGGAAAAGCCACTGCAAGCAGAGCATGACTGGTTTGAGGTTTTGCATTCCTTTCTCTTGGTTATGGCTCATCACAATTGTTCTTTGATTATTTCGCAAGAAAAGAAAATGGCATTTGGTTCAGGTTCAGTAAGTTCCACTACACTTTTGTCCTGTTGTAGATATGTCCACCTATGTATTAATAGCATCTTATTTTCTATGTAGCTCATGTAAACATCAGTCAGGGTATAGCTGAACTTTTTCAAAAGTATCATATTCAAGCCCCTTAGAAACCTTCATGCTCCAAGGACAACACAGCATGGGACCTGGTCAAAGCCAGCCATCTCCAGGGATGACCAAGCACCTCAGCTCTGTTGTGGACAGGAAGCAGGGCAGGCAAGTGACTTCAGCAAAACCCAGCTGTTGGTTCCACAGTGGCCCCAGATATAGGACTGCTAACTAAATAATAATCCTTGTAGGAACAGGCATTCATCATCTTTTTTGCTCCAGCAGCAATGCCAACTGCTGAGACTATAATGAGCACAGATTCTTAAAAACAAATGTCTTCTATCAATTATATGCATATATACAGACTTTCACTGTCTGCTGTAAAAACTTTTTAGCCCTGCCTGTACTAACTCTTAAATCATTACTGTAAGGCACAGGTTTTTTTTCCTGAATAGAGAAAGATCTTAGATACACAGGTGATGACCTTGGGGGAGAACAGCATTACCACATATGAGATCCAAAATGCATTAGTCATGTACCGCCCAATAAAGATAACTGCCTGATCCATGTTAATGAACACCTTTACAAATCTCAGATACTATTAAATTTATTTAATTGTTTACTAGCTAGATGAGCCCTATAGCTCTTCTAAGATGCCTAATGGTTAAACTGTTAGATTGAACGCATATTTAATGTAATTGTGCTTTAAGTTCTGGTGCATTTGAGTTTTAAATATGAGTTTTAAAAAGGTCTGCTTTTTACTGTATGGATAAAACAGAAGATAGCAGTGGGGCTTTGGACAACGTCACTGTATGTCACAGATGTATGTGGCTGTGCTGGGTGGGGAAGCTCTGCTGTCATGCTCTGCTGGAAAATGGTTAACAAATATGCTTTAGGATGCACTGGTAGCCACCAGTGTCTTGAGGGGGGGGACAACGGACACTATTGTCCCTTACCTAGTGATGTTTATGCACACCTCTAGACTTTAGAGTGTCAGGCATTTAGTTTCATTTGAAAAGGTTTCATAAATAAACTACCTGCTCAGCTGAAACATATTTCAGCTCAAATTTGTTGTATTGCATATTTACAGACCTGTTAAGAAACAGAATACTCCTGTGTGACCATTTCAACTTTTTACAAGGGAAGAGACAGGACTGTAAACAATCTCCAATTTGTGAATTCCTCTTTCTAAGCCTGAAAACCAATTTATAATGTAAGTTCCTACAAGACAGAATTGGGCACTGTGCTTTTAGACATTTAAAGCACAGTCTTCAGTGTACAAAGGGTAATCTCACTACTTTATGATACTTCTCACAAAATCATACAGCTCTTCTGCTTCCTCTTTATTTGGGAACTTGCCAGAGGCAGATTTTGAGAAAGAATTAAACTTTGACAGTACTGAGGTGACTGAACATCAAGGATTGAAGTCTCATAGTCTTCACTAGAGCATGGCCAGACTCTACCCTGAGGACCTGACTACTAAAACTTCAGGTATCAATGAGACAGGGTGAATGGTTAATCACCAATCCAACTATCCTTTGTGAACAAAGAGGCAGAGTAGTTGGTTAATATTACACCATCTTTTGGACTTACTGTTCAAAACAGCTGCCAAGAAAAAAATGTAAAAGCAGCCTTGTTTTAGGACAGTAAGATGGCCCAAGGCAAAAGGACAGGGTGAAGATCTTCTTCCAAACTCAATTACTTTGTGCAGTAAGTTAAGAAGAGGATGATGTGTGTAGAGGGTGTCCTTGAGGTGTTAATGGTATTTATGCAAGTTGTGGTGGCTTGTCACAGTGCAAGCTCTCTAAGTTACGGAGAGGTCGTTTACCTGGCTGTTGAAACAGGGAAGCTTTTGTGCGACAGCTGTCATAACATCAGGCTGAATTTGCAGATCTTCTCTTGTTTACAATGAACTAAGAGCTAGGAGTCCCCTTCTATACCACCTGGTGTATCGTGCAGATAATAGGGAATTGTAAAATATCTTTGGCTGTGTTGCTTTGCCTAAGTGAAGTCACTCTGGTGACAAGGTGTCTGTTTCCTATAGGAAACATGTCATACTTATTACATAACCCTTGCTATTGACAAGCATTTCTGACCAATGCTACAGGATTATTTTTCTTAGCCAAATTCTGTGTATTGAATGAAACCCTTTCAAACAGTGAAGTCAGAAAGACTGAAATTAGCTCATTTGGTTCTTTTAATCTGGTTAGCCTATAAAGTCATTATTGTTACAGTTACAAAGGAAGTTTTCTATTGTGAATGAGGAATGCATTTAGATGCATCTTAACTGCAAAGAAATTCAGAGTCAATCTGTATTTGCTAATGATAACTCTGGTGCACTGTCTCTGAACTTAGAAAGGCACTAAAACGATTGTCAGGCTTGCCCTAGTTAAAAGGAAAGATCTTTCAGAATTATGCAAACAGATAACCACCCAACTTCCTCCAAATTGGAATTTTTTTCCTACAAATCTTCAAAGACATGTCCTCCAAGCAATCCACTGTCAAGGACTTGATGAACTAGTTCAGTATTCAAAACAATACCTTGTGGCCAGCATTCCAGACATTTGCACAATATGCTCGATCTTTCAACAGTCGAAGTGTTTGTGCTAAGGGTTGAATATTATATCTCAAATAAATTGTAGTAAGAATATGTAAAGAATAAGACAATAGACGGAAGTAGTAAGAGGACACTAGAAACAAATGGATGTCCAAAATAAGAACAGTGGATTTGATGACAGAAAACATTTTTTAACATAACTTAAAAAGCTTTTAATATGTATTTTTATATGTGTGTAGAATCTTGCTCACTATCACATTAAGACTTACAAGTATCGTCAGGGAATTGTATCAAATATGGTACAACTCAAGAAAGGCATATTCAAGAAGGACCACCAAGAGCTGATGTCTATGACCAAAGGGCTTCTGGATATCTCCAAGGATGAAGAGTCCACAACCTCCTTGGGGAACCTATGCCAGTGCTCGGTGCTTCTATCAGTGAAAAAGTCTTTCCTGATGTTCAGAGGGAACCTCCCCATGTTTCAGTTTGTGCTCCTTGTCTTTGGTCCTGTGACTGGGCACCACCACAAAGAGCCTGGCTCCATTTTCTTTGCATCCCCCCTTCAGGAATTCCTATAAATCGGTAAGATCCCCCTGAGCTTTCTCAACTCTAGGCTGAAGAGTCCCAGCTCTGTCAGCCTTTCCTCATATGGGAGATGCTCCAGTCCCTTCAGCATCTTCATGGCCCTTTGTTAGGCTCTCTCCAGTATGTCCATGTCTCTCTTGTTCTGAGGAGCCCTCAACTGGACACGGGAGCCAGCTGTGACCTCACCACCACTGAATGAAGAAGGAGAATCACCTCCTTCGACCTGACGGCAATTCTGGGCTTAACATTATGTTACATTCCCTGAGTCAAGTGTCCTTTGCAAATGACAACAGTCAGAGAGTGATGAGATTCTTCTGCCTTTATTGCAACAGGTGACTTTTCTCTCCCCTGTCCCCATGGGTGCAGCTCACTTCTGTGTGCACGGGCTTTTCCTTGACAGTGTTTTGTGGCAGGGACACTGCAGGGAGGGATGTCCTGTGTGGGAGGGGCTGAGGGGCTGCCCTGTGCCGCTGAAAATGTGACTGTTGCTTTTCCTGGCTTTGAATGAACACCTTCCAGTTGTCTTGAAAATGGCTCTGTTCCTCTGCTGTGAGCCACGGAGCAGCTCCCAGAGTGCCCTTCTTGGCCACGTGCGGTAGAGCAGAGCCCCTCAGGGAGATGCCATCGTAGCGCCTGGGCCGGTGCTGGGAACCCCAAGCCACTGGGGTGCAACTGATGGCTGGAGAGAGCCTTGCCGTGAGAACCTGGGGGCCCCTGCCTGGGGTCAGCCCCGCATGGGCTCCTAGAGAGGGGGGCATGTGCGGAGCCACGCACCGATCCTGCAGTTCCTGCCAAGGCGCTGCCCCTGGGGCAGCCGAAGCGTGGAACCTGTAATATTGGGCCGCTCAAACGGCCGGAGGAGGTCTTGGATGTGCGTTTCGTAGCAAGAACAGGTGGAGTTTGTAACAAACGGTTGCTCCAGCTGCTGACAGGCTCTGCCTTTTGGTGCCTTGCAGGGGTGGGGCGTAAGCTTGCTGGGAGCAGGGATGCCTTGTTGCTGTGGATACCACTGCTCCCCACAAGAGACTGGTTGCCCTGACAGCAGGAGGCTGTGGAATGGGGACAGTACTGAGGTGTCCCAGATGATGTCATAAAGGAGTGATGATGACAACAAAGGCGCTGGAACTGTGACACGCCCATGTCATGCCTACGTCACAATCATGGGCGGAGCATGTAAATGTTGGGCTGAGCAAGGCCCACAGCATTTGGCCTGTGAGCTGCCAGGTGAAGAGACTGTCTCTTGACCTGGGAAGGGTGAGCAAGTGGACTGCGTAGCTGTGTCCAGCTGCTGCTCCTCAAGCTCTGCTTGGCTCTCTCGGGCACATTACAGCCATGTCTGTCCTGTGCTGGGAAATTAGCTGGTTCACCAGCCCAGCAACCCTCTTCATCACCTTTACTATCCTACATTTCCTGCTGGTGGTTTTCAGATGCCTCAGGTGGACCACGGCCAGGCCCCAGGTAGGAGTGAGTGCTGGTGCTGAGCCGGGCCCTGGCTGGCGGGGTGGGGGGTCAGCAGGGGCCCGGGAGCAGGCCCAGGGGTGGGCTGGAGGGGCCCTGCCTGGCAGGGGAGGCCCTTTCCCAGCCGGGCCCTGGCCAGCGTGGGCCAGGAGGCTCGGGGCAGGCACAGGCCTGGCCCTGGCCACGCTCTGTTGCTTTGCTGGTGCCGCCGAGGGTGCTGGGGACGTTCCCTTCTCACCCGCTGCTTTCATGTCTCTGTAGGAGGGGAGGCTGAGGAAGCGCCAGCGCAGAGGCAACAAGGGGTATGCCAGAGGCGCGCAGCCCCTGGGCAAGGGCGGGTGTCCTGCAGAAACACCCCCTGGACCCACTCCATCTCCTGTGCCTGCAGCTGTTGCCCAGCTGGAGTCTTCAGAGACCTCAAGGAGACAGTAAGTGGTAGCATCCCCCCTGGAGTGCAACAGCCCCTCTGGCAGCCCCCCACCATGGGAGGTCCCACTAACGCTGCCCTCTGCTCCTCTGCAGCTGCCCCGTGCGCCCAGAGATGGATGACGTGTATGACGTAGCCCTTCAGTTCAACAGGGTTTTCAGGAACCTGAAAAGAGACATGGACATGTGAGGACAGTGAGAAGGGCATGGGGTCAGGGATGGGGGCGTGGCTGGGAGCAACCAACTGGGGAGGGCGTGGGGAAAGGCATGGGCCAAATATGTGAGGTGTCGTGCCCTTGTTGAGGGCACAGAGCTGGCTGTTTCCCCCTCGTGAGGCAGAGGGGAAAGCTGTGCCAGGCAGGCAGGGAGGGGGCCTTGGACACACAGTGGGTTAGACTCCACAGCAGTGACACCGACTGATGCCTCCTTTGGGACAGGAAGGAGAGCCCTGGGCTGATCAGGAGTGCTGGGCTCAGGCCTTCCCTCTTCTCCTCATACAGACTAAGATGGGAGATGCCTGAGGACAGCGACAGCGACAGTTCCTGGACTTCTGTGACAGTCAGTGAAGTCAGGTCTTCTTCAAGGGCCTCTCCGTCCCCTTCAAGAGAAGATCTAAATTCCATCATGCCAGGCAAAGCCATCTCCTCCACAGAGGTGCGTCTGTCCCCTTCAAGTAACACCTCACTGACTTCCATTGCGGCAAGCAACTTTGGTTCCTCTTCACGGGCGCCTCTCCTCACTCTCGTGGATGGAGAAGACGTGGCTCATGGCTCCAGCATCCAGCCTGTCCTGGAGCATCCCAGGGCTGACCCAGAGGAGCAGCCTGGGACTCACATGCCTCTGTGTGGTCTTTTCCGCCAGGCACCACTGCAGGGCGAGGGAGCTCCCTGGGAGCACTCAGGCCAGGGCTCTGAGAGGCCCAGCATCTCCTCCAGGGACATGGGGCCTCCAGAGCTGCCCTTGCAGAAGAGTGGCCCCGTGGAAGAAGCAGACCGCTCCCTGAGAGGCCAGAGCAGCTCCAGTGAGGATGTGGGGACACCTGAGCTGCCATCAGACTGCACATCAGCTCCAGGAAGCAGCTTCCAACAGACACGACGTCCCTGCAGTGAAAGGACACTCACAGCTCTGCCACTGCCTCCAGACCCCGAGTGCAGCAAATCCCTGCGCCACAGCCTGACTGGCCGTGAAGGCTCCCAGTCTTCGGATTCATCTGAGGCTGCAGCCCCGTGCACAGGAAGAGGAGTGGGAAGAAGGCGCCCACGCGAGGACAAGGCCAAGAGGCATCAGGGCCAGACTTGGGCTGCTGCTGCCCAGCAATCGAAGGAGGTCCACGTGTGTGAGTCCACCATACGGATCCCTCTCTTTCGGCGTCGGTGAACTCTGCCGCAGTGTTCTCCCGCCAATTCACGCGCCATGAGAGTCGCCAGACACAGGAGTCGTGGGGCAGAGACACCTCCTCTGCCAGGCAGCAGGTGCTGTGTGCTCGCCCTCAGCCGCGATTGAGGTTAGAGTGCCTAGGCCCAGGCACCACCCAATTTGGCAGAGCAAGGAGAGGAGAAGAGAGGAGAGATGAGGAGACCCAAGGGACAAGGACAAAGGGGATGGGAAGCAGCAGAGCCTCAGTGCCCACCAGGCACCAGGCTGAGGGCACCACGCTTGTTGTGTGGGTGGGGCTGGCGGCTGCTCTGAGCTCCTGGGGGAAAGAGGAAGTCTTCTATGGAAAGGACCACAGCAGTTGGCCCTCAACCAGGTCCCTGAGGATGCACACCTGGGGCTTCCCTTATGCCTCAGGTTTCCAGAGGCAGCATGGGCTGCCCGGCTTCCTGGAGGTCCCCTGAACTCCACAGCTGCTTCAGTGCTGGGAGCAGTGCACGTCCTTCAAGGCACCAAGTCCCAGAGAGCAATGAAGTTCGGTGTCCACCATGGGACAGAGAAGATGGAGGCCCCGAGTGCCTGTTCTGGCTGCACTACGACAGGCAGCGACCCTGGCAATAGTGGATGAACAATGCCTCTGTGGGCACCACTCTCCTCTTTGCTGTGGTGTATGGGCTGGTGTAATGGTTTAAGCCCGGAGAGCACGTTGTCGTTGCCCCTCCCCCACCCTCAGCCGGTCGGGCTGGCAGTGAGGCACAAACCCGGGTTAAAATAAGAGATTTAATACAACAGAGTGATAAAACAATCTGAACAACAACAGTAGCAATGATAACAACAATAAACAACAATAATAGCGAACAAGACAAACGATATACAGAGAAATACTGCTAGCTGGTCACAGAAACAGGTTCTCGCCACCGAGCCCGCCAAAGAGCCAGGTAAAAAGGTTCCGCCCCTGGACCTGACGTCAGCATGGTATGAATAACCTGGCTGGAGATCCCTTCCCCCTCTCTCTCTGCTGGGGAAACCTAACCCTATCCTAGCTGAACCCAGACAGGTGGGTTCATCTCCTCCAAAATCCCTGCCTCTCCCTGTTGCACAGAACTCACCTGAAAGCCATGGGAGAGCAGCAGGATCACAGCCCTGAGCTCTGGGGCACACTAGGAGGAGCTCTGTGCCCGAGCACATACTGAAGTGAGAAGAAGGTTGAGGAGTTGGACATGAGCAGGATCCCCTAGCACCAGGCAGAAAGGAGCAGTGAGGGTTGGCAGAGGGGAGTGCGATGCACGAGCTCTTGCGGGTTCCCCTGCATTTCCTTAAGTGTTTAAATCACAGAATGGTTGATGCTGGTGGTGACCTTGGAGGTCACCTGGTCCAAGCCCCCTGCTCAACCCAGGCCACCTCGATCCACTTGCCCAGGACTGTGTCCAGACAGCTCCTGAATATCTCCAAGGATGGAGAACCCACAACCTCCTTGAGGAACCTGCGCCAGTGCTTGGTGCTTCTCTCAGTGAAAAAGTCTTTCCTGATGTTCAGAGGGAACCTCCCCGTGTTTCAGTTTGTGCCCCTTGCCTCTGGTCCTGTGACTGAAACACCTTCCAGTTCTCTTGAAAAGGGCTCTGCTGTGAGCCATGGAGCAGCTCCCTGAGTGCCCTTCTCGGCCACGTGCGTCTCTCCCCACTCTTGTGGATGGAGCAGACATGACTCATGGTTCCAGCATCCAGCCTATCCTGGACTATCTCAGGCCTGGCCCAGAGGAGCAGCCTGGCCCAGCAACTCACCCACCCTGTGGAGAAGAGGCTACTGGGCACCTTGAGGCCAGCAGCATGCAGCAGCACCCGCAAGATCTCATGATCCAGCTGCTTGCTCCCACTCCACCTCCAGATGTGTCTGAGGTCCACTCCAGGGAAATGGGGACGCCTGTCCACCACAACAAAGGCCAGGAGACCTTAGAGGGCCTCACCCCAGAATCCAAACTGGAGCAGGAACTGGGTCTGCCAGCCAGTGTGTATGAGACTCTGCAGAATGTTCCAGCCTCAGCTCCTCCATCACCTCAGCGACCAGAATAGCATGATGTGATGGTGGTTCCCATCATGCAGGACGTGCGTTAGAACATCACATGGATAAAATGAAGATACAGAGGCGCTGTGAGCTGCTGCTGAGGATCCCGGACTGCAAGCAGGGCTTTGAAAACCTCCTTGGGAGATGAAAAGCCTCTCAGCATTTCCCTCGCAGAAGCACCCTGCACTGCTCTACCACGACCGCTTCCAGCATCGAGCTCTCTCACGGTACGTTATGGCACTATTTTCCTCCTAAACCCAGGAGTTAATGAGGAAAAGTTAAAAGTTACAGATTACCAGTTGGGAGTCGTGAGTTACAATTCAGGAGCTGCAAGATGGGCTTTGGGAATCGGGGAGCTGGGAGTTTAGGAGCTTCCAGCTGGGAATCAGGAGTTGGGAGCTGCAAGTTGGGAGTGAGGAGTTGCAGCTGGGAGCTGCAAGTCAGGAGCTGCAAGTTGTGGTTTGGAAGTTGTGAGATGGGAGTCAGTAGTTGAGAGATGGGAGTTACGAGTTGCACGTTGACACCTGGGGGTCAGGAACTGGAAGTTGCAAATTATGAATGGCAAGTTGTGAGTTAAATGATAGGAGTTGGCAGTTTGGTTTTGCAGGTGGCACGTTAGGAGTTGAGAGTTTCAAGTTGGCAGTCGGAAGTTGAAAGTTGTAAAGGGGAATGAGCCCTTATTTGCCGTCTTTGCTTCTTTTCTTTCCTAAGGAGCTCACGACATAAAATTTTGACACAATACATTATGTGGTAACATCAAGAGATCCAGACAGACCATGACAGGACATTGGGACACCAGAAAAGGCATGGCACGATGGGTGCCACGGGGATGCCCTGTGCTGCTGAAAATGTGACTGTTGCTTTTCCTGGCTTTGAATGAACACCTTCCAGTTGTCTTGAAAATGGCTCTGTTCCTCTGCTGTGAGCCACGGAGCAGCTCCCAGAGTGCCCTTCTCGGCCACGTGCGGTAGAGCAGAGCCCCTCAGGGAGATGCCCTCGCAGCGCCTGGGCCGGTGCTGGGAACCCCAAGCCACTGGGGTGCAACTGATGGCTGGAGAGAGCCTTGCCGTGAGAACCTGGGGGCCCCTGCCTGGGGTCAGCCCCGCATGGGCTCCTAGAGAGGGGGGCATGTGCGGAGCCACGCACCGATCCTGCAGTTCCTGCCAAGGCGCTGCCCCTGGGGCAGCCGAAGCGTGGAACCTGTAATATTGGGCCGCTCAAACGGCCGGAGGAGGTCTTGGATGTGCGTTTCGTAGCAAGAACAGGTGGAGTTTGTAACAAACGGTTGCTCCAGCTGCTGACAGGCTCTGCCTTTTGGTGCCTTGCAGGGGTGGGGCGTAAGCTTGCTGGGAGCAGGGATGCCTTGTTGCTGTGGATACCACTGCTCCCCACAAGAGACTGGTTGCCCTGACAGCAGGAGGCTGTGGAATGGGGACAGTACTGAGGTGTCCCAGATGATGTCATAAAGGAGTGATGATGACAACAAAGGCGCTGGAACTGTGACACGCCCATGTCATGCCTACGTCACAATCACGGGTGGAGCATGTAAATGTTGGGCTGAGCAAGGCCCACAGCATTTGGCCTGTGAGCTGCCAGGTGAAGAGACTGTCTCTTGACCTGGGAAGGGTGAGCAAGTGGACTGCGTAGCTGTGTCCGGCTGCTGCTCCTCAAGCTCTGCTTGGCTCTCTCGGGCACATTACAGCCATGTCTGTCGTGTGCTGGGAAGTTAGCTGGTTCACCGGCCCAGCAGCCCTCTTCGTCACCTTTACTATCCTACATTTCCTGCTGGTGGTTTTCAGATGCCTCATGCTGACCACGGCCAGGCCCCAGGTAGGAGTGAGTGCTGGTGCTGAGCCGGGCCCTGGCTGGCGGGGTGGGGGGTCAGCAGGGGCCCGGGAGCAGGCCCAGGGGTGGGCTGGAGGGGCCCTGCCTGACCACGCTCTGTTGCTTTGCTGGTGCCGCCGAGGGTGCTGGGGACGTTCCCTTCTCACCCGCTGCTTTCATGTCTCTGTAGGAGGGGAGGCTGAGGAAGCACCTGCACCAAGGCAACAAGGGGTATGCCAGAGGCGAGCAGCCCCTGGGCAAGGGTGGGTGTCCTGCAGAAACACCCCCTGGACCCACTCTATCTCTTCTGCCAGCAGCTGTTGCCCAGCTGGAGTCTTCAGAGACCTCAAGGAGACAGTAAGTGGTAGCATCCCCCCTGGAGTGCAACAGCCCCTCTGGCAGCCCCCCACCATGGGAGGTCCCACTAACGCTGCCCTCTGCTCCTCTGCAGCTGCCCTGTGTGCCCAGAGATGGATGACGTGTATGAACATCTTTTGGTTCAACAGGGTTTTCAGGAACCTGAAAAGAGACATGGACATGTGGGGTCAGGGATGGGGGCATGGCTGGGAGCAACCAACTGGGGAGGGCGTGGGGAAAGGCATGGGCCAAATATGTGAGGTGTCGTGCCCTTGTTGAGGGCACAGAGCTGGCTGTTTCCCCCTCGTGAGGCAGAGGGGAAAGCTGTGCCAGGCAGGCAGGGAGGGGGCCTTGGACACACAGTGGGTTAGACTCCACAGCAGTGACACCGACTGATGCCTCCTTTGGGACAGGAAGGAGAGCCCTGGGCTGATCAGGAGTGCTGGGCTCAGGCCTTCCCTCTTCTCCTCATACAGACTAAGATGGGAGATGCCCGAAGACAGCGACACTTCCTGGACTTCTGTGACAGTCAGTGAAGTTAGGTCCTCTTCAAGGGCCTCTCCGTCTCCTTCAAGAGAAGACCTTCCAAATTCCATCATGCCAAACAAAGCCATCTCCTCCACAGAGGTGCATCTGTCCCCTTCAAGTAACACCTCACTGACTTCCATTGCGGCAAGCAACTTTGGTTCCTCTTCACGGGCGCCTCTCCTCACTCTCGTGGATGGAGAAGACGTGGCTCATGGCTCCAGCATCCAGCCTGTCCTGGAGCATCCCAGGGCTGACCCAGAGGAGCAGCCTGGGACTCACATGCCTCTGTGTGGTCTTTTCCGCCAGGCACCACTGCAGGGCGAGGGAGCTCCCTGGGAGCACTCAGGCCAGGGCTCTGAGAGGCCCAGCATCTCCTCCAGGGACATGGGGCCTCCAGAGCTGCCCTTGCAGAAGAGTGGCCCCGTGGAAGAAGCAGACCGCTCCCTGAGAGGTCAGAGCAGCTCCAGTGAGGATGTGGGGACACCTGAGCTGCCATCAGACTGCACATCAGCTCCAGGAAGCAGCTTCCAACAGACACGACGTCCCTGCAGTGAAAGGACACTCACAGCTCTGCCACTGCCTCCAGACCCCGAGTGCAGCAAATCCCTGCGCCGCAGCCTGACTGGCCGTGAAGGCTCCCAGTCTTCGGATTCATCTGAGGCTGCAGCCCCGTGCACAGGAAGAGGAGTGGGAAGAAGGCGCCCACGCGAGGACAAGGCCAAGAGGCATCAGGGCCAGACTTGGGCTGCTGCTGCCCAGCAATCGAAGGAGGTCCACGTGTGTGAGTCCACCATACGGATCCCTCTCTTTCGGCGTCGGTGAACTCTGCCGCAGTGTTCTCCCGCCAATTCACGCGCCATGAGAGTCGCCAGACACAGGAGTCGTGGGGCAGAGACACCTCCTCTGCCAGGCAGCAGGTGCTGTGTGCTCGCCCTCAGCTGCGATTGAGGTTAGAGTGCCTAGGCCCAGGCATGACCCAATTTGGCAGAGCAAGGAGTGAAGATCGTGAGGAGAGGTGAGGAGACCCAAGGGACAAGGACAAAGGGGATGGGAAGCAGCAGAGCCTCAGTGCCCACCACACATGAGGGCACCACGCTTGTTGTGTGGGTGGGGCTGGCGGCTGCTCTGAGCTCCTGAGGGAAAGGGGAAGCCTGTGACCCCCTTGGGAGTTGATGGGGAAGGACTCGGTGGCATCTCGGGGTGAGGCTTGCTCAGTGGGAGAGATGGGTGCCATCAGGACATGGTGCCAGTGAAGCCAGGGGACAGCAAGCGGCAAAGCCAGTGTGGCTGCAGCCCTGGGGACAACGGCTCCTCTTGGCTCTTGGGAGCCTGTCCCCGTGCTGCTAGTTGGGAGCGCAAAGACCAGCCCGCCCCTCGGAATATGACCGTGCTTTTCCCCTTGCAGGTGTCCAGGGGCAGCAGGGCCCAGTGGGTGCAGACCCAGCAAGCAGCTGATAGCCTCCAGGCCCCACCAGGAGCAGGAGTTCTCCCAATAAACACTGTCTCTTGAATTGAGCTCACAGGAGTGTCTTCTTTCCTGGGCAGGAACAGCGGCTCCAGCCCCTGCTCACTTCTCACCCCTCGTTGCACAGCCGAGGCCGGCAGCGGTGCTTTTGGCAGCTTCTGTGGAGAGGACCACAGCGGTTGGCCCTCAACCAGGTCCCTGAGGATGCACACCTGGGGCTTCCCTTATGCCTCAGGCTTCCAGAGGCAGCATGGGCTGCCCGGCTTCCTGGAGGTCCCCTGAACTCCACAGCTGCTTCAGTGCTGGGAGCAGTGCACGTCCTTCAAGGCACCAAGTCCCAGAGAGCAATGAAGTTCGGTGTCCACCATGGGACAGAGAAGATGGAGGCCCCGAGCGCCTGTTCTGGCTGCACTACGACAGGCAGCGACCCTGGCAATAGTGGATGAACAACGCCTCTGTGGGCACCACTCTCCTCTTTGCTGTGGTGTATGGGGTGAGTTCATCTCCTCCAAAATGCCTGCCTATCCCTGTCGCACAGAACTGACCTGACAGCCCTGGGAGGGAGCCATTTTGAGCTTGTCCCCTGGAGCAGCATGCTGAGGTCGAAGACGCTCCCCTTGGGTCGGGACTACGCCCGAAAAAGCTCCCTGAGGTGACTTTGGTCAAGATGCTGCCCTGAGAGGGCCCTCGAGGTTGAGAGCCCTCACTTGTTCGGTTTTGGGTTGTTAAACTGCAGGGAGTGGGGCTTTCTTCTGTGTTTTGGGTCGTTGTTAAACCCTAAGGGGTTGTTCTTTGTTCTGTGTTTTGAGTTGTCCTTAAAGCCTATGAAGTTATTCTGTTCTTTCCTCACATAGGTTTGAACCTGTAATTTGCGGAGGGCTACTTGTGTTGTTTTTTAATTTTTGGTGGTGGTTTATTTGAGAGCCTCTGTAACCAATTGGCGCAGTTGGCAGGATGTCGATAGAGGAGTTATTACAGAAGTATATTTGTGTCCCTCTCCCCCAGATGTACAGTGGGCTATGGAGAAGGGGTTTCATGCTGTGGCAGTTGTGAGAAAGTTGGAACAAAGCCGGGGGAGTTGGTGGAATGGTGGAAGTGAAGGATGAATGTGCGCCATATTAGGTACCTGCTTGTTTCAGGTGAAATGAGGAGCAAGGAAATTAAAATAGGATATAGAAATAAGGCACTCAGGAAATGAAGGTATAACTTAGTTTAGAAATAAAGATGGAAGAGTTAGAGATCAGGCTAGGGGCTAGAGGCACATTAGTTAAAAGATAACTAAGGTTAAAATAGGATAATAGACCATAGTTGATGGGCCAGAGAGCAGAACATTATGGAAACCTTGATTAATGGAAGCTGTGAGAGAAGACTTCCTGATGGAATAGGAAGACAGCCTTAAAAACTGGTCAAAGGCCAGACCGTAGGCTTGGTTGAGTCCAAGAGGCTACAGAGACTGCACAAGAAACCGAGCTAAAAAGTTCAACAGTGTGGAAGAGGCGCTACTTAATCTCTGCAACCCCAGCCCACGACCACTGGGACACACTGTGCAGATGCAACTAGGAGGAGACTGGGGCGGAACATATGGAAAAAAAATTTCAAGCTCATTATAATACGAAGCGGGGATAGGTCATGCATATGCATAGGTTTATTATGAATATGTGATGCTTTTGTAGCATAAAGCCAAGACCAGGTGCCACAAGAAGCGTGCACATTTGTGGTGGAACAATCCCCTGTGTGCCTCAGCGCTAAATAAACATATCTACTTCATAACCCTAGAGGTTGTGGAGTCGTGTTTCTGCAAGTCACAGGTACAGGATTATTTTGTGGTAGTGGAGAAAGATAATTTAAAGGAGCGGATGGAAATTGATTGTTTGAAGGCAGAATTGTTAAGAGAGAGAAGTTATTAGGAAAAAAAAAAGAAATTATGTTGGCACAAGCAAAATATCCTCCTAGAGTTCAGATTCAAAAGTTAATCACAAGTGTAGATATTGAGAAGTGGGATGGAGCTATTTGGGGAGGGTCTGGTGAAAGTAGCTTGAAGGAAATAGAGGAATGGGAGGGAGGGAGGGAGGGAGGGAAAGTAAGTGCGACCTGTCATTAAAACAAAGGCAGACAAGTCCATAAGGTCGGAGCCCCCAAACCACCGTCCGTACAACCCCCTGAGCAGGACACAAGCTGAGTGAACTTCAGGTGAAGTTTTTGCCTAAGCTGGGTAAAACTAAAACTAAATATTTGCAAAGGGTTTTCTTTAACGGGGGGTGTGTGTATGTGTGTGTGAATCGAATTCTGTTGAGTGACGAGGAGGTGGGAGGTTTCTGGGTTCCCGGAGTGTTTTTAAGTGAGGGACCAGCAGGTAACTGGTCGAAAACATCTCCAGTGGCTTAGTGGGGTGGGGCGTGGACCCTAAGGAGAGGGGGGAACCTGTTACCGTTAAAGTGAAGGGACTGTCGGAGCTGGCAGAGGGATTTACAAAGGCCGCTTTCATTCTGGCGATGGGTGAGAGGGGGCGGTGCGAAATGCCCTCAGAGAACGGGTGCAAAGAGCTGTTGAATGCGACCAGTGAAACACACACACACCCCCCTCCTGTGCAGGTGTTAACGTGGACAGGAACATTACATGATCTGGCTGCTGATGGGCAAGAGATGGGCTGGACCGGGCCGGGTGGCGGTGGGGATGGAAGCCGGAGGGTTCAGCAAGTCAGTCAGAAACTTCCCCCCTCCAGCAGCCTCCTCGTAGAGAGTTTAAACTGCCCCAGGATAAGTCGATTTTATGATTCAGGAAGAAATCCTGTGTGGTGGAAGGTGTGTGCACTTGGGGGGACCCCAGGCAATATTACATGGGAAATCTACTGGTAATACCAAAGTTGGTGCAGTTGCTGGAGGGAAGAACTCGAGAACAAAGGAGAAATATTAGGATTTGATGGTTTGGCAGGTAAACGGTGGTGTTTACCAGATGGCAGAGTGTGGAGTTCTGGAGTTAGGGAGACAGAAGTTACCTGTGTCTCTCAATAGTCGTTGCCACCTGCTGACAGACAGGGTATTTTTGAGGTGACCAATGATGTTGAAAAAACCCATAAATCACATACACATTCCCCTTATAGTTTTCCGGTGTGGCCAGTCCCAAACTAAACAGAACGTGGCAATTAGTCGATTGCTGCGGTGCCTGTGGAGGCTGGGCTGGGTGCAGCCCTGCAGGAGCGCGCTCGCCAGCTCTGGGACGGGCTTTTTGTGGTGCCTTTGCAGGAAGCAAACAGAGATGGGTTTGCTCCCCCATGGGAAGGCGTGCCATTTCCATTTGCCTGTCTTCCCTGGGAATATCGGCATTCGCCGACAATTGCTTGCTGTGCAGTGGCTCTAAAGCCCGCTAAAACCCCGCCCGGAGAACGGGTTAAGAGCTCTGCGTTTTTTCCCCCCCAGCCCTCCTGTGGGAGTCACTCAGGGAGAAGCTGTGAGGGAGGGCTGTGTGCAATCAGATCATTATTGCTAAGCATGGCAGATAGAGAAGGAAACACCCAGATCAATTTAATCAGGTAACAGAAACCACTTTAGGGCCGGGGTGGTCCAGGAGTGGGCACAGAAGGAATACAGGGGGTTTACACATCCCATACTATCCTCAGGCTAATGGGCATTGTCGACATGCTTGGGAAGCCCTAGGGGAAGGTGGAAAAAATCACCGTTTTAGTGCCGGATGGATAATTACTAATTTTTAACTTGATGCCCAAGTTCTGATCCAAGGCCTAGTTCTGTTCTTTTTGTAGGATCTTGGAGGAACAGATGACTTCATCATCCTGATTGGCAATGGTGATGGTGATTCGTATAGACAAGCAAGACTTGGATGACAGAGTGGTGGCGAATGAATCTTGTGAAATTGGCAGCATTCAGAAGAATATAATCGAACTTAGTGCTATTGTGATAATACCACTTCAGATCAACAAATAAATTAGTAAGAAACCTGAGGCAATTTTTTCTAAATTAAGCATGAATTGGTTAATTGGATATGTTTGAATCTTCCTTGTTAGAATGGTTAATCAGTTTCCTTCAATTTTGTTTTTTGTTAATATTTGATTGTATAGTCATCTACAAACGACAATCCACGATGAGTATAGATGCTCACAAGAACCACACTCCCTTTTAAACTTGGAGGCGAGAGGGGACTTCAGGAGCACCTCAAGGAAACCAGCCGAATCATGACTGTAGTCACGGGGTGGACTGTCTGGCAGGTGCACCCGCCTAATGAAAATAGGGCTTCTTGGTTGCTGACATGTAGCTGCTCCTGATTGCCTTTGTATTTGGGGCTTCACAGTAGTTGGGGCCTTCGGCCCATAGGAGCCACTAATGAGCACAGATCAGATTCAGCCTGAGCATCAATGAATGCCCCTGGGGGAGCCATTTTGAGCTTCTCCCCTGGGGAGACCCTTAGGTTGGGATGCAGAGAAGGGCATGGCGACAGGGAAGGGGCCATGGCTAGGAGCAACCATTTGAGGAGGGCATGGGGAAAGCCATGGGCCTGAAATGGAGGGCTGATGCCCTTGTAGAGTGGTTGACCTGAGTGGTGCAGAGCTGACAGTGTCCCCCCTTTCTCCTGAGGAAGAGGAAGATGCTGTGCCAGGCAGGCAGGGAGTAGACCTTGAGCACACACTGGGTGGGACCCCACGGCAGTGACACAGCCTGATGCCTCCTTCGGGACAGGAAGGAGAGCCCCAGGCTGATTGGGAGTGCTGGGCTCAGGCTTTTCCCTCCTCCTCACACAGGCTCAGCTGGGAGACTCCAGAGGACAGTGACAGCTCCTGGACTTCTATCATGGACGGTGAAGTCAGGTCCTCTTCAAAGGCCTCTCTGTCCCCTTTGAGAGAAGATCTCCTGAATTTCATCATGACAAGCGAAGCCATCTCCTCTGCAGAGGTGTGTCTGTCCCCTTCAAGAAACCCCTCATTGACTTCCATCGCAGCAATCAAGGTTGGCTCCTCTTCACGGGGGCCTCTCCTCTCTCTTGCGGATCGAGCCAACATGGCTTATGGCTCCAGCATCCAGTCTGTCCTGGAGCATACCAGGGCTGACCCAGAGGAGCAGCCTGGGACTCAGGTGCCTCTGTATGATCCTTCCTCTTCCGCCAGGCACCACTGCAGGGCGAGGGAGCTCCCTGGGAGCACTCAGGCCAGGGCTCTGAGAGGCCCAACATCTCCTCCAGGGACATGGGGCCTCCAGAGCTGCCCTTGCAGAAGAGTGGCCCCGTGGAAGAAGCAGACCGCTCCCTGAGCAGCCAGAGCAGCTCCAGTGAGGATGTGGGGACACCTGAGCTGCCATCAGACTGCACAGCAACTCAAGGAAGCAGCTCCTGACAGACACAACGTCGCTCCAGTGAAAGAACATCCACAGCTCTGCTACTGCCTCCAGACCCCCCCACCTGGAAGAGCACATCACAGCGCTCAGGGGTTGCTCCAGGGCCAGCCAAGCTGATAAAGACCTGCAGAAGCAGGTGCTGGCTTCACAGCTGGAGCAGCTCCCAGACAATGCGGGACACGTGTAGACGGAGCTGGCAGTGGATCTCCCCGGTGCCCTGCAGAGCCATGGCCAGAAAGCAGCAGAGAAGGGTGAGGGAAGTGCCCAGGACGGAGACAGCTTCAGGAGTCTCTGCCCAAGCGCAGCGAATCCCTGCGCCACAGCCTGACTGGCAGTTGAAGGCTCCCAGTGGTGGGCTCCATCTGAGGCTGCAGCCCTGTGCGTAGGAAGTGCCCCACGTTTAGCTGGGAAGGGTGAGCAAGCGGACTGGCGTAGCTGTGTCCAGCTGCTGCTCCTCAAGCTCTGCTTGGCTCTCTCAGGCACATTAGAGCATGTGTGTCATGTGCTGGGAAATGAGCTGTTTCACCAGCCCAGCAGCCCTTCCCGCCACCTTTGCTTTCCTGCCATTCCTGCTGGTGGTTTTCAGATGCCTCACGCTGACCATGGCCAGGCCCCAGGTAGGAGTCAGTGCTGGTGCTGAGCCGGGCCCTGGCTGGCGGGGTGGGGGGTCAGCAGGGGCCCAGGAGCAGCCCCAGGGGTGGGCTGGAGGGGCCCTGCCTGGCCCCAGTGTGGGCCAGGAGGCTCGGGGCAGGCACAGGCCTGGCCCTGGCCAAGCTCTGTTGCTTTGCTGGTGCCGCCAAGGATGCTGGGGACATTCCCTTCTCACCCGCTGCTTTCATGTCTCTGTAGGAGGGGAGGCTGAGGAAGCACCTGCACCAAGGCAACAAGGGGTATGCCAGAGGCGAGCAGCCCCTGGGCAAGGGCAGGTGTCCTGCAGAGACATGCCCCGGCCCCACGTGCCCACCGCCCTGTCTGGGGACGCCCCATCAGCTCACTCCCCCTCTGCCAGCAGCCGTTGTCCTGCTGGTGTCTTCACGGACCTCAAGGACACAGGAAGTGGAACCGTCCCCCACTGGAGTGCAACAGCCCCTCTGCAGCCCATAGGCATCGGATGATGTTGCCCTCTGCCACTCTGCCGCTGACCCGTGTGCCCAGCTATGGATGAAGTGTATGAAACAGGCCATCAGTTCCAGCGGCCCTCGAGGACCTCAAAAGTCACCTGGACATGTAAGGCCACTGAGAAGGGCGTGAGGACATGGATGGGGGCATGGCTGGGAGCAACCGCTTGGGGAGGGTGTAGGGAAAGCCATGGGCCTGAAATGTGAGGGGTGATGCCCTTGTGCAGGTGCCATCAGGACATGGTGCCAGTGAGGCCAGGGGACAGCAAGGGGCAGAGCCAGGGTGGCTGCAGCCCTGGGGACAACGGCTCCTCTTGGCCTTGGGGAGCCTGTACCCGTGCTGCTAGTTGGGAGCGCAGAGAGCAGCCCGACCCTCGGAATATGACCGTGCTTTTCCCCTTGCAGGTGTCCAGGGGCAGCAGGGCCCAGTGTGGTACCGGCCTAGTGAGCTGCGTGTCCCCTTCAGGCCCTACCGGGAGCAGGAGCTCTCCCAAGAAGCATGTTTCTTCTGAATCTGAAGTGAATCCATCAAAGTCTTTTTTGCCTAGGGAGGAGCAGCCCCCTGGGCCACAGGAAAAGTTCACAGGCCGTGTCAATGGCACACCTGCTAGGAGCGCAGATCCCCATCCACTCTGGGCCAGCGGCGTTCCTGAGAGCGGCATGGGAGATGCCTCAGGAGGATGGGGAGACACTCTCCTGTTAAAGGGAGTGTGGGGGAACAGCGGGCAGGGCACAACCAGCCAGGAGACCCTGGTAGGCATCTGTGGGAAGGAGCACAAGGGGATGTGCACAGTCCTTCCCCTTCTGGCCAGAGTGGGCACAGCCACAGAAAGAGGGAGCTCCCAGGGGCAGTCAGGCCAGGTGTCTGACGGCCCCAGTATCTCCTACGAGAGCATGTGACTTATCACTGAAGTGCTGCTCCGACTTTGGGTAATGTGTAGGTCACACTAAGGGCTGATGTATGCTGGGCATAGCACCATTGAGCCAAAGCAAGAGCAAAACGGGAGCAGGACACAGTGTCCGGGGAGGGCGAAAGGTCGTTATGCAGCCATTACCACCAGCTTGCTGTCCTGCAACCTTCGTGCTTATATATTGACTGTCTGGTGGCTGCTTTAGAATGTACCAACTCATGGCAATGGTACAGTCCAGACTTCCACACTGGAAGGTATATATCCGTCAGGTTATGCAGCAAGTGGATCAAACAGCAGCTGGACTGCTGAGGCTGTTGTGTTTCATGGTGTGACAGTGGGGATGCCCTCAATCCCATGGAGGAGGAAGGGTGAGCTCCTTCACTGTAGGTTATGGCGCTATTTTCCTCTTAAACCCAGGAGTTATGAGGAGAAGTTAGAAGTTACAAATTACCAGTTGGGAGCTGGTAATCGGGGGTTGGGAGTTCAGAGCTAGGAGCTGCAAGTTGGGCTTTGGGAATCAGAATCTGGGAGCTGCAATTTGGGATTTGGGACTTGTGAGATGGGAGAGTCAGGTGTGAGACTGGAAATTGCCTTCTGAGATAAAAACCTCTCAGCGTTCCCTCTGCAGAGGCACCTTGCGCAGCCCAGAGAGAAGTCTCCATCCACATCCTGGAGAAGAGGTCAGCGGCAGGAGGGCAGAGCAGCAGGGTGTGCCTCATGGCAGAGTGGCGTGCATGATGGCCTTCCGGATTCTTAAGGGACTGTGGCTGTGGGTGAGTGGGAACACTGAGGAAAGCAGCACGTTTTCAGTGTGACCTGGGGCTTTCCCCATGTCTGGAAATGGGCTGGCTGGAAAGGCTAGTTTCAGGAGGGTGGCTTTGCATGCCCCAAGCCTGACCACTGGGCCCTGTCCACCCCAGCCAGCATGTAGCTGCATACCTCCCCCTCCAACCTCTGCCAGAAGGGACTGGCCTGGGGACCGGCCCAGGGCATACGCTTGCCTCAAGCCAAAGCTGTCGTGGAGCAGCGTCTCCTGGTCAGACCTGCTGTGGGCTGGGACTGTGGCCCTCCCTGCTTGACTCCATGATCATAGAGTATGAGGACTTCTGAAAATACATCTTTGCTTTCTGGAATAAACAAAAGAATACTTGGCGCCAAGAATGTCATTAATTGGGGGGGGGGGGGGGGGGGGGGAGGCAGGAAGGTGGTTTAAACACTCATTCCTGAAAGTTCAGTATGCTGTACGTCTCCCTAGCTGTGATACAGTCCTTGTGTGCCTGAAGCAGCAGCAGCAAGGGCTGGGCATTAACCACAACCCAGAAGGTTCTGTAACTTGGCTTTGGAGGGGATGAGGTAGCAGTGCCCTATGAAGATTGTACCATGATTGTACCATGGTGTTTCTCATTGGTCTTACCTCATTTCTCATGGATGAATGCAGTGGTGAGGTGCTGGAGGATTGATAAGAACAGAAGCAAACTTCTTAAGAGATGGTTGTGAAATAACATGCAGAGTGTCCTAACTGGACAGAGGAATTGTGTTGGGCAGAGCTTGCTTTCCCATTTACCAAACTGGGGATTGGTGTAGGAACCCACTGCATGGGATAATTCCAGATCTCCTTTTTCTCTAGGAGTTTTTCTAGATAAATAGTAATGGCTCCTTGCTCCAGGCAAAGTTGGAGTTTATGTTGCCCCATGCAAAGAAAACGTGAGGACCCGGAGGCAACCTTCTATTACTCACTGCAGGTAGGGATGGGGAAGGATGGTCTGAAACCTGTGCCACTGGGTAACAGGAAAGCAAGCTGGAGCAGGTATTAGAGGCGGCAGTGTTTACTAGGAAGGGAAATGAGCTCAATGCACAGAAAAGATCCACTTTCTCAGAGCAATTCAGCTTCTCACATTACAGTAATAAGTAAATTCCTACCCCCAGCCTAAATTACCTTCTCCAAGCAGGACCAGGGTGAGGACATGGCTTTGGAAAGCAGAATGGAAACACAGAAGCTGCCTGAAGATTCCCACACAATACAGGGACATGACTTCCAGCAATACCAGAAAGCTGCACTGCCTTGTTCCCAGTCTACAGGAGCCTCATTTATTTCTATGAAAGACACTTTGCTGGCTGCTGACCTGCAGTGGGCCATCTGACACAGGCCTGGAGCAAATCAGTAAATTCAGAAGCCAGACTAATGTGTAAAGAGATAATTTTCTCTTGAGAGGGCAAAGGGTGGGGCAAAAGACATGGTAATTACATGTTCTTCACGAGTACTGTGTTTCTTCCTTTGCTCAAAGCAGCTTTGGAAAAAGCATTCCTATTGGTGTAGCTCTCATTTGCACTGCCTCCCCCCCCCCCCCCCCGAAGAAATAATTCACATTGAGAAGGTTTGTCATTCTTTCAAGGGAATTCAACAGCAGTGGGGGTATAACAGAACCTGTGGTTGGTTGATGATGATCTGGGACCCTCTCCTGCAAGGGAGTGTGTGCTGCAGCACCAACAGTTGTCAGAGGTCAAAGGTTGATGCAGAGTGGCCCTACTGAGTCACACATTGCAAGGAGGGGATGCTGTCCTCTTTCTCCTTCCCCAAGATCTGCAGCTTTACTGCCCCTGCAAAGATTTGGCAGGGAGGACTGGGAAATTGAGGGCAGGATCCATACTTTGTTGAGGACCTGTGCAGAATGAGGTGTAGGGCCATGTAGAGAGAAGGATGATGGAAAAGGATGGTGGTTTTCTACCGAGTAAAAAGCAAGATAACTTGCTACAGCCTTTACCTGTCAGCTTGGAGATGAGCAAGGGTGTCCTTGCTTCTCACAGGCCTAAAGTTGTTATAATCACAGACCCCTAAGTCATCATTTGGCATCACTTGCTTTGCCTCAAGTGGCTAAACACTGTAACAGTGTGAATGCCCCCCACCCCTGCCAAAGAGCTGCTGGTTTAGAAACATTGGCTGACTCAGCTCTGCCTGTAAGACCTCAGTGGTCCATGGAAGTGGGGAAGGTAGAAGACTGCCAGAGGAAAAGCTGTGATGCATCATGATAGCAAAGTAAACAGGCCAGATGTATGTTGCACAATGCTGAACTAAAATGTAATGGAAACCCACCTCCTCAGTAGTGAGCAGCAGACTCAAAGGCCCTCAGTGTTTGGATGTGATTTTCCCATAGACATGTTTTTACAGCTGTGGTTAATGTGTGACTAATCCTTATTGTGGAGTAACCACACAACCACTCCTTAGAGCTGTGCAAGCACACATAGCTGTGCTTCTGCAGTGGGGAGTTTGTATGAAAGGAGAAATGGTAACATGCGAAAAGGATGTTTAAAACCAATACCACTTTGGAAAAGGGCTCTAATATTTTATGCTATGCTCAAGGAACTTGCAGTTAGGGTCCAGTTTACATATGTAACAAGTCAAACCACCTCCCAGGAACAATGTATGGTTCAAAGGCTTCTGTTTTCAGGTGGCTGCTATCAAACATTAACAGCAGTATTTGAGCAGGAAGACCAGACTCAAACAACATTTTCAAGAGCATATGCAAACTGTCTTTTCCTTCAGCAGTACATTAATAGCAATAATAATAAAGATACATTCTTAGTCTGCATAAAAGGCAGGTAATGTAGCTCCAAACCAACCGTATTTTCCCCTATGCCACCCTGAGAACAACAAAACTTTAAGAATACCTTCTTGACTTGTTGCTTTGGGTCATGAAGATGGGAAACTTAACTGATATTTCAAGTTCATAAAATCAACTTCAGGCCTGCATGTACTGAATGAGAAAGGACTGATTCCTCCATCAGCAGGGCTGTGTGCTGCATGTAGCTGCATAGCAGTCCTACGCACTTCATGTGACAGTCCCTGAAGGGCTGGCCAAGCCCTGGTGTCCATTCAGAGCTGGGTGGTGAAAGCCTCTGACCACAGAGGATGGATGATTAAAATGATTTCCAATTGTCAGCAAAGGCAGCTTTGCAGATATCCTCCAGCTATGGACAGACAAGTAATTAGTTTGGCCATCTGCCACTCCGTTGTGATACATGCAAACTTTCTCTTTTTATGCAGTATCTGCTTTATTTCAAGGGCTTATCATCTGTGGGTTATTTTAAAAAGACAATAATACTCTTTTATGGCCTTTTGAAATTATTTCAGCCATAATTCCAGTTGGTTTGATTTTGTTCTGCACAGAGACTATCCTAAGTGTTAGCACTTTTAAGCTTTCCTCAGCTAGGCCTTTGCATGGGGGAGTCTGGGTGTATGTTAGAATAACAAAACAACCTGTATGATTCCTTTAGGCCACACTTTGGCTGGTCTCATGCAGTGGAGAACGGCATGCAGCACACTGCCTAAGCAGGGCAGCAGCAGGTTTATGCACACCATGTGCTCGCACTTAGGGAGCCACAGCAGCCTGGAGCATCTCCCAGAGAAGCCACCCCTTGCTCTCAGCACCTACTAATGGGAGTCAGGAGCCACTGCCTGGCGGAAAAGAAAGGTGTCTTGTTCAGAACCTGCATTTCTCAGCTGTTGCTGAGTTTGTGCTGGAACTCAAACCCTCCCTTTCAGAATGAAGTGCAACCTGCTATCCCAGCCTAGGAAAACGGCTAGCCAGTCACCTGAAACACGAGTTCCCAGGCTTTGTTTAGAGGGAGAAATGCACGGGTGGCATCAGAAGTTTCTTCCATGCTATGCCAGTCCTTTCCTCAATGTTCCACCCACACCTAAATGCTCTGCAGCAGCTCCAAGCTTTAGATAGAGAAGGAGGGATCTAGCTGGCTCCTGCTAGATAAGGCAGGTGTGACAGGTTTTGATGGTGGATTTTTGTAGGTTTGGGTTTTGTTTTTTCTGCATGCTATTTGGAAGTATATTGCATCCCACAATCACAGTTTGGGGACCGCTGGACTGGTGGTGCATCTTAAGCATACAGCTCTGCCCCACTGCAGGTTCTCGGGGGTCAGGAATGCTTTGATGGTTGGCTCAGCCAAGAAAGAGGTTCATGCTGAGGACCTTTCTATACAACACGGTCACATGGCTTTATTTAAACTGGAACAGCAGTGGTCTGAGATTCACTAGCTATGAAAATGCTCATCTTTATTTTTATATTGTGCCTATTTATTATTTGCTTTATGCCATTTTGAAGTAGGTTTTTCTACTTCTAAAAGCACTTCATATTTTCTGACTTTTTAAAATTTAGCGATTGCCCTTACCTAGTTCCTGGTTTGATTTCTAGTTAGCCCATACTTGTGTGTGCACATGCAAGCATGCACATAAGCATGTGTACATACATACCTGTGTGTTTGCACACACAAAGCAGAGTACGTTGCTCCCAATTATATCGGTATAAGAATGGTCCAGAAGGTTGCTCATCTGCTTTTCCCATGCTAAAATGCACTAGGGGAAGGAGAGTAGTAAACTAGTGTATTGGCTCCCTCATAGTGCTGTGCTTTGTGTTGGTACCTAGAAATGTGCTGCTGACACACCAGTGTTTTGGCACTGCTCAGTGCTCACACAGCATCGGGGCTGGCTCTCCAACAACCCCCCCCTCACCAGTACTCTGGGGTGGGGCAAGATCTTGGGAGGGGACATAGCCAGGACAGCTGACCCAGACTGACCAGAGGGATATTCCATGACATGTGACATCTGCTCAGCAGTAAAAGCTAAGAGAAGGTTGCTCTGTCTTCAAGAGCAAGTACTACATTCCCTTTTTCCTGGGAAGTGGCTGGACATTGCCTGCTAATGGGAAGTAGAGAATAAAATACTTTGTTTTCCTTTGCTTTCATGCATGACTTAAGCTTTTGCTTTATTAAACTGCCCTTATCTCGACCCATGAGCCCTTCATTATATTTTCTCCGCCCTGTTCAGTGGAGGAGGGGGAGTGTTAGAGCAGCTTTGGTGGGCACCTGGCATCCAACCAGGGTCAACCTGCCACAACTAGAGCCAGTAAAATAAGTGATAAGAGCAGACCATGAGCACTAGGGTAAGATGAGACTGTGTGCGGAACAAGAGAGCAGACTTAAGGGCAATTCATAAACGGAGCAGCGCTGATACCTGAAGAGGCACATTGCTCCAGATGGCTGCATGTTGCATCATCCTCTCTCTGTCCCCACCCTTCCCTTTTGCATTTGCTGCTTTTATGCTAGTGGGGCTAAATCTTCTTAGAATCCCAGCCTGGCTTATCTGCACTATAAGCAATGGTAAGTATAGAAATGTGATGGTTTAAAGTTTGAATTAGGATTTTTTTCCAGGCAGTGTTTGCAGAGAGGTGTAATGTGGAAAGTTTAGTGGTAGAAAGTTTGAAGAAACAGGTTGAGGAAGACCTATTTCACGTTTTCTCCTAATAGAAGTGATACTGACTTGCCTAATTAGTCTAGTGTCTTAAAAAAGAGATGGTTTTCCAGAAACCTCCACATGGAAATGTGGTTCAACTGATCTTGTCTGTATTAGACAAAGAACTTTCTTCTCATCTTATAGTGAAGTGGCCTGAAAAACTCCAGTCTTGATCTAGAGATTGTTAGGAGGAAAAAACCAGAAAAGAGAGGAAGGGTTTTTAACTGGTTTCTGTGTTCTTTGCATAGACTACTGGCTGAAAGACAACCTACATTTCCTACCATAATCTTCCTGAACATCAAACTTAGTATTCAATCCATTTTGATCTTTTGCCCCACAGTTAATAGAAGGATTCTCAAAGTTTTCAAATACTTAATATTTATACTTGTTACTTTCTTCTTCTTTTTTTTTTTTTTTTTCTTGCTCCCATGTTACTCTTTAGCCTAAATTGCTCATCTCCATCTTTTGTATGGTTCTGTACCACAACAAGCATGAGGACAGCAACAGTAGGACCTGTCAATCTGTGTTTTCCTGAGCTCAACAAATCAAACGCCATTAGTTTACTGTGGGAAGAGACTTATACTTCTGTATCATTTTAATGTTTTTCCTCTCTTCCTTCCCAGCATGAATTAATCCTAGAGCAAGTAGATGACGGTAAGCAAAGGGCTCACTGGTTCTTTGTATTAGAGTACCCATGATGCTGAAAATTCCCTCTATTTGCTGGAAATGTCTTGGCTACTACATCCTATATTTAACACAGATAATTATTCTAAAATTGACTAATTCATCTAGCCCTTTCTTACATCCTATTGAAGTTGATCCTAACTGTTACTTGTCAGAACATTAAAATATTCTACTCTTGATATTCCACTGTTGCAGCTGCCCAAATTCCCAACAGCAAATATAATTTTGTGTATTCCCTCCATTTCAGACAATATTTACAAAGATGTCCCACAAAATGAGATCTTTTCTTCCCGACTTCCTGGCTTGCAGAGCCTGCTGCAGACTCCTCCTTAGCCCATTCCTTACCACTTTACAATTCTTCCACTATTCCCCTGCTTCCTCCTTTTGATTATTAATTTTCTGTGTGGCACTGATCAATTACTTTACTGAAGTTCAATTAGATTAGATTGCCTTTGACTGAAAAAACTGCTATCAAAAAGCATGAGATCTGGTTAGTCTGTCACAATCTACTTTTGGTGAATCTATTTTATATTTTATCCCATGTATCATCATCCTATCTTTTAATTTTTCTATCCATCAGATCCCTTTGTAAGATCCTGCATACTGCTGAGGCCATACCTTTTCTCCCCTCTTTCCTTAGTGCAGACACTGCGCTTAATTTTCTGCAGCAAAATTGCTGTCCTCTAATTTGACAAGCTGATTAAAAAATGCTGTCCATCAGGCTTCCAGTTTCATGAGCTAAACACCACCTCAGAATGCCAAGTAACTATTTGGGTTTGAGCCTCTATCTCAATTCCTGCATAGTTTGAGTTTTGCTGCTGCCTCAAATGAAGCAGATTTCACCCTGCACCATTATTCCACTACTCATCAATATACATACTAGTCCTGATGAAGACTCGGATTAAGGCATTTATGAAATGTCCAAAATAGCTTTTCTTTTCAGTATTCCTGTAGAGTGGCCCTTTTTTTTTTTTTTTTTCCTGTTCTCTATTTCAATTACAAGATTATACAGCCTTTTAGATTTGGTTTAGCTTCCTTTATAGGGTCTAATGCAACCTGACAAAGTGAGAATTGTGAAAAGTCCTCCTGCTCTCATAGTTTGCCTTCCTTGACATTTGGTGCATTTACACCCTCCAGCTCATTTTTCTGGAACAAAGAAGGGGTCAGATGTTCTGCCAGCCACATTCTTTGCATCTCACATGTGAACAAGAGCAAATGTGATAATTGCCCCAGCATAGATGAAGAAAGTCAGGAAGCACAGTGAACAGAAACGTGACGCAGGGAAACCTGGGCTAACCTGTGCCAGAATAGAGGCAGATCATCCCTTCTGCAGATGTTTCTCTCAAGTGCAGACTGAGGATCAGACACTGTGTTTCACTTGTAAGGGTTTTCACATTGAAATTTCCCACTTCTCTCAGCAATTCATTTTTCCCTCCCTGCCACCTTAGTCTCCCACATTATCACTAACTAGGAAAGTAGAAGCAAAAATCTTGGGAACCCCCAAGGAAGAGAATTCATAGCAGGTCAGACACTGCTATGCAAAGCAGTCAACTCTGATCTTAAACTGGGTAAAAGACTTGTTTAAGGGACTGACAAAGTTGGCATGCAGTTCGAAAGCACTTTCCAGCTTTGCTTAGCCATGGAAGTGAAGTCTTCTAAACTCAATTCTTTGATCCGTTTGGCTTCTGATTAGTAAGATTCTTCCATTTTCTGATGAGAAACACAGACCACATGGTTCCAGTGTAAGCAAGAGGAGATTATAAACTAAAAATATGGTGGCTAGTTTACAGAACCAGAAAAAGTAAGTTTCTTACAGCTTAAAGCCCTGTAAAAGAATATAGAAGATGCACTAAGATCCACCCAGTCAGGTAACAGCTTTTGACTTTCCTATTTTGTGAAGGACTTTTTCCTCTACTTCTGTTTTGCTCCATGTCCTCCCACATAAGCCATAGCATCCCTGAGCAATTGATGCTGTACAGCAGAATACTTCTTAGGACAGGCCTGCTGTATTCTCCCTCCTTGGAGGTACAATCTCCAGATTTGTCTTGGGAAGCATGTTTTAATGGAAAGACTTGGAGCTGCCCCTCCTGCAGCCCTCCCTGCTCTCAGACTCCTGGGGGCAAAAGACAAGTAGCACGAGGGAGCCCTGTGGAAGATTTACAACTTTTTGTCACCTTTTTTAGGTAATGGCGACACACTGCACAAGCAAGAGCTCCCAAAATCAGAACCAGCATGAAGTGCTGCAGGGCTCTAACAAAGCGATTTCAGTCAAATGTCCACTAATCCCGCTGAATCCCACACCACTGCCTCAGGGTAGAGCAGCTCACCACAACCCAGACATCCAGGCCAAGGTGAGAGGGAAGCAGGCCACACTCATACCCCTCCAATTCTGAGCAGAACCTCCATATGCTTAGCACCAAAACTGTGTTTCATACTTGGAATCTAACTTCCTTAAAGAGCTGGGCAGTCTAAAAATCACATCTACTTTGTTAAGTATTATATAGAGCAATGCTCACAGATGAGACACATGGTTGCCAAAATGCCATTTATTGCAGTACACCTTTACATGGCATACAGATAACCAAATGTTGCATCTTCTGTTAGAACTCATATTTCATTTGTACCACTTAAATAACACAGAATGCATTGTTTGTTTCACAAACTGTCAGTTTAGACTACCAAAATATACAGTTTTTTTCCTTTCCCCCTAGCAAAGTTGTGAGATACAACTCTAGTTTACCACTTTATCTTCCTGGGCTTTTCAAGAACCTTATCATGGATACACCTATCAAACAACATTTCTACATTCCTATACAAAGCAAAGAATTACAGCTGAAATTAACACCATCTGGTCATTGCATTAACCTATAAAAATTCATTCATTTAAACAAAACAAAACAAAAAAAGAGACGTAATGGACTTTACAGCTTTACTTAAAAACAGCCAGCTACACATACGCACAAGTTTTCCTTATGCATAAAGAAGAGTTTAGAATCAAGAAGTGTTTTGGTTTTTTCTTAGGTTTGCAGAGAAGGCACCAATTTTAGCTGCATAGCAGCTCAGGAGTGTTTTATACTTCATTTAAATTACACAGGTTTTTAAGTTTTACTGTTAATGTGCAACATTTGTACCAACCGTTGCAGTATTCTCCAATATTCTCCAATCTTCCCTCTGGCTCAACAGTACAAATATTTACATCAGTTGTAAACACTCCTCCACCTACCCCATACCTTCTGCACTGAGTGACGATGACTTGAACTTGTAAGAAGCTAACAAAAGGCAGAGCAGAAGTAAGGCTTGTGCAGAACACCACACTTTTCTTCTCACTCAAGTTTGAGATACTCTGGAAAACTCCAGACCCTCAATGAGGCCTCAGTGCCTTGCATCTGACAGCACACTGACCACCAACAGCTTCAGGCAACCAGACTTCCCCCAGGAGGTACTTTTCGGCCCTTACTAGTCTGACATCCCTGCAGTTGCTTCTCTCCAAAGTGCAGGAACAGCTTCTGAAGAGCTGTTCCGGAGTCATGAGAGTTAAGCACGCCAACTGCTGTATATATTTAAGGCCGTCTACACTTGGCCTTCATCAGGCTTGTTTCAGATGCTATGCTTCTCTACTCCTTAGCTGCGAAGTCACGATATGCTGCCTTCCGCCTTCCACCCCCGTGTGCCAAGGTGTTCTGTGGCATAGATGGCAGACCGCATTCCGAGACAATCACTGTGCACAGTGCACAGAGAGGTAGGTGCTACAACACGCCATCAGTCACCTGGTGACTACACAGTAGTGCGGGGTAAGAGTATTTGCAGCACGACAGCCCAGCCTAGATTCGGCACCTAAGAAGAGGGAATGTCTAAGATGAGACTGCTTAGAAAAATCTATTTCTTACCTAAGCCTAGAAAGAGCAAGAGGGTAGGGGGACAGTCCAAAACTATTGGTAAAACGAAATCTCCGCTTAGTTTTGGGGTATTTGCAGTTTGTTTTGTATCAGCGTATGCACCAACTGCTTAGGAGCTGGTTCTGAGTACAGGATTATGCTTCCAAAACAGGAGTTATTTTGAACCATGTGACAGTCATTTGTTTACCCTGCCCCTCACACCTCCTTTCACCAGAAATCATGTTGAGCTTGATATTTCATAGACATTAAGTGCTCCAAATACGGCAGTTAGAAAGCGCTAGAGGAACGCAGTGTACCAAACGTCTGCCCAGCACAGCCATTTGTTACACTTAAAACACATCTATGAGTTAAATAGGAAGGATCCCTGCTATACAGAATTCGAGCACTGATAATTGTTTATTCTTGCTAGCCCTTTCCCTAAATATCAAGAAGTTTATACATACAGTGCTCCCTTATCTTCTCCCCACTGCCTGCCCCAGCAGTCCTTAGATAAACCAAAGTGAGTTTAGGAACTTGCAGTCCCAATTCTGTTTAAAAAAATAAAAACAAAACAAAAAAAAAACGTTGTGCAAGAAAAGTGGGGAATGTTCAGTGAATCCAGATCTACTTTGTAGTTATAAAATTTCCAATGGCAAAGTGGTAAGGGCATATAACCCAATGATCATATGGCTTAAGTTTTATGCAAAGCACACTAGGAGGTCCACGTGCAGGGAGAGAAGAGTCCAAGAAATATGGACTAAGAAGGGTCCTGAAGATCAGTGTTTATGCATAGAATTCTTCTTGTTTGTGTGGTTTTTGGTATCCTCCGTTAGACTGTTTTGGTTCATCCAGTGAATAGCTGCCTTCGTCTTTTTTCTTCATTCTGTACAGCATAAATGCAACTAGAAACACTGCAAACACCAAGCCTACCAGTCCTCCAGCTATAACACCTAAAAGGAAGAAAAAGCCACAAATTACTCTAGATGCCACACCAGATAGTGCTGGTATGACTGTAAATTCCAGATCATGCCTTACTGTGTGGTCCCTGACTTCATGACTTCCAGAAATTAATTTGTTCTTTTGCCCCCTCCCAAACCAGTGATCCTGCCATTACCGAGAGCCTGCTCATGTACCTTAGGTAAACCTAGAGAAGCAGATCTCCCACTCGGCCATGCTGCAAAGCACTCAAGGCTATGTTGTTCAACTCCAGTAATTTGATCCAGGCAGCATTAGAGCAGTTTTACTGTAATTTTTGAGAAAGGCAAAGGAATGGGTTTAAACATAAAATTCCAGATAACTAGCAGTGGTTGCTTTGCTATTAGCAGATTAATATTCGCCCTTGCTAAGGTTTTGACAACACAGAATCATGAATAATCACCCTCATTTCAGAGGTCTAATGTAAAAGGTTGGCTTTCATGCTCAGAGATGTACTTGCAGAACTGCAGGTTCTGCTGCCTGGAAGACTCCTTATGGAAGTCTGCTTTTACCAACTAGAAATTCACAATATCAGGTACCTCCAAGCACTTCTTTTCTGTCCATAATTCCAGAGGCTCCTGCTGCTTTGGCATTCCTCCCAGAGTCAGCCGGCACTTCTGAGTTCTGGGTGGGGACGAAATCCTCATCTTTAGTCAAGATGAAGTCTCCCTGTTGAGACATACAAGGCAGGTTATTCATCCTTCCATCATGCCTGTTACTGAAGCCTTTCAACGCTTTGTTTTTTCTCATCTAAAGCCCTTCACCAATACAGCCCACTAAATCAATCATTGCTTTTGACAAACTGCCACCCTTTACTGAAAAACAAACTTACTACATATTAGTAAAGCCATCTCCCTGGAAAGGGTGTCAAAGCTATTAATCCTCACCGGGTCTCCAGAGCCATCTTCAGAAACCTCCTCATGTGTAGGAACAACATCCTTTGGAGCTGTTGTCGTGGGGGTGGCAGTGATGTCTCCCTCATGATGGATGGTAGAGTAAGGCTCAGGCATGTCTTTAGTGTCTGGCACATCAGAGCTAGGGATTTTAGGTTCAAGCTCATGGACCGTGCCTGAGGCTTCTGAAGGAGTTACATGAACCACTGAAGGAAAGTGAGTAGTGGGGGTTCTCACTGTTGTTGTAACCGCATCATTTGTTGGTTTCTCATCAGGTGAGCCCAGGATGGGTACTTCGTCTTTCACAGCTACAGCTGGCTCCTCTGTCACTACATTGCTAGTTACAAAGGGAGATATTACTTCCTTTTCAGTTCGGCTCTCAATCCCGGGAAATGGCTGTTCATTGAAATCCATTGGTGTTGCCAGTAATGAGGAATTAGTTGGTTCTCCTGGGATTCTCCAGGTGTGAGACTGCTCAGTCAGAGGACCTGCAAAACAAAACAATATTATCCTTGTCCAGTTTAGAGACCTATTAATAGTATCTTCAGGATGCTGACCTAAGGAGGATGCCTGAACTGAAATTTTTGTATTAACAGCAGTTCAGTCTGTAATTCCTTATCCTTTTCAGTGGAATAAGGAAGGGACAGACCAGTGAACTACTCAGCAATACTTTGTCACTCATCTGCCTCTCCCCAAGGCATAAGTGCTAGTCTGTTTGTAGACAGGTTGACAAGGGGGATCTGCTTTCTGTACACTGTTGCTCGGGGTGGTTATCTGACTCTTTTCCCACAACTATTTTTTGTTTGATTCATAGCACTCACCCATATATACTCAACACCTTTAGTCACTGGAACATTTGATACTGATTTCAGGGTCTTATTCCTGCACAGTTTAATCTAAAATACAAGCATGTGGCTGGAAGAAAGCAGAAGGATACCATGCTTTAGCTTTCAACAGCTTGCTTTTTCCTCAGTAGCACCTCCTCAACTTCAGCACTGAACTCCAAAGGTCTCTCTCATGCAATTTCATTCATCATTCTGATAACACTTTTTCCCCATCCTGAAACCTCTTTTATTCCACTTTTTAAAAATTATAGCCCATGGAAATATGCACATCTGATGACAGATGAAATTTACACTTGACGTACATTGGGGTTTCCACACCCTCAAATGGTATCTCCTACCAGCTCGTAAGAGAGGACAAAGGCCCTTCTTATGGTCTCTCTTCCCCATGAGTACAGAATCACTCCAATTCAGAACACCCTTCACACGGTATCTCACATTAGCAGTCACATGGAGTGTACCTGTTTCTGCTCCCTTTCAAGTCTCTTACAGCTCATTTTCTGCTAATTGCTGGTATCTGAAGCAATACAAGATGAATAGATTAGGCTCTTTCTCTGTTCCCAACTCTCATATTCTGGGGTGGGTGTGGGTGATTCCTCCCTCCACACTTTTAGTTTGGATGCTCATCAAGATCTCAGTTGCCACATCCTGGAAGTATCAAACACTAACAGTACAAGTGCTAATAACTCACCTGCACCTGAACCTGAGAATCCATCGTCATCATCACCAGATGAATCAAGATCTTCAGGAGGAAGGTTCAGATTTGTAGTTTGCTTTAAAGAAGGGGAAAGGTGTGTTAGTGATGAGATTACTTAAAGTTAACATGTTGCTTGGAAGGTTACACAAGCTTTCTCTGTTCAGATTGCATTTTCTCATCTTTCTTCTTTCCATCCCCCCTTCCCAAAAGAGTAGTTTTGGTTAGTCTGTCCAGTGTTGGAAAGGCCAGCCTTGCTGTCTCCCTTCTCTGCATTGCTTCCAGGCTGCACTTACTTTGGGAAAGAAGAAAACAAGGAATCTGTTCAGAGCTGCACCTTGGTAAGAGCTGATGCTCAGTCCTTATACAACATAACCATTCTGCTTCAGGTTCTGACTGCTCATCTACCAAACACTTCATCTATGAAGTACTGCATTACTTCTAAGGAACAGAAAGGAAGGGGAGACAAAGTAGTCTGGCTTCTCTGCCATTTTGAGCCCCTCCAGGACTGTTCACATGTCTGAAACTACAGCATCTAACTGGAAGTAGAATGAGATTCCCTTTTCATAAGTATGGGCACTCAGACTAAGTTGTGAGATAGACGTCAGCCTTCCATGTAGGAGAACACAGCACTGAGCTTTCTCCATTTATGCTTCAAGGAGTACACTAATGGGTACAGTTCAGCTGCTGAAACAAGAGGCCAAACCCCTGATGTACTGCACCTGTTTGCCATAACACACAACATTCAAAGCTGTTCAGAATATCCAAAACCAACAACACTAAATAAAGCAGAGTGACTGCTTTCATGCATCTTGTTGGCCTCTGCTGTATACTCTGTTCCTATTGGTACAACAGACTTGACTCTCAGCTCACGACTAGCCCCAGGTTTATTTCTGCAGGGCCACCATTACCTAACCAGTCATTCTCCCTTCTCAGATTTCAAACCAAAGCCCTATAACTCACTTCTGAATTTCACCTTTCCCCATCCAACTACCTTCCCCATTTTCAACAACTTTAACTTCTATCTCATCCTCAAGATCCCCTCACCATCCCTTTCCAGCCACTGCCCTATCTACAAGTTTAGGAGATACTGCACTGCATCACTCAAACTGATCATGGTTTTATTGGGAGTGTGAAATCTCGTTTCATTATGTAAAAAGTAGAACATACGTTCTTGACAGCTTTCCAACCAGGCCCACTGTATTTCTCTAGCCTGCATTAACACAGGTCACTTAAAAATGCATATAACACTCGTTTCATCCTAAGAATTTAGCCAGCACTAGCATGATCCGTCAAACAATTCAATTGAGCTCTCTTATTGTCACTTTATTACCTATGTGGCTGTACCTATTGTACCTATCTCCTTTTCATTCTTTTAAAATAACAGGTTTAGTCATTTTTCTCTTCTACCCTTAATACCTTATCCATTCTCCACATTTCCATAGAACAACTAGTTTCCAAGGTGGTTAACTAGCCCATTAGATTCAACCTCTCTGAAGACAAGTATTCAAGCTGCCACCAACCTAATCAGGCCCATGATCTTACAACTTCTAGGCAATCATTGTAGTTGGATGATTTTTTTTTAAATAACAAGTAAAAAAAAAAACCAAAACACAACCCCTCAGACATTAAACTTTTTAGAACTTTTCTTCTCTGCTGGAAAAAAGAAAACACAACACCACACTTTTCCTCAAGCTTCTGCAAGCCTATTTCTGGAGCAATTTCTAAGAAGAAATTGCCCTTCAATCTTCTGTTTAGCTGCATGTCATGAGGTAATTTGGATTTTTAGATTTGTCCCTGCTTGTTTGCACTGTGCTTTTGCAATCATCCATGGCAAGTAGGTCAGGTAAATACTTCCTGTATCTTTTCCTTCTTGTGTCAAAGGTCAGTGACTCACACAAGCTGATCTCACTACATTTCAAATATTAAAGAGTACAAACTGTTGGTGCGTGAAGAATTGAGAAAGAACTGCCAGGCTTCCCAAACTCTGCTCCCTTGAACATCCTTTCCAGTACATTCAGAAGTGAATTCAGACTTCAGAAACTGCACCATTTTGGTTGATGGGGGGTTGGGGAAATTTTTTTTCCCTCCTTTCTTGCACTAGCAGTGGCAAGCACAATCCTTTGTTCTCCGCTCAGCTTGGTTTTGAGTGCAAAAGGGGGATGCATTGCAAAAGGGGGCGTGCATTCTCCTCCCAGGGGGAAGACTCTTACCTTGAAGCAGTTAGAAAGCAATCCCTCCAGCTTTTTATTGAAGAAAGGAACTGCCAATACAGTTTAAGGCATGTCACCATACACTTTTATCTAGGATCGAGACTAACTTCTTCTCCCATATCTGAATCTTTAGGGGTAGCTAACACAGAATTTCCAAGAACACCTGGATAGATTTGATGGTCTGCAGACCTTAGCAACACTCCTGAAAGGATCACTGACTGTCAGAAAATGAAATAGCAACTCTTGATCTTGACTACTGAGCCAGCACCCCTTCTCCTTTTGGTGTTAACAGAGAGGCTTGTTCAGTCATGCCATGCTTCCTTTCTTGTTACCCAGCGTGTTCAGTCAGCCCACCCCTACATTTCCCCTCACACTGAGCTTTTAGCCTCTTCCCAGGCTGTTGCATTTTCTGCTTCTCCATAGCCTTTGTCATGGATCTGTTTGAATCCTGTATCTTAGCAGGGATAGCTAGGTCCTCCTCAGAGGAGGAAAGTCCCATGCAGCCCAGTCTAAACCAATGGAGACCCATGCTGTTCCAGTGTAGAGCTGCCCATCTGCTGCTTAGCAGCCTCCCTGCAAACAGGAAGGCAGACTCAGACCAGTTCCTGTCCCCTGAGGTTGGCCACTGTATGTCAAGAGAATAATAGAAAACATGATTCAGAATTAATAAAGTCTGTTTTCCACAGCTTTACATGAGAACTTAGTGAAGTTGCACTACATGTATCCTTCTACTTTGTCATCTCAAAGAGTCTTGTCCCAACCTCCTCCTCTGGGAGTTCAGGCATCTCCCTTTAACCAGGTAGAGTTTGAGGCCCGGGATCCAGGAGTGACTTTCTTTGCCCCAAATACTCAAAGGACAGTATAGGATTATGCACATGTGGATGTCAGTCAGAATATCCACACAGTGATGTAACTTCATGACATCGTCCAATTTCATGACACAAGTGCATTAAGGGACATTTGCCTAATTTATGCAACTGTTTGGTTATATAAATACTACACTTCTTGCTTCATACACTACAGATTCAGTAGGCCTGAAAGGCAGTAACCTTTCCTTATGCCACCACAAAATACAAGTACTGCAGAAAGGTCATGCTTCTATAATGATCTGCTGCTGAAGGACTTTGACGGAGCAAGGTTAACATAAAACACTGACTCAGGACACCATCGGAAGGGATGGAGCTAATTTGGGTTTGCAGCAGGGAGACAGACCATGCTGTTCAGACAACAAACACCTCACAGTCAAGGCTTTTCCATGACCTTTTACTGCAGCTGAGTTACACCAATGAGAAAGGTTTTGATTAGCTAAAAGGATTAGGGGCATGGATCACAAACTGTATCACCAGGTTGTACTATCATACAAAAGAGCTGAAAATAAATCCCAGTTTAAAGCAAGTTAACTCTACCAACAACTCTGCATTACTTTAGCTCAAAATGTTATTATCAGACTGTTAGATATAATCAGCTAATGAGGACGTGCTTTTAGAAATTACTTCCATCAACATCCAGTTTATTTTTCAGTCCACTGAGACTACTTGTGGACCGTTCACATTGTAACTGATCGTAACAGCCAAGAAGGCTGGATGAACACATTTAAGTTCAGGCAGTGGATCCTTTGAAGGATCTCTGATGGTATCTCATGTATTCTGGTCAAAAAAATTTCAACTGTTATACTGCACCTACAACATGTTGCTTTTTTACCATTTAACAAGCTCTTTTTTTTTTTTTTTTTTTTTCCAGCTCATACAACTCATTAGAAATACTTGCCTAGATCTTTTGATTTGGTGTCACTGAATTCGGTTGCATGCAAGGGGTGAAATTCTTAACAGCATTTTTGATATGCATTAACCAGTTCCTATTAACCAGTGGAAGACCCCCAAGTATCAAAGCAGCCTGTTTAGGGGAAACCCTGGGGAGACTGTTAGTCTCTGCTCTTGCTGAGTGCTGTATTGTTGCAGAACAATAGTTATTCAGTTCTGCTGGGACAACCAGAAAGCTGCTTAGTGGCATCTTCAATTTAATCAAGAATGGGCCAGGCTTTCACAAGTCATTAGCAATATTATTGGCTCCAGAAGTCCAACATACTCCAGACTTCTTTTTTTTTTTTTTTTAAAGCATCATTTCTAACTATTCTTCAGTCTTCATCTTGGTCACAGTATCAATACATGAATCTTTCTGCGCTTATCCCATCAGCTGCCACAGTCTTTCCTGCTAGAGCACAGATCTGAAGTACTCTCTCATGATGAAGGGGAGATTGGTAGCGTATTAGTTGATCTCGCCCCACCCAAACTGGGAACCACATTTCTTTAATTTGGAGCCATGGTATATGTAAAAGGAAGCAGCTTTTTTCAAATTGCTCTTTGAAATAAGCAAAAACACTGGCTTTGCCACAAGTCCTAAACTAGATTAAGAATGATCTGTATCCCACTCTTAGTAATCCTAGCTTGTGATCAGCCTATTACAGCAGTGTCAAAAACACTTGAAATCCTCCATTATCTGAATAATGCTGTTAAATTTGCACAATTGTTACTCCTAATAAATCCTTCTTATTCAGCTGAAGAGGAATGAGCTGTAATGAGCTCAACACCTCCCTGAGCGTCCTGCAAGATTCTTCCAACTTTATGGGAAGCAAACCCAGTGGTTTCTTCCTGTTTAGAGAGACATATAAGAACAAGACAAGCATTTGCTCTGTTTTGCCTACTAAATATGACAGTGGAGCATCCAGAAAAAGACTTCACAAGGTTTTGAACAGCTCTAAAATAAACTCACACAGAAAGGTTGTCTTTCACCTTTTTCTACGTATTGAAGAGCAGAGCTAGTCCCTCTAACATAAATGCTATCTGAAGCAGAGCAGCCCCAAGAGCTTCTAACCTCAAAATACTGGTATTAACATGTGGGAAGACAAAACCACCTGCTGAAGGAAATTTTAGCTTTGTTAAACCTTGATATTCTGCAGTTAATAGCCCACGCATGATTAAGCCCAGTCACAGACGTCAATGGTGTTCAGACAGCTTAAATAGTTAAGGCAAAAAAACTCCTACACCCACCAGCATCTTCACCTATCCCCCTCCTGCAGGCATACAGACTGCTAGCATTAAGTTGACCGTGCACACCTTCAATTTTAACAGTCAGCCATAAATTCTGGACTAGCTGAAACAGAAGTGATACTTTTATGTGGCAAGTCAGAAGTGAAGCTTGCGTGCAAGTCTGCTACATCAGAAGTCAGTAGCAGCGTGGCACTACCTCAGCTCATGGCTCTTCCAGTTGTTTCTCCTGTTACGGTGCTGTTGGTGACCCTGTAGGTTAAAGAAGTAGTTATCCTCCTAGAACAGCCAAAAATACAGACTAACAGCACAGGCCAAAGAGCAGAAAGACAGCCACAAACAGTCCCACAAACAGCTCATGGACTGGATAGCTTCAATTTAAGTAGTACTTTTACCCCTGGCTAGTGTTCCAATCAAGGCTGTTCAAACCATTATAACTACCTGCCCTCCCTATTTCAGATGGTGTTTTTCCCCTCCTCCCTCAACGAGCTTTTGCTGCATACCAGCAGGCTTCAGCATCCCCACCTTCCACCCACCAGCTTATGTCAACTGGAGTAAATAAAGCTGGTAATGGCTCACAGGGTGCTCCTTCCAAAGGGAAGCGGTCAGGACCTCTCAAGTGGAAAGTAAAGAATGCTCTTTTGCTCAGCAAGGCAAGCACCATTTTAGCAGCAAGAGATAGGTATGCTGGTTCATCTGTCTGCTTCTCTATCAGATCATTATTAGTGTAAAGAAATCTGGAAAATCTTGGTTAATTGAGTTCTTACTGGCCTCCTATTTTTGGCTGGTGACTTGAGAGAGGACTATCTTTGAGGAAGAGGTCCTCGCTGTTGCCTTCATTTGAAGCATGAACCATCTGATCATCACACAGTAGTTACCTCTTGGCACTCAGGCTCTTGAAGCAGTGAAACACTTCCAGTGCCTACTCAAAACAGGATGAGAGCTTTTAAGATATATTTCACTATGGGCAGAACAGACTAGACTGTAAACTCTGCCCACTTGGCTTGGATCCTTCTTTGTCAAGTTTTGTAGCTGTAGAAGCATATTCTAAACCTTTGCATAAGATGCAAAGGAAGAAGAGCATCCAGATAACAGTCCCAATACTTCTAGAGGATCACCTGATAAGTACCACACTATGGCCCAATCAGCATTACATTTTCTCTATGGTGTGACACAGAAACTTTTTTTAATTAAGTGGGACTGAAACACAGCAAATCAACATGCCAAGAGCAAAAATGAACCAGCCTGTATCCATCAGGTTGGGTTTCACATTCTGCAGCAGGGCCCTTTAAACTACCACCTCCCACGAGAGCATGTCACTTCATGTTTCCTGGACCATCCCCTGCATATGTTCATGCAGTCTCATGGTGAACCAGATCAGGGAACTGGTCTAGCTAAATTTAAAAAAAAAAAAAAAAAAAAAAAAAAAAAAAAAAAAGAGAAAACATCATGCAAAGAATATTCCAGCAGGACCAGTTCCCCAATCCTACTCAGTGCATGAATGCACAAGTGTTTGTATTGGCATGGGGCAGAGCGTGGCAGTCAGAGCTGCTTAAGCAATTCATAGAGAATCACAGCCTGGGTTCCCGGGATGCTGACACACATTCACCTACCCTGCGGCAGAGGGGCAGTAAAATACCCTGCCACCACCACGCATTATGGAAATGTGCATCACCACCCTCAGACTGCAGGCAACATGCAAATCAGAGGCTGACTCAAAGGGTTTATACAAAAAGGAGCAGGGAGATTGGTTGTAGGTAGAGTTCTTTTCTGCAGTTTGTTCACGATGGTAAGATTTGTTCTGAAGTCTGACAACAGTGCTTTAAAGTCCTCCCTGAGGACACAGTAGCAAAGGCTAGATAGATGTCTTAACTCAGAAAGGTAGTAGTTCTACTTTTGTCTTGGGCCACCTGAACTTTACAGGAGGCCCAGAACAACTGCTGTTTAGTACTGGACAAGGAGTATGTTACTGTTGACTCCACAGCCAGGGAAACTTGTGGCCATGCAACACATAGCATCAGTGACAACATATCACTTGTATGCACAGCTAGGTGTGTACAGAGCTCCATGGCAGGACTGATGCAGAAGAACTGAGCTGCCTCCCAGTTCTCTCTCAGACAGCTCCACTAGAAGCCTGGTCAGTCCTTCAGCAATACAGAGAAGTGAATTAAGAGTCTGTGCTTCTGCTTTTTCTCCTCAAGGTTATACCAAACAAGTAAGTTACTGCACACTGCTTTCACTCATGCCAACCTGCTCCTTCCAGCCAAGGCCAATGAGTGAATCTCACTGACAGGTCAAGACATCCACAGACATGGCACACAACAAGCACTCAATTTAACTCTGTATCAGTGGCAAGTGCAGGTTGTCACAATATGGCCAAAAGTGGGGTACCTTTTGTCTCCCACATTCAAGGCAGCCTGTGTTTTGAAGATGCAGTCTAATGAGGAAGCTATTTTCCCTGCAGCTAATCTCATGAGAAGCAGCCAGTTCAGTTTTATACTATAACTGCTTTAAGGAGCCTTCCCTGAAGCTCTTTAACATACTTGATAGTTCAGGCATTCATTTCTTCAGATAGCACGAGAAAGCCATGGTCAACGTATACCCTCAAAGAGTTGTGCCAAGTAGGTGCAGCTCAGCAAGGCCATACAGCTAACAGCTCCAGTTCACCCTGGGGAATTAATCTCATCTGTTTCAGCTGGCTTGTGAGATGCATAAGCTAAAACCAGACAAACCTAACTTGTCTTAAAAACCCTCTGACTTAAAAGTCACCAGCACTTCTCACTTTCTAGTGTAGCAAAACCAGCAGAGAAGATTCAGTCTTGCAGCAATAGCCAGTTCATCTGCTTGTTTAGAAAGCACAGGCAGGAATTGTTTAGTTTCAGCCAAAATCAGTGGTGGGCTGCCTGTCCCAGGAACCTTGACAAAGTAACGTTAAAAGAGAGGAATATGCTGCAGGTCAGAATATCTTTATGAAATGGGAACCCATGCAGCGAAGGACTCTAGTAGCCCCAAACCCATGCAGACTAGTAAATGCAACACAGCTATAACATGATCCTCCTGATGGAAGAAGAAATTAAAAGTGACAGAATTTAAGATGCCTGCTGCCTCTTTCTCCCCCTGCAGTAGCACAGCCACATGCCCCCTGGCTGCCATGTATTTCAACATGGCTAGTTCACACCATGTAGGATGACGGCAGCACACACCCAGCGCCTGCTGTGGAGTTCAGGCAGGTGAGTCCCAGCAAAACCAGTCCCTATCCTTAGCCATCCATGCACTGACCTCTGCTGTCATGAACAGAGTCTTGCTTGCATCTGGGTCCACATTTCTTTCTTTGCCTCATGTCACTCACCCTGTCTTATGGGATCAGCAGTGAGGACTGTCACTGGAGCAAAACTTGCTACAGAACCACTGAGACTTCCCAGCAAGTGAAATAGTGGGCTTCAGACTGCCCAATTGCTCCTTGACAGCATGCATGGGTTGGAAAAGCCAGTTTCCTCTCCCCATAAAGCTGAGGAACAACACAGCTCCCAGTAAAGCAGCCCAGTTAGCATTACAGCCCTGAGACTGATGAATGTAGCCCAGGACTGGGTTTGAGGGAAGAGCTGCAAAGCAGCTAGTGTCCGTTCATCCCGTTTGAGACTGTCTTCTTCCAGTAGGCCTGTTAGCTCAAACTGGTCAGCATGCAGCTGTAGGCCATGTGCCAGGATGCCCACAGGCTCAGCCCAGCATGCTCCTCCTGCTGAGGCCATCACCGCAGAAGAGCGCCAGCCTGCAGCACACCAACATCAGGACACAAGAGGGCAGTTCAGGGACTTTGGTCCCACAACTTGCTCTTTCAATCATCTTCAGCCATTCAGCTCAGGAAGTCCCAGCTCAGAAATCAGAGACCTGTCTACAGGAAAGCGTGACGTGGTCTATGGCATCTCAGGTCTTCAAATTAGGCTGGTGGCACACTATGAATCACTGATGCCTCTCAGCAGCACCAGGAAACCAAGTGCGTGTCTCTGGTCTTAGGGAATCCTGTTTCCTGGAGATAAATGCCATACAACTTGGCTGGTGGAACTACTATCCATTTCAAGTGAGTGCCATGCCAGCTTTTGTGCTATCAGCAAGACACCACAAGCAACACTACAGCTGCGCAAGTGCTCTGACCTGAGCAGATGTGTTCCCAGAAGTCAGAAGCAACCTCATCAACACAGTATTCTGGGGGTGAAGCAGCTGTTCTGCTTCACCTGAGGAAGGGAAGCTAACATGCAGCCAGGAATACTTCCTACCTCCAGGAATTATTACAGGTAAGAGTAAGTGCAACAGCCTTTGGTATCCCAGCACATGGCTCGGAGAAGACCCAGGTTCTTATCTCAATCCTGGGAGTTTCCCTCTTCTCCTCCTTAAACTCTAGCAATTACCTAGTGTGAATTATGCCAAGGAGACAAAGCTGCGAGATCTTCCTGAAGGATCACTTAAGCATTTGCACTCTATTAGTGATACATATATACGTTTTTAATTTGAGCAAACTGCTTGCAGTGCTACGCTATGTCAGTGAAATCCAAGTTTCAGATAAAAATCCTTAGTGTATCAAACTAGGGGTTTACTGGCAGTCCTTCTGGTTCCCAGCAGCTAGGAAGTTATTTAAATCTCGGCAGAAAGATGAACTCACAACCCTGGAGTAGTAAAGGTCTCAGCTAAAGCAGGTTAGTTGGTAAACTTAATGAGACTACTTAAACCTACAAATAGCCTTATAACAACAAAGCAGCTGACAAGGTATTCTCATTAGTTATATAAAGTTACAGTGGAACCACCCAGACTGAAGGTTTTATAGGGGGATATATCCTATAGGCAACTGCCTATGCACAAGACAACAAAAATTACTTTCTATTTGCTGACACTTCAGTGGCAGAAACACCTGCCAGCTGTAAGGCCTGCAGCTGTCAAACTCTGCTTTAGCTTTCCAGATGATCTGCTCATAGTTTACCCTACAGAACATACATCAGGTCCTTCATATTATGACAACCAGCCCGAGACTCAACAATCTAAGACAAGGCTTTCTTGATCACTTTTCTAAACTCCACATTTTCTCCAGAAGGAGGCACGATGAAGTCTCAAATGCCTGTGGAATGTTTTTCTGTTAACAATCTGTATTTTCCATACACACATCCCAGACATCTGTTACCTCTGAATGCTGTATTCATTATAAATCTCACACCCAGCTTCTTAGTTACAGCACCACCAACAACCCTTTTCAGGCACACCCCCCCACCGAAGAGCTGATTGATCAGGGAACTGGAAGGATCCAGAAAGAGCTGCCTTGCTTGAACAGACACTGTCCCAGTCTCTGTCTCACATGTGCAAACCAGATGGCAGGACCAGTCACACCCCACAACCTGACTCCTTGGTGCTGTTATTTGTCAGTTTGCTACAAAAGACATTGACTGTTTGCAAAGGAGCTGCAGCAAAATAAGCCAACAGTTGGCATTCAGCAGCTCCCTTCTGATTTGGTCATGGTCCCTACAGCTTAAGCCCTAACCAGTTCTAAGAAACTCTGTCCGTGCACAGCAGGACTCACACAGGTCAGTTGCCAGTCTTAAGAAGGAACTTCCAAGTCTCAAACAGCAGCCAGCTGCTGGACTCACATGGACCACGCAAGCAGCTTTAGACTTTGGGTTTGATCCAATAGAGGGTAGTTCCTGCACTTTGGCAGGTCTTACATTAACACTCAAGTGTACCTCTTGCATTTGCTCCTATGCCTCACCATTTCCAGTTTCAAGTCATTCCCAGCATGGATGTTAAGAAATCAAGTCGCTCCCTACATTATGAAGCATGCTGTCAGGTCTGTTTTATCCACAGATCTTGAAAGTGTTGACTAAGCCTAGATTGTTTATAATGCAGAAGTCACCCCTGACAAACAGACACAGTTACACCAGCATGACTAAGTCATGCACGCAAGGGCTGAAACATCTCCACCAGATGCAGAAGCCACATCTCAGATGGCTCCCTCATCCCAAGAATCTTCTCTAAGAGGCACTTTCAGCACCACCCCTTCCTTCCACATAGCCTTAGCAGTTTCTCGGTGCACGTGCCAAAGAAAAGCAGCATGTAAGTGTTTCAGGTATTAGTAGTCTCCCTGGAATAAACAGCAGTAGGTCAGACGGTCTTTGGGCACAGGCTGGACCACATTTCACTGAATTACTCTAACACAGAACACAGTTCAGATTGCACGAACTCCCTTAGAGAAAAATGCACACTCATAACCACTGGAGCATACACCAAATAAATTACCCATATAAAATGGTGCAGAGATCAAGCTCTCAGTGCCTCTTCCTAGGATGCTTATGGTCTCTGTGTTCAGGTTTACAAAAGCGTTGGTAATCCTGCATGTAAGACAAAGTTCTGACAGCAGTTGCATACTACTGCCCTGTTTACAGTTAAATTATGCAACATCTCAATGAGATTATGGAAGCTGGCTGCTGTACTTCCACGCTGAGTCATGAGGGTGTTGAAGTATCATTTCAAAGCTGAAGCATCAAATGAAATCCTCCCATCAGAAACAGTCTTAAAAAAACTGCTGCTGCAATCATGCTATAGCCACCTATAGTTCTACTCATGTCAGAAATGAACATTAGACGTTTCTTAACTGAACACTTAGTAGATGAAACCAATCAGCTATGACCTATAGTGACAGTTGCACTGTTTAGTACCACATCTGCACAGTGGAGCCCTGAATAAGGGACTGTTACAAGGGCAGGATAAACCAGAGAGTTTCCCTTTGGTCCAAGCTATCATCCAAGTCCCACTGTAACAGGTACCAGCTTCAGTTACCTCACACCTTCATTTTTCGATATATAGCTTGTTCATCCATCTTCCCCATGACCTTGTTTCAGAGCAGTCACCAAATCAATTGGGGAGGTTAAAGTTTAGGGGGAGATGTTACCACATTTGTGGAGTCTAGATGCTCTCCTGCCTCATATGGGCAACTGTAAGAATGAAGTTGTTATTTGGACATCCCTCCATTTTACACATCTATACTGTGAAGAGACAAGATTTTAATGATAGAACAATAGGGAATGGCTTTAAACTGCAACAGGGGAGGTTTACACTGGACATTAGGAAAAAAATTTTCACAGAAAGAGTGGTCAGACAGGGGAATAGGCTGCCCAGGGAGGTGGTGGAGTCACCATCCCTGGATGTGTTTAAGGGTCGTTTGGATGAGATGTTGAGAGGTATGGTGTAGGGGAGAACTTTGTAGAGTAGGGCTGATAGTTGGACTTGATGATCCCAAGGGTCTTTTCCAACCTGAATGATTCTGTGATCACTGATGCCACCTCTGATGGACTGTCAGGCATAAAGACAAGTCAATAAAACAGTACTAAAAATTGCAAGGCAAGGGAAGTGCTTTAGTACCAAGACAATTTTCTGGCAAGGAATACCATCGAGATAGCTAGACGGTATGTAACAACAGATCAAACTTCTAAGACACCGTTCAAACATAAAAGTTAAAGATATTTGATATATAAACAAACTTCTGGGTCTACTCACTGACTACCAACTCTAGCCAGCACAATGTATCTCTAAACAAAACAGATCATAAAATGCTGAACCTTATGGGCCAATTCTAAAAGCCCAGGCTGAATCACTGGCATGTACCAGCACCATCCCTACCACACTGAATGCTCTGCTGTCCCAGGTTTGTAGCATTCAGCTTGCAAACCTCAGCTGAGTAATTACACAGGATTTCTCATGCAACTGCAGTGGCTCTTCCTTCTGAAGCACCCAGAAAGGTTTATTGTGCAGTGAGGGTCGTGATCACCTATTATGAACATTCACTTTCTTTTACTGGATACTGTAGTTTTCATAATTCCATAATACTCTGGGCCTGCTGCCAGAGACCCACCAGCTACATCCATACCAGTAAATTAAACAACATCAGGAAACATCCCCAGGCATTGGAACACAATCTATCCCATCAAATTTTAGAATGATCTCTGGCACAGTTTTGAGCCTTGCCAACTGATATGCCCCCAAATAATGCATGAGGCGGTTCCCCAGCAGGCAATCTGGTCGTGGGGAGCATTAAAAGAATAGGTCAGAAGATAAGATTTGCTTTACAACTAGGACTCTAGCATTTAAGTTGGCCACAGGACAACTAGTGTTCAGTCTGTTTTACTTATTAATCCGTGTAAGGCGGTTTGGTGGATCTTTTTAACCCCTTCTGGCTGCATGCTGGGGAGGTGGGAGCATACTGAGCACTTAGCACTTCTTAGCTACTACAGCAGTAGCTGCTAATTATTCATAATTGCATCTTCTAGCTTGTGTAGCAAGAAGCTCAACACCATTTCACTGCTCAGTGCAACTACAGATGCAGACTGAGGAACTTTTTGCAAGTTAAACACGCTTCAGAGCGGAGCCGATGCTGCTGGAGGATTAAACTAGCAGCTTTCCTCTTCGAGGCCATGAGTCAGTTGATGTAAGCGCACGATAGCAGAGCACTCCTTTGCCACTGCCCAGACATGCCAGAGTCAGCCTCTTTTGTTAGGTGCTTTGTTCACTGATGGGAAAGTAGTCATGATCTAGATGATTCCTCCGTTAGGACAGAAAGAGATTTAGAAGTCAAAGCTGTCTAGCTGCAGGCTGTTGGGCAAGTTTCGATGCAAGCCTCACTACCACTTTTCCACTGCGCATAGGTGCCACTTACACCCTGTTATATCCAGTGAGGTGGACAAATCTCATTTGGCCATCAAATCTGCCAGTGCAAGAGTCTCTATTAGAGTTTCATAAGCACAGAGCACAGCAGGGGAGTGAAAAATATCACATATATTAGTGTCTATGTTAGACACAAATTCAAGCAAGCTTTGTCCTTCCTACTGTTTGGGCTTTTACTTCTCTTATCCCTCAACTTCTTGATCAAAGAAAGCCTAGGGTCTGCCCCTGAAGAAGATACCTATTAGCTGGTCAACGGTATAGCAGGTTCTCTCTTCTGCAGAGATGCTCTTACCTGAGACTGTTGTTCTGGTAGGTAGACAGGCTGCTCTAAGCTCCGGTGGTTGTGCAGAGCACAGGCATCAAGTCTCCCAGGTCACCATCCTGGGGTCAGGGCATACAGACTCCAAATCCTGCTGTGAGCTCATCAACAAATAGCACGACAGGGATAGATCTCTCTCGGTATAAATATATGCGTATCTATATTTATCTTTCTCCACTCTACTGGTCCCAAAACATACAATAAGGCAGCAATAGGGTCCTGTTCTGGGACAGGAAAAAGCCAGGTAGCCTCTTCCTACAGCATTGTAGCTGCCACCTCTGATCCCCAGGGAACATACAAAGGCTCCCTACCAACACAGCCACAGCAGTACAGCTGCTATGACACGGAGCTTCACAAGAAATCTCATCTGGAAATCGTTATGTTAATCACTATTTGCTCTCCAGATGGTAGACTGGCTCCACTCTCCCCTGCCCACCTCTGGCTTCAATATACAGTCTGCTCGTCTAATAATCCCTAGATGCAAGGAAGGGGCTGGACTGGAGCTGCTGACTGGCTCTGACCAGGATGTGTACTGCCACCAGCATTAGAAATTAATTAAAAGAGCTTTCCTGTGTATAGTGCAGGACAGTCATAGTCTGCAACATTGCCCAGAAAGCATTCAGCACACTTCCAACTGGAATGGAGTTCAAGTTTCCTTCCATTTAAGAGGCAATAAGCTCCTCATCACATGGCACAGGCAGACAAAAAGCAACCCCCGTTCTCTAGCTATGGCTCGTCTATGCTCAGGTGATGGAGCCAGGGCACTCAGAGAAGTCGCTGCATGAACCGGCCGTACTTTGCAGAAGGCTGGTTGACAGGTGTGCCTGGGGCTGCCTTCAGCCAAAAACCAAGATCGTCAGCCTTCGTTTCCATGACTGACATTAAGACATTGTCATTATTGCACACGCAGTGCAGAAAAGTTACAGGGTGGAGTACAAGAACATAGAGCCTCCATGAAAGGCAAGATACCCGTGAGTATTTTAAGCTGGTTGGCAGGCAGTTCCCTATCTTTTATCAGTGCCTTTGATTTAGTCAGGAGTCATTCTGCAACAGCAATCCTGAAGACCTTTCCGTTATTAGTAAAAGGAAAAATGAGCAGACATTAAAGAGAACCATATTGCAACAACAAGGGTCACGCAGAAGATAGTTCTGGCAGCAAGATGCATAAGTGAAGTGGCAAGAGTCTTCAACTGATCAATACCCCACGGAGTTTCAAACTAGAAGCCTAGCAGAGAAAGCCATGACTTCCAACACCTCCATGACTCAGTTGTAACTGCAGCTCCAGTGACTCAACGGGAAGTTCTATTACCAACTCCATCCAAATCCCACTAACACACTGGTTCCCATCCAGCAAAGCAAGCCTCACTGGTGAGACTGGTCTCAGCGGTGAGATACAAACATTACAGTCAAGCATGGCAAGGAGCCCAACCTAACAGACTCCGTTGGACCCATGCCGGTTCCACAAGACCCAGAATGTTGACTGCAGCCAAGCACTGCTTGAGAAACTGAGAGGTTGGGAAACCACCACATTAGCAGATGTTGCTCCACAAGAGTTGCTTGTAGGAGGTCCAAATGTTATCTCACCTTGAGGTAAGGCTTCACAGTGCAGTAACTTTTCCATGAGCATCTCCACAGTAGAAAGTGCACTACCCCAGGTTTCTAGCCAGGCCAGATAACACTCATTTCTGCGGTACACCAGTAGCCTAGCAGAGCAATAGTTCAAATCAAGTGCACTAGTCAACTCTTAACGTAGAGATCTGTCAACAAAATTGACACTCAGCACTCCTAAGGAGACACCACATGCTATCTGCATTTTAGAGTATCTTCTCAGCTTAGAAAAGAAGTGAACCTAAAAGAAACACCAGAAGTCCTTGCACTGCTGGTCAAGACTTCCACTTTGCAAGTTCACTGCCCGTTTCAAAGTCTAGGGACTAACAATGGTTCCTCACTTCTAATCCACAACTAAACAGTGCTTTTAAATACTAAAATGCTCTGATGCCTTCTCAGCAGCTCACAATCCCCTCCTTTCCCCCCAAAATACATCCATTTACGTTTCTGCTCATATTCCTCACTTCAGAACACTGACGCAGGACCACCTGTACTCCCCAATTTCTTCTGAAGCCTTTAGCAAAGCAAGACTATGGTATTATTTGAAGGCACCGATCCAGCTGCACTACAACAGGAGAGAGCTGTTGTTCTAGCTGAAAGCTGGCGTTTCCCACTACTTTGCTAGTTCTTGGCACAAAACCAGCACCTGGCCAGTCAGTTTGTTTATGGAGACAGTTACCATAAAAGTTTCACAAATAAAAAGACAATCACTTTAGGCCAAACTGCTCTCAGATAAAGATGCTAAAGTAAAGGCGTCTATGCTCCCCTCACAGGCAAAATGAGATCTAGTCAACAAAGTCCCGACAAAGCAACTCACCTTGAAGTAGACGTGCAGGGGCTGGTCAGATAATCACTCTCCTTGGCTCCACTGATTACATCGCCATGACTATAATGAGAGCTTAGGCACCTAGCACACAGGCAGACACCCTCATTTAGGTGCCTCAACATCAACTGAACATTGTCCCAAGGGACTAGTGCCATTTAAAGTACCCTGTGTCTCAGTGAGTGCATCAATCTCCAGCTGTCCCAGAGTGCTGTATTAATAGCTCTGAGTTAATAAAGAGTAGGAGACATCCAAGATGAAAATACTAACGCTGCGATGCTGAAGCACTGCAATTGTATCACTGACAGCACCTCCTCAGGAAAGAGGTCCTATCTTCTCACTCTCAAAAATCTCCCTCCTCCCTCTCGAGACCCTACTAAAATCCCAGCTCCCTAAACACCAGCTGACACAAAGAAGCGTGGAACGTCCCTCTCAGAGGCATTAGTATGGCTTTTGGACACAAGAGACACTTCAAACAAGGTTAGGATGAAATGCTACTATATAGGCCACCTGGAGACATCTAAGCACTAGCAATGCAAAACACATACTTAAAATGGACCAATTTTGCTGCTAAAACAGCAGCCTACATTTCAGGTTAGTGCACTAGCTTAATTTTAGAAGGCTTGCAGGTTTCTTGCACTTGCTGTAACTTGTCTCAGGTTGTTAGAGAGGATTGTTTGGTTTCCAGAAGTTTCAGAGTGCTGCCATTAAAAATGTTACCTCTTCTAGCCATGTGAAACCGAGAAAAACCTGGAACAAAAGACTACAAATTTGCACCAGAGCCTGCTTACACAATACAGCTTATTTGTCTCTGCTCTAATCAGCGCTGACCAGATACAACAGTCGCCATTTTACTAGGAGGTAGCCACCAGCAAGTGAGCATTCAGATGGAGAAGCATTGTTTGTAGCGCTTGATAAATAATGTGACGCTGCTCTGCATATACTATAAAAGAAAGTGCTTCCTCCTTATCCACTGCCTACCTGTTTAATAAGCAAGCTGGACTACCTAATTTCTTCTAATTAGTTTACATTCAGATAGGCATGACATCACCCTTGGAAAAAGGTTCTGCCTGCTCTGCTAAGTTCGTGTTAACCACCAGCATGCACCTACATCAGATGAAACAATCAAAACCCAGTTTTCCCTCACGATATAGTCTGGATTGTCCACAGCCCTCCCGCAGCAGGCTACTCATCCTGGCTTAGTTGGTTTCACAGCACGGTTTTAACATGTAGAAGTTTCCATTTGATAGAGTAACTAGATTAATCCATTAAGATGCATCAGCCTTCTTATTTCAAGGAAATCAATGCCTCCATCATAGCAACAGAGGACAATTACTCTCATACAAGATGTTTTGAGCAATAAAGTGTCACCTTGAAGAATAATAGGAACCTCCTCAACCAGTCCTCTGGGTAAGAGCACTCAGAAATAAAACAGCTATCATTTGGCCCCTTTCTTGTTGCTGCTTATTACTTCTACAATATGCATGGACAAATCAAGTCATGCAGCAACAGCCAATGGTTAAGTGATGTGCCAGCAGCAGTGGCACGCTCTTCAATAATCAGGCCACCAAGAACCCAACAGAACCATGCCAGTGCCCACAGTACTGTGATCTGGTATATGCAAAGGGCTGTGTAACACCACTCTGCTTTCCATGACCAACACAAGAGGTCTTCTGCCACTTGATGTAAAAGCATTAATTATTGCAGACAGATGGGAAAGGCAGCTTAGTCCATGTCGCTGACGTTTCGACATGGGAAAAAGGCCATGTGATCACCAGGAGGGAAACAGCCCCAGCGCTGAGTCACCATGGAGGAGCAGAAATCTTTGGGGCTCCCTATGTGTTCACCCAGGAAACCCCTTGATCTGAGGCATCATCCAGGCCTGCGTGGCTCTTATGCCCAGGAAAACTCCAAACAAGCATTTACTTCATGTCTTTATTATTTCTAGTAAGGAGTATTTATCACAGGGGAATTTTATCCAAATGCACTACAAAGGCTGAAAATTAACGGCTGTTTTTCCACACTATTCAGTAGAAAGCTTATTCAGAAGCTATGAGCAGAGCCCTCTCCCCGTGAAAACAGGCTTGATTATGCTCACATGCTTGTCATTTTTAGCCATCTCATAACTGCTTACTACCATGTGGCTAGAAGGGTGCGTGTCCAGATCTACAGGTAGAGTTCACAGATGGAAAGATACAGTAAAATGAGAGGTATTTTTGAGCAGCTTGGATCTTGCCGTGCACTTTGTTGTGCCACTCCTTATCCAACTGCTGCTGCCGTTCATTTCCAGACAAGTTTGAAATCAACTATTCCATTCCAGAAAGAAAAAATGCCAGTTTTGACTTTGATGATCCTGCCTGCTCACGCACAGCCTCACGTTCCCCTTTTTCCTTCTACCTCATCCAAAGGAGGAGGCTCCACGAGCGAGGGGCACAGCGGCCTGGCGTGCGCCTCAGGCAGCGGGGGCACGGCGGAACGGGATGGGCCCTCGGGCTCCGTGCCCCCTCGGGAGGTGCCCGCAAGGCCTGCCCGCCCCGCTCGCTGACCTGCGCAGAGCTCGGGGGCGACGGAGAGCCCGGACCCCAGCGCGGACCTAGCGCACCGCGCACGGCGCTCTCACGAGGCGGCGGTGCCAGAGCCGTGTGGCGGGGCCCCTCGGCAGGCAGCGCCATCCCCTATTCATGGATGACATCTGGCGGCTGCTCCCGCCGGGCAGCTGAGCTTCCCAAGGCCGGGCGGCTGCCCGCAGCCCTTCGGAGCCGCTCCGCGCCCCCCCGCCAGAGCTGCTCCCCCGGCACCCGGGTTTCGAGGCGGCGAAAGCCTCTCTCTGTCGCGGCGTTACCGTGTTCGGGGCGAGCGCGGCGCGGAGGGGGCCGAGAGCGGGCGGCGCCGGGGGGCTGCCGGCGGGGCGCAGGGGTGGCCGCACGCCGCCGCCCCGGGTCGGGGGGAGCGGGGCTGGTTCCCCAGGGCTGCCGCCGAGAACGGGTTTCGGGGGAGCCGGAGCCGACCGCCAGGACTTTTGTTTCAGTGGGCTTCTATTTCTGCAGAAGGCGTGCGGGATACCCGCTGCGGGCCAGGCTCTCCGGGCACAAAGGCGGCCGGGGAGCCGCCGACCCCGAGCTCCCTCCGGAGCCGGGCTGTGCCAGGGGCACGGCAGCGGCACCCCCGCTTCAGAAGTCACCCGTGACGGCGGGGGAGGGCTGCCCGGCCACAGCCGAGCCACAAAGGGCCACATGCGAGCGCTCGCCCAAACTTACCGCTCACCCGCCCCGGGGCGCGCCACGCCGGAGGGAGGACGTGAGCATCCCCCCCGCGCCCCGGCCCCTTTCCCGGGGGCACCGAGGGGCTCCCGCGCCCCCGCGGGGGGTCACCGAGCAGCGCCGCCCGCCCCGCAGCTCACCGGGGCGGAGCCGCCGGCAGGTCGGGAGCTGCCGCAGCGGGTCTGGTTCGAATTAAGGCTGCGGGGGCAGCCCGGGCGGGAGCCCACCGCCACCACAAAGGGCCACCGAAGCCCTGCTGGCAGGGTAGGGCACCGCTCCCCCGCGAGAACCTACCGGGAGGGGGGAAACAGGGCGCCCCCCCCCCCAGCCTCTCCCGCCCTACCCCGCCGCCCCACGTGCGCCGGCGCCGCTCCCCGCGGGCTCACCGGGACAGCAGCCTGGAAGCAAAGGGCCACCAGCCACAGGGCCACCACACGGTCTATCATTCTTCCTCCTCGCCGGGCCTCGGGAGCGCACAGCCTGCCCCTCCTTCCCGCCGTCGCCGCTCCTGCCCCGCTCCCCTTAGTGGTCTTTGAAGTAGCTGCGGGTTTTCTCCTTTTTCTTTGTGTTTGGTTCTGTTGTTGTTTTTTCTTTCTTTCTTTTTTCTCTTCTCTTCCTTCTCAAGCCGCCGAACCAGCCTCCCAGCAGCGCTCTACGGCGGCGAAGAGTTGAACTCTGTCTTTTAATGAACCCACTGCAAGAACCTTCACCTTACGGCCACCCCCCCGCCGGCTCCGCCTCCGCTCCCCTCCCCTCGCTGCGCTCCCCGCGCCGGCCCGGCCCGGCCCGCCCTGCCCCGCCGCCCGCCCCCGCTTCCCGCCGCCCGGCCGCGCTACCTGCGCCGCCGCCGGGCCCGCTCCCCCCGGCCGGCGGCAGCCGCCGCCTCCCTCCCATCGCGTTCCCAGATTTCCTTTGCAGCAGTGGCATTGCTCCCGCCGAGCTTCCTTCCTTCTCGCTAAAAATAATCATAGTTATTAATAATAATAATAATAACAACGTCAAAAGCCCTCCCTTCCCTTTCCAGGGTGGGAAAATCACGGGGCTGCGCTGCCTCCTCCGTCCTGCCGGCGCGGCTCCGAGGGGGAGGGGGGGGGGCTCCCGCCGCGCCGGTCCCCCCTCCCCGGCCGGCCCCGCTCCCGGGACAGCCCGTCTGCGCCGAGGCTTCCGATCACCGCCAGCGGGGGGTTCTCCCCGAAAAAATAAGGGGTTTGGGGGTGTCCTTCCTCCCCCCTCCTGCCCGCGGATCCCCGGGACTGGCCCCGCACTCTCGGCCCGTCCCTTCGTTGCATCCGATTTTTGTGCTGCTCGGAGCAGGTTTTCTGGCGGTGTAAAGCGCTGCGAGAGGTCTGCGACAAAAAGCGCTGCTTGAAAAGAAGCGCCCTCCTGCAAATTGCCCCTTCTTCTCGAGTTAAAAACAACTTTAGAGCTCTTCAGCGCTGCTGCGGGTTGGTCTCTGCACATCTCACCGTAGATACCAAAAACTGAGGCAGGCAACCATCCCGCAAAAAATATACCACGGGCTGAATGTTATTACCCTGCTTACAGGGCCAGGGCTGGAGTTCCTGTTTGCTTCCAGTCAATTCAGTTGTCCTTTTTTTTTTTTTTTTTGTTTTCCTCCTGTCTGTGTGCCAGCACATGTTGAAGTGTTTGCTATAAACAATGCAACTGAATGTGTGCACAAATGTTATTTAAAAAAAAAAAAAAAAAAGCAGTTTTTAAGAATTAATACAGCTTCTGGGAGCTGCAGGAGCACACATTGGCTGCATGAGTGATGGGCACCGCATGTCCGTGGAGCAGCTGGATGGATAAGGGATACGGCCAAGCCTGCAGGCATGGCCTGTGCTGCCCCAGGATTGCTGGGGTGGGGGGTACCCAAAAAAGAGCCATAACTGGTGCTTCCGAGTTGCTCAGGAGGCTCTTGGTGCGTGTTGGCCCACCTCTGCCAGACCCAGGATCCCCTCCCACAGCTGTGGCCCAAAGGCTTAATAGACCTAATTGGATATGCAATGTGGCTAAAACTGTTGTGATTTTATCACATGTCTTTAATTAGCTCACTTTCTTTCCCCCTCTCTTAAATTACTCATGCAGCCTTCCTAGGAATGACTCCTACCATGACGCCTTTCCCTCACATGGGCCATGGCCACCATGTTCTTCTCCCCAGGATGGGGCCGATGGGCAGAAGATGGCGCCCATGGGGCCCCACAGCCAAGATGGCTGCTGGCGCATGGGGTGGCTGGGCGAAAGGCGAGACGGAGTGGGAAAGGATGCAAAATTAAAGTCATGCGGGCACAGGGGTGCCTGGTGAGTGGCTGTGCCAGAGCAGCAGCTCCTGGGTGGGAGAGGAGGCTGCTGCTGAGGGGTGGGGGGAGAGCGGCCTTTCCGAGCCACGTATTGAACCTAACACAACCAGAACACTGGAGATGAGACTTTTGGGATGGGCTTTGGGACAGAGATGCTTGGCGCTGGAGCCTGCAGAGCGTGAGGCTGAAAATGTTGCCTGGGCTTGGTGGGCAGGTTGTGACATCCAGCTGTAATGGCATCACTGGGAATTGGGAAATGCACAGTGGGCATGGCTGGTCAGCCAACCTCTCGGCTGATTTCGGTTGTAGCAGGGGCCAGTTTGGCCAAGGCTGCATCTGATGGACCCTTACAGCCACAGAGGAGGGGGGAAACACTTCTACGAGGAGCACTTCCACTCCTGGGAGCAGTGGTGAGGCACCGGTGGGGTTGTGTGACAGGGGCTTCATGCCAGCGTGGGCACACGTATGTTGGGGGAGATGGTAGCTGTGGTACTTCTTGCTGGATTTGCTAGAAAACATTTAGAGCTTGATCGGGATGTTCTGGTTGGGATCTGTGAATGGGGTAAGGGAAGAACAATGCTGCGTTTGGAAGCCAAGTGTTTTCAGTGACATTCCCGTGCCCTCTGCTTGATCACTGAAGCATGCTAAGTATTGTGGTTTCAGTCAAAAGAGCTCCATGCTGAAAAGCCAGATGAGACTTGTATGGAAAGGAGTTTCTTGGCAGCCCTGAGCTCAGGGGATGATAGGAGTTGGTTGCCTCTGCCCAGTACAGTGGAGCTGTGGGGATTTCCCAGAACTGGATCAAGGGCTTCCAGCAGTGTAGCCCAATTGAACTCAGGCTCCCCAGGGATAAGGGGCTGGTTTGAACTGTGTCCTGCCATGGGAAGAGGGGAAACACAGCCAGGGGAGGAATCCAGCCCTCTGCTTCCGCCACCACCAGAGGCAAGGGGGGAGCAGGGACGGCAACTCCTGCTTTTGGGCAACTGCCACCATTCTTCATTGCGTTCTGCAGCAGAAGCCATCATTCTTTATCCCCTGATGAATGTGAGCATAACGCAGCAGCAGGCGCTGCCTGCCTGACTTTCCAGTTGTCAGACCTACCCACAGTAGTGTGTGAGGATGTGGCCACTGTCACTGTGTGTCCTCACCTCGTATTTGCCCACCAGCAGCGGTGGAGCCTGCAGAGCAGATGACTGCCTCTTCTGAACCCAGGTGCCATGTGTCCTTAGATGGTTTATTAATGGTCTGTGACCAGATGGGGTGGGGTTAGAAAAAGCTGATTCTGTTCTGAGGTCCTTGAGACGGGCTGGGTCATACCCGTGGCATCAAGCTGGATAGGTTCACACATCACATCTCAGTGACTTCACCTGCTGACAAACTTGTTTGAGGATGTTACAGCCTGACACCTTGGGATGGAGAAGGGGAGTACATTCCCTAATACATGGTGGGAGGTTAGAGTATATGCAAATATTGAGATTGCTCTCAGTGTACAGGCAGTTGCCTGCCTACTGGGGTCGTGGAGTTGACAGCTCATTGCTAATGGGTGCTGTCTCTGGTTGGCTTCAGAGAGTTGGCTTCCCTGCTGATGACTGCTGTTTTCTCAGTTGTTGCTTTTGTGCCGGAGGGAAAACTTTCTTTTCCCCCCACTATTCAGTAGATCAGTTAACTAAAAGGGGCTTATAGGAATGGGAAACCCACAGCTCCTTGTGTGCTCCACTTCTCGGTTATAACGTTTAGACACGGCTTTGAGTGAAAGCCCTGAGTCTGTGTGGCGATTGCTGAACAGGACAGAGAGGAAGGAGGTTGCCTTCTGATGCATGGGGTAGTTACAAGATGTTAAATGCATTTAGATCGAGCCTGCTCCAGAAGCTGGCTGGCGTGAGGTGGCAGATGCACCCAAAACAAGTGATGGTGTCTGGTAAGGGCTTGAATTACTCTCACAGACATTCCCTTCATTGTCTGGGTTTTTCCCATGGATGGTGCCTCAGAATGGCGAGCTGGCCACGAGAGGTCTTGATCGGTGGCCTAAAACCTGGGGATGGAAGAGGAAGGATTGTTTGTCCTGGGAGGGCCAGGATGAGGTTAGGAGAATGTTGGTGGTGGTGTATTTGGAGACTGCAGAGACCAGGAAGGTTTGCAGTTTCATTCCCCGGTAGCCTGAAGCTTCTCTGCTCCTTGCCCTTTAAAGTCTCTCTGACCAGTGCCTCTATTATCCATGGCTCACACCACATCCTCCTCTTTCTAACTACATGCAGTAACAAAAGAGCAATCTGCCCATTCCTTAATATCGAGTGTAAGAACAAGTCTGCAGAGGAATCAGGCTGGACCTTCAACCTTGCGTTACCAAAGCTTGTCTGCCAGTCCGCAACATTCGGCATCCAGTCGTCATGCTGGCTCATCTTCTGGGTGCCCAGACACTTCGGTCCCTCATTCCCAAAAGCATCACTCTGTGTTCAGGGTGGTGGCACGGAATACACTTAACTCCCTTCCCACCTCCTCCTGTGCCTTGGCGAATCCCGTGCAGTTTGGTTTGGATGTCCTTTTGCACTGATGTAGAAATAATTGATTCTGACCCTTTCAAATGCTGACTGTGATTTATAGCAGGATCACCTGAACCCACCCAGTATGCTTGCACAGTGATATCTGATTTTGCTTGTTCTGTCCTGCTGCCTTTGCAGTGAGTCAGACATCTCTGAGCTACTCCATCTGCCTCCTGGCTTTCACTCCCAGGAAGTGAGAGACCAAAGGAGGCTCCCCCCTGGCCCACACCAAGGCATGGAGTGTGAAGTTAGCCTGAGGGGATGTCTGCTCTGATCTCCTTTCTTCTCCCCCATGTAATGCTCTGATGGAAGGGATGACCTTGCTTATTTGGACAAGAATAAGCCTTCTTGCAAAAACTCCGAGGTTTTTTTTCCAGCTTAAACAATGCGGTGTTTAATGGTCCAAGTGTCAGTGTAGCTGCAGTGTTGGCTTTATACTGAATCAGCTTGGCTGCCTCTCCCAAGAATTTGGTGGCTTTTTGTCTTCTTCTCCATCCCCTTTTCCTGTGTCCTGCTAATGAGTACTTCTGGGTGGACATTGAAAACTATATATAAATGTGTCTGTGCCACTAACCAAATATTTCTCAACCTAATTTAGCAGAGCTTCCTTTGGCAGAAGCCCAGCTGGCAGTGGCATGCCACTTTTGCGATAGTTTTCATAAACAGCTGTAATAAAACCAGCTGCATTTCTTTGATGCTGTGTGTGAGGGCCTTGTAGAATCCTGCACGCTCATTACAGAGAGCCTCAGAACTGGATTTCGGGGGCTGGTGCTTCAAAATCTATAGAGGGGTTTCCCATTAGCCTCCGTGGGGTTTGGCTGAAATTACATGGATATTGCCCACAAGAAAAGACTGACTCACTCTCTCTTAATGAGGTCTTTTGTTATAATAATACTAGCTGGTACTTTCACTGTTCAACAATTTTGGCCCACCAGTCTCAGGGCTTATGGACTAGACAGGTATTTCTCAAAGCACTCACACGAATAACCACTTTTTTTCATTTGTTTTATTTTCCTTGCCCAGGGAGAGACTCTCCTGCATTTCTGTGATTCACTTACCCATGTGGTAAACTCAGGACAGCTCATTTGCAGTGACTAACACTGGTTTGCAGTGTGTGATCCCTCAACCTCTGTGACCCTAAATAATCTGAGCACGGAATGGGCTTTGCCCTGGCACAAAAATGAGCATGGGGAGAAGAGTATCATGATTCACAGGAACATACAGACAGGTGGCCGGGAGCTTTGGAGGAAAAGGAAGAAGCACAGGGAGGACAGACCCCCCCTATGTCCATGGCACCTGCTTCTTGGTACTTGCTGACTTTCTGTCTGGCAGTCAGCCTGGCTCTTCTAGGGGGGTTTCCATTGATCCTGTGTTCACTTGAGGGAAGGAGCTTTCTTCAGTGCATTCACTGGGGAAACACTGAGACCAAGACTTGCAGGTTGGATGCCTGAGCTGCAAACCCTCTGATCCTGGACGAGAAGTTGGACCCTTCACAGCTGCTTGCCATCCCGCAAAATAGGGGCTGTGATACTTCACGCCTTTTTAGTGCCTCCATGACTGCCATGAGAATAAAAATATAGTTTTAATCCTACAGCTGGCTCTGGCAGTCCCACAGAGACCCATTATTCGCCTGGGAGAGGTGACGACTCCGGGTCAAATGAGGTATAATCTCTTATCAAAGGACTCCTGTATTTTCTCTGTGTATTCCTTTACTGTCCTGGATAGAGACTCCTGGATGCTTGAATAACTCACATAGAACTTTTAATAAAAGTTCTCCTTGTGGCATGTGGTGCCTATTTCTCTCTGACTGTACCAAATATACAGTGTACTCTTGAAGTTAGCTATCAGTTTTTGCACAAACCAGTGCTGTACTGCTGGTTAAAATTTCAAAATTAAGAAGAAAATGAAGGAACTTAATCAAAATACAGAAGTGTTCAGTCCAGATGAAACATATTAACTGTATGCTTCAACACAGTCACTTTTGAACAGCCAAGTGACTTGGGTTAGGTGTTTCTGCTACATGGAGAATTTGAGTAAGCACGTATAGCTCCAGGAATTCTGCCAAAGCAGGTTTAATACTCCTACGTATGCAAAAAAGATGTGGTGTTGGAAGAAGCAGATGCTGTAGCAGAGCAGTCATGAGAGCCAGGTTAGGCTGCATCAGAGGTTTTAGTTCAATTTCAGTAACTACCAGTTAGAGCAAATATTTGCAGCGTTGTGAAAAATACTATCAGGTTTTTACTTTTAATCAAGCTGATGTGAGCTGGACCCCAGACTCAGAGGGTCTCTGAGGAATGCTACTCTTGGGCTAACTTCAGGTTTTATTGTTTACTCTTCCTACCAGTTGTGACTATGCTGTGAATTTGATATGATGTAACATACAGGTTTTCTTCCTCATTAACCAGAAGGATGCATCTTGCTGTAATTATCATCCTTCATTTAGCATTTCGAGGTCACTTACCCATTTCCGCAGATATTGGCTGTCTCAGGGCTGTGTGCAGTCACTCCACTGCCGTATCCCTCCAGGCGGTACAAGTCTCTCTCAGCTTTTGCTGTCATAGCGTTGATTCACCCATTGATTCCCCACCCATCCTGTCTCATCCTTCATCCCAGACCTTCTCACGCATTCATTAGAAGGCCTTTGCCCAGTTCCACCTGGGAGTGGGGTTGGTGTAGCCCCTACCCCAGGTAAGTTTGTGCTCCTGTGCCACAGGGGCGGAGCTGGTGCGAGGCTGGAGCAGAGACCAACCTGTGCCGTCGGCACATCAGCATGTCTTAGAGGTGATTAACCACCACCATGGGAACATCTGTCCAGGTGGGAAGCAGGGTGCACGGCCAGGGACCAGGCACAGGGGCGCACAGGAGGGGACATCTACGGGTGAGGAACTGGAAGAAAGGAGGGGAGCAAGAGCTGTAACTCCAGTTGGGCTGTGACGTGGGTTTTCTGTGGGGGAGAGAGAGCTGGGGTTTCACCTTGGGTTTAAGCTCTCTGTGGCATGTGTGCATGCTGCCCACCCCACTCTGAGCAGCACCAGCTCCACCATGGTGAACACAGACATTTTAACTGCTTCATTTTTCTGCTTTTTTGTTTCTTTTTTGAAGTTTGATTTCTTTCTGAGTGACTGTGAAGTTAGCTATACTTTACAGGGAGGCCTGGGATGAAGGTTTTGCTGTGCATAATGATATTTTTAGTATTATTTTCTAAAGACACCACTGGGTTCCCAAGGTGCTCCTTCTCCCTTCCGCTTCTCCCAGTATTTATAATCCAAAGAGTCATTATGGTTGTTTATTACATGGTGGTTACAGTAGCTTTGAGCATGTGTGTGGTGAAGCATATGCTTTGTTTCTCCATCTTTCATCCCATCCTATTCTGCTACATAAAGCTGTTCTCACTCCCACCCCCAACAAACCCTTTGGGCCTATTCCTGCCTTCCATCCCTTCCCTCTCCCTTTTAACCACTGATTTATAAAACGTTGCTTATTGGTTTCTGGTACCTTCTGGGTGAAGAAACCCATTGTCTATATGGAGGCGTCCAGTGCCATCTTAGATGTCCTTCTAGAGTAGAAGGCAGAGGCAAGCTCCCAGAGGATGTTCACCTGCCCTGTCCAGGTTGCCTTGGATGCTCAAGGGTCTCCCAAATGGCACCAGGTACCTAAATAGGCAACAGGATCTGTTCCCAGTGTATGTGTCTGCATGAAAGTGCTTACACCCAAACAGAAGTGGTTTCAAACTGGGATGGTGTCTCCCCAATAGCCTTGCTGATGGAGTGTAGCTGTGTGACCCTTGTGGGACTATCCCTTCTCAAAGTGGATAGTGGGAGCCGTGCAGCGCTTCACAGAAGTGTAGAGTGGGTGACCTTTAATGCCCTGATCAGAGATCTGGGCTTTTGGTTCCCCACGTGTGGAGGGGGTGTCACACGGGGTAGGGCTGGGTAAGAGACCCTTTTTCTTAGTGGGATGCGAGCTTGTAAGACTCCCAAATTGGGATGAATAATCAAACCCTTGGTTCTCATGAGACACATGACATTCCAAGGAAATAGGAAACATCATGTGAGTTCTGGAGTTTTTAAGATAGTTTTCAAACAAAAAGGCTTTTTAAGCACCAAATGGCCCAGTTGAATGAGATCAGTGTATAGCCTGGAGCTCTGACAGTGGTGAACTCTGCTCCATTCATCCCACCCCTCTATGCACAGTGTTGGAATTGACTCTGGCTTGCATTGAGTTTGTCCATCCTCAGCTCTTCAGCTTAACTTCAATCCTTGGTAATCCTTGCTTAACAAGTGATTGCTCCAATTGTTGTACCAGCCTCTGGAAGACAGTTTACATACAAAAGGTGTGGAGCAGGGAACAGCACTGAGGCAGATCCACCAGACCTGAATCCTTCCCCAAGTTCCTAGCTTGTACAAGCAGATGGTCTCCTGAAACCTCTCCTCCTGGATTGATCCTGGTGGTGGTGGGAGAGTTGCAAATACTTTCTAATGATGTATTTCAGCTCTCTTAGGGAAAGGGAGATAAGGATTATATAGGGGAGGAAAGAGAAGTCTTAATTTCCACCAGGGAACCTCTGACTTCTGGCTCTCCTGAGGTAGACAAGGAATAGGGTTTCTGTATTTGCGCTCATGGGAGAAGAGAATATAGCTGTGAATGTGCTTTCTGTCACCATCTCCCTCGCGGGTCAGGCTGGCTGGTGCTTTCTGCCACCTCTCTCTGTGTTGCCCTTGTCATAACACTCCCTGGAGTTTCCACTGGCCCTCAGTAAGCAGTTGTACATCTTTGGTGATCTTACTTTATTTTGGCATTTTAAGTGACACCTGAAACAGCTTTGCTTCCGTAACACTGTGAAAAGCCCTTTGACAGGAGCAGAGTGCAGTCGTGCAGCCCTGAGAGGGCACAGCAGACTTGACCTGTAGGGAGAGAGTCCTCAGCGGGCTTAATTCCTCACCAGTCCCCACCGGTGATGCTCCTCTGCAGTGGTCAAGTACCATGGCAACTCCGTGCTGCTGTGGATACAATCCGTAGCCAGCAACCAAAGCGTCTGTGAAACTGTAGAGTGTGAACCTGCCCTGTGATCAGCAGGCGAGCAGGCTGCCTTCCCCAGCTCCACCACCTGAGCACTGCTGTGCTGGTGAAGGGCTCTCTCTCCCTCCCCACCCCCTTAGGCTCGGCTGGGAAAAGATCCGGCGGCAGAGCTGGGGAAGGGCTGCGGTGCTGCACGGCTGCCAGGAAATCTGAACCCTCCAGGCAGGTCTTAAGCTCCAACGAAGCTCATTAGGGCTGCTCCACTCAGCTCAGTAAGGGGTTTCTCCCTGTCCCGTCTAGTAAATCAGCTGTGTCACCTCCAACGTGCCCCTCTTGTTTGCAGACCTAGCTACTTTAGGGGTGGGTAGGTACTGTGCAAGCAGAGGAGGAAGAGGCAGAAGGCCTCTAGTGCTCAGAGTACTAATGCCTGTGAGAGGGTGAACATTTTATTCCTATGTTTGTTCTTACTAACGCAAGAAAGAGGGTCTTTAGAATAGGTCTTCCTACATTTCAGCTGCTATGTAAAAAGCCTCTGGAGCGTTTCCAATTTGTTAATGATGGGGGAATGCTGCTCCCAAGCTGTAATTTACATTAAGTGAGTCTGGGAGAATCAAGGTGGAGACAAGGATCTCAAGAGCAGAACCTACCCACTCCCACCTGCATGCTTTAGGAGTCATGCTCCATCTTGTGCTGCTTGTGATGCAACGAATGGTTCAAGGTGTGCTAAAGGCCCAGCCCAAATTCAGGAGCAGAAAGTGAACCCGCCCAGCTCCTTGTGGTTAGCACATACTCCTGTGAAGTGAGGGAGGTGGGTTCAAAACCCTGAGGCTGATAAAGGAAACTAATTCAAGCATCTCATTTGCTAGGCAGGTTCCCTAACCACAGAGCCAGCATGCAAAAGGAGCAGGCTCTGTCCAAAGGGCCGATGGAGGAAACACTCCTGCACCACCTCCCTGAGGAACACCAGCAGCTGGATTAGAGCCCTAAACGTGGCCTTCCCTCCTGACTGTCTGCCCCTGACCCAGGGTGGCAGCTTCCCGATAGCCTCGATGTTCTGAAACTTAATACATAACATTGAGTTTTGGTTCACTCTCTTGGATAAAGCAGTTGCTTCCTTAACAGAGGCACTGCACAGCTGGGAAAAGCCCCTGTACTGCACCTGCTCTGGAGTCCCATCACCACTTGACCCTTCCATCCTTTCTGCAGGGTAGGAGGTGACCCGTGACTGGTCTTTCCATGATAACGGTGCTGGTTTCCAACCCCTTCTGATGATGGAGTGGGGAAGGCCTGGGCTGCTCTGCCACACAGGAGTGCTGACACCCCAGGCTCATTCTGCAGCATCACTCACATGGCCTCTTCCTGGGTAGCAGGATTTACTACGTTCTCCCAAACCTCTCTAGCCCAGTTCTGCAGACTAGCCCCCAAGGAACCAAGCAGAGCCCTGAGATGGGTATGTTATCCCTGACAGGAACCAAGTTTCCTCCTCCCCAAGCCAAGAGGTGCTTGAACTGGTAATCTCTGGGCACAGGTAGCGCCTGTGTTTCGATACTCTTTACAATCACAGGGAATACTTCAAATTAAAACACTTCAGACAGAATATAAATGCTGTAGCACACACTCATTAAAATGTCTGTGTTGCCCATAGACTAATGAGACCTTGGGATCACTTCAAGTGCTACCAGTACCTTGGTACAATGTGAAGTGCTGTGTTAGCAAACTGACAGACCCTCTCACCCTGTTGTGGGCTGGGGACCAGGGCTGGGACAGCTGAGATCAGATACAGCACGTGGCTTTTCCCTTTCCTTCCTCAAACAGCAACATAGAACTGTGTCATCATTGAACAAAGCTACAAAACAATCTGCCACTCTCAGGATACACACGATGACCAGCCATGCTCTCTGTACAAAATTCAGCATTAGAGCACTGCGGCCAACCTGATGGCAACCATTCAGTAGCAAATTGCTCCTCTGTAGTTAGCTCTGGGTTTTCTCCCAGGTGCATGAATTAGATGCAATCTGCAATTTTAATGACCAGTCACTAGATCTTAAAATGCTTTTGCAGTTGTTCTCTCAGCTTTACTTCCCTGAATGACATGGTAGGAGTTGTTGTCATCTCATTGTTTACCCATTTCCCTAGTTATTAATGCTGAACATCAAACATACTCAGAACAAAACTGACAGATCAACCTAATTACCATGCTACTACACAGTGAGTCACAAGCATCTCCTCAAATACCTGTTCCTTAGAGCAGAGGGAAGTGTGACTAAATAGGTTTCTCCCATCAACACTCTTAAAACATCTAGACATTATGCCCCCAGAAACCTCAACCTTCCCCATACTCTGATGAAAAAGTATCAGTGGATTTGTCAGTGATGGGAGGTAATATTATGGTGGTTCTGTCCATAAGGGGGCACTTAGGTGAGTTATTTTAACACCAAAAAGCAGACTCACTTCCCCTGCAGCTGGGCAGACCATTTTGCTCCACACCTTAAGCTAAAAATGGTCCTTAAAAAAAATCCTGGGCAGTAACAGAAATGAGTGTGGATCCAACACCAGACAGTTAACTATCTCTTATATGCTCAAGAACTCATCCTGGATCCACAGGTGTATGAAGAAACTGGTCATCAGGCTGTAACCTTAACTATACTTTGGTAAAGATTTTGTTGGTAAAAAAAAATATGAAGGTTTAGCTGCTCAAATTGGCCTCTGGAAACTTAATCATCTAATACAGGGTTCTTCAATAATTGGCTAATTCCCAACGGATTACTAGAAATTAGTACCTTTTTGAAGTGGAGCTCCACAGATAGCAAACAAGTCGCACAACTAAGAACACAAAGAATGGCTGGTTTCCTACAGGAAAAACACAAGACCAGATGTATTTCACACAGTGTTATTCACACATTTTCATTTTGATTTTTACAGTATATACATGTGAACATTACATTATTCAATATGAGCCACCCGGAGTCAAACCTAATCAAACCGGTCCATAAACAATCTATATCAAAAAGCAATACTCAAGCAAAAAGTCTAGTGGTTCTACCCAAAGCCTAAAACAGTTTAAAGGAAAACCAGTGATTTTCTTGTTCCTAGACAGAATTTGTGCAACATGATTTCAGGAGAGCAAGTGGAAGATTATGTTCAAGATACTGAAAGCACTACGGATGATAGTTATAGGACTGTTTGAATTCAACCATGGCATGAGTGCTACAGGGCAAAGTACTGGGACATTATCAGTTTCTGCCCAGACATCCCCGAAAGCCTAACTTACTGTCCAACATGTTGAAGGGAATGTTGGCTTGGTGGATTATAACACACAGCCTTTGTACACTGGGCAAAGACAGTCACTGAGGAGAATTAATGCGTCCAAGGAAGTGGCTCAAGTCATCCTTTGTGTGACTACAGGAAAGCTGTGGCTCCAGTGACGGGGCTTGTACCTCTCGAGAGGAATTTTGTGAACTGCCACACAAAAACTACTTGGCAATTAGAACTGTGCTTACTAAAAATAATTAGGCCTGCTACATCGCTTAACGCAGGCACTGAATGACAGATTCAGAAACTGGAAGTTTCAGAACAAACTTTCTCATTTGCCTATTAATGAGTTAATGCTACCATTAAAAAAAGTAGCACCTCAGATGTATGCTTTAATGAGATTTATGTAAACCTGATAGAAACAGTAATATGACAGAATTCCTTATGTAAGTTTATACCACTACTATTTTCTTTCCTCGTGATCAGACCCCTGCCCTAACAGCCTTTTATTTGATCAATGCTCAAGACATTGTTTTCAGACTCTCTCGTTGATCAAAACTTTAGGTTAAGCCATCCAAATGAATGCTTTACACAAAATACTTACTTCAACAACATACAAAGCACTTTCTTTATCTTTCAGAAACTGAATATACAAAGGAAGCTTTTTCCAAAATATTTCCATAGGCAAAGGATTAAAAAGGATTTTAATTATACACATATGGTCACAATTCTGCCTTAAAAAGATCATTGGGAAATGTACATAAGGCCGCTTGTAAATGTACATCATCTTTATGTTACTGTTACAATGTCATATGTCCAGAGAAAAAAATTGACAGTATCATACATATTTGCTTTACGCTGGGAGAAGGCTATTCAAAAATACAGTACTCTTCTGTACAAAAAAATCATGCCACATTTATTAAGATGGAAGAAGCATTGGTTTCTGTGATAACCAAATATTTCAGTCCATTTCTTACTATGCTTATTAACTCGACTTAAAATTTGAACAGATTGATTTCCCAAAGTGTCCATATTAACAGAATCAACAGCTATGTTATAAACAAAACATAATGTTTCTCACAATAGATAAAAAGAAAGCTGGTTCATATTTCTGAAACCATATAAAGATAGAATTTTAAAAAATCACTCTTGATTTGCTGAAATAAATTTACATTATACAACACTATATGCCAGGGGGAGAAAAGGGAATGGGGATATGAATATACACTAAAATGCAAATTTTTGTCCCAAAAAGGGGTAAAACAAATTACATTTACAGCATGAAGGTTTACAAATGTACATCTGTACAACCAAGGTAAGCATCACTACTAAATTAGCAAGGCTTGTAATAAACATCGAAACGAGAGATTTGTTTTCAAACTGTAAACTTACACCTATTAACTACACGCATACAATGCATATATTTATAGGAAGCAAAAAAGCTGAGTATTTAATCAATCATGCTTAAATGTTGAGCTATCAAGTTTACTTTTCAGTGGCCCCTTTTCATCAATACCTATTTTTGCATCTACAGTGAGAAAGCAAAATAAATGCTCAACACTTTCAAATCCTTACAATTCTATATGCAAAATAAAAAAATACAAATCTCTACTCTTCCTGCATTGTAAAACTGACTGTAAAGTTAATACAGGGTTCACTCCTTTTCCAACAGCGTACTTGACTGAGTGGAAGTACCACCATCATTTTAATTCCTCTACCTTGTACAACAATTAAATATATAAGTATATACAGCACTTATTTTTAATACATCGCTAGAGAAAACCTCAGGGCACCTTTTTGAAAAGACTGTATCCATAGCAAGTGTTGAAAGCTAGTCTTTTAACATTTCCATTGTTTTGTTATTCCCTCCTTTAATTTGCTGTGCCCTGTTTATTATTTGGATAGTATGTTGTGAACCACCAAAATACAACTTAACTTTTCAACATGTTAAATAATGTTTATGCAGCTGATCAATTTTAATCTGGTATAAAAGACTTCACACAAAAGGGAAAAATAAGGATTAATTCTATATACAACTCTATAAACCTGTTGTGCTATGATGCTGGGTAGACCTACCAGATTGCAAGCCAGTGTATTAAAAGAATACTGTACTTTTTCCCTTTAAAAACTATTTCAGTGACTTTACAAGGTAAAAATTTACAAAATATGTGACAGCTATTTTGATACAATTACATCATATACAGGCATTCTGTGCTTTGCCAGCCATCCAATCTGATAGGTCTCCGGATCAGGGCTGGAGATTTTTTTTTTTTTTTTAATAATTCACTCCCCAAAAATATACACAAGAATAAAAATTTTACAAATGGATGAACAAAGTCAATAAATAGATTTAAAAAAATCAGAACATTTATAGTTAAGTTGTATGTTTTGATCATTCACAATTCAATTTTTCTTCCATTTCTTTTTGTCTTTTACAGCATCCCATTTGGTGGTCCACCAATTGGCCCCAGATCAGCACTGTTCTTCAGGTAATACTTTTCCAACTTGGCCAGAATATGTTTGCCATAGGTATATTTACGCAGAGTTGTGATGTGGGGTCGAATCTGTAAGAAGAAACCCGTTATTTTTTTTTTTCCTCCCTCAAAGATTTTAAGTAGAGGTTACTAGATTTTAGAAGTATTAGGTAAAAAACATGTCAGAAGCCTGTATTTCAAAACTCTGGAGTTTCTGGGAAGATATAAAATTGGTCATTCTGACTCACCAAACTACTGAAGCACCTGCCACAGGAAGAGGGAGGCAGCCCTTTTGGGGAAGTGCCCTGCTGGTGACTGGGCGAAGCAGAGCTCCTGCAGAATAATACTAGACCCTGTGTTAAACAGCCTGGGGCCACTGTGGCAATAGCACTTTTGTCCACATTTGGATATTCTTAAGGAGAAAATGTGTCCGTATGTTAGGAAGTGTGGGAATCTCAGTTTTAAGGGAACTGTAGAATGGATTTATACCAGCAACCAGTAAATAAAGAAACTTGTATTTCTTCTGTTATCTTAATAAAGATGACAGATACTACATCTTCATGTTAATAGTATTTTCACAGAAAAGCTGGCATAAAGAGAAGAAATTAAATCCAATTTTTGAAACTTTTCTGCAGATTTAAATTTTTAGCTCAGTGCTCAGAGACCTGAATATATTCTACTTTATCAAGATCCACTGGATTTAATGTTTATAGATCAAGTTCTACATTACAGAACTAGTGAGTTTTACATCTAAAGGGATTTCCAAGCAGAAAAATTAGTATAGATAGTATTTCCTGAACCAGCAAAACTATATACAAGTATACCTTGTGCATTATAATCTTCCGCTGAGCAGGTTCAGCCATATCAATCATCTTCTGGACAACATAGTTGGCATACTGGTCCTTCATCATGGTGTATAAGGCACTGTGAGGACCATCATTCTGGCAACAGACCTCATCAATAAGTAGAGCTCTTTCAGCACGAGATGCATGAGTTACACATTTTTCTACCACATTGCTGAAAAATAAGACAAATACATTCTATGACTTAAGATGAAACATTCTTTTGAGTGGCAATTTTTGATTTATCTGAACAGTTCAAGTGTCTTAACGCCACTGAAGAGCGCACTTAAGTCCTGATTTCCAAAGTTTTAGTCTGTAACAATTGAGGAAGTTAAAGGATTATACACTCCTCGAGTAAAAAAAAGTTATTTTCTGATACTTATCCTGTAGGAGAGATTTTTCACTGGACCTACAGTAGATGTACTGGACCTCAGGTTGCAGATATATTCTAGTACATCTATTTGAGTTGTGGGCCCTTTTAAGACACAACAGAGAAAGACAGAAACAAGGCTTCCTGCTTTTTGAATAAAGGAACTTTTCAGAAGCATGTCAAATATTTCTTTTTGTAGAGGAAAACTTTCAGGTAACTCAGGAGCTGGAAGGGACATCAATGCTTGTGAGATAGCAAAGCAATTCAGGTCCTAAGTTTGTGCTTTAGAAATTAAGCACATTTCAAGGAGATGATTATGAACAGTTCTATTTGGGCTAATTAAAATCCAGATAAACTTGCAAGTTGTCATACAATCAATTTTTTAAAAAATGCCCCTATGTCACAAAGCGTTTATGCTTAATGTTGATGACAAAGTCTCACTAAATCATCTAGGATGAATTCTGAGGTGTGTTTTCCTTAGCAAAAGGCAAATAATCTGTACTTCATCAACAAACACAGAAGGATGAGTTTCAGGTTCTAATTTTAAAGTAGTTCAGGAATCCTGTAATAATCTTTGAAACTTCCTAATGCATAAAATCCTTGTCAGGCTGAACCTTCACTTTAAGGCCAGCCTTTTTATACTTGTAAATTGCTTGGCTGGAGTGAGAGACAGTCAGGAAGTCCCACCTTATCGCCATCAGCCTATCAAGCAAGTTCTAGCAGAGCCTTTCACCTGGCTCTGGGGATCATCACATGGAGACTTGGAACCCATTCCCCACACTTGTACACAGTTAACAAAAAACATCCCCATAAACCCATGGAATCTTCTTTGTTTTGCTACAGAACAGCATTTTCCCTTTCCCAAATCTAGTATAAAAATACCACTCTGCAAAAATGTTAAATCTCAGGAGGCAAGTCACACAGCAGAAAAAACCTTATCATACCCTTTCTGTAACACAATAAATAAATCCAATACTACAAGTTTAAAAGGTTAGCAAATCTTTAATGTATGAAGGCTGTGCAATACCTGGCAAATTTGTGCTGACTCAGAGCTAGAACTTTTCCTCTTATTTCTGAAACTATTTTGCTCTTGTCTTCGGGACGACCGTGCTCCAGTACATGTTGAATAACGTAATTTCCGTATTGATCCTGAAAATAAGATGACTTCAATTTTCTTTTGTGTTCATACCAAGTAATCCATACAGCTTTTGTCTATTTGTATAAACTTTCAAATTACTATTTGCATAGATAAGGAAAAATACAATGTCAGCATTACAGAAACAAAGTGATGCAAGAAATATTGCATCAAGAATTACTTAATGGACCACAATTTACATGCAAAATGTAAATAATCTGTAAAACCAGCATTTTGCTAGAGTGCCTTTTATCCTCTTAAAGAAAGAAGTCCTCAAAACTGAGATCATCCTTCTTAAACAGCTGTAATATCTCCTTGAACTTTGGTACCACAAGACAGTTATGTTTTAACTAGAGACTTGTATAAAGGCACCACTGAGAAATAAACTAGACTGTGAATATGTACCAAAAGGCAATTCTTGCCTTTTTATGAGTGGAAAATCCCACTGAAGACCGAGCCACTTCCAGTATTTGAAACTGATTCAATTTCAAAGCCATTTGTAGCATTCTTTTTGTTTGTCTGAGAACAAGACAGTAAATCATGTTGTATAAGCTCTTTTGCCTTCTTTTAGAAAAGATGCCCTTTTTGTGTAAGAATCTGCAATGTTTATATTTTTGACAATGTGTTTAGACATTATTACAAGTTATCTGAAGGACACCTGAATGAATCAAGATAAACTACAAAAAGGCAATCTTTGTAAACAAAAAAATTATACTAATTCTGTACATTTACAATGTATATTCGAAGCTACAGTCAAAAGTGTAAGAAAAAGGCTTTTTATATCTTCTTTGCCTCCCAACTTCCAAATTCTTTTTCATTAAAACTATGGAAGGAAAGAAAAACAAAATATCAATGTCTACAAAAGTAAAAAAAGAGGCAAATGCATTTAAACTATTTCTTAAACTAAGAAATAGGAATAAATTATGACAACAATAGAAGCTCCAAAATGGATTAAAAAAAAGAATATACGCACTAACCTGGACTAGCTGTTCTGTGTGTTGATGCAGTTCTTCTAGGATTGGCAAAGTCTGCTCTGCAGTACAGTGTTCCAAAATACGCTGAATTACTCTACAACCATACGGATGAGTTGAAAGTACAAATACCTTAAAATAGGATTGCAAACCGGAGTTAAATGAACTGGAGTTTACAGATATAGTAATATTACCACGTTCAAAATGGAAATGAATATGCAAGTACTTCTATAAAAAAAAGTTTTGCCTGCCAATATCAGAATTCTATCTCCAGTAGAAGTCATAAAAAGATGAAAATGCAGTTTTTCATGTTCGAAGAACTCCTGTAATTATAAAACTAAGAACCCAGGTTTTCATTATAATGTTTCTAGCTTATTTAGCTGCAAAGGGAAGCTTGGAGGTATGACCCTTAGTTAAGCTTTTCATTTTAGCTTCGTACTTAAATTTCAAATTTTAAAATTGACATTTATTAGGAGTTCAATTATTGTGGCTGATTTTCACTAATTTCATGTTCCAGCATACACAACTGGCTCCCTGTTACAGATAAAAAGTTCGTAAATAAGTATTTAAAACATACAGTCAAAATCCTGCTTGTTCCTTTGGCTTACTTCTCCAGAAGCCACGTTTGTGTTTCAGGGATTAATTCAGGAGATTTAAGAGTCAGTGAACACAGAATCTTGTCTGATTAGACATCGATCTGAACAATGCAGGCAGGTGAAAAAGATACGTATTGTTACATGACATGACTGATGTGTGGTATTTTTCATTTGCCACTTAAATAAAAATTAATAGAAAAATAATTGTTTTTTTTTTTTTTTAAACACATAATGATTTGGAGCTGAGGATGGATGGCCAGTAAATAAACAGTCACATTTTAGTCAAGGGGCTCTACTTACAGTTCAGAAACTGTGTCTCATCTACCCTACACACACTTTTTGATATAAAAAGACCTGACCCTAGAAACCTTGGTATGCCATTTACTACTACATACAACAATAGTTCAGGTATTGCTGTTGTGTAAAATGTGAGAGAAGAATATTGTAGACCTTGTTAAGAAAAACATTTGGCCATCCATTAAAGTAACATTTAGTAACACAGCCAAGTTAGTAACTTTTTACAATTCTTTGAGACTATAAAAGTGCACTTTTGTCTCAGAGTATTAAAATCTTATTTAGCTAGAACATATTCTCTAGCCTGCAGCACAATATCAATCGTATATTAATATAACTTTTTGGGAAAAAACCCAAAACCCCCAACCTTACAAAAACAAATAACACCCCCCTTCACTTAACACTAGCCCATATGTAGGGAACAGATCAGTATATTTCTGCAAAGTATTTACTTAATGATAGACATTCATTGGGAAACACCGAAAGACTTGCAACATAAGCAGCGGAAGAAAACTGAAATTTTAATGAAAAATATATGCTAGAGAGCAAATACTTTTTAATGCATCAAAAATGGCAGTGTTAAATGTTATAGAGAACATTTGAAATGACATATCACAAAACTCAAAACAGAAAGCCTGGCCTTAAGCCAAATACCTCTATGGGTATTTATAATACCACCAAACAGGTCTTTCTAGAGCCTCATCTCAAACAGATTAATCCTTTTACACCATGTTAACTGTCTCTTCAACAGCTTTTACATTTTATTATGCCTTTTTTATCCTACTTAACACAAGCTGACTGCAAAGTGTCAAACACTATCTTGTATATGCAAATAATGGAAAAAGATCTGCAAATCAAAGCAATCCTACAGAAGAGGAAATGAAATGTTGACACTACCTGTCCTTTGAACGCATCAATGATGAACTGGAGTGACTGGGGTTGAACACACTCAATACATTTTTGTACGACATGGTTTCCATTTTGATCTTTAACACATTTCAGAACATGACCATCCAACTCTTTCACCATTTCATTCTGGAAAAAAAAAGATTATCCTTGTCTTTACAATGTTTTTTTTTTTTTTTACTCCTCCCTCAAATTAACATTCCATTTCATTCTAACTGTCCAATCTTCACATTCACTAGTGGTTTACTTGTGTTCTTCAGCGTTTTTATTTAAACAGCTATTTCAGTCCCCAGGACATTTCGTAATGCAGGGAACAATCAACAATTTAAGCAAGCAAGAAGATGGATGCAATAGAAAGAAATAAAATTAAAAAAAAAGTATTGCTCTAACTTACAATTACCTGCTGGTCAGGTGAGATTGACTCAAGTGCTTTCTGAATAACACGACAACCATACATCTGTAGGGCTAACGGCAGAACATGGCCACGGATGCGTGTTGCTAAAGCTAACTTTTGATCCAGGCTTCCAAACTATAAGAAAATAAATATGCTGTTAACAAATGAAGACATACTGCTGCATGATGGAATTTACATGTCAGAGTAAGTACTTCTATGATGTATTACAGGCTTACTGCATGCCTTGAATGATTCTTCCCTTTGTATTTTTGGTGGGTATGTTTACCAGAAGCATTTATTTCCTAATTGCAAAATTTGTAATATTCCACATTCCAGTCACATTACTTGCTATCAAATGCATGACCTTGAAAGACAACAGAAAAAATTGAAGTAGTTTATACTTGCCTGTCTGTAGAAATATTTAAGTGCTATTTAGACAAAGTATACCAGGCAAATTAATTAGAGATTACTATAACATATCAACTCAAATCACATCATCTCTGATGCACTGACCAGTACAAATCTGAGGTATCTTACATCTTGTATACAGTAAGCAGGCTGTAACAGGACGGGGCAGGGGGGGAAAGATTTCAGACCTTGAAGTAGCTTCTTGGTAAGTTCACATAGCCTAAACAACCATTCTTAACATAGGGGCTTCAGGAAATCTAGAAACACTTGGACTTTGCAAAACAAAAATCAAAATGCTTTTGTACACTGGCTGTATTAGAGTGTAGTTCAACCAAAGTTTTTTGGCAGTAGCTAATTCCTGCCCATATTATTCACTCCACTGTGCTGTTAAAACCTTCTGTGCTGCTCCATGTTTAGCAGAGTAGAAGCCAGTCAATCTTTCTAATAGACATAACCCTGCTCCCAGATCCCCACACAAGCTCCTGAGGTGGCACAGTACAAGCGATCACGCTGAAGCGATCACCTGGACAATCAGCTGGGTGACACCAGCAACATTCATGCAGCACTGCTGAAAACTGTCAAGCCCCACACTTGTAATCACCTAAGACACTGAACAAAGCCGAAACAACTCCACCTTCCTACTTAAATAATGAACTAAGTCCCTTACTACACCTAAGACCTAGTACACTTTTTTCTTGAGAAGTCTTCTGCAGAATTAAGATGAAAACACTCAATTGACAATGATTATCTATGTATCCATCCAAACTAACATTAAGGAAAAAAGGGCAGTTGATGATCCTTTGAGCAAGATCAAGATCTTATACACCATACATTAGTCATGCTTTTCAGAGCATATTTTGATTTGTAAAAAAACCAGTATCAATTAAAAAAAAGTGAGCCCTTTGTTTCCTAGATTACTCATTAAAAATTATGTTTGTGTTTACAGCAACCATCTTTCTTATTAGACCTTTTCCAGCTTCACCTTCTACACACCCGGATACTTTGATATGGTCCTTGATTTAAAGTACACTATGCTAGATACCCTTTCTACATAAAACTTTTTCCAAGAGACAGGTAATGCTTTTTCTTCAAAGTCAAATCTTATAACTCTTTGATAATGTGCTTTTTTTAACCCCATAGTTTTTAACAAAAACCAAAACTGTTTTACATACTAGTTTTAGTCATACTGGATGTATCTTATGACACCCCTTCCTCAAAGTTCTTCTGCCTCAACACATGTGAGTTTCTTCATATACAGCACTGGATGAAGTTCACACATATATTTATTTGGATGCAAGTGCATTTTCCAGACCCACTCTTCATGAAGATGCAGTAACCAATAAAAAGTATCCTTCAAATCTTTAAGTTCCCCATCATCTGCTGAAAGTCTCTGTAAAGTACGGTAAAAGGCTGGCAAAGCCTGAGTGTGCAGCCTGTACATTTATCAGTGTTCACCAATATATGCGCCACTGGTATAAAGAGAAACTGTGCCCATTGTGAAAAAAAGGCAGAGGATACAGAACAGAAAACACGTGTGCAGTGTTACATGCTTGGGTTTTGTGGTAAAAGTCCAGTAGAATTCTGCTATGATGTTAAGAAAAAAACAATTACATTTAATCAGATTTTACAGCATTTCATTCGCATTTCTGTTCATACACTTAGTGTTATGCGTACCTCAAAGAACTTCTGTATTACATAGTTTCCAAACACATCAGTCATCAATTGATATGCTGCTTGCAGGATCTCATTAAATACCATCTGGCGCTCAGCTGGAGTAGCTCTCTCCAGCTTTTGCTGTATAAATCTAAGTGCAAAAAAAGGTACATTATGTTTTACATAAACAACAGGAAAACCTCTCAAACACTGTTTCAATGAGACACCTCAAAATTCTAAAGCAAGTATTCAACATTTATAAAACTTATTAAAATGAAAGTAGTGCCTTTACATATAAAAGGATACATTTTAGTGAAATTATACTTAGAAACTTTCATTTGAAAAGGATTAAGGATGAAAAGAATAACAATAACTAAGTACCTGATGATGTATTGCTGAAAAATGGTTTTACATTCCATATGCCAGACACTTTGTTTTCTTAATCAACGCCTTTTTGATACCTAAATACTAGAGTTTACGAGTCTAGTTATGAGGCTATTTCTACACTGAGAACTTCTACAAGCATCTAAATTCATACTACTTTTATAATGAAATCTCCTAGAGAAGAAAAAGGTCAGTTTAAGAGCATGTGCTCCAATTAATGGCATACTTTGTATTAAGATGACTACCAGCTCATTCAAATGTTTGATGTTAATATAACAATATCAAAGCAGTAAAATAATATTAAGTTATTAACTTTACTATAATAATTACCTAGAACCATGCTGGTCTTGGGAAAATTCAACAATATGCCCAACAAGGTCTCTTAGTTGAAGGTTAGGGAAACGATTGTTTCTGAAATCTTCCAGCAATCGACTACGTCCAGAAGGCATAATATCAGACCTACTGTAACGAAGGCGTGAAGGAGGGAAGAGCTGACTGGTGGAGCTAAAAAGACTGGAGGTACTTGCCGCACTGCGATACTTTGCTTCAGCTCCAGGTGCTGCAGAAATATAGCGACCACTACCATTTGTCAGTCCTCCTACAAGTAAGCAGTTCTGTCAGTAAAAGCCATAAGGAAAATAAGCAACAGCAAAACAGTAAGTGTACTAGAACTACGGATACACCCTGGAGCCAAAAAAACCCAACAGTGTTGCCTTGTTATTTATATTTACCTCATTACAGTTGGAGGAGTTAGATAGCTTTATCTTCCAGTAAATAAAATCATTCTCCTCCTCATTTATATTTTATGTGAAGGGCACCAGGAAAAGAAATGTAATTAGAAGAATATAATGAAGCAGATAAAGTGAGCACTCACTCAGACTTGCAGAAAGTTTAGAACTGAGTGGGCCTTAGTTTAGTGGGCAGATTTCCACTTCACAGGTAATACTGACTTATACCCCTGTTAGCAGTCTCAAAGTTAGCCAATTGTTTCAAAATAGACCATGAAATCTGAACTACCCTTCAGTCCCTACTGAGGTACCTTTCCAACTTATAGTGTGAAAGGGCATTTTTGGGGAGGCATACATGGTGCCTCTTGTCATGCTGTACCTGTTCTGCAGGGTATCTGATGACTTCAGCATCCCAGGCTTTCAATCTGGCACCTCTTGTAAGCACTAAATGTGTCAAATTTCAAACCAGGTAACTAAGAATGCTCTACTTAATTCTAAAACAACCGAAAATGTATCAAACTGAAGTTCCTTTTAACAACATAAAGTCCTCTCCTTGCTGCAAAAACATTCATCACTCTCATTACATTTCCTTACTTTCCAAGAACTGAATTGCCTTCCTATTTTTAGATCATACTCCTTTTTGCTAGTGATTCCACCTACAGCTATCATCATCTCAGAGTCCTGTGAATCTCTCCTCACATACTGCTCTCTAATCAGTTTGTCACTCTGAACTCCTCCAGCAGGCCTCTCTCCCCTCCACTTTACAATAGACTGCAATTACCATAAGCATGCAAACAAAGCATTTTTCCCAACTACAGTATGATTTTAAAAGGGATACTGCTACTATACTACAAACAGAAATATTCAAAAACAACTCCCACTTAGAAACCTCAACTCTACTTAAAATACCCAAACAAAACCACAACCTAAAATTACTGAGTATGAATTGGAAAAGGGAAGAATTTTCAGTTTCCTTATCTAGAAAGTGACATAGTAACTGAAAGCCCTTTCAAAGTCAACAGAAGAAATATCTACATTTGAATTTAAAATAAATTGCAGTATGTGCTGTTTGAATGGTGCTCTATTACAAAATTAATTAAAAAAAAAAAAAAAGAAATCAGCTGACAGTGCCCCAGCCAAGCCTTCTTTTGGTTCAAAGTATTTACATGGCCAGGCAACAACAGTGTTACAGTGGGCTGGTAAAGTATGTTTTTTGAAAGGTCAAGTTGCAGTACCAGACTCTGAGATGTTAGTGCTCTGCAAGACATCATCAAGCATCACTTTTATTGCATTGGATAGGATTATGTCCTAAAGTAGAAATAATTAGTATTCATTTTACAATTAGTTTTCAAAATTCAGTGGTAAGAATCAGTAAAGGATCAGTAAATACTTTATACACTAGTTTTCTTCTAAAGCCTCTTAATTCTTTAATGCCAGAAAACCCAAGTTTTCTTAACTATCATTTTTAGTTTCCATTGACAATCACTATTTCTAGAAAAGAGCTGACAGTGACATGATACTAACAGACAAAAGGAAAAAAGAAACCCAACATTCTGCAGGTAAAGCAGTATGCAGAGTGATACTCTACATTAATTTCTCTTCTAGGAACGGCCTTCTAAAGAACAAAAAGTTGTGCACCTGAAATTATGGTATTTCTCATCTAGATTATTTAAAGATATGAATGAAATCCTAGCTTCCCTGTAAATGCTGTGCAGTAACACTATACAATGCCAGGAGAGGGCAGCAGAGCCCGTCTAAAAGGAAGTCTTGCACACTACGTGTCTGATGTAGCTGCTCTATTGCTTCACTGATCCCATGCTCAGTTCTGTGCCAAAAAGAAACAGGGTAAATACGATAGTTTTGATTATCTGCTCACAAACACCATGGCTGTAATTACTATAAACAGCCATGGAATGGCACATGTGAATCAAGAATTGTTTCAGCATTTATTTTCTTTTTTTCGTAAACTGAGCCTTCATGCAAGTATAAATTAATATGACAATTTATCCAGCAATCAAAACAGAAATTAAGAAACTTAGTAGCATTTAACAGATATGCTATATAGGTGTAGTAGAAGTGCATGTATACAATATATCTTTCACTCAGGACTATCCAGCCTTTCTTCAGTCTAATTTAGGAACCATCCCTTTCAAAGACTCATAAGACAACTATGCTGCAAGTAAGAGACTCCTGTCTAGCCTGTGAAACTACTTCAGACAGTCACGTTAAGCAGGATCATAATACAGGAAGGCTGAAAACATATCCACTGTGCCTAGAAGAACCTGTCATACTTCAAAAGCACCAAGAAAGCTTAACCTTGTAAAACCCTGGACACAATTATAAAAACCAGTGCTTTAGTAGGTAATTATCTTTTCTTCTCATGTAATTTTATTACAGCAGCAGTGTTACAACTCAGTGGCAACTTTGCAGATTTGAAAAACAGTAAAATCCCCCAAAATAAAAGTGCATTGTCATAGATATTTATTATATGCAGATATACTATTGTATACAATGGACTATTTTCTTATATACTGTACTCATTACCTTCTCAGTCCAAAACCACCAGATCATTAGTGTGGACATTAAGGACACCTGGTCTCCTTCCTGAAAACTTGGTGTGAACAGCTTAGAAATGAAAAACTGACATCTAAATTCTATAATAGTTACCCAAATCCTCCTGGTTAGCCTACCACATTCCCATGCTCTTCAAGAACTCAGGACACTTGTTTTACAGATTCTGATTCCAAACTAGAAAGGTGACAGCCTAGGTCTTATAAATTATTTGGAGAACATCCCTACTGAATAAACCACTTAGTCAAAAACGAAGTTTCAGTGCAAACACTGAAGTTTTAAAAGACTGTTATCAGGCATCAGTAGTCACACAATTACAAACTGCTGGGGAATAAAGTGTGCAGTTCATTCTTCAGATAATCACTTCTGATCTCATAAAACAGAGATCTCCAATGCAATGAATAATAGCTGTTTTACAGTTTAATTGAATCTAAATCCCTGTGGCTAGTCCATAGGGAAGAAGAGGCACAGAGGTATACAGGGGCTATAGACAATCTGAAACAGAGCTTTACTAAGCTTCAAGGACACAAGGCATGTTAAATTGCTAACTCCTTAAGATGAATGACATATTTAAAGAAGAACATGAAAAATATTAAAAACTAGACCTAGACACATTTATTTTGATAGCATTAGTCTGTTAGTACTTATTGCCAAAGTATTTCTTCAACTGTTTCTAACAAGACATAAAACAGATTTACTGCACAGTAACTGTTGTTTAAATCAGTCAACAATATTATTTTCTAGAGAAATACATATGAGTATACGAACACTTTAAACTTGATTTCTACGAATATTTGCTCATCTGTAAAAAAGTAGCTTAATCTCATCCTCAGCTAAAAATTTCATCTTCATGTGGGAAATCAGATTACACATATATGTACACATATATGCATATATATGTATGTATATTTTATGAATCAATGCAAGTGCTTATTACGCCTGGTTTACCGAAGCCCTACAGAGTAGGTACACAGCAGAGGCAATGCAAAGTTCCCCACAGTCTTACCAAGGGGCCTTTACTTTTACCCAGAATGACAAATTCTGAAGATAAAACAGCAATCTAAGCTACTAACAAGCTTGGCTTGCAACCATAGAAAATAATTACCACAAAAAGCCCAGACTTAAAAAATCCTACTCTACACCAAATTCTTAAAATGCTGCAATGTACTATCAGAGTAAGCACTACTAATCTAAAAGGATTTTTTTAACATAGGAAAAATCCTTCCTCTTGCAGTTTTTTGTCCCTGGGAGTGAAAGGGTAGTTCAAATTCATGACCTTACTGCTCCAACTGATTACAGTAAAGAAGCAGTTACAGACAACTGACAAATCTCTTCAAATACAGGAAAACTGACACTAGACAAAGTAATTAGCACATTCCGATTTCAGGATGTTGGATATGAGTTGGTGAGAAGAGAAAAACAGTAAAATATCACAAAATTCTTGTAAAAGGGAAATTGGTCTTTTAAGCTACAAATTGCAGCAGTGTCTGACAAAGGGGTTATAAAACCATGCACCCTTTCCCAGTGTTGTGCTCTAGGATTCTGATGGCTGAAACAGGAGCAACCGAGTTTGATGCCCATTTTAAAACAGGAGTTAAACTTAGCTGAACCTGTTGATATAAGCAGGCAGGACAACAAGTTTTGAAGGTGGAGGGAGAGTTGCATTTGACAGGCATTATCAGAATACCAATGGAAACTGCATGCAGACATGAACTTACAATGTTGTTCTACTCTGAAAAGTGACTATGTGATAATCATACCCTTTTTAAAATATACTCCTTGTTTGATTTCAGGTGTAACTTCCTATTTGGTGAAAATGCTTTGCCTTTTTGTTTTTATTTTTTATATGTGAGAACAAAACAAATGCTTCCAAGAGTGGTTGATGAACACACCAGAATAAATTTAACAGCACAATTAACTGCAGAAATAGTCTTCAACTTTTTCCAATGGTGCACCTTGGATGTAACTGCGCAAAGATATAACACAGGGCAGAGTGCAGGAAATGCTAAAAAAAACTACTGCATTTTTGTGGAAGCAAAAATCCAACCTCAATTTCCAAATTCAAACTGATTTAGTAAGGTAGCAAAAAGTTTACCCATAACCAATCAATCCACTTAATTTGGAAGATGAAGAGGCAGAACACATGAAAAGCCAACAAGTTTGTGTCAATTTTCAGAGTACAACTGTACATTCTGCCTTTACAGACTGATCTAATACAGGATTTTAACAAACTATTATGCTTAGTTCACACTGCCACACAGTCTGAAAAGGATTGAAATCCAGTATATAACAATTTCTGCTGATAGAGGTAATCCTCTATACTGATCGCAGCTTATTTTCCCAGAATTGAAAAGTCTTTTTAATATTCATCAAATGTGAAACAACATAAAACTTTAAATGTTTTGAATTTTAGATAATGCCTTCCAAAATTTGGTTTAAGTATAGTTTTCAGTAGTATGAAAACTATCGTGAGAGTACTTCGAAAAGAAAGACAGAAAAAGATTTCCATGATAACCCCATTGTCAGATGTTCAGAACTTTCTCAAAAGCCTCCATTTGGGCTGAAACTTTCCATGCTTGGTCTCAGCCCAAAGGTGCACTTTGTAGACCTGAAAAAGGAAAAAAGGTAAGTAAAAAAAATAAAATGTGCTGAAACATCCCCTTGCCCAGTTTTACTTTGGGTATTCAGCACTTAACCACGAAAGGGATACTGAACTGTAAATGTAATATATTTAAATTACTTTTAACCTTGTTATACAAATCACACATTTTTCACTTAAAGTGTATTCTGGTAGGCACTTTTAAATTTTTTTCCTGTTTTATTTGCACTAACAGAAGTACAGGGGATTATGTTGCCTGTTACATGCACAAAACTGCACTGAATAGTTACTGGAGCACCAGGCAACTCAATCTCGTTGAGTATATCCAGTTTCTTTGTATGACTTTAGCATCCAAATTAAATGACCACAGAAAAGGGAAAAAGTGTTAAGTTTATCAAGCAACCTCTGGTCAGAGGCACTATAGTCTAAATATACTACAGGCTGTGGTGGGGTTTCTTTAGTTTTTTTATTTTATTTTTTTTTTTTTTAAAAAAAGCTTGACCTCCCGTGTCATCTAACTAGCTCAAAATTTTTCTAAAAGATTATTATCATCATTCTTTAAAAAAATGCATCCAATAACAGAGAGCCACCACTGACAAAGCCTTTGCTACTTCTTTCACAAATGCATTTTCTTTTTTTCCCCCGGCCTGGTGATAAACTATTGTCTTCCTGGCAAAGCATCTGGGCCATGAGCTAGTAGCCTCACTGATCCAAAAAACAACCTTTCAATACATTTTACATTGACAGCTTTGCTCATTTTTCTACTTTATCACGGGAAGGGGCAGCAGCGGAAGTCACTAAGGTTAACACAGTTTCACCTTAAAATGTCCTTGAAGTGGTAATACACTGAAGTAGAAACAAAAATAATGCACCTTTGCTTGTCATACTGTAGAAACATAATACAAAAAGGACCAATAAGTCTTACTGGGCTCTCTACTGGGCTTCTGCAAGGGAAGAAAAAACAACTGTTGGCCCAATACTGCAAAAAGCTGAGTGCCCTCCACTGGCAAATCAATGAGCATTTGAGCGTGCTCTTCACCTTTCAGGAATGGCCCCTCTTCATTACAAAACTGTTTAACAGCAAAGGTAATGTGACATCTCTTATGCAACATATATTTTACACATAGAAATACATACACACATACAAACAAAAAGTGTTTTTTTGGTTTTTTGTTTTTGGTTTTTTTACCTAAATGCAAACTGGATGAGGATCCATGTGATGAAAGTGATGGCGGTGGCGTAAGTGAATGTCCTGGCGTTTGGCTTGGCAGAGGCATGCCTATTGGACTTGGAGAGGAGGAAAATCCCAGACTATTGTAAAATGGCTGCCCTATGGGTGCTAGGCTGCTACTAGATCTTTTGTACAAGTCAGAGCTAGTAGATAGAGAATCTCTCCTTGTGGCACTACTACTTGCAGAACTGCCAACTGAAGAAGAAATAAAAAGACCCTAATTACACAGTGTCAACTGAAAAAAACCTATCCCCAACTACAGCTGGGCAATAACAGATGCGATCACAATAATTACAGCAATCGTTATGACAAAGACAATTACTGTGATAACCACACATACTTTTAAGTAAATCTAAGTGGGTATAAACATACCACTGATAAGTAATTTCAACAATGCCCATGTCTTTCAACATTTCATTCTAGACTTCTCACAGCAGTATTGCAGTACTCCGTTTTAACCGCCTGGCTTCAGGCTTTGGGACAAATATGGAATTTATGAGATTAGATTACACTGTCAGTTTATAGAATAAATGATTCTAAAAATATTTCCACTAAATTGTTTGATAAATTTTTTTTCCACTGTAAATTATTAGTCAGACAGTGATACTCGATTTTAGGAAAAAGGCTAGAGAAAATGGATTGTTGTTTAAGGGTTCAGAAAATAATTTATGTTTCTGTTCAGCTGTTTCTGAACTTCCTGTTGTTTGTGAACCCCTCTCACCTGTAGGAAAAAAACAACTACTTAAAATTCCCTACGAGAATTATGGTTCTTAAAGAAGTGTTTTGAAAAGATATTATAAAGACAGAATATGCTAAGAAGAGGAGGCAGAAGCAGAGCAGAGACAGGAAAATTCAGGTGAGAAACTAAAAATGTAATTTTACTGCTACCAGTATTTCTGAAAGTCAAATTAGACTAGAAGCTTTGGATAACAGTGTATTAGTGAAGGACTGGTTATCCTGCACAGCATCATTCAGCAGGGCGATGAACAGTCTAGGATAAATTAGGAGAATAAAAAGTTTTTAGAAATGTTAAATTCTAGTATCTGTTGCATACTAGTGAAATATGAAACTAGAGTGCCTATTTTAAACACTGGAACATTCTTATGAACAAAACCAAGATTATGGACATTTTGATAACAAAGATGCTTCTTAAACTGAATTTGGAAAATTTATTTCTACTTCAATTTAAAAAGGAAAAGGTCAGAATTTATACTTCCATAATCTTTACCTGTGTCAGGTACCTTCCTATTAAAGCTGGCAGCATGGCCCAATATAAAGGTCGCCTGATACTTCCCATTTTAAGTTATTACTTTGTTTTCTCATAACATTAGCAACTTGACTAAAACTTTTCATGGCACGTATGTGCTTGGACCAAATTTTTCAACGTAGTGCTGCACAAACAACACTGCCATTTCAGAAAAATAGGCAAGAAAGAATGCTTTATCCTTGGCAAAATAATCCATCTACCTATTATATGAGAACTTTCACGCACTCAGACCAATATGCTAGCAACAGGAGACCTTTATTTTCATGCTCTCTGAGCAAAAATCTTAGCAAAATCACAGTTCATACAAGTTCAGCACAGATCTGCTACAGACTCAGCTGAAAACTGAAAACTTCTGCCCATATGTGGCACATCTGAGATGGCTGATAAAAGGTTTTCCCTGCAATTGAACTTTCAGGCTTCTGTGTGCCATGCCAAAAATGGGACTCTGAAACTGCTGTCCAAGATCCCATCTTGTGTTCGAAAGGCCCATCAGGCAGTGTGGTAAGGAAGTTTTCTACTTCAAATGCAGAGGAGACAAAAGCCAAACACAAGAAATAGACCAAGGAAAGAGGAAAAAAAGAAAAAAGAAAAGAAACAAGAACCAGGAAGAGAGAAAGGTCAGACAAAGGAGCCAACAAGAAGACTGCAAGAAAAACTAGCAAGCACTTTCAAAACCAGTGGGACTGAGGATGAAAAGAAAGCAGATTTGAAGAAATGTTAGGCCATAGAAGGTGTACGTGACTGTGGGGCAAAAAGACTGGAATAGTAAGCGGATGATGGGAACATCACACAGTACAAGCAGAAACATATTTGGGAGGGGAAGCAGGATATAAATGTTGCCTAGAAATTGGGAAGGAAGACATACTAGAGGAGAAGCCAGAAGGAAAAGATACTGGACTAACTAGGCAAGGATACTAAGAAATCAGAAGAGCAAATTAAGGCAACAGTTGAAAGAAATCTCAAGATTTGAGAGTAGCTCTACAGGTTCTGGCTCAGCTAGTGAACCATGTGAGCGTTAATACAATGCTACATGATGGATTGTTATTTTTTTCCAACTATGAAAAAAACCAAAGCAAACTTCAGCTTTCTTTCAGGGTTTCTTACTCAGCTAAATTACTACAGCTTAACAAGTTACCGTGAACCAGCTGAGCTGCATTTTCACACACACATAAAGCTCACAAAAACCAGAAGATAATTAGAATTAGCTTACTCTTCTTCACCACTGTCTAAACTAATGCAATTATTTGACACTTGTTACAAGCCAGAAGAAGGCATGTGGAAAGCTGACAAAGTTGATCTAATTGTTAGCTACCTGTTAAGCTGCAGTAACTTAATCATGTACCTAAACCTTTAAAATGAGTATGAATAACCGTGATTATAAAAGAGCAGAGACTGTAAAGTACATACAGCCATTTACATGGTATGCTTGCATCTTCCTGTTTTTACTTTGTTGTACAGTTGTTCAGCTAAGACATGCTCACCTTTGCATTTTTTGCAGAGGTGTGTGGTTTTTTTTCCCTGCAACAACCAAAAATGTAAGGGCAAGGTCTGTATTGTCATCTGTCAGTCATCATGGCTATATTTTAACTGAAATTCAACCTTTACAACTCACTGAGGGGAGTTACAAAGAAGCCAAAACTTCAGCAGATAAAAAATTAAACTTGTTTTTAATTTGCCTCAACATGCATTAACGCCATTTGTATGAATACTCATATCTGCGTAATTCAATTCATATATACATACATACAGCTCAGAACTCTTAAAAAATTAAATAACCAGGAAGCATTTAAGTGGCTGTTACGGCAAGTACAATTTATACTTGGCAGAAGGGCACTTTCAATATACTTTTATTCCAATAGTACTACTAAAAATATTTCAGGTTTAGATAGCACCTTTCATCAGCACTTCTCAAACTGCAAAAGCATAGGCTTCCTGCTTCTCTGTGGAATCTACCATGCTAATTAAATCACCTAGGATACTGCTGCAAGATTTCAGCATATGCTGTCTATGCTGAAGACTTTGTATAAAGCTCTGCAACTGACCTTTGCTACAAGAAAAAGGCTTAATTTGTGCCAGAAAGAACTATGCTGATTCTTCTTAAGTAGATACACAACTAAAATTTGTGTTCTACAGAGGTCCTTGTGACAAAGCTGGATAAAGACTTTCATGACTTAAAACTATGCTATCTAGAGACTTAAAATGGGTGCACTGCATTAAATATGCAGATATACTTACCACCACTATCTATCATTTAAATGAAACTGTACCTAGAGCAAAACACAGCTGCTAAGAATTCACTGAAATCCTACAAGTACCTCAGGAAAAATTGTATTACAAAATACAGCACCCGGCTAGCACAATTACTTTGTAAATAAGATTTACCTGCTGTGGTGCTATGGAAAACTAAAAAAATCCTACACAACTGTGAGTAGTGTCTCTTTTTTTTTTTTTTAAATTGAAGACAGTATGTTTAAAGTCTCCTACTCCACTCTTTAAAATCAGATATTGGAGAGGATCAGTGTAAAACTTGATTCTGTACTTCCTAACATTAGTTGCTGAAGTAAATAATTTTTCAGATTATTTCATTAAAAACACCACCAAGAAAAAAAATCTCTGTGTTGGTACACAGTACATCTGATGTCACTATTCACCTCCATTTAGCTACCAAGAAACTGGTATCATGTTTTAACACTGAAGGGTGTGTTCCTCCTTCTGTTTTTCCAAATATTAAACTATCTTGTATTCTTCAATATATTAAGCTATATTAATCTTCACTTTTAATTTCTTTCAACTTTTTTTTTTTTTTTTAAATTTCCCTTAGGGCATTTAAATTTTAAAAAATACTGTTAAAGAACATAAATTTCCCCCAATTTCTACCCATCTGCAAGATACACAAGATTATAAACATGCTCCACTGATTTCATTAAAATAATAATAAGCAATTCAGTGCTGTAACTTAAGACATTAATAGCCAAAAGAAATATTCTTTAGAAAAGATATTTTGCTTGCCTTACTAATACTGAATCTGAAGTATAGAAAACCTACCTTGCATGTTTAAAAACTGTGTGAATAAGAAATTTCTGCTATAGAGCAGAAACATGATGGCAACATCAATTTTATTTTTTTTAAATACAAACACGTTGATAATATTTAGGAGCATCTGTTAAAAATAATTTAAGGCCCCAAACTTGCACAGAACTACTAAGGCTTAACTGTATCTAACATTAAACCTACCAAAGTTAACAAGGACTATTCTTGGGTATTAATTCTTTTCATTTTATAAATCCTATAAAAAAATGTTATGGAAACAAACATTTCAATATTAGATCAAATTTAGAAAGTCATATGTTATTTAATCTTTTTTTTTAAATTAGTAATTTTCCTGCAGTGAAAACCACAAAAAATGCATATCTGAAACGTCATCCATTGTTATTTTAAGCACAGAATTAAGACTTTCTAGAAAATAAAAATTTCTAAAAACAGTAACAAACTTCTGGGGCAGCGTACAGTGCTCAATACGGAAAAGTATTCTGAAATTATCTACGACTACAGGGTATTCTTTAAAAATGTATCTTGTATACAGAGACCAAGTGAATGTAAAAACCCCTTTTTCTTCCCCTATAATTTGTTTTACACTTGAATAACCTACTTTTGCATTCTTTTTAGAAATGTATGTGTATATAATATGTCTGGATACAGATACATTTTTTTTTGGTTAACACAAAAGTCTCACAGAATTTCCTCACTATATTAACAACCTACCTGATGAGCCAAATCCACCAAGTGCAGAGCCGATAGCTGCTCCTAAAGAGCTGCTACTTCCAAAGCCAAGGGATGTGCTTCCTGGTTGGCCAGGACCATGTGAAAAAAGGGAACTGCTCTGGGAGTTACTGGTCAAAGAGTTATTGCCATAAAATGAATTGGACTGTAGGCTACTATTTGTTTGCTGTTGCTGTTGTTGTGGCTGGGCACCAAGTGGCCGAAATAGACCGTTCGTGGCTCCCGCGAGATTGTTTGCTGTTCCTCCAGCTGAAGCAGCTGCAGCTGTAAAACACATGTTTTCAATCATAATTACTCTCTCACAACATTTCTGACTGAAAATGGACTATTCATATCTAAATCATATTTTCTTGAAACCCTCTTAAACAAGTAGATATTCACATATTAAGGGACTAAAAGAGATTTCATAGTATTACAGAGTCTTAATTACCCAAGGGAGAAAAATTAAGACAGCATATGTTGTAGGCTAATCAAGGCTGTAAAACTGTTACTGTAATTGAGGGAATTTTCAGTGTAAACATATAAGACATTACTGTTTACTGAACTGTACTTTTATATCCAAAGTTGCAATAGCAGAATTGCAGCTAAGAGTCAAAGACATCTTCAGCTACTCATATCAGAAGTGTATTCTGCACAGAGAAAGTTTATAGACTAATTTAACATCTAATTTTCTGAACAGATTAATTAACCTGGTGTTAATATTCTGGATTTTAACAAATGCAATAAGTATAATGGTTCAGTAAGGTAGTACCAGACCTTATCACTGATAAAAAGAGAAAAAGAAAACTAGAGACTTTTGATATAACTAATTCTCCTCTTCTGCTGTCCGTTCTATGATTATTTTTTTTCCTTTGCACACTTTTCAGGAGAAAAGCATAGCAAGGCCCCAGAGCACTCCATCATCTTCTGCCAGGCCGAAGCAATGAAATGATGCTTCCCAGAGGACACCATTTAGGGGATTGATGAGAAGTGCATGTTATATGCATGGGGAGACGAAAAGGGAAAATGTTCATATCTGACAAGCAACAACATCTGCAGAAACAAGCCTGTATATATGTATGGGGAGAGGACTGTAAATCTGAAGTATAAAGGAGAAGTACATCTCTGAGAAACAGCAGTGTCTCTCAGAGAAAGGGAGACAACAGAATAACCATTGTATGGTATATCCTTCACAACTAGAAACTTCTCAGATGCATGCAAAACACATCAACAGTATCAAATAGTAATCAACCAACATTACTGTTAAGATTCAGTACAGAAGTGGAAGAAGCCTCCATGCAGGATCATCTACTTACCTGCTTGTGCTGCTGCTGAGCTGATTATAACAGGAGTTGATGCCACCAATCTGACAGGTGCTCCAAGGCCAGTTCTTGCTCCAGGGCCTACTACTAAGGCACCAGTCTGATCATAATAGGCAGTGGGCGCTAGTACTTGATAGCCTACACAACACAGAATACAAGAATTAGTAGTACAGGTAGTCTCATATAGCCAGCTTTTCTTCTCTCCTTGAAATATTCTGACAACAAACTGCGTGGGAAAAAAATCAGCAGTTTTGCCACATTGCCTCAGAACATCAACTGGACATCAGAAGAAAAAACAGTGAACATCATAAAACAGCGTGACAATTTGGATCATTATCAAATCAACTTCTTTCAGCAATTTAAAATATTCTACGTTTCTCTTTGTATGTGGAACAGGTACTGAAATGCGCACAATTAAAGGGTTGAATGAAATGCAAGTTTGGCAACTCCATACATTACCTAGCCACACTTAAAATCCATCTACAAAAACGCATTAGGAAAAGAATGCTGTATGTGTAGGAATATCTTGGACAAGTATATTTCACAGAAAAAAAAAGTATGATTTCATTCAGTTGACAGTTAAGAGGTGGAACTGGGGAAGTAAAGGAGGAATTGAAAAAAAGAGAAAAGCAAGCAGTAGGAAGGAAAACAGGATACAACATATGAATGAAGGAAAGCAAAAGAGCAAAACAAAAAACCTTTATTCAGGACAAAAGCAAGAGAATTAATTTTAAAGCTCTGACACTTTATAATGAAGAACTGGAATAAGAATCCATAAAAAAAGGAAGACAAGAGCTAGAATAATCTAAGAAAGGGTGCTGCTGATGAAAATATAAGACCATCTGATTTTTAGGATGACTATTCTTATAAAGAAATGAAACAAAACCCGAGAGAATTTCAGTATTCCTCCCATGTTCAAATATATACTAATGCTATTAAGAAAAAAGTCAAGATCGCAAAAATCACACATCTATTTTTGTATGTGTAAGAACCAAGATTTCGCATACTATTTTAAGTCAGTTTCCATGTATGTTCAGAACTAGGTCTAGCAGAGTTCTCTCTGAAATACATATGGACCTGAACATAAAGACCTGGGCTTCTAATTCCAGGTGACTACCTCAGTCACCAGGCTTTCAGATCATATTTTCTCCTCAATTTCTAAAACATCTGTGTAATCTCTTCTGCCTAGATGCTTTGCTCCAAAATCAAAGCTGGAAGCAATATCTGCCTACTGGCATGGTGGTTATGGTACTCTGTGAGGAAGCTGGAGACAGGTTCAAATTCTATCACACTAAGAAAATCTGAAGGTATAAAGGAGACTCAGATAGTAACTGAACAGGAGAGAAGTAATGATCCTTATGTTCAGTTCACGGTTCTGGAGATGAATGCACTAACTGGTTATGGAAACCTGCCAATACTGTAATTCCCAACCTGTTTGTTCTCACTGCTCACTACTTGTTTTGTATTCCAGGTGCATCTACCTTCTCTTTCCCACCAACAGCACAGGAAGACAGTTGTCCTTCACAAAGTTTGTCTGAAAGTCTGGCTAGATAAAACCAACCAAAACAGGTTCTTACAATTCTATAGGTGCCACTGCCTCTTCCACCTACAAAACTGTGCTGTGCTGCTCCACCATCTTCACCACTAAGAAAGGTTGCTACATTCCCAGGGTAGGGAAAGGTGAGAGTGACTGCTGTCACTCAGTTTACTGTAGTTCCATAGAGAACACAGCATAAAAGATTAGTGACACAGTAGGAAAGCTCTTTGTAATACCACATATGTTCCCGCACACATCAGCAATGTTTAATTACTAGTAACCTACGTAATTTCTACTTTTTCTCATAGCATGTTCAACTGGTAATACTGTGTTAGTGTCCTGGCATTTGTTATTGCTGTATCATACAAACCCACTTTTTCAGAACTCAGAACTGGCTAATACTTACCAGTATTTCCTCTGTCCACCTACCCTCTTCTAATGTTCAAACCCACGGATAATGCTATAGCTGTAGAATAAAGGACTGATGATATATTTACACCCTTGTTCTCATCTGAAACCAATACACAGCATTTTATATGACTTCAGACTCACATTGTAAACAAGCCTATTTTCCAATGCAAGATACTTGTAATAAAGATAACTTACACAGTATTGCATAGATTGAATTTACCAGGATTAATACTAATGCAGTTCAATAAATTTAGGATTTCTAAAGTAACTGACTAGTATGACTGTCGAATTAAAAAATGGAAGCAACCTGCACTTGCTTTTTGCATTACAAAATGCCCAATTTATCTTGATACTTCCTTGCCACTATCTTATCTGTGATGCCACCCACAAAAACATCATTTAACATTAATAATAGTAAGCTAGGTTATTATCATCAAGACACTCTCCATTACAGAAGGTTCAAGCAGTGCTTGAGAACTGATGGATGCTTCTATGTTCCTGATCTCTGAAATGAATACATTCTGACCAGGAATAGGAGCCCTCAGCTTTCTAGTCAAATCTACTAAAACAAAGCAATGTGGGGCTATTTGTGAAATCGCAGAGACCTTGCTAAGAGCACCTGCAGCCTCAAAGGTATAAAGCTATTTGCTTTGACATCAACAATACAATTTCAGAAAGGTCATCGCAGATCAGGTTAAATAACTGAAGAACAGTTCTCATAGCAAAACTTAAGTCTTCTGCTTTCCCTTCCTTCACAGTATTCTACAAACTTTGCGCTCCACCACAAAAAGGAGAGCACAAAGGTAAAAACTATTTTCCAGCCTTCTCTCCTAGCAAAGATAAGATGGTGACTTGCCAGATCTTCTAATTCCCTTCTCCTCCTGTTTCAGTTTTTATTACCTCTCCACCACATCATCTCCCTGTGGCTGTGCATTTCCCCTCCAAATTAACAACTATCAAAGCTCATTTCGGTGCCTTCACATTCAAGATTACTGTGGTCTTCCACTGCAGCCAAAGAACTAAAACATACTCTTTGCTTCCTAATCAGTTCCTAATCACACCTTTCATTTTAGAATTCAACCATTCTATCTACACTTACCGTCTCCAGATCAGTGGGAAATATGAAAGTAAACAATCTGTACTGTGTTACCAGTTTACCAGTACTGTGCTTTGCTGAAATGATTTCTATGTATCTCCAAAACTACAGGCTCTGAAAACTTTCTAGATTTTTTTCACACAATTCTTAAATGTTCTTAAAGAATGAGAGGAAATCTGTTCTCTTGGCTCATGCAGCCTATTCTTAGTGTTGCTCTTACCCACCCAGTAATTTCTTCAGTGTCTTTCACTGGATACTTCACACTCTCTTCTCACATTTTTGTATGTAATGCCACAAAGCTCTGCCCAGATCTCCTACTCCCTTCCCTCTATGCAACTTCCCTTGCTGATGACATCCAAACGTATGTCAGAGTTTGTCACTTCTCTATCCAATTTAAGTTAACAGATGTGACGCTTCTTACTGCCAACTCAATTATCTGCCCCTTTTAACGCTACCATCCTGACACCTCTCTCTCTCCCTCCCCACTTGGGAGCATAACCTGCAAGTCACTGTAGAGTCCTCTCCCTGTGTAGAAAATTTACAGCTTTTCCCTTCTCAACATTCCCAAGATCCAATTACTTTCCTCTGCATAAAGATTTGAAAACTTATTCAGCTCTTAATCTTTCCTTAAATGCTGGAAGTCTCCAAAGCTCACCAAACCACTATAGCCTTTCATTTTTTCTGATGAAAGTATGCACAGCCTTATCTCTGCACTTGTCCTCTCACAAATCAAATCCAGAACTTACTATCCTACCAGTTAATGATTTATACTTTCTATAACCGTTGCCACTTTGCCAATCCTGTAACTCCCTATGTCTTCCGCTATTAAATGTAACTTCTATTCCATACTACCTGGAGGCACAGAATGCATGACCCACTGCAATGTCACACTTCAAATTCCTATAGGTAATAAAAAAGGCAATGCTAATAGACAGAAATTGTTGATCTTAATGTTTTATACGTTTTCCAGACAACTCAAGTTACCTGCCCACCTGCATGCTAGCTGCACCATTACAGTCAGTGATAACAGCTTCACTTGAATGAATTCAGTAAAATTTACATTGCATCTGACCTAGCCAACACAGTCCTGAAGCCTCTGGAGGGCTTCAGCTGACCTGCCACTAGACATCTATTGTAGGGTAAGCTGAGCTCTGTGGCCTCTGTACAGCAACTGCACAAGGGAGATACCCCCAGAGCACAACGGCTCCTTCGACAACTCAAGTCACAGGCAGAGATTCCTGAATCTAGATGACAGAATCCAGCCACTGCCTGTGATGAGGACTGGTTTTATTTGTAGAAAAGCATGTATACTGATCACATTATGATGAAACTGGGAGTTCCCTCTGACTTGTCTTGCACATTTATTCAATCAAAAACTGTCTGGTTTTTAAGAATTCTTGTTAATGAAAGACTTGTTAAATTAGGACGGGAAAAATTTTAAATGTAATTGCACAACTCCAATGCAAAATGTATTTCACTTTTGATGGTTTTTAAAAAAGAAAAGAGACTTAAAAACATCACATGACAAGTAACTTGGATTTTACACATTTTTCTCTTTGTGCTTAGGATGAGATAGCTATGTACCATAAATGCTACATGAATATACCTCCCTAAATAATGAATTCAGAAATACTTGAAATACAAAATTTGAAAAATAAAACCATCCCATAGTTGGAATAGCTCATTAAGTTCATCCAACATGAAGGCTGTGGCAAGGAAAAAGCAGCTGAAATAATTTAGAGACAGCAGAATGGGTGAGCTGAATAATATACTCTTCTTTTATTAGCTCGCAGTGAAGCCAAACTACAAATATTTTCTCTGTAAAGAATATTCAAAAGCTTGAAACCCAGTTTGGACCTATGCTTCTTGTAAAACACCAAAGTCCATTGAAACAAGAATACCACATGTTTTCTCCTTGTTTATTACATTATACGTGTTGTTCAGTGGTTACTACCAGGGATTCTATTAATCACATTTTGGTATCTAGATGTAATTTAGCGATCTTGACTCAATTTTATACTAAGTGAATAGAAGAAGGCACATCTGGAGCAAAAGTTACTTTAACCTAACTAGTCAGGTGAATCAAGTTCCTGTTTCTCCTTACTAGCTATAAAAGGAGCCTTAAGTATACAGCTCAAATACAGACATCTAAAACAGTACCATGATTCCCATCTAAAATGGCTTGCATTCATTTCATCATCCCATATCCTCCACCTAAAGAGGTATCACCAGCACTCCTTATGACTCACTATGAAAACAGCTCACGATGACTGTGAAAATAAATGTCCTTTTTGATTATATTTTGAGCTCCATTCCATCTAAGAATGTGGTCAGTAAGATTGAAATCCAGTTGCAAACAACTCCTATTATAGAACCATCCGAAATATGTTCACATGAATATTTTTCTCTGGCCATCCAGGCATGCAGCAGATGGGACAAAGAAGCAACCTACAATGGAAACTGAATAAAAAGGTTCCTGCCCTCATGGAAAACCTCTTGGGGCTTGTGAAGGAGGAAAAAAGTCAAGTCCAATCTTCACAGGACAAACTCTTGAATTACTGAATTTATGTATGTGACCACTTGGTATTACTTTCAATCATCTGTTTAGAGGGGACCTTTTTACAGGTTTTAGGAACTATCCCTTGAATTAAGATAGATACTTTTCTTTTTTAAAATAACACTCATTTTACGTCTCCCTGTAATGAAGTCACAAATCTGGGCTGGGTCAAGGTCTCAGATGTTGATCTGACTCAAGCTAAAAGTCACAGGCATGGACGACCCCACAGTCTTAGAGCTCCATATCCAAAGCAAGAACTAATAAGCAACTATGAACAGCCCCCCACCCCATACACAAAAAGGTACAACTAAGCCTTTGAGGTTTTTGCAAAGATGCTTACAGCATCTCTGATATGCTTCACTGTTTGCAGGCCTTCTCCACTGCTTTGCTGAGGCACAGAGATACTACTTGACAGGTGCTGTGAGAGCACACTTTGCTGATTTCCTCATTTTAGGTAAACGAGAAAGATGCTAAAAGCTGAAGATACTACTGCATCAGAAGAAATAAAAACAGCAGTTATAAAACAAAACAGACAAGAAAAAGACAAGAGCCAGTCTGTTCTGCAGCTAGAGGTGGAAAATCTGATAGAGTGAGGCAAAGTGCACAATGCAGTCCTGGAATATCCAGCAATAAACTAACTCCAACTTCTACAGGTTGTGAGGCATTTCACAGTAGCACTGACAGAGAACCTGTACAAGTCAAATGCATTTGCTGCTACCACCAATGTTATTTAACTTAAGTATGTAAAATCTTAACTTTCCTACTGAAGAATGACCAAGTATACTTAAAATTGTTCTTGCTCAGGTAATTGTACCAAACACTTTGAAGTGATGCTGAACTTGAGGCTAACACATTGTGGATTCATGACGTGTGTACTGAGACTGAGAATAACCATTCCCCAGGTAAGTCAGAAGCCATGCAAAAGGATCTGAGGCTCCAACCTTTGGAGTGCTTCCACTTCAAGCACGTTGTAATCTTCAGAGATGATTAATCAGTAATTTTCTTTTAAATGTCCTAATTTTGGATTCCAAATTTTAGATTTTATTGTTATTATTATATGCCACAAGTAAAAAATTACTTCAGAAAGACAAATTAATACTTCCTGTTGCATCAGAGCATCTAGACAACTCATGACCTTTGAGACAGAATGTAATTGCTTCATTACATGAGATTAGACTGCAAAAAACCTACGATACTCCTTGTGCGCACATCTGTAGCAACAAATACAGAAAAAATGCTCCAAACAAAAAATGCTAGAGCAGTATCTTGTGCTCCAAGAACCCCGTGCCACTATTTTAATCCAACTGAACAACATAAAACTACAAAAAAATTAATTCTAAGCAGTTTATCATAAACATAAGAGGACTTTGACAGTTAATTGGTTATCTAATAACACCAATATTTTAACTGTCAGTGATTCTCTTAATGCACTGGTATCATACATACCTGGCATGCCTGTAGCAAGACCCTGACCAAAAGCCAAAGCTGGATTTGCTGCTGCAGCTGCTGCAAGTGACTCTGCCTGCTGCCCTTGCTGACCCTGATTGGGAGTAAGTGGGCGCTGAGTTGCTCCAGCACGCAGAACCTGGAAAAGACCAATGCAACACCCTTTTCTTAAAAGGTGAGAAAGCAAGCCCATTATATGCTAAAAAAGGTCTAGAACAGTTGCTTTGCATACTTGATGCCACTTAGCTCTGAATTTCATTAATGGGAATACTTCACCTTATAGGTTTCAAGGATAGTTACGTACAAATAAAGGCATAAGTTATTTTGCTGATAAATGTGACAATAAAATATCTGCCCTGCTCTGGACAGCAAAATTCATGTATGTTCCATCAATGGTAATAAGTATAAAGTAAGGAAGAAAATCTGTATGAGCTATACATTTATCATCTGCATTATTTATTAACTGAACACCTGTCCTTCCCCGATAAATGCCTTTGTTTACATTATTTTCAGGCAATTGAATGATGTAAGTCTGAATACTTCAGAGCTTGTAGTAACTTGTCTAAATAATTAACACTATACTGCCAACAGTGCTGTAAAAAAATTTTTTTGTTCAAGTTTTAAGAATTCACATAACACACTTCATGCAACACAGGCTTATTTTACCATGTTCTGACAGCGTATCTCTGGGAATCTGACTGAAAAGCAATCTAAGTTCTTAGAACTCCTCTATTCCTCTTGGATAACAGTATTTTCGAGGTAAAAAAGAGAGAAATATAATTTACAATATATGCCCATAATATATCTTATATGTGATTTGCATAAGTTGGAATTTAATTTTATAAAGAAAGCAAAAAAACACTGAAGAGATTAATATAATTCAGTTATCAATGCAGTTCACTGACAACACAATCAGTAGGAAGGAAGATGACCTGAATATTAAAACAGCAATGAAGCTACTGTGAAAATTCATGGTAACTCAAAGTCACTTCTTATATTAAATTTATAAGAATGGCATTTAAATTAACCATATCGCTAGTAATGAAAACATTCATTCAAGCCTAAGATCATTGTAAAATTTGGGTTTTTCTTTTGAGGAAAAAGGCCAATTGTTTATACTGAAAGATCATATAATGGCTTTAAAAATTACTCCAGAGTAACAACAGAAAACTAGCATTTCTTTTAGTTACTTAAAGAAATGGAAATTTCAACAAGTCCTTGTAACAATTGCTTAATCCTGATTTACCAAGGCAAAAATAAAATCTGGCACGTGGTGATGTTGTAATACAATTATTCTGTCACAGAAAAGTATGCAGGGCAATCCTTCTTTCCCATGAAACAAAACCAACTGATAACACCTTTATTTTCCTACTTTTTAAAGAGACAAAGAAAAATGTGTTCATTCAATTTTCCAGCTAATTAATAAAAACACAGATCATTTTTTTCCCTAAGCTTAAAAAAAAAAATCGTAATTACTAAAACATCTCTTTTCACCCCCTTATGTTAGCTTTTTAACTTTACCTTGATATTTTTTAGTGATTAGACAGCATTATCTAGACATAAACATAAGAGCACAGTAACTTGGATTAAAGGAACTATGTTAAATGTTTTTTATTTTAAAAATTTGAAGTACAAAATAAGATAATTATTATCCAGTAAGCTAATTTTTAAATACAGTAATGTAAGGAAATTGAGAATTATTAATATTAATTTATTAGATACAACACAACATCTGAATGAAAATGGTAAGGCAAGGCTTTAAATGCACATCTCCTTTTTATGAAGGACATACCGGTTGCTGTCCCTGTTGTGCCTGTGAAGCTGCTTGCTGATTTGCTGTGGTATTTGCTGCTGCAGCTTGCTGCTGAAATAAATTTGCTGGATAGACCCCCCATGGAACACCATAATACTGAGGTGGAACCACAGCAGGACCTAAAACCAGAGAACATGATTATTCCATCTATTGCAGCTAGTTAAAATAATTATCACTATTGTTTGTAGCATCCCTCACTAATCTACGTTCTACATGTCAAGACAGAAATCAGTACTAGAAAGAAATGAACTCCCATATTAGCCAAAATTATAAACAAACACAAATGGGTTAATTTGAAGGATTTGCATCAAATCACACCTTCTCAGTGAAAAATTAAATATCCTTGTGAGAATCAGATGACAAAGAAAAAACTTAAAAGTAATCAAAGCTTATATGCCAAAGAATTCTTAAAATCAGTTTCCACGGTTGAAAAAAAGATAATTTCAGAACATCACAAAATGAACCAAATCCATACTCCTGATAGTGATATACTGAGACTTTGATCATCTATTATTCCTCCTTTCTGTATGCTTCCTTTGCTTATAAACACAACTACTGCCTCTGTCTCTCCTGTCTCCTACAACACACTCTTCAAAGTAAGCACATTTACCTCTTCCAGTCTACTGATAACAAACAAGTACAAGAATGAGCTCTCTATATCACTGCATTGTAAACATAATGCATTATGTATACATATAAGTTAGTCCTTTCTACTGCCTTTCTTGTGAAAGCACCAAGTAGAGATACAGGGGTTTTTTCAACATGTCATGCTTAGGCCTAAGTGCTAGCTGGGACTTAATAGTGTTGTTTTACAGTGATATCTATTAACTTCTCAAGACTTTTTCCTGGGCTTGGGGTTTATCTGTTGTCTGGGTCTGTTAGCACACTGGAGACCACCTTTATTGTCATGCCCACCGGGAATGGGGAAACCTGGAATTAGAAAGTTAACACACCGAGTAAAAACATACAAGGAAAGGCTAGTTGTGTTGTGTTTTGAAAATAATACATGCTACTAATGTCAGATGAAACCTTATTAAGGATAAACATTTTTAGAACTGTTGCATATAAAAGTCCAGTGGAAAGAAATACTCAGAATCCACATATAACAAACTGAATCCCTTTACATTTTAGTGAAAAATCTCAAAACCACAATATTAATTTTCCTACAAGTCCCTCCTTCCTAGAAATACATTTACAGAGAATAAACAGGATAGATTTCAGCTTCCACTTAAGTTCATTCAGTAAAATTATCAAGATAGACACCAGACAGTGTTCAGTTACCTGCTAGGGTAGCTGCTGCAGCTAATCCAGCTGCAGTGTATGGGTCAGTACCTGGAGGAGCAGCACTGATAATGTACGGGTTTGGCACAAAAGCAGCTGGAGCCAAGCCTGCTGAGAATACGCCTGCTACAGTAATAAACAGAGTTTAATTATAGCTAACATACTTAGCAAGCATGATCATATACAAATCAATCAAGTCACAAAACATATCTGTTAAAATCAGAACTTTTGTTACTTTGGAAGTTTCTAAGAACAGGTACACCATTACTGAAATCAACACTTCTATGTCTTCTCACCACTCCTTTCTTACTAATCCCAAGGCCTAACAGCTTTGTTCTGATGCAGCTACAGACTCCAAGGAAATTTATCTCCTATGTATCTACTCAACTTTATACAGAAGGGATTATTCAAAGTGGAATTTACCTTGGCCAACTTTAACCAAGTTACACTAGTCTTACAACTGAATGTGTATCAGGCAAATAAATCATCTAGTCTCTTCAGTGAATCAGCCAGATAGAATGAATCACCTGTTAGAAATACAAATCTCTTTTCTTTGACACTAGGGAAAAAAAAAAATCTAACCAGATAGTTTAAATCAGATACCTGGCTTTTAAACAGCCAGTTAGGAAATGCTAATCTTACTTTCAGGAATCCCAATTTGATATAAGGATTGTAATGGAAGAAAACAACTGAAGAAACTCAATCATCAAACAAAGCATTGCACCCAGAGTTTCTCCTGTCATACTTTCTCCAATACTGAGGCAGCAGCACAGCACATCAAACTATGTTCCTCCTTCCAAATAGGAGGCTTCTTGTTAAGCTTCTATTAATATGCACATCAGAAGAGGCTGAATTTCAAAGGGGCAAGATACAGCTTGACTGCTAAGCACTTTATACAAAGTGGGGGCTTTTCTGCAAGTTAGAAGTCCAAGACGGGCAGAAGACAGGACTTGCGGACTTACACAAACAATCTGCCATGCTCCCAGCTCTAAGACTGTATTAGTCAGCTATATAACACTACAGAACTGCCACTTTTAAACTCCAGCTATAGGCTGCTGATCTCAATAGACCTCACAATCTAGCTAAACAAACCAGTGGTAATACTTAACTGTCACTGTATCACAGGAGAACACGGACAATGCCCTCTGGAGATGCTGCTTTCCATTTCTGCCTGCCCTTCTGATTCTAAGAACATCTTTGCTCACAGAGTAAGGAGATAGGTGCACACACCTCAACAGCCTCATGGTGAAGAGTGGGAAGGGCAGGAAACCTTAAACCTTAAACTAAAACCTTAAAACTAAAATTCTACAGTGTCAGAATTTGAGGAGCTCCCTTCCTTAAATAAGGAATTGCTTTCATGTGCATTCCAACCTCCCTCACCCTAAACACACAGCTTTCCCACCGCAGATGAAACTTGTCAATGAAATATAGCCTCCTTGTTGAGTTGACAGCACATTAAGAACTTCATGCATTTAAGTCACTGAATTACTTTAAAGGGACAGGGAAAAAATGCTTGCTAAAGAATTAATTCTATCTCAAAGAAAGGTACCTGCAAGAATAGAGCTATCTGTAAAGTTGCCATTAACAAGGAAGAATGAAGAATGAATTAACACAAAAGTTTGATTTCAAAATTGATTTCAAAATCAAAATGAAACAAAATCCAATGGCTTTTAACTGGATTATCAAAAATACTACACTGCAACAGAATAACAGAATTGCATATTTTTGTTATTTTAGTAAATAAAGCTAGTGTTTCTATCAGTACTTATAGCAGAAAAGCTTTTTTACTTCTCCCATCAAAATTCAACTGTTGTGGTACACAAGGAAAAATAATTTTTATTTCTTTGTATACAACAGTTCGAAGTAGGCAAAAAATTTACACAACACAAAACTTTCTCTAAGGACAGGACAGTCTTACACAGTCATTCTGAGCAGTTTTCAGGAGAACCACTCAGATGGGCCAAATGATCAGTATCTATTTGAATTAGCATACTGTGGGTAAAACCGAAAGGATTGTACCACAGCAACACACCCACTTTTGCCAGGGATGCTTGCTGCTCCTCACAAAAACCTCACCTATGTGTGGCTGCTGAGCTGCAGCCAGTGCGTATTGCTGCTGCTGGGCTGCTGTTAACTGTTGAACAGTCAGAGCATTAGTCCTCTGGAAAAGCTATCAGAAAAGAAAAAAAAAAAGATGCATTTCAGTTTTCAAAAGTCAGGGCTGCAATATACTGGTATTTAGTTAAAAAAAAGAGATTTTAAACCAAGCTTCTACCCTAATAAGTTACTACACTAGAAAGTTATGCACCAGTATTCTTCCATATTAAATATACATTTATTTGCCTTTCACTCAGTCACAGACAAAATAAAATTAAATACATTATATGCTTAAATGACTGATTATTGAAGAGGACAATGCATAACTTAAGGAACCAATTTAGCATGTTTTCAAGTCCAATACTAACCTGCTGCTGAGAATTGTAGTCAAAAAGTCCTACAGTAGCTCCTGAAGAGTCCATCTGTACCTGATTGCCAGGATAGTCAAACTGTAGAGAATCAAGACCAACTTGTTCCATGGCATCTAGATTCTGATTTTCTGGATTTGAAAATTCTTCTACTAGAGGCTTGTGGGCTGTAGGATTGGGAAGTGGACCTAATCCTTCTGTGGTGCTGGGATTGGGGCCCAAGCGTTCAGCTACTTCTGTCGGGGAGGCTTGTCGACTTCCAGGGGTACGACTGTTTAGAAGAAATTCAAGATAGACTCCTCAGTCTTAAATAAAACTGTCCATGGACAGAGCAAAGCACTTCTACTTTAAAAGGATCTCTGAACTCAGAGACTTTACAAAGGGAAGTGACAGACTGATTTTAACAATTTTAACCAGCATGCGTTGATGTCTCAAGATAAAGGACGCATTTCATTTCAAAGCATTATTTTATTTATTTTTTTTAAACTTTTAAGACCATACAGCTCTTCAAATTACTGGAAAAAAAAAAAAAATGAGGCTGTTTTGAGTGAAATGGAGTGACCTGTGGTCATCTGTAACTTTGGGATGACTCTTTATTGCATCTTGGGAGCAACAGGATTATTAGAAAACTTATTGAAGAGAAATTTTTAAAAAAGCAAAAGAAAAAAGGAAATTGCTAAGTGCATCTCATGCCCAAGAAGAGAAAGAGACAGTAAAACTTCAACTGGAAAAGACAAACATACAACATAGCAAGTACCTTTCACATATCAAAAGCAAACAATACATTTTTTTACCTTAAGTAAATTGGATTAATAACTGCCTCATTTAGCATTTGACTAAAAGATTTCATTTCCTACACAACTCATTTGACAGACTATACTACACCAGATGATTGATCAGGAGAAAAAAAAAGGTTCCTAATATAATCCCACTGATTCCATCTCAGTTTCCCTAAGAATAAATATAACCCATTGTTCCAGAAGAAAATCTTTAGGATGGAGCAAAACATAGGTGTTTGATTTCTGTTGACAGTAGGACAGAGATATGGAGATGGAAATCATTTACTATGCTGAACTCCTGAAAGTTCAGTTTCCAAATAGGAAGGGCTGGTGGCAATTCAGATGTAGATAGCTGTACTTACACATCTCTAGGTGCACTAGTGTTTAAATTCCCATCAGAGGGGATGAAAATCTAGTCAATAACATTGACAGTGCCTAGAGAGCAACTCAACTGAGCAGTCAGTAGGTGTTTAAGGTAAAAGCTGAATTGTTCTCTCATCATCACCAGCTGTACTGACTGCATCCCCACTGACTACAGGGGAATTTCTGTGCACCTATAAACACATACAGCCAAACAACTGAAGTGACATGTCAACAGATTCACATCCTAAACACACTCCAAACCCTCTATCTGGTTAGATTTAGGGACCCCACCTTCTGTGCCAGGCCACATTGTTTAGACTACAAATTTTTACTGGCAAAAATTTAAGTCAGCTACTAGGAAGGAGCTGTGTGAAAGAATCTATGATACCTTAACAGCATTACTGTGTTGGCAGATAACTAAACCTTGTTTCTCAGGAAACATACAATTTCCAGTTAAGTTTGCTTTATTTGTGAAAACTGGGCTCAAATACAAAATGCCATCTTGCAGGATGAAAATACATTTATTGCAGCAGTACACTGCCAGACCACTATGGTATACTGCTAATCCTAGGAGAGACACACAGCCTTAGTACTAGCTATTCTCCTCCCTCTTCAGGGCTCCAAAGTTGAAGTATCTGTTGCTCACTGAAGAACAAGATTAATGCAAAGAAATCTGCTAGTACTTATGTACTTACTGATACCAACTCTAAAAACTGTACAGCTAGAAAGCAGTCTTTTAGTGAGTTTATTCAACAATACTGTATGATTATTACTTTAAACAAAATACTTCAAAGATAAAGCAGTTACACTAGATTTTTTTTAATGTAACAACTAATCTCATGATGATTGTCTATAACATATTGGCTACCATCTAAGTAGCCTAGCTAGCAAGCATGTCTTGCTCAATGTACAAAACTTCAAGTTTGAAGCCATTTAATATTCCTTATTCTTCCCAAGTGACATACAGTATCAACAAAGTGAAGAACAAGAGGAAAAAAGGCAGTTAAGTACATATTTTAGTTTAAAAGAGCTGTAAGTACAATAAAAAATACAAGGAGGACAGGATAAAGTTTCTTTCTTATTATTTATGTTTACCTAATATAGGTTGCTCCTTATATTGGTGCTGTTCTGTTGCTATAGTTAAAGTTGTGTCAATACTTCTATTATAAACCTCTGTTTGGAGGGCTATATACAGCCCATTTAAATTTATGGCCTTATTTTTTTTTGAGAGGTTTACTGGCTTTGGATGCTTCTTTGCACTTGTATATTTTTTTAATAATTTCTCTCTAATACAAAAGGTACTTTGCAAGCAGCTATTAAAAAAGTGAAATAGATACTGGTAAAGAAAAGCAATACAAAATTTATTCTGCATTTTCTACATATAATATTGAAGGTAACTTTGTTTATTGTATGTATTACAGCATGCATCCGAAAGGAGCTTTTTTGAGTTTTCTAATTGCTTGGTATTATATTCTTTTCAATAGTATGTTTTGAAAAAGACTTGAATAATCCCTCCTTAGCCTCAGGTAAATACATTTTTTTGAAGGGTTGGAAATACTTACGTATGGGATTCAAACATGCATTTTAGTATACTTGTTCAATTATGAACTAATGAAACAGCAACTATTTGGTCACGTTCATCACATTAATACAGATTTATGAGCAGCGCTCTAGTTTTCTGATCTTGTTAATTCTTCTGTATTACAGTTACAAATGCACCGCGGTCATTTAAAAACAAAGATTAGTCCTTTAAAAACACCCAATTTAAAATGCAGTTTAGTATTAGGAAAAAACAGGCTGGCTGTGCTGTCATATAGGAGTTCACAGTTCAAAAGCTGGAGCCTGGTCCAATTTTTTTTTCCCTAAGAAAACAACCAAACCACACCACCATTCTATACTGTGAGTAGGTGACATTTAACTATGTACATAGGGAAATACATTGTTTCTCCTTAGTCAAATAAATGGCTTCTATAAAGACTTTTGTGGGGAAGTAATTATGTTAGGCTGTGGCAAATTAGAAAGAATATTCAAATTCTGTAGGACTTACTCTCTACAATAACAATCAGATGCAAAAGTTATAGTGTATTAAAAAGAAGCAGAGAGAGAGGGGAATTTAGTTTGAAATTAAAAGGGTTAAAGTTCTCATCCCTCTAATTCACCACAGTTTGAAGGCACCCATTTACTCTGAATAATTACTATATTAAGATGAATTTGTCTTATGAGAAGTGACACACACATTAATGACATCCTAAGAAACATGTGGCACAGTGGGAAAGGGCGGACATGAGGTAGAAGAATCAGTCTGCAGCTGGGTAATGCTTAAGCTGACACACAAACCAGAACACTAGTAATGCCCTTAAGAGACATGCTCATCTTCTTGAGAAACAGTTAAAAGCTTACTTAAAATCTTTGCAATCGGCATCCATTCCATTTGGCAAACCTCTGCCATTTATTTTAGTAACATCCTCATCATCTCCTTGTTTAAGATCTCTGTTTTTGTCCTCCTCAAATGGAGAAGCCTTGCCTTTCTGATCTCCTTTCTCAGGTCCATCTGTTTCAGCATCTCTAGTGCCCTGAGGAAAAAGAATCTGTTTGATTCTGAATATTGAACAGAACACAATAGGAGCACCACAAGGTGACCTAATTCTACACTACAGTGCACGTAAACAATACAAACAGTTTGTTTTCAATGAAATTGCATTTGGTGGGTAACTTGGTCATCAAGTTTCAACCATATGCAATTAATAATTGCCAAAATGTGAAAAAGAATGCCAAGATTTATAATGGAAGAGCTAACTCAACCTTAACTATAGCGGTGCTGTTAAAGCAGTAACACTTCAAATTAGATAAAGTTTATTTTATACAGTTAAAACATTTAGTAAAAAACATTCTCGTATGGAAATGTAGAATAGGAAGATCTAGAATAAAGCCCATCACACATTTTAAATTAAGCTATTTGTAATCTTCTTCCTATCTTTAAAGGTGTTAGGAAAGTACTTTTTAAGACAGCTATTTAGTCAAGTTTCCCAAACCACTTCCCTCTTCTGCCCCCTCCAACTGAGGAAGACAGATAGACAGCAACTACACACTTCCTTCTAAAAAGAAGAGTTAAAAAAGGAAAACAGACAAACAGAGAATAAAATATAACCATATACAACAGTAAGATCATAGCAGGTAACTAGGCAAGCTTAACACACTGCATTACTTACAAAAGCTCCTTTCCTAAACCGGGAATCCAATTTATCAGCTGGAGAGGAACTTAACACATATTCTACCATGCTCACTCCAAGGCCACCACTTTCTGATCGTGGAGACAATACAGCATTTACTTCACTGTTTCCATGAAAACCCTGTCCAGGCTTTCTCTGTACCATAATAGGTTGGGACATAGAATGGTCTGTTAAAAACAAATAAATAAAACTATTGTATTTTTTTTAAATACAACTTGTAACATTTTTGCATTTCATTACAGAGGTGATAGTAAACAAGACCAAAATTAAATTACATGGAAAATTCCAAATCCCAGTTTCAAAAACTGTTACTGGTACACACCTACCAGTGCAGTATATGTTTTCACAATTAAAACTGAAGGAAAATCAAATTTAATAGACAATTAATATTAATAAAATATTTAGTTTGAAATAACATTTAGTAAACATGATGGAATTTTCAATACATATACATCAATCACTTACGAGGAGTTCCCCATGCAGTCTCTCTCCACTCATCACCAAGGAATATCCCCTTTTGTCCATCTTTTGCTGAATCATCAGGTTCCCAAAACTTTTTGGCAGGTAAAAGCTGTTTCAAAGAGAAGATGGTTTTATTTAAAATATACATATACATGGGCAAAAAATAGCAATGCTATTAAGAGGATATGCAAGTAATTAATTTTAGATACCAAAGTCAGCTTTACATAAGGAAGCACACATTGCCAAGGAATAATTATAAATGCTTAAAAGTTACGTTCTGTTACCGAAGACGATGCTGTATTGCTCAAATGACCTCAACAGACTGAGATTCTGAAATTATGAGGGAGAGATACAGAATACAGAAGCAGCTGTGAAAAAAGCTAATAAAGTTAATCTCCGTATTAAACCAAGGCAATCCTCTCAGAAACTTTAACTAACAACTGCCTTCTTTCCATGTTGGCTCAAAAGCTTGACCTTGAACTAATACTATCACAATAACCAGAAAGAGCGGCAGTTCACTGTAAAGTTCTGTTCCTTTAGAAATGCATCGCATTTCAAATTTTAGAAAGTAACTAACACTCATGGTGGCAAGTCAGCTCCTTTAGACCATAGGATCCACTGGTTACAAATCTGTGACACTCAAATTTGAAATTCTACTTAACAACTTAGCTGTAATGATTTTTCTTCATTACTACTTCTACAGCAGAAAGTTCCAAGTTAGATCAGTATCACTTCTTGTACTGTCTTCAAGGACGGAAGACTTAGTGCAATATAACAGAAGCACTGCAAAAACCGAAACAAAAATACCTCAAATGTCAGCATCCTTTTTACTTTTATTTTACTCCTATTACTTTATTCCTCTAACTCTTCCCATTGGTAGCAGTACAACTGCCAAACTCTGTGTATCACATTTTCTCTTGAATATGTAATTAAAAACCTGTATTCCCAAACTATGTATTACATATTTTACAAGGTCCATCAACTGAAACTACAGTGAAAACAACTTGCAAAAAAAAAAAGCTCCAAAGACAGCATCAGAATCTAAATTTTGCAAAATGTAATGATCAATTCAGAATTTTAAAATTTTGTGAATTTAGAAAAACCCCAAATGTAATCTGATAAAGCTTCGTTAGTATGAACCTTGATGAAACTCTTAAAAAGAGTATTTTTTTTAGGTATTTATTAATATCACACTGAAAGAGCTTGTGAAAATAGCTTAAAGGAGTAAGATTGTCATTAACCGGCCACAATATTAAAGCTGAAACAGAGGTGACTAGAGCTTCTCTGCAGTAATTTAAGGATTGTTGATTACTCTTTTTCCATGCTGCCCAGAGCTCTTACCAGAATCAAAGTACTCTGACTAGCTACATACTGGAATTCTTGAGTTCCTTCCATAAATTCATTAACATAGAAAGACTCAGGGTGGAGGATGAAGCACAGCGAAAGTTCAACAAAACTACAGAAGAGTATTATACATAATACTGTTACAACCTGCCTTGACAGAGACACCCACTTTCTCCATGGGAGAATCATTACCAGGTGACAACCAAACATACTTAGGGAGCAACAGTGTATTAAGTTTACCCCAAATTTAAGGGATGAAGTTAGCCATCAGAGGACAAAGAAACAGATTAACAGAATCTTAGAACTGCAGTTCAACTAAAAGCAAAATATTATAAATTTCATATCACCCTATGCAATTTACTCATTCTTTTTAGCTTTATATTGTAATACTAGTTTTTCTTTTAGCAGGATAATGGTAGAGAACAGAAAGCAAGCATTTCATCATATCTATGAAACCTTAGTTTTGAGAATTATATTTTATTTTAAATGCAGTCTAAGACAAGTTCAAATATGTGTCCAGCTGAGATGAGAGCTAAGACAAACGCGAATGTGTCACAGCCTAACACAACCATGTTAGAATAAAAAAGATCAACTAGTATCTTGGGTGTCATAAAACAAGCATCACTTTAAACCATGCTTAGCCTGAAATGAGCAAATTCCACTATCATACAGGTGTTCAGAAAACACAACGTGAAGAACAATATGCAAATATAGAGCAGAACACACTGCAATATTGGGTTTGATTTCAAAACTCATGCACAAGATATCTACCAGAGGAAAAAAAAGTCCACTGATAGAAAATAGCAATAATCCTCACTGCAAAGGTACACATATTTTGGGGAGGGATTCTTTTGTTGATGTTTAGGGTTTTCTTTGGCTTGTTGTTTTTTGTTGTGTTTTTTGTTTTGTTTTTTAAACTACATACTCTCAAAGTCCAAGAAAATATATTCAACTGCTTGTGGTCATGTACTCTGGTACACAAAGAATACAGAGTATCTTTAACACAAAACATAATGCATCATCTACACCTCAACCAGCTAAATTTAAATTGTATCCTACTGAAGATCAAACAGTTTTACAGAAAATATTTTCAATAAAATTTCTACACAACAAAGTCCCTCAAATAGTTAAATATATGGTGTTTTTCAAAGTTTACAATTTTGGACCTCCCTGAGGGCTAGCGATTTAGATTTATTATTATTTTATGACAGATGATGGATATGACATACACTATGCTTTTTAAAGGGACATTTTAGCTACTGGATTGCCATATAAATGAGCAGCCCTAGCAGCTGTGAACTATTTCATTATGGAACTAAAAAAAAGAGTACTTTTCAGAAAAACAAAACAAGTGTGTTCCTCTTTAACAGACAAGACAAAAACCCCACTTGATTAGTTCTAGTGAAAAAGACTTAATCAAGAAGTCTTCACAAATTAAAACAAGTGGCTAAAATCATTGTGCTTTGCCCTTTGATAACATGCACTTTGCTCAGTATTTCCTGCATTTAATCCAATGAAAAAAAAAAAAAAAAGAAACTTTACAAAGATACATCCAATCCTAATTCAAAATAATGGAAAAGATTGCCATATTTCTTACTAAGCTCTTCCAAGAGTACACTAAAAAGTGTCTTTTTCAGTATTAGCACTGATCCCCTATTATGTCCCTGCCAAATGAACAAAGCCCTTTTCTATGCATAGATAATAACCAATTATGCTAAAGCTGCCTCTTAACCAGCTCTCTGATAAGTAACTACACAGTCTCGATTACTGGCTCCTGAATTAAGGATGTTAAAAATTATTTTATTTATTTTTAAGATCAGAAGTTATTACTACACAGCCTTCTACAACTGCTCCAAATGAAGTTTTGACCCCAGAAACGGATACATTGTCCCTAAAATGAAATTGCTGTGTGCTTTGGCCTTGTAAGTTTCTACAAGAATAGACATTATCAAAAAAAAAAGATTTAGTTTTGTATTCTGTTTGGCAATTAACTTTATGTATGACTGTATTAGGTCACACTAAAGGTCCTGAAGCCCACCATGCCGGCCCTGAAATAGCAAACAACAGATGCTAGAGAAAAGAAACAGCATGATGTGTCAGTATTTCTTCAGAATATTATCTTGATCTTAACGGTCACGATAGCTTTTGGGAGCTGGAGCCAGAAGCATCATCTGTGTTTAACCAATCTAACAGTTAAAATTTTAGGAGACGTTTGGAGAAAGACGCCTGCAATACAGCAGATCTCTTGCTAAGAAAACTTTAGTCTGTTTCTTTACAGAATAAATTAACAAAGAATTGCAAGACAGAAACAGATCAAGGAAACCATACATCTGGCTCATGTTATGCTGTCCTATTCCTGATACTGACTGATACCAGGCTCCATCTGGATGCAGCTCAGATAGACAGTTTAACAGAAGGATTTCCAGTACATATTATTTCCAAAATGTGTTAGAGCATCTTAAAATGGTTCGGGTGGGAAGGGACCTTAAAGATCATCTAGTCCAACCCCCCTGCCATGGGCAGGGACACCTTCCACTAGCCCAGGTTGCTCAAAGCCCCGTCCAACCTGGCCTTGAACCCTTCCAGGGAGGGGGCAGCCACAAAGTCTCTGGGCAACCTGTGCCAGTGTCTCACCACTCTCACAGTAAAGAATTTCTTCCTTCAATCTAACCTAAATCTACCCTCTTTCAGTTTAAAGCCATTACCCCTCATCCTATCACTACACTCCCTGATAGAGTCCCTCCCCATCCTTCCTGTAGGAACCCTTTAAGTACTAGAACACTGCTATCAGGTCTCCCCAGAGGCTTCTCCAGTCTGAACAACCCCAACTCTCTCAGCCTGTCCGCACAGGGGAGGTGCTCCAGCCCTCGATCATCCTTGTGGCCTACTCTGGATTCCCTCCAACAGGTCCACATCCTTCTTATGTTGGGGGCCACAGAGCTGAACATAGCACTGCAGGTGGGGTCTCAGCAGAATGGAGTAAAGGGGGAGAATCCCCTCCCTCACCCTGCTGGCCACTCTTCTCTTGATGCAGCCCAGGGTACAGTTGGCTTTCTGGGCTGCGAGCACACATTGCTGGCTCACAGTCAGTTTTCCATCCACTAATACCCCCAAGTCCTTCTCCGCAGGGCTGCTCTCCATCCACTCATCACCCAGACTGTATTTGTGCTTGGGATTGCCCTGACCCATGTGCAGGACCTTGCACTTGGCCTTGTTCAACTTCATGAGGTTTGCACAGCCTCGCCTCACCTCTCCAGCCTGTTGAGGTCCCTCTGGATGACATCCCTTCCCTCAGCGTGTTGGCCGCACCACACAGCTTGGTGTTGTCAGCAAATTGCTGAGTGTGCACTCAATCCCACTGTCCATGTCACCAACAAAGATGTTAAATAGCACTAGTCCCAGTATCGACCCCAGTATTGAGGACTATGGTACAATGAAGACAGATTTCACCGACTATATTCCTTTGCATTAGCACACAGAAGACACACTTGCTTGAGGATTCACATAGTCTTGATTTTAGTAATGATGTGAAAAGTAAGACGTAACAACCTCCTAACACCAAGTATTGATTCCCAGTCAAGGAAAAAAAAAGACAAAGGAGGATTAGAATTAACAAGAAATTCATTACAGTTCAGAGAAAAATCTATCCTGACAGACAAAATGAAGAAAAGAACAACTTCCCAATAGCTAGAAGCAGATCACTTGATATGACCTCCCTTTCACACCATTCAAAAAAAAAAAAAAAATCAAAATCACAAAGAAGACAGCACATAAGAATATACAACTACCAAATCTAGATTACAAGGGTATTTATGACGACTTTTCCTTTAATATTTTTGAAGGTTATAATCAAAAAGGTTAGAGCAGCCACTGAATCTATTCCAGAACTACTTTACTGTTGTGCAGTTCATTAAGAAAATTACTGAAGTAAGTCAACCTAGCAATGTGAACCCGTACTACCTCAAGATACCTGGAAGACACTGTTGAAATTAAAGACATAACCTAGTAAGTGCAGGGTCACAATATAGTATCAACTTCTGATGCTGTATCACTGTACTCTGGCTTTTTTTGTGTGTGTGTTGGTTTTGCTGTGCCTTTTTTTTTTTTTTTTTTTAAATCCACAGATTCACAGAATACCATGAAAACAAACAAATAAAATCATAATCATACAGAAGTATCTCAAACTGAGATAACCTAAACCGAAGATGTGTATAAGCAGTCATATATACCTCAACTGAATTCCCAGGCGTTTGTGCCATCCTTCACTTCCACTGCTTTCAATCTTTCAGAGTACTTTGTGTGCGACAAAAGAACAAACACCAATATGAATTTTACCCATCCATTCTATCACACTGCTGTGCTCTTAGTTCAACATGAATTTATTTCATTACCATGTCCTGTCAGGGCAAGTAACACTAAGCATGCTGATTACTTTCTAAACAGTTCAGGGAACTGCTTTTGAAGGAGCTAACTCATCCTCCATGATTTAATATGTCCCCCTGCCTTCAAAAGTACACTGATTTTAAAAAAAAAAAAAAAAACAACAACCAAACCAGTCAAAAAAGTAATTCTTCCCTTTAGCTAAATTATGTAAGAGCACTCTTTATCCTGGATAAAATCTTCTTTTAAGGAGTATTTACCAGTAAAAAAAAAAGTAAATTACCATACATTTCTGCTACGGTATGCTGGCTTCTGTTTTTCTGTAGCCAAACCTTTTTGAGATTCCAGTCTCCTCGGCTTCTCAGAGGTAGTAAGCAATTGTTTCACTATCTTAGATAGTGACACTGAAAACATGCCTCATTTCATAGAATTGCACACTTTCAAATAAATTACCCTGTCACCTCCCCAAGAGTATCAGTCATCTAATAAGACTGACATCGTAACACAGTAGATCCAATCAACAACCATCCCCACGTTCCTGCAAAGTACTTCAGTTTATCTTCACCTTAGAATGGAAATCTTCAGTTGCCTGAAAAAATCAATTTGGTCTTTGCTTCACGTTGTATAATTTAAGATTTCTTAAACTGTAACATTTCCAAACCACCAACTGCATTTTCAGCCCTCAGTAATTACCTCTCCCATTCCCCGAGATTCTAGGGCAAGAGCTTGAAAGTCATGATTCATCTCATCCACAGATCGGACCTGTAGGGAGAAAAACAAAAGAGCGATCCATTAATCAAATGTATTTTTGAAAGTTGAGTCTGTAATACTTCACAAGATTTTTGACAACTGAAAACACACACAAAATTTGCTACTCAGTCTAGACTGAACATGAGTTTAGATTTCATGAACAGATACAGTTAGTGACTAATTTAATGAAACCATGCTAATATAATAGCATGCAAGAAATTCTGAGAGACTTAAAAATTATCTTCGTATATCTGGATGGATATCACTCACTACGGAAACAATGACCAACATTACATTTGCAACAAATGCAAAAAAGTGAAATTGCAGATTTGGACATATTCTTCGGAAAAGAGCTGTTGGGATGCAGTGTTACTGAGTACACTTAGCAGCAAACAAAGAAAAACTCGCAAGACAGATCACAAAAGCTATTAGTGACATGTTGCTTTTAAAATCTAGTAACTAGAATGATCACAATTTCTCATGGTTTCTTCCAGGAAACAGCACTCTTCCTTCTCTGTGTGTTCTTTTTTTCTATGTGGTAAATATGAAAGATATATTACTAAAGCAAGAGTTGTTGCAGCAATAATACACCTCATTTTCCATGACATGCAGACACAATGAACTGGGTGCCTTCTTTCCTGAGAAAACAGTTTCTAAAAAGAATTTTTAAAGCCATGAGAGCTTGGAAAAACAAATTAAAAAAGGGAAATTCAGATTTGTTTCTACCCTTCCCTTGTACCTCAACAATGAGATGCAGCTGGGTAGAATGGTAAAGTTACTCAAGTTCAAAGTAAAATTTAAGTTTCCCTCCCTGTATCAGTCTCTCCCAAGGATTAAGTTTCACCTAGACATTAACAAATACAACAAAATGAAGTTACTGCATACAGCTGGTAACACATTAAGATCACTTTTCAAAATACCCTCAAATATCAGGCAAAGAAACAATCTTGCACTTTTAACATTCTGGCCCAAACAGCTTTTCCAATTCTTTCTTAGAGTTGGAAGAGGGTTAACTACCTGTCGATAGACTCTCTATTCTCAGAATTCTACTCTCAAAATATTGCTATTGCCCCATAATCACTATAAGCCATTAACTCCTGAGGTTGAGTGTCTCTGTACTTTTGAGGAAGCACTTTCACAGCTCAAAGAAATATTCCCTCAGAAAAAACAATATTTTAATTAAGATGGATTCTGAAACCAATTCCCAACAATTTCAGTGAGCTACTGAAGAGCAAATTTAGTTTCACTGTGAATTAAAGGGGGGAGGCAGGAGGAAGGAAATCAGCATCCTGGCCTTTTTAAATGTCAGCATCACTGGAAAGTCAATTAGGTTGATTTTATTATTTTAAAAACTGAAATCAGAATTTCATGTATCCTTAAAAAAAGCTAAAGACATTTTTTTCCAAATGAATTAAAAAATCTATCATTTATAATTTATATGAAAGAAGCTCTTTTTTATTAGCTCCAAGGGATAATAAAATATTTGTGCATGCACACAGAAGAAATTCACTGTAGAAGAGGAATTATTTAGAAAGAAAAATCAGGAATTCCAATTTTGAAGACTTCTGAATTTGAACATTACAGTTTCTAAAAACAGAATTTATTCTGTATATGGTTAGGAGATTTGATTATCTTACCATAAGCCACCACCCGTGCTGAAGTTGTGCACTTTAGTTTCAATTACAGTCAAACAGTATTCTAGGTACTTCTGTCTCAAAAGGTGGTTATGCTCTAACAGTATCTCTAAAAAAAAAATTTGTAGCTAAAGCTTGCCAAACTATATTTACAAGAAACACTACCCAAATCACTCTTAGATAAAAAACAACCAGTCTTGAAAGACATGCAAGTTTTCAGTTGTGGGTTTTTGGTTGGGTTTTCTTTGTTTTTTTTTTTTTTTTGTTTGTTTGTTTGGTTTTGGTTTGGGTTTTTTTTTTTTGTTTGTTTGTTGGTTGGTTTTTTTGGTGTTTGGGTTCATTGTTTTCTTAGGGTTTTTTTTAAATTGGTGGTGGTGGTTTTGTTTTGGTTTTTTTGTGCTGTAAGACCAAATGCTTATTTTTCACAATCCAGCAAAGTTCAAAAACATGGCCACACACATTTCCAAGTCTGTAAGAAATGACAATCCAAGAATCAGGGTAATACCACAGCTAACTCCTTTTTTTCCTGAGCACTTCAGAGTCAACTCTAAGAAACGGACTTTTTCTGAAACTGCAAATAAACTTTAGTACACTGAATACTGATTTTTCTTACTGGCCCCTTTCTTACAAACATGAAATTTAAGTTACTGTTATCTACTACTAGCAGTAGCAACAGACATAATACAGATATTGAATACATGTTTCATAGATGAGTTTACAGATTGGAGGAAATACAGGCAGCGTGAATGTCTTCTGAAGATCTCCCTTCTTCAATGTTAGCCCTGTCACTACAACAAAAGAAAACATCCAGAATGACAACAACAAAGCTAGATGTACTACATATAAAGACATGACCTGTCCCCAGAGGAAAAGCTTTGGTTAGGATCATCTGTACTACCACAAGTTTTATTTTCTCTAATTCAATGCCAACATTCACCTAATTCATATGCTCCAGAAAAAAATATATTTAACATAAGCTTTTTTAACCTCAAATTCAGAACATTAAAAAAAGAATTTCTCTATTTTCATTCATTCCCTGTCATGTGGAATAATTCATACATCAAGAGAGGCCTACAGCACATACTGCTCAACGTTTACAATTTTTTCCTAGTTTTGGTTGATTACATATTTTCTCTTGTTTTCTTCTCCCCCGACAATCAGCCTGAAGACTCCTCTTTCTCCATTTACCACCTACCTGCTTTGGGGATTAGTTGCTAGATCTAATCTTAGTTTTCAGGAGTTGAATGCTAATAGCCTTTCCAACTAAGAGAAGCAGGAAATGGTTCCACACTTCTGATACACATCAGATCATTCCACAGGGCCCCCAAATTATGCACAAATGGGTACTACACACGAAAGAAGTCTTTTAAGTATAACAATTTCTCACGCACTGCTGTTAAATAGAACCGTTTAAGTGTATCCATGAACTTTTCCCCTTTGACATACTGATAGCAAATTCTAATGTTTTTCCCCTTCCACAGAAACTGGATACAACGTGCCAGCATGTATTAGTCCATTTTTCATCACAGCATTAGAAATGAGATTTTAACAAGAGTAAAAATAAAATTATATTCTTTTTTAGTAAACTCTTTCTTCTTAAAGTTTACACCCTCTCTTCTCTTGAAATTCACAAAACTATTTTAAATCTAGTCCTACGCAAAAACCTCTTTACTCTGTCAAAACTCCCAGTTAAGAGTAGTTATCTCATTTCTTTCTGTATTTCACTACTGCTTCACACTATGCCCACAAGACAATCCTCAACACTGAATGCTGCAATGTTCAACCAATAAATTGAGTTCATGACAGAGCTGAGCACATCTAGCCAGCTAATGATGAATAGGACAGTCCTTCCATCCTTCCCCCAGCAGCTTTTACCACTCCCCTCGCAATGAAATTGGTAATCATCAAGTAACATGTTTGATTCAGAAGGGTTTTTTCCTTCTTTTTCCATGCATGAGAATTTCACCAGATCAGAATCATAGAATGGTTTGAGTTGGAAGGGACCTTAAAGATTGTCTAGTTCCAACCCCCTTGCCATGGGCAGAGACATCATCTACCTGCCTAAAACACCACAGGGGTGAGACCACTAGATCTGACATGGGGAACTCAACAAGGAGAAACTGGTCTGGAGCAATGTGGAGTAGGAGTACTTGCTTAGTGGCAGCTAAATTCAGGACAGAATTCAGGAGGTGGACTGTTGACTGGATAGTCATCTAGGATTACCACAAGAAACACTGCTTAAAATATAATATCTGTTCCTGGAATCTAGGCACCTAGATCCAGATCTACCAAGTACTCTCGCCAAAAACCTTGAATCCTGTCAGAAATAAGCTTCTAACCATTTTCTTGCAAAAGCAAAAATCAGCACCTTCTTTGAAAAAAAGACTTGGAGAAAAAGAACAGAACAACCACCAAAGAAAAAAGCTACTGACTTCATTTTATAAATCAAAAGCGGTTAAACCAGCTAACCAGAAAGCAGTACAGATACTTTTCCCTGCATGAAGAAATTCCAAATCTCATCCTACCCCTCCCAGGTGAAAAGTCTAACCTCCCTGACAAAGAAAAGAAGAATGACACCTTTTGAAGTTACCGTACCAGGGCATAAATTCAATACAAACCACTTGGCAATTATAGTGACTGGAAAGAAAAGGAAGTTTCTGTTCACATCGTAAACACTTGAGCCTTTTCCTTTATTTTACTATACGCTTTAATGCAAAATACCTGTAGTAGTTTTCTACAGGGGTGGCTCTTCTGCAACATTTATTGTTTTATGTATGATATGGTAGAGGTTTAGAATTATTAGTGAGGTTGAAACTAATTTAAGAGCACTAAAATGGCTATATTTTAAAACACAATACATAAACACTGTCTTGTAAAGCCATGCCAGACACTTGACTATGTATACAAAAAGCTCATTCAACATTTCAGATAGGTAGCCAGCAAGAAAGTTCTAAATATTTTAATACAAATTAAAATGTTATACAGAAATCTAGTAGAGATTTATAACAAAGAACAACAGGGGAAAGCTATATAACAAGCCTAAACTGCAAATCCTCAAACCTCTATTATCAAATATAGTAGTTCAGTGCTGTATAAAGAGGTTTCTCCTCTAAAACATTTTGCCAAATTACCAAAAATTTCCTTATTTTGATTTAGAAGATAGCACATCCAAATAAAAAAAAGCTGCTCAGCAGCTGAACTGGCAACTACTAGAGTCACAACTGAACTATGTTTTGTACACGTTACTTGCAAAATACTAAATATTTTGTGTAACGTTTTAAGAAAACAAGGCATTTGTTTGATTAAAGCTGCCTTTGGCTAGACATATCTTCCTTTACCTCTTTGAGGCATCAAGGAACCAAAAGTTCACTTACTGCTAAATTGGTTAATAAAACCTGCTGCCCCTAGTAATTCGAAGTCTACAGGTATGTTGTGTTTTGAAGAGGTGACATTTTTTGAGCACCATATGTAGCTGTATTGCAACTGCAGACTTAACTAAATACTCTGAAATGGAGCAGTCCAACCTCCTTAAGCAGTCCAAACAAGCATTTCTGTCAAAACACCTAAGCACAACCAATTTAGTGTCCTAACACACAATTCCACAGTTACAATGTCAAAAGCAAAACATCTTCCCCCAATAAGTATTTAACAATTTTAATTGCATTAAAAAAATAGTGTTATAAAACCAGCTCAAACTTCTTGCAGGCAAGTGAAATAATTCTTCAGTCTCTGTATCTTAGGCTTCTTAGCTCATATTCTGAGACCGAGCTATACGTTTGCACGCTATGTCCCTTAATAAATTCAAATGCTCTAACAAAAACAAATTTAGTTTGTCAATCCAGCCAGCCTGGCTCAGCAATCACTCTAGATCTTGATGTTCTTCTATTTCCTTGTGAACTTTGTATTGTAAGTTTGAGAAGCAATCCTACCAGAACCAAGGACACTAACAATGAAAAAAATTAAAATAGGAGATTTCAAGTTAGGATTTCTGCAAGATGTAGCAAGGCGGGGGGGCGAGGGGGAATAAAATATCTACTCAGCAAAAACACTGCCCACTCTGCTGAAAAAGCCACATCACAATGGCGCAAGGTGATCGTAAAGAGCTCACACTTGTATACACAACACTGACTAAGTTTTTGCTTGTTTTCTTTTCAATAGGACTATCAGTAATCTGGAAGGATGCCCAGAGGAAAAAGGAATTTCCTAGGTTTTTATCAACAGCAAAGATAGATAGATAGATATAATTATGCTGCAGAGCACCTCAAAAATCACTGCCAAGTTTGGAAATTATGTATCTACTTGCAACAGACCATACAGAGAGAGCACAACAGGACACCACCTCCCATGAAGAAAAGCAGAGGAAAATGACAGACATCTCACCACCTGTTTCAGAGGTATGTGATGGTTCACTGGCCTGACGAGATTCAGGAACCTTGGGTTCTGTTCTCAGCTAGAGAATGAAACATGGTCTAGGAAATAGTTAATTGCACTCATTCTTCCCAGACATGAACTCTTCCACCACACATGAAATTTCTCTCTCCCTTGCACAGGCTTTCATGCCTGTCTTCCCACCCAACAGGTTTAAGCTTTGCCCCGAGTGGCAGAACTGTTAGCACAAGTTTTTCTAAACTACTGTCAGGCGTCCTCAAATTTAGGATTTTAAACCCTATAGTCAAATAATGGCAGAACTACCAGCCTCAAATAAATGAATAATAATGTGTCTGTACTGAAACCAGATTTTATAACAGTTATGATGTTTGCTCTATTTGAAGAGCTAAAGCGATGTATTCAAGCATAAGTAGGGCACTAAATAACTTTGCAGGTTTCTCAACAAAGTCTTTTAATCATGTAAGAAACTATCCACTCAAAAGACTTTCTAAGAAATGTACAGAACAGGAAGTCAGGGTGACACATTGCAGATATTTTCAAAATAAAAGTCTAGAGAAGAGACAGTTGATAAAAATTTTATATATAATTTTACAAAATAAACTCAAATACCATAAAAATTTGTCCAATTTTTCTAAACAGGAAGTTACTTTTAAAATTTTAATTAAAACAATTGATTAATATTTATCCATATATTTTTTAGCTCATTATTTAAAAGACCTACAAGAAAAGGTATTTCTTCAGAATGGGGGCCAACTGGTCCTTTACTGTATGTAAATCGAACTGAAGAACTGTCTTTTGTATAACAAAACGTACAGGTTTAATCTTCAATGTGAAACAGTTTAGGTGCAATCCCATCTAGTTTGGCAAGATTAACCTTCCCCTTACTGCAGTCTCAGACATGCGTGTATTACTCTGCATCTCTCACTTCAATGCTCCTGTACACATATACCACAAACAAAAGAGGAAGACACCAAATATATTCAGAAGTTTGAAAACAAAGCTGTGAAATGAAATTTGAGTTGCAGTTCTTGTCTAAGCATGCTTATTATTTAATCGGTGCCAATTCCTTAATATATGTACATATCTTTTTTGTCTAATTTAAAAAACCTACTCTTTTCTTGTTAAGCTAGTCAGTTAGCATAATCCTCCTGTAACAGAGTAGTAAGTGCTATTGGTGATGTAACAGAAGTTTAGAGGAATTAATGAGAAATTTCTAACCATTATAGTTCCATTCTACACTGACAGACTTTGTCAGTAATAACACTATACAGCTATTCCTATAAGGAAGCGTGACATTCATTTGCTGCATTGCTGCTCTGAGACATCAGCCCTCATTACTTCATCATTAGCTCTTATTCAAACCCTTTTTTTAGTAAGTTTATAAACTTAACAAAAAATTTGAGTGCTCTCTAGGCAATAAGCTATTAAAAATAGGGTTAAAACTTTGCCTCTTCTGAAGATGAAAACTCTGTATAAACCCAAAACTTATCTACACACAAGCAGGAACTAGGGACAATTTATCTCAATATATATTGTAATGATTAATGAAACATAACTTCCATTTTAACAGACAACAAGCTTTTCTTAAATGTGTTAACAAGAATTGGAACAATCAGAATGTACAGGCCTAGAATCAAGTAAAAATTTCCATAAATTATCTTTCTACATTGCAGTCAAGACTTTTGTTTTGCTGATGTGTTTTCTTTAGATAGCTAAATTATTTTCACTTTTTGCTACCAGAGAATCTGAAACCGAGTATCTCCTCCCCCACCCAAAAAGTAAAAAACAAGCTTTAAATTTATATTTTTAAAATTATGTATTTTTTAATACCACCTTAAAAAGAATGTGATTTTAAGGAATCCCATCGTACATAACTGATTTATAAACAATATAATTTATACCAAGACAAGTATTTTGTACATACATATATATATACATACTTCTTCCCCCCCCCCCCCCCCCCCCCTTCTTAAAAGTGGGGCTGAGGAAATGGCAAGTCAGCCAGAATTTCCAGGAAATCGTTTCATTTTGTGCTACTGTAGCACTGAAATCAGAAAAGTTCCTCCTATCCCCAGCAATACTGGATATATAGCAATCCCCTTCAGAGCATTTACTTTCATTTTCTTTACTCCTGAATATGGCAGATGCATTTATCATAACATTCATTCTTCAAGGATATAGTTTTCAGGAACACTACATGCAAAAGCTGAAGTTCCACCAGTAATTCTCCTACCTAGAAGTTTCTAACATCGTGACTTCTCCCTCACAATCCAGTACCCTTGGAACCAGTTGTGTTGTGGTTTTTTATTCTTCCTCTAGCAGGCAAGAGGAACCTGGGGAATACCAACACGGTCTGATATTCTCGAAGCAGGTGCTAAAACCAGAAATACAGAAATGGAACTGCCTAGTTTTCAGGCCATGAATTGAATTGCGTGTGGATAATACAAACAAGAAATTCAGAATTTTTAGACTTCTCACTCCACTACTAATAACGAGTTACTCTAAAGAAAGCTGCTGGTAAAACACACAACTTCTCTGTATCACCACCATAAAATGCCAGTGAAATACACCAAAGTTTCAAATGTATGCCAGCCTACTTCAAAATCTATCTTGATTCTTTGAGCCTTTAAACTCTGCACAACCTCAAGGACAGCAAAAGAATGTTAAAGCATGTTTATTTAAATGTATTTTTAAATTGCCATAGGGAAGCATATGTGTTTTATACTTTATCTGTCTACAGCAGGGGAATGGACACTTAAAGAAGCTGCTGTTATCAATTTTTTCAGCTGTTTTCGAAGGATCGAATATAGACAATATGTGTGTTTAAACTAACTGTAGATTTCTACAATTACCTAAAAGCTGAAGAAAACAGCCAACTGTAAATAAAACTAAAGAAACTACTTCAAACTAAAGAAACTACTTCAATAAGCCTCATTCCCAAGTCAGTAAGAGCAGCAACTTAGCCTTGGACATTAATATCATTAAATGTTGGCCAGCATAGTCCTTCAGAGGAAGTAAAAAAAAGTCTAAAACAACATCAAAGACTTTGTTTCCAGTAGCTTAATCTTCACCAAAGTAGGCTATATGCAATTCAAATTGAAGTAATGTAAGCTTTGTAACAAAAATTAGTTCAAAGATTGGCATTAACAGATCTGTGTTACAATGGATTTAAAACCAAGTTTTTAAACCTTTTCACTTAAGAAGCCAAAAAAATTAAGATCACTTCGATGTAAAAGCATCTATCTGCATATAAACAGCAGAAATTAGGGTAGGCAGAAACAGTAACTGTGGACAAAAAGACCCACAAATGTTTCAATTACTATCTAACAAAATATAAGGAGGTGATCTTACAAGCAAAATTTCCATTAGATATCTAAATTCCAGAGAAAAAGCTTTCAACTATTCCATTACTTCCAGAGATGCAAGGGCCCCCATCACCCTGACTTTAATGTAAGCTGTACCAAATCAAGGTCGTTGAGAAAACTAAATGTAGCTCCTCCACGCAATAAAGCGGTGTCATACATTTTCATAAACCCTAGTTTTAATCACATGAAAAAAAGAAAGCAAACTACATTCTAAACCTGCAGATAACTTAGATTAAGCAAAATAAATAATCCACATTTAAAATATTTTTATTTTCTTGACACCTTGAATAACAGAAGAAAGAAAATATGAAGAAACCTACTGCAAATGTGAAATGGCCGAATGACTATACGCAGCCATCTTTTCCTGACCACCTTTTCCTGGACATCTACGCAAAACTGTCCTAGAAGGCCTAAACCAAGTTTTAGCTTTGGTACATAACTCCACAGTCACATAATAATCATGTTTGGAATGAGGCCTCACTCATAATCCCACCTAGAACCTGGAGGACAGCAGAATAAAATGAAAAGAAACTTCAACTGGCTCCGTAAGCAGCCAGCTCTGGTCTCTGGTTCCCGGTATGTTGGGCTCCACAGTGCACAAATATGCGCTGGCTGCTTCCAGCCCACGTTACCTCCAGAAGCATTTGCTACCATTCAGATTTACACCACTGTCGATAATTCCTCGCAGACCTGAACCAATTCTGCATAGAGAATTACTGCTGCAAAAGTACAGAGGATAATTTATCTCTATGTAAATCAAAGATAAAGGTAACGCACAGCTGACCACATGCTGTTTTGTTGAGAAGCCAACTGCTCAATAAGCACTGAGTACGAAGGACTCTGCTTCAAAGAGCTCTCAGTCTAAGCATAAAGCAAGTGACAAAGATTGACAGAATGAGACACTGAATTGGTAAAGTACGAATAAAGTAGTCGTTCACATTAAGATGCTCAACAATGCATGAGTGCCAGGTATTTGGAGACATCAAGAAAATGTAAAGACTAATTCAAAGAGTACGTCAGAAAGGGTGAAAACTTAAAGACCAACTCAAGAAGTATGTCAAAGCACAAAAAAAGCTGAAGAAAGCAGAGGCACGCTTGTGAATATACTTAAACACACAACTAACACAATTCACAAAGAGGGGGTAGCATGTCACAATTTGACAGCATGAGACAATATGCAGTGGGTGGGAAATGGTCAAGTATCTCACAAGCTAAAACTATCAGCTGCAGCTCAAAATGTTGGTGAAAGGGTCAGAAACTATACAGATGCCACAACACAGCAAGTGTGATTAAGGAAGGGTCTCTGAAAAGAGAAACTACATGAAATAAACTTGTTTGCACAAGTCAGGTGACTGCAACTACTCTCCTTGTCCTGACAAGAGATAACCTTAAGATACCTATTCCATGCATAAGTGAAACTATTAGAAATACAAATCAAGTATCTGCAAAATTAAACACTGACATTTTCTTCTCTCTAGCTAGGGAACTGATTTCAAGTGTATCACAGAAGATTTCTTAATGTTTTCCTTCCAGTTAAATTACATGAAAACACCTTGCAGAATGTAACAAAAAATTCCTTCTTAGCTATTTCAAATCAAAGAGGGGGAAAGACAGACAAGTTACCTCTTTCCAGTTACGTCTGCTGCCAGAACTGAGAGTCACAAGCAGGTAATATGGTGATGTCTCAAGTACACAGGTTGCAAGACATTTAGATTTTTTTTTTTTAAACACACAAGAAGCCACAACCTTAAAATTCACCTGAAAAACTTATGATACTTGCCCCATGACGGAAAAATCTCACCAAGTACTTATTAAACAAGCTTGTTCTAACAGGGCATACAACATTTTTCAAAACAGGATTCAAATGCCCTCCCCCCAGCTCTCCTCTAACCACAATGGAAACTCTTTCAAGTCTAAGATTTCTTTTCCTAGTTTATGAGGCTTGAAAAATTTTACTAATTTACAAGTTTGAAAAGCTGCTTAAATCATACATTTGACATTCATAATCTATGTTTCTAGTTAAGTGGAGCTAAATGTTACTGTGATTAATTGAAGAAAATAGCAAAATAAAAATTTAAAACCACCGCAAACTTAAACACTTTAACAAAAGTCCCTAAAGTATCTGTTTATGAAAGTTATTTTGAAAGCTCTTTAGAAGTTGTATCTCACAATTATACTTTATTTTTAAACTTAAGTAAAAGTTGCAAACAGTTAGGAAATCAAAAAACATGGACTGCAAGCTCACTTAAGACTTCTAGGGACAGTTTTAAGTAGAATCTATAAAAGGAAGAACTAATGATTCAGGAAATGCAACTCCCACTGTAAGGTCAGGAAACGGATTATGTTGTTCCCAGTTTGAATGCTGAGATTATGTTCATTGTTCCAAGGGATAGCTACATGACTGTGAGGTCTCATATGGGAAAATTATTTCCCAATTTCCATTGCACAAACATATTAGCATATCTTATTTGAACAACAAACAAAATCTTATTGTTTAAAATCAAGGCAAAATTTTCACTAGAAATTGTCCATTTTATCCTGGAGGCAACAATGTTAAACATTTGCACATTTTATAACAGCCACACATTTTCTCATGGCTATATTAATTCTAATATATCCCCATGGAAGTCATGCTTAATACTTGCAGAATCCAATACACAGAGCTTCTCCTTGGTACCAGAGAAGTGCTAAAAAGCTCTTGAACTCAGTAAAACTCTTTCCTTTGTTCTCTCCATCCCCCCAAAAAAGGATTTTTCTTTGTTACAGCAGCTATTCACAAAACTTCTCCAGAAGTTCGTAAATTATAACACAAATGAGTTACAGCAACTGCAGCTCAACCAAAGCTTTGTGCAAAGACAGAATTTATATTCTTTTGTTTATAGCTTCGCTATCCTTTGGATGCTTTGAAAAGGCTGCTACAAACAGCATTTCTCTTCCATTCTTTTGCTTATCAATGGCTTCTTCAGGTTCTGACAAAGGCTCTGGTAAACCTAGCTGCAGGACTAACGTTTTCACCATCAGTTCTTACCTTTTTCCCTCTACTAGAGGCAGAGCGCAAAGAAGCAGAAAACAACATGTTAAAAATCATAACCGGATGCATTTAGCTTAAACTGCTGAAGTACTTAAGTACCTTCACCACAAGGGAGGGAAGTAAACAGGGCAGACAGGGGAGAAGACAGGACAAATAGCTTGGACAATATCACACTGCTGTAGCTCTTCACTTGAGCACGTGGGAAGAACATTTGCAAGTACTCTAACATCCAAGAAAATATATCCTGAGCTTCCCAAAAACCTCATCTCTGTAATTCTGAATATTATGGACTGACTGCTAATCACTAAACCTTTGTATCCTAGCCAATTCGTCATTATAGAAGTGATGTGAATTAATGACAAACAGATCACTAACTTATCTGCAGCCCCATGGGGATAATAAGAAAATGATGAGGCCACAGTGGACAGTGGTGTTCCTCAGATCTGCTATCAAAGAGCCTGAAACGCTTTTCTGGCCTTGAGGTAAAGAAACAGAAATGTCAAAACACCAAACGAGATAGTTTTTTACTTAGTTCATTAGCTTTTATAACTCTTTTGAATATGAAATATTTTAAAGGAGGATGAATGAGACCCAGGAATGGTTATTTCTCAATTAAGTTCACACTTAATCTTGTCAGTCAGTGACTAGGATGGTCACTACTGTTTTAGTATGAAAGGTGACAACAGCGGTCTCCTGACTCAACAATCTGGCTTTGACATCCTGTATTGAGGAGTTGTGCATGCATTACCTTTCAGCTGAGCATCAAAAGATTTTTTGGATATAATCTCCCACATGAATGCATGCTTCTCTAGCCTCTGCCCTCTTTCATGCTGCCAATTATTCTGTATAGCCTCCCCCTCTGCCAGCAAAGTAGTTCAACTTTCCAAAGTTTTTGCCATGAGTAACTGTTGTCCATCACTTTCATTTTATGTTGTTACAGCCAAAGCTACCATAGAACAACACAGAAGGAATGTGAATGTTAACAATATCATGCCTCGTGTCTATCACAATATATATATATAAATCACAATATATATATATTATATTATATATTATATATATATAATATATAACAATATCGTGTCTCTTATTCCGAAACATTCTATGAGCCAGTGATACTAGTTTTGCGTCAGAATGGCTAGTTAATTTAGACACCATGTCAAGCATACACTTACCAAAAAAATTTTTCCATATCAGCTAAGTGTTGAATTCCATTCAACTGTGGTGTATGAACTTCCTGTTCTTCTCTTAAATGTGTGTGGCACCTGAGATTTTTCCATCGCAGTCTTGGTAATTTCCACATCAGCACACATTAAGCCTCAGTACTACCACAGAACTCCAGGATAACCCACTTCATCTTTTCCTGTGCTATCAATGGCCTCTAGTGCTACTGTGTATTACCACTGAGTATTTCAGTTGGAAGAAACCTTTCAATCCAACTGCTTGACCACAACTTAAAGCATGTTATTAACAGCATGAAATGCCTTCCAATTATTGACACTTCACTTATAATTCCCACAGTTGATTTCTCAGTAATCTCTTACAGGGGACACTGACAAGCAACTCTTCAGTCTTTTAACCAGAGTAAAAATTAAATATCCTACTAGACAAATAATTATATTTACTAAAGATGCTGTCTTGCCTTATCCTAAATTTACAATTTTCCATTTTCATATTTCACTTTCTGTACATTTTAAGTTCCTACTGAATCAGTAGGGCTAAAGCTACATTGTCTTCACAAAAAAAAAAACCAGTTTATCTTGTTGTATTTACCTACAACACTTTTTTATTACTTTGGTATTTTCTTACATTCTTTGACTGCACTATGACATGCCAAAATCTATGTAAAATCCCCAATTTTAAGATATGCTTAGATAATGTACGTTGAATCAAAGATTTCAATATCTTCCTTTCTACTTCTTGTATATATATCTATATATATATTCTGTGCAACTGGCTCTAGGTGGTCCCGATTGAGCAGGGTGGTTGGACCTGATGACTTCACAGGACTGCTCCAACCTCAACCATTCTGTGATATTTACCTACTATATCTGCTTCTATTTTCCTTACAATTTTTATCTAAATGCATTTTTTTAAAAAATATCTGTCTTTCATATTATAATCTACAGAGATTGTCTACCCAATACTCACAGAGTATAATTGGAACTAAACTCCTTCCACAGTTTGCATAAATTTAGATTTTAGAAAACTCATTTCTTTAGTACTTCTAACTCTAGAAGTCTGTTCTTTAAAAAAAAGCAGAACAGTAACCTCTGCCATCACAAAATCCCCCAAAACACTTGTACACAGAGAACACTCAAATCAAAGCACTGAAATGGAGAAGTCTCCTGATCTGTACTTGATTTCTGTTAGTTCACACTGCTAAGGAAGAATGGGAGAAGTGAAAAATGTCAGAACATAAAGGCAGTACTGATTACAGTAAGTTGGAAAACACTGTTTTCACACGGGAAACAATGTACAGCAAAGCAAGAGTAGTTTCCCCTTCACTAAATCTTCATAATGTGTAAAACTATTGAAGCACTTAAAAATAAGAGTAGTTCCTTTGCATTCCCAGTTCAAGTTACTAGAAAACACGTATGAGGTTCATAACATCTACCTGCTGGAGGAATTCAGAAATATTTTGATGGACCTAACTGGATTAAACAAAGCTGCTGATTAAGACATGGCTCTGGTTCCCACTGGGGATGGAAAGCAGGTGGCAGAAGAGAGATGTAACTGTTACTCAGCATTTACTTATCTGTGAATAATTTTATCTACATGATTTATCAGCCTTGGGTAATGCTTGTGAAAACCAGCACCGTTGCCTGTATAACAGACTAAACACTGGCAAGGAAAAACCCATCATTTTCATGCTCAGGTAGTGTGTCCAAGTGGACAAGCAGAATATCATAGAATTTTATATTTACAAAACTGCTTTACAGTTTCTGTGTAAGAGTAATACAGAATGTGACAGAGCATGAAGCAGGATGTCAGAGGAAAAGATTTTTCATTGTGCTATGTAGATCAATGTAAGAGGAAGAAAAAAGTAAAAGAATAAAACGACAAGAAAATGCCAAAAAAATGAAAAAAATGAAAAAAAAAGAGAAAAAAACCCAGACATAACAGATAATCCTGCTTTAAAGGTCAGCAAATTTTGTTTATTCACATTTGCTCCTATATTTACCACATTTTTTGAACACACTCCATAAATCCTTGGGCTAGGGAAGGTGCAAAAATTTCCTCAGGGACTTAAGTGTGGCACATTGTAAGAGTCCTAGGGAAAAAAAGCAACTTCTATCTGAAATTCAGAATGAAGTTTTTAAAGAAAAAATTAGGAAGCTGTATCTATTAAGCATTTGAGAGTAAAAGCTTAAAACAGGATTTTTTTTTTCTTCTAGGTTATAATATGCAACAGGAGAAAGTTTGATCTAAAGTTAATTCTACTACTTCTGTTTTACCTGAACAGACTTTTTTTACCTGCAAGCGTAACAAGATTGTGTGCTAAATCCATATTACTTCTCATAAAGCCTACCAGAAGTTAGTCCCTTTTCAAACTAAATCAATTGCTTTGCATAAATTCAAATCTAACGACTTGATGTATTCTGATAAGAAAACAGGTATTCACAAAAATAGGAAATGTTTATATAAGTTAAATGAATAGTTCAAACTGAACATTTCAAAACCATTTTATGCAGTTTCATTTATAATTGCTTTAACAAAATTAACTGTAAGTGTTAGAGTTTGGGTTACTCCAGGCTTTGAAAAACTAACAAGCCACACATATCTTTCTTAAAGATGTGGATTCAACACAAAACACAGGAACTGCTTCAATGAAAAAAAACAACCTACGTACCAAATGATCTATATGAATGCTACCTCCAGCGGGCCAGCAGTGTTTGCTGGAGTAGGCACTCAGCGGCACTCCAACCTGCCTCTGGAAGCAATACCCAGCTGTGGCATTACCCTGACAACATCCACTATGGGGTACCTGGGCACTGGAAGCACTTGACACAGCAGTTGCAGGATGGTATGAAGAGTGTTTCCACCTAAATTGGGCCCTGATGTTGCTCCAACTACTGTTCAAGTTGGGACAACCCCTATTCCAACCCCACTGGCTTCCTAACCAATGTTCACATGCATCATTCCTCTGGTCTCCTGCCAGGCCACTTCATTCATGCCTAGGAAGACACATGAAATGCTCAGTACACACAGAAACCTAAAAAGTCTTGATAACATAAAAGCATATTTTAAAATATGCAGCTCTTTTAATTAGGATTTTTAAAAAGTCCAAGCTATGTAAGAACAATATTAATTGCAAAAATGTTTATTGATTTAAACTTTAAAATTGAAATACCATTACCAAAATAAGCCTCTAGGAGAAATAAAGTACCACAGGTTTTTTTACAATATATTAATATATGTCAGAGTGCATATATTATAAATGCTTGCCCACATTATTTCCTCGCTAAAAACAGTCAAGATATGATTTTGACTTATAATGGCAGAAGTTTCTTTTACAGTATTACTCAGCATGATGTGTAAAACCACTAATTCTGTCATACTGCTTTGTCTGACTTTATACATTTGTAGACTATGTAACAAAGTAGCACAGAAAACTAACTACGCTATCTGAACTCCACCTCATTCTTAGAGGCCAGTCTCAGTTTTTCTTTTGGATGTGTTAAGCTGTGGAAGATTCTAACACAGTAATTGACATGAAGCTTCTCTATCGCACATAACAGTATGTTTTGGGGTTTTCACAAAATAAAGATTTTGGGTTCAGATTAAAATGAAGTTTACCAACTTCGCTTGAAACAAGTATAAAGGGCCACATCAAAAATCCTTCTCCGATATTGACAAAATCCTCTGCAGGAAAAAATACCTGCCCCCAAACACATAATGATCTCCACACATTCTTAATCTACCGTAACTGACCTATTATCATCAATCTTTTAGTATATAAATGGACATATATAAAACCCAAAATACCCCCTACAATCTTAACTAAGTACTTTTTGAGGGGAAAAAACATGAAAATTAATTTTCAAGTTGAAGAAATGTCTCACTTCTCATGCTAAACAAAAGTGTTAAACCCAAACAGTAAAACTGACATATATAGAAAGAAATTTAATTAGAACAGAACACTCAGTTCTGAAGTTGTAGACAAAAGAAACCACAGTTGTCTAATCGTTCTACACAATTCTATCTTTTTCATCTGGCCTTATCGACTACTGAATGTCCAATCTTTAGGGAGACATATAAATAAGATACATGGTAAGAGGATTTTTTTTTTTTTATATACTATCAACCAATCTTGGGTTTGAGTAACACATATGACCTAAAGCTACTTTGTCTTATTATAACTGTTACTGTAAATATTTGCTTATTGTCAAAATAACCTACTAACATCAGTTTTGCAACTTCTTCAAGACTACGTGACTAATTCATCATTGTAGTATGCCTAGAAGTTCAAGCAATATATATCGTAATAAACAGCAAGATACTTGAAAAGTATGAGTCAAAACAGACTTGTTATTTTTAGCTCAACTACACAGTCATCTCCAGGGGGTCTAGTTTTCTATTTGATCAATAAGCACATGTAAAGACTTACGGAACTAAACAGGCCAACCCAGATGTTAAAAATTCACTTCCCCTTGGAAGAGATTTCTGAACAAATTTTGTATGAAACTTCAGACCAGCCACACAAAGGAAAAACGTATATAGCTAGTTCAACACATCACTCGCAATTCTTCCTCAAAATAACATGGATGAAATCTCAGAGCAAAGTTATGAACATAGGTCTGACAACCTTTATTTCCATGAGGATTTCCATGCTGAGAGCTTTATAATGGAAAGACTGACAACGAGACCTACTACCCGAGAGTTTTGCCAACACCTCAACAGCACTGATGAAACAAGAGAGAACCTATCTTAAAATTCTATGACAAATTAAAATTGGAAATAATCAAAATTACAAAATGTATACAAGATTACTTAGTCCGATGTACATACATAAATATATGTTGCAAAAATCTGCCTGTTAGAAAGGCTGCAGATGAGGTATTTAGCAGAGGACTGAGGATCATGTCACCACTCTAAAGTTAGTGGAAATAGATGCATATACAGAACAGCCACTAAAAAAAGTCAAACGTGGATTATTACAGAGATACTTTTGTTACATTTCAGAGTTTTACATTTCTTCCTCTACTCCCAAGATGGTCATCATAACCTCTTCAGACATATTTTTTTCTACTATCTACAACTGTTCTTAAATAGCCATCTTTAGAAAAAAATCTGTTAACCAATAATGAAATATAATCTTTAAAGATATTGCTAGACATGACATCTGGTCTTTATTTGTAAGCTAAACATTTCACATACCAGCTTGAAGAGTTCTTGCCTACCATTCTAAAAACCACAGCAGGTATTCTGAGTGGGATTCAAACTAAATCCTGCTATAAAGTTTTGGTATGCAAGCCGTTACTAAAAAATAAATTTCATACAACTTGTTTGAAATTACACCCAAGCATCTAGAACTATGTTTACATGTGTTGATGTAATTTAAAACTTCTACTACATGACTGTGAAGTGCCTCCAACTTCATTATAAGAAGCACCATGTAACTGGTATTTGTTGTTACAGGAAGAGAAAACAAGCTTTTAAACGCAAGACTTCTTGTCTGAGACAAGAGCCTGGGCACTGGCTTTGTGACAACATTGGAATGGTTGCATTGTGTGGAATAATTAAGACAACAGCCATGTTATGGGTGGGGAAAATTCACATTAAACGAGGCAAGCATTTTTAACTAAATTTACTGAAGAGAAAGAAGATTGATAACTCTCTCACATACCTATACATAAAACACACACAATGTAAAGTAATTATAAAACTTGTCTACTCTATGTAGTGTAGTTCTATGTAGACACGTAGAGGTTTATATTGTTTGCTTTGCAGAGTTTCTACTAGAAACTTTTTTAAAGAAAATACAGTGTACAGAAGATTCCCAACACAGAAAAAATTTAACATTCAAGAGAATTTAGGTTTCTTTTTACTGCTATGGACAGTGAGTTTTTATATAATTCCACATTCAAAAAGCATGAAGACATACAAGCAGGAATTCAAATCATCTACTGGATTACTTGCCTCTGTGTATAAAAACTTGGTCTAATCATTTTGGGGTTTTAGAAACCACTGTACAAAGAAAAAAAAAAGATGAAGTTATCAAGGAGAATCCTTTTAGAAAATTCTATATATTCCAATTATCCAATGCACACTCACATATCATTAAATCAATGGGGAAAAATATCTAGAAGTGAACTAGAAAGTGCAGTTGAAAATCAGATCTAGTTAACAGTATTCAACAAGCTGATGTCCTGTTAGCTGACTTGCCCCAAACACCTGCAATATCTGGCCCAATGAGAACACTGCAAAGAAACACTTGAGCATGCAAATCTTGAGGAAAAAATGTACATAAGGCTTTCGACACGCACTACAATCCTATAGAAGATTTAATATATACTGCCACAGTAAGAGGTATATTCTCATCAAAAACCAGGCGAGTCCAGCTTTTTCAGCCAACTGCTTCTTGCACTATTAGCTCAATCATGATACCAGATACGATTATAATTGCCTCAGCACTGTGTCAATATCCCTAACGTTGAAGAAAAACATTAGGTACTGTAGAAAAAAAGTGCCATTCTGTATTAATGCAGAAAAAACACTATTCAAATAACATGGACTTTCTTACGTGTAATATCCCCATAATAAACTGCAAAATCTGCATTATCAAGCAATTTCTCACATGCATTTGCCTACTAACCATTTTGCTGGGACAAATTCCAAATTTTCAACTCTCTGAACACTTCAGAATACTGTCAGGTGATTTAGTGTCATTTCTACACATATAACCCAAACTACACCACCACTAAATTATCATTTCCCTTTTTATTCGAGTTTCCTTCTCCCGCCTACCTAACATATTTATATTTGCATTGACACAAATTGAGTTGTAGACCAGAGAAAGGTAGACAGTAATTCTCTGATCTTCTCAACAAAACTGCGACTGTTGTTAACATTTGGTTTTAAACCTAGACATAACTAAATATAACAAAACGCTACATTTTAGATGTAAAAATGGTAACACGGGGTAATATTTATATTTTAAACGCATTCATATTCCACATACCTGAAAAGCTATACCATCACCTCACGGTAACTAAAAAGGCTTGATCTCTCAGTTGAGATGCAACAAAGACTTCAGTAAAAGAGAAACCAAAATAAATCTGAAAGTATTTTGTTAGCACACAGCATATAAGCGACAATTAGGCGATATAGGAAGTTTTACCGATTCTCATTTGCAATGACCTATATAGCTCACACACGCCTACATAACTCAGAAAAAAGCATCCCGAAATCAGCTGATACAACCTCTTTATCACATCACATATAAAACATGCTAACATTCTGGTGTTAAGTCATCTTGCTTCCAACATTAAGCCAGAAGAATATAAAGCTTCCCGAGTATATTAATTTTCTCTCAAGGAATTAAGAGTCTGAGGTTATGAAATATACGAAAGAGAACAATGCGAAAAAAAATATCTTTGCATAATAACTGCCAAGGAGATTAAAAACCAAACTGTTAGTTGCGAGCACGATCCACTCAGGGCAGCTGGCATTTTTCTCAACTTTTTGTTATTGTAGTCTGCGCAGACACGTTTGAAGAAAAATTAAAACCTAACACTTCATTGTGTGGTATCAACTACCAAAAGCATTTGGCCTTCTCGCTTCACCCTCAGAAAGCAGACATTATCTTTAAGAGCACTAAAAATAAAATGATACAAGTTTTCACGCTGTCGGTGCATTTAAACAAAGCCCATTTTATCCCAATTCCGCACGCAGGCAATTGTCCGTGGGGCTGCCGAAGCGACGCCCCCACGTCCCCGGCTCCCCCGGCGCCTCGCAGCACTTCGCGGCACCGAAGCCTATTGTAACACCCAGCGCTGCGTCCGCCCCCCCCACGCCTGCCCCAAACTCCCTCGCCCTCACGCGTGTACGCGCCTCTCCCCCCACCTGAGCCCCCGACCGCCTCTGAGGGCCCTGTCGCGTCCCCCCCCGGGCTCCTCTCAGGCCACAACTTCGCCCCCCAAGCGCCGCTGGGACGGGAACTGCTCCCCGAGCCCCCGTTCCCCTCGGCTCGCCGAGAGCACAATGCCGCCCTCCCCTCAGCATCGCCGCCGCCCGCCCCCCTCACACCGCCGCCGCCTCCCCTCACGGCGCTCCCTCCCCACCTCGGCGCCGCTCCCCGGCGAGCCGGGAGGACACAAAGGCGGCGAGGCGCGGGCGGCCGCCGAGCAGGCCCCGCGCCGCCCGGTGACCTGCCACAACATGGCCCCCTCCCGCCCTCCTTCTCCCCTCCCTCTCCTCTCCCCTCCCCTCCCTCGGCGCGCAGCCGAGGCCGGAGACAAAAGGGGGCTGGAGGAAGGGGGGCCCGCCCGCCCGCTCCGCCCGCCCGCGGCCTAGCCAGCGCGGCCCCGGCCCCCGAGGATACTCACGGGCTGGCTGGCGGCGCTGCTCGCTGCGATGGAGCCGGAGCGGGCCCTGGGACACCCCTGCCCGCCCGCCGGCCCGCCGCCCCCCTCCTCCCCCTCCTCCTCCCCCTCCTCCTCCTCCTCCTCCTCCTCCCTCTCGGCGCCTCTCCTTCCTGCCTCCCCTCCCCCCCTTCGGCCGCGAGGGGCTCACAACAACATGGCGGGAGGGCGAGCCCGGCGCGCACGGAGGGAGAGGGACAGCGAGAGCGCGGCAAACCTCCCCCCGCCGCCGCCGCCGCTCGCCCCTGCCGCCGCCACCGCGCACGCGCGCCCCAGCCCGGGAGGAGGCAGCGCCGAGAGGGAGGCGGCGGCCCCCAGCCCCTTCCGCCGCGCACCGCGCATGCGCGTACGCCAGGCGCGCGCCCGCCCGCCCTCCTCCCGCCGCCCCTCAGCGCGGCCGCGCCGGGCGGGCACCGGGAGCCGGGGCCGTTCCCTTCCGCTCCCGCCAAACGAGCCGGTCGAGACAGGGCTTTTGCGGGTTTTTCTTTATTTTCATTTTTCGCTTTCGGGCAGGGGGGGTGGCGGCGGCGGAAGGCGGTGCCTGCCCGAAGGCCTGGGGTTAGGAGACAAAGGGGAAGGCGAGGCCCGTTTTTAGGGGTGCGCGGTGGCTCCTGGAGGCCTCGCTCCCAGCGCCGCCCGCGGAGCAGGTTACCGCGTTTTTACAATAGCGCATCACCGTAGTTATTAATTAACCGCTGTGCCGATAGTTGCTGCGTGATGATGTCGGGAAAAGAGTCAATTATTTCCTTCTCTCGAGAGGGTTAAATATAGGATCTCTGATAGAGCTGGGTGGTTGCTGTTCGTAAATACGATGCTGGATGCTAGTAAACACTGCTAGTGGTATTCAGTAGCCTCACTCAGTACAGGCATAAATTCTTGTTTAGCAGCCCTTGAAAAAGAGGGAGCTCTGCCTGTCAGTGACATTTTAAACGATGGATTTTGCAAGAAAATCCGCTATTTTGCCTTTTTACCCGTTCTCAGCAATCTGGTTAGTGTGCTCCATTTCGGAAAATGGCAGTCAGATGCCATTCGCAGAGCAAACCTTCAGACGAAACCCGGGTATCAGTCCTTTATCGGGAGGCTGTTCAAAACACTGCTACGGGCCGTCTTTTCTGTAGGCAGAAAGGCAGCAGGCTCTGCCAGTCCCAGGGGCTCGTTCGGGGTATGGCAGGGCGAGAGCAGGCACGTTAGGGTGCAGGAACACCACGGGTATGGGTGCTACCGCTGGCGGCGGCAGTTGTGGGGATGCTGGACGACCAACTGTGTCCTTAAAAATAGAGATGTCTTGAAGGAAAAACCCTCACAGTATTTATAGATGTGGCTAAAAACATGAAAGTTCTCAGCTCCTGATAAAGATAGAAACATTTTCACAAGAAATTAAAATTATTTCTTCAGCTTAATACTAGTCAGCTGAGTACCCAGATGTATGCAGTCTGCTGCTGCTGGTGTGGCTAATGCCTGTGATCTTGTGTCGTGTCCCACGGCCACCTTTGGGCTATCTCCAGGGCTGAAAAGCCAATTTCTTTGGTTACTTGAAGAGAGGCCTCTAAGTCACGGCCTCCAAGTCAGCCCTTCCCTTCCTGCAGACTGGCTGGGACTGAAGGAAACCCTGGTACGCTCTTGGCATCCCGAACACTTAGAGCCGCTGGTCTATGTTAACACCAGCTCTCCAGCTCAGACCTTTCTGGGGACCCTATTAGTCCTGGATAATTCTGATCAATGTTTGTATAAAGCATTAAATGTTGAAGAAAAACTCAAGATGCATTTGGTAAGCGTTAAGCTTGAACAACTTCCACATCAGTCTGCTTCCCAGTACTGAAAAACCCAACCTGATCACAAAGCAGAAAAATATTTCAGTGCAATCAGTTTGGGATTTGATCTCAGAAATACAATTACTTGGTTACCTTCTAAAGTATTTTTCTAAAAAAAAGAAAAACCAAACAAATTCCACCACCACACACCTCACAATTTAATAATGGCATTGAAGTTTTTGACTCACGCTAAAATAGTTCAAGAAGAGCCTTTCTCTCTTATCTTTGTTTTGCATGAAAACTTTAAAAGTACTTAAACTTTATATAGTTTAACTTTGTATCACTGCATTACAAAATGCTTTTCCTAGCTATTCCTATTTTTAAGGAGGTGTTAACAGCTGACTGGGGTCTGCTTACCCTTCAAATGTTTCAGATGAACTCCATTAACACAGTTATACTTTTTTTTTTTTTCCATGAATAAGCATCCTCAATGAAAAACACTAAACAAATATACAGTCCACAGTTTAGAAAAGCAGCCAAGGATATGGAAAGCCTTGGATGTTCCACAGTCTACCTATGCGACCTTGGGCAAGATACTTAACTGAAGAGCACTCACCGAAATTGAAAGCTGCAGTCCTAACCATCCACACTCAGCTAGTGTCTAATCCTGAAGATGTCTACATTTTCTAAAGCTGCAAACTTCAGGACCTAAAACTCTGGACATGAACAAAATTTGTCCAGCTGTCGTGACATCCACGTCCCCCAGCAGTTTTGACAGACTGCTGTTAGATCTAGCAGGATAGCAGATAGCTCACCTGTATTAATTAAAACCAAGGTATTCCTTCATGGAAATTAAACAACTAGATGTAGTAGATCTTCTCAAATCATCTCCAGAAAAGACGCACGTCCCTGCAAAAGCTTGCAGTCTTTTAAAGTGTAACACCTTACACTCCGAGGACTGAGGAGCACCTTGCCTTTGCTCAAGATTCACAGGTCTGACTTCCTTAGAGAGTCCCGAAAACCAGCAGACTACTTTGGCTGCCCTCTGCTGCAGCTGGGCTGTTCTGCAGGGAAGAATTCAAGATCCTCCTCTCAGATCTTCTACTTAATGGCCTTGCTGGCCTTGCAGTCATAGAATCATAGAATGGTTTGTGTTGGAAAGGAACCTTAGTGATCCTAGAGTCCAACCCCCAAGTCTAACTAAACCCAGTGTAATCCCCAGTCTAACTACCATCTTACTGCTTAAAAAGAGCAGTCATAAATGGTTGAGCCTCTCTCAGCTCTCTGAATACTACCTTCACAGCAGGACAGCACTGCAGCTCAGAAGCAGTTGAAGCCATCAGTCCATGTTCCCTGGATTGGTGGTTTATATCCTTAGCATGTCCCTTGTTAGCTACATCTGTACGATGTGCTGATCTGGATGTATGTTTCATGCACTTACAGGGACAGATCCCTTTCTGAAGTTATTAATTTTCCCACATACTGCGTAGCAAATCTAGGCACCCACTGCACAAGTCTGGATTCCGATTTGTCAACAGACATACAATTAATTGATTAAAAAATCAATGAGTCTGAAATACTACATTCACAAGACTTGCTGCTAAATGCATTGCTATAGGAATGTTGGTATTTCATCTTTTAGGCCAGCAGAGACCATAATGCATAGGAGACCCAGCAGGCCAAGCATCCCCTTTGGCTAGCCTCTCCCCAGGGCCTCAGAGAAATGTGCTTACAATCCACAGACTCTTCATACAGAGTGACTTTTCCCATCCACGCATCCTTTTGCGCCACCATTGCTTCTCAAACACAGCCTTTCCTTGCCATAACCATTCACATGCTAACTCAGGGTTGACTCTTCTGTTCTATTGCTTTTGACGATGTAACCTGTTCATTAACTCTGCTCCTGCTGCATCTTGTTGTACTGATACTGTTGCCTCAATTCCTACAAGCTTCACAGTCTCTCTTCCAGTACAGAAACATTTGGCCTACAGTATGCAACTGCATCCATTATCCAATTTTAATGTTTAAAGCTACGCATCTTTAAGCTTTTTTCCCATGTGTGGGAAGAACTCTTGTAAGTTACCTTAGCATCCATCAAATTTCCCATTTAACACAAATGCCAATGGTTAAAAAATGCCTTCCTTTAGCATAATTCCTGTAAACCCATTTGACAACAGCTCATCGCTCAGTGTGCTGAAAAGCCCAGTCTAATCTGTTGCTCAAAACTGTTTCCAAATTTCCATTTGTTTCCCCACCTGTCTGTGCAATGGAAGGAAGACTCGTCTATTCTGACTAGCTAGAAACTGGTATAATGTACTAAGATAGTGCAAATGAGCACAATTCAGTTTAGGACCAACAGAAAATTCACAGCTGAATTCTAATAAATTTTGTCACTAACCCCATTTTTGGACTCACTCATTACTACACTACTGTTCTAAAATGCAGGGATGCTGACTTGCCATTCAGTTACACAGTCATTGCTCCTGTAGACTTGCCATTCAGTTACACGGTCATTGCTCCTGTAGACTTGATCAACTTTTCTGCAGAAGCTGTTCTGCAAGAAGTTTAAAGGAAATGCACGAGAGAAGGCATCGGTGAATGGAGTGTGCAGCCCTCTAGCATAGATTTTCCTGAACTTGTCCCAGGAAAGAAGTGTCTCTCATGGAAGTGCTTTGCTAAGTAAGTCTATGCTAAAATGTCTGAGAAGGTATGTTTATACCTCAGCCAATTATGAGGGGGTGAATGACTCAGGGACAAAAGGTGTCTTGCCAGTGAAACAAGCTTCATAAACATACCTCAGAGTCACAACCACCAGAGACAGTCATTGTAACACAACAAGAGTAACTAATGACATCACTTCAGGTACATGAATGTGTATAGCCTTGTAGTGGCAAAGCCAGAGATAACACCAGTTGATTTTTAGATTCACATTCACTTTGTTCACAACAGAGTGGCTACCAATGCTTATCTTAAGAAAAAAGCATAGAATTATACTTTTCTTTCCAGTGGAGAATTAAGTTCCAGGAACACTTCATGCTGAATGCAGTCTGTGGCTCTTAGAACTGAAGATCGCATATTATACTCAGTACAAAGAATGAAACCTCAGAGATGAACATCAAATTGAGTCTCACTCATTTCATATATTAAGCAGTAATGAGTAAACACTCTAATTTCCAGAAAGAGAAAACAGTTCAAAGAAATATCCCAGGCAATGGAAGAGATCCCAAGAGCTGTGAATAAGAGGCAATATTTTTTTTGCACACTTAGAACAAGATAGTTCAGCAATATCAGACCAAGGAAGAGTGGGAAGAATGCATTGGGGTTTTTTTCTCTCCTAAGGAAAAGCACTCTAAAAATCCTAAAAGCATATCCATACGTTTTAATTTTGTGGTGTAAAGTCTCACCAACTTAACTTGCATGAACTAGAAAGTCTCTGTATCTTCAAAAATGAGATGCCATAGCACAGAGGATAAACTAGAAGAAAGATCTGCAACAGTAATTTGGCTTATACATTTCCTCTTGTCTTAGGTTCTTCAACACCATTCTGCCTATTGTCGAATCAAATACTGATCCTTCCAGCTGCAGTAGATTCTTCTGACAGGGCTTTGAACAAGCAGCCCAATACCAAGTGGACTTTGCTTAGGGTGACATTGGACATCTGTGGTCATCTCTGCTTTTGTGGTGTGATTACTAGACTATATGTTTTTCTTCTATCTTAACCATACCTGAAGCTCCCCAGAATTTCCTGTTCTTACAGTGTCAAGGGGGCTGACCACAAGCAACAAGATACATCTACATGCCCGGACACATCATCTGAAAACCAAAATGCAGCACAGCTGTGTTAGATCGGAGATAGCCAGGACCCCCGTTCTGACTCACCATTATAGCATGAAGACATACCCACTGGCCCCCATTTCCACGTAGAGAACCCAAACCTTATTCTATGCCAAACATGCCTTCAGAGCAACAAGGCATAGCTCAGTGAGTATACAATGCCAGAGAGATACTCGGGAAGGGAAATCCTAGCATGCTTCCTGAGTGCATAAACAAAATGGTTGAGCACTGTAATACTGAAAAGTAGGTGTCAATGTTATGCATGTATTGCATAAAGTATTGCATAAATAGCGACAGTGTCTTCATACATATGTGGGCTTACCTTTAATTATATCTGCAGGTTTTAGAGACTTCTGAAGTACTTCTGTTTCTAATGTATCCCTCTTCCTAGGCAGTTAGTCAAATACAGAACAAAACAAAAAATTCATTGAGCTGAAATAATGTATTTTTTATTATTGTAAAATCCAAGTTCTCTTTGTGAGACAGCTCTCCCTCTCTTTCAGCACAGGACCCCTGTCTTCAGCTGATCTCCTATCAGGGCCTAACAGCTGTTAGTGTATCCGCACCCCCCAGTGCTGCGGTGGGGGCCCAAGGGTGAGCCTGCATCTGTCCCAGAAAATGCAAAAGGCAGAGGGAGAAGGAAGACCAGCACTTTGTTTTTCTGCAGGAGCTGCTGGAGGATGAACCCACCACCCACCCAGCTATATCTTTGCTGTTCCTGTAACACTGTGAGCAAAGAGCTTTGCAAGTGGGAAGCAGAGAATAGCTGTTCAAATAATCAATTCCCATTTCCCTGGCACAGGAAAAGTAGGCACCAGACCACACCCCGCAGCCTGCGGCTTGCTTTGCTTACTGGCTTGAGCTGGCTCCAGATGGAAATCCAGTTCAGCTGGAAAACTTCTTCCCTCATAATACATCCTGTTGGACTGCAAAACAGGAAGTTTATGTGTGTAAATAAGAGTGCCTTTCCACTCATTTTGGCTAAGGGCTAAGAGTTAGAAGACAACATCTGTAGATTCATCCAATTTGCATTCAATAGAACAGTGCTACTTCAGAGTAATTCTTGGGCCTCCTCATTACATCATGAATTTATCAGCTGACTGCATCACTGACGAGGGCAATTAGGAAGCTATGATCTGGGACCAGAAGGAGTCCCCCAAGTCTTTAAGTACGATTCTTTTCTTCATAAAATCTCAATTGAAAATTTAACAAATGGAATTAAACTCTGGTCCCCATTTCCCACACATACTTCCCCTGGAAGGCCAAGAAAAGATGTATAATCCATTTCGTGTTCCTTTTATTCATAACTATTTATAACTTTAACCAAAGCATACAGATGGGAGTAATTACAATCTCAAGACTTCACTATCTTCCCAAGATCATTAGTTTTTCTATTGGTAAGAGTGTACAAGATGAAGCTTTAGCTGCAAAATACATGTTTGTTACAACTTCATAAAGCAGTAGCCAGAGATACGAGTGTCATAACCTATGTGACTTTTCCAGGCAAACATTTTTTTTCCTTGATATTTGGCAGAGTCAAAGAGAGGTTATAATTGAACAGAGTGTTAAAATTAATCCCTTGTCCCAGCTTTTTGAGGAGCTAGACAGTAACTGACACAGAAACAGGCTGAGCCCCCTTGTCCCTGACTAAGCTTATCCCAGAGATAAAACTTCACAGTGCTCCAAGTATGACCCAGAGCCCATTGTACAGCCTATACCTACTCCACAGACAAAATGTTTTGGGCATGGAGGGGCAAAGCCTGATCTCACACTGGCCCTGACTGTGTGCTGAAGCACATCCCACCCCAGCGTGGGGGAAGAGCAGCAGAAGAACGATTGTGCCCCACATGTGTTGACAGCAGTCAGTGTGACGCGGGGATAAGCCTACCCAGCCCCACCCTGCCCTTCATACTGTGACCCAGAGAAAGCAAACTGGCACAGACAGCCCACAAAACTTTCATGAGCTGCTGCAAGCACTGTTACCCTGTTTTTCTTCCTGGTTGTTGTTCTCGGAGTGCTCTTCCTAGTCCACTAGTAGTAGAGCTAGTCCTCTGCTCTGCTACACTACCAAAACTGGATGCTCCCTCCCTTGTGTGATTCAGAAGAAGAAAGGAGGCAGACGGGCAAAGAGCCCTTCAGCCTTTTGGGTTACTGGGAGGAAGATGCTGTTGTGGCAGCAGCAGGACAGGCTGGGGAATGGAGCTGCCTTTTGTGTCACTCCTGGTCTAGGGTTTCATTAAAAAATAGGTATCAGTTTTGGTGAAATCTTTAAGGCATAGAGTTTAGTGCCTTCAGTTACTATGTCCCTTTTTCACCTAAGAAAAACTGGAATGATTTGGGCCAGTATTATTACAATGTTTTTGACAAGAATCCTACAGATGACACTATCTTATAGAACAATACCTAACACAGTAAATGTTAAAGTTATAGGTTGAGCTCTAAGCATGTGTTGTCAAAGTTTGTTTTAAAAATAATAAAACCATTTAGTATTAGTGAAAATATTACGATACATCTACTCATAAATGTGAGAATGCATTTCACTGATTAAACAGAATTTTGGAATTGAAAATATAGCCATGTTTTAATTCTATTTTTAACCTTGCTTGGTAGAAAGTTTTCATGAAAATATTTATTTGTATTCTGGTATTTAAAATGACAGCATTCATTTGATAATGATTCTGCAAAACAGACTTCATATAGGAGAAGATAATCTAATCTTGAATTAAACTTAATAAATAAATGAAACATTAATTCCATAATGTAGAAGGAGTTCTTAAGAGTGCAAATAAATGCAAAGAAATTGTGGAGGCTAATTTAAAATACTGCTAGGTAAAGAAAAAGAAAACAGGACAGGTTTGGAATGCTGTGTATATATACATATATATACACACTGTATATATAGAGCTATAAAATCGGGACATATGGATATAAACAGGAATGAAGGAAGAAATCTGTATAATATTCCCTCAGTGGGTGAAAGAAAATATAGCAATGGCACTTGATACAGTAACTGCTTGCAGTGACAAAATGTGGAATCCTGGAGCCAGCATCAGACTAAGATTGTTGATTTTTAATATGTTCTTTTTTAAAAAAAAATAAGTCCCTGCTCCAGCAGCCTCGGGAATGAACCCTTACACAGATACCCTGAACTTTAAGTCACAACTCTTGACCTTTGCAAGCAAGGGTGGGATGAGTACTCATGAAAGGTGTAATTATTTTCTTTTCAACTGTGGTTCTTACTTTGTGTTATTCCATCCCTATTTTCTATAACAGTTTTTTATTTAAGAGTACACCCACACAGCATATAAGAGTGGGACAGTTACTGCCCTATGCCCAGCTCAGTAGAGCAGCCCAGAGAATGTGTAGTACGATACTAGTATCTTCCTCCTGAATACAGTAAGATAACTAAACAAAATATTCAGTATCTGATTGGTGACCTGTGGGATACCAATACATTTTCACACAGAATATCTGTAAAAGAAAAGCAAATATTTTTTAATAGTTGCAGAGCCAGAATATGCTGAGCCCTTACAGAGCAAGACTGGGGAGCCTGGAGCTCACCTTCTGCGGCCCGGCTGCAGGCTGTCTGCAGACCCAGACAGGAAGCACTAACTCAGTTTATGGTAAATTCTTGTTTTTCAGATTTCCTCTTAATCCCCTGAGCTCAGATCTGCTATTGTAACATGACAGGGAAAGGCAGTTACTGTCCACAATTAAACAAGCTCCAGTTTAGTGATTATTCTTGTTTTAAGCTTGGGGCTGTTATGCATCCTCAGAAATGCTTTATTTTTTTTTCCCCCTGTCCTACTCCCAGTAGCCCAAGCTGGGTTTTTTTGCTTGCTGCAGCTCACACTGGCATTTTTACAATCCCAGCCAGATCTTTGCTGCAAGGCATGCCAGGGGCCCCAGTCCCTTGGGGGCAACCAAGTACTGCTGGCCCCTGGCTGCACAGGGGCTGACAGCACCATGAATGGAGCTGGTGGGTCCAGGTCATCTCCAGCAGGGTGGAGGCCCAAAGCCGCGCTGTTCAGGACTCAGATGTGAGAAGGGCCAGGATGTGCTGGAGAGATAGAGGCTTAGAGTCAAACACTATAGGGCACCCCTTTCCTGGGAACATGTCTCTCAGTGAGTCCTCTTTCACACAGGGCCTCTGGGGGGTGTTTTCAAATTTTTCTTCTGAGCTCAAGACCTATTTCAGAGCTCCACTTTCCTAGCATTTCTTTCCTCCCTCTTTTCAAGCACATATCTCTACTTGTATCTCAAGTGCAGGCACCAAGGTCTGCCTGCAATTGCAGTTCAAAGCCTGCATTTTGGAGGTGAGGGTATTCAATGTGGATTTATGGGTTTCCATGTTCTCAAGTAGAGAAGGCCATCAAACCCAGATGTCCTGGATGAGTTCTCTAACCTTTAGTACCTCTCAAACAACTTGGTGGTTATTTTCTTTTTATTTTAAAAAAGAAAATCTTGCCCCCTGCACAATTTTGTAGAGTATAATATTGGTGACTACCTCCAAAGAAAGTTACAGGCAATGGCTTTGGCCACTCCATGCTCAGATTGTGGGTTATTTTAAATCTCCGTTCTCAGATTTGTAACTCCCAAGCGTGGGTCAGGGAAGCCAAGCCCATAACTGTGTTCCAAATACTACTCCAGGGACCTAAAATTAAATATTTCAAAATATTTGCCTGTATATTTTGTCTAGTTCTTACCACTGACATTGGCCTTTACCTTAAATTAGCTTTCTCTAGTCCTTGTAGCTATTGCTGAGATAAAAGTAGCCCTAAGGACATGAAGACGAATTTTAATTTACAACTTGAGTATACTCCATTTGTGTTACCTTAATATTGAAGAACTAATACTTATTGTAGTGTTTCTTTTTAATCAGTAATGCAAAATATCAAAATCAAATGTAGACTGAGCCGTGTTTCACTGGACAAAGCTGCCTTATTGTTTAGAGACCAGTAGATGGCAACCACCTATTGCAATGTCAAAGGTAAATGAAAAGTGAGAGTTGTTTAGGTAATGGATTTATTGTGTGACAGCTTGAGCAACAAAGCTCTGCTACTCTACACAAGGAGAAAGCAGTACTTTTCTTTTTACTCCTCCTTATACACATCTTCTGAAGGGGAGCAATACGATGCCCTTTTACATAGCCAGTTTTGACAAATTATAATTGTGGCAATCCATTTGACTGAAATATCTTATGACTTCCTTACTGCTAATATCAGTCCAAAGAAGTCATCAATGGAAAAAATCCAAACCAATCAGACTGTCTTAGCTTCCACACGAATAGCCTCAAGTTCTTACAGTGATTAATTAGATTCATTATTACTTTAGGTAGAAACATTTAGAACTGTGTAACAATGATTCTGGGATTGGAAATAGACTTACCTTTAGGAAGTGACTGAGGCTATCAGTGTACCAGTTAATTAATTCTGGTTATCTGAGTGGTCTTACAGAAATTTTTTTGATGTGATCAAGTTTGAAGAAATTCTTTCTACAACATTAGATTAATGTTGTTCTTCATTTCTTGGAGCAAGAACTGTAAAGGTTTGAAAAGATCCTCTCAGGCCCTCCAAGAACCTTGCATTTACAGTTTAGAAAAGAAGATCCGTCATTAAAACAGGAGAACAGTTATGGAAGTATATCTGTAACCTTACTAGAAGGATACTGTAGTCATACTAAATTTTCTTTTAGCATTGATTTAATCATATTTTGTGAATACTTTTTCAATTAGGACTGGTATACATAATACATGTATAAATATACACAGAAGTAGCATGTATGTAGTGCAGAAGAAACCAGACCTTTAGACCACTGAAGGATTCCAGCATCACCCATGTATTGGGTTTGCATGGCAAGGTTTTGGTAGAGGGGGGGCTCCAGGGATGGCTTCTGTGAGAATCTGCTAGAAGCTTCCCCCATGTCCAACAGAGCCGATGCCAGGCGGCTCCCAGACAGACCCACCGCTGGCCAAGGCCGAGCCTGTCAGTGACAGTGGTAGCGCCTCTGTGAGAACCTGTTTAAGAAGAGGGGTGAAAAAACCTGTGCAATGCAGCTGGAGAGAGGATTGACAATATGTGAGAGCAATAACTGTGCAGACACCCAGGTCAGTGCAGAAGGAGGGGCAGGAGGTGCTCCAGGTGCGGGGGCAGAGATTCCCCCACACCCGTGGTGCAGCCCATGGGGAGGCAGCTGTGCCCTGCGCCCAGGGAGGGGCACGGTGGGGCAGACACACACCCGCAGCCCGTGGGGGACCCCACGCCGGAGCGGGTGGGTGCTCAAAGGAAGCTGTGGAGAGCCTGCACTGGAGGAGCTCCTGGCAGGACCTGTGGCCCCGTGGAGAGAGGAGCCCCCGCTGGAGCAGGTTTGCTGGCAGGACTTGTGACCCCGTGGGGGACCCGCGCTGGGGCAGCCTGTGCCTGAAGGGCTGCACCCCCTGGGAGGGACCCGCGCTGGGGCAGTTCATGAAGAGCTGCAGCCCATGGGAAGGACTCACATTGGGTAAGTTCATGGAGGACTGTCTCCCGTGGAAGGGACCCACGCTGGAGCAGGAGAAGAGTGTGAGGAGTCCTCCCCTGAGGAGGATGGAGCAGCAGAGACAATGTGTGGTCAACTGACCGCAAGCCCTATTTCCCTGTCCCTTTATGCTGCTGGGGGTAAAGAGCTAGAGAAAATTGGGACTGAAGTTAAGCCAGGAAGAAGGGAGAGGTTGAGAGAAGGCATTTTTAAGATTTGGTTTTATTTTTCATTATCCTACTCTGATTTGATTGATAATAAATCAAACTAATTTCCCTAAATAGAGTCTGTTTTGCCTGTGATGGTTAACTGGTGAATTATCTCTCCCTCTCCTTATCTTGAACTCTGTCCAGCTGAGGAGGTGAGTAATAGAGTGGCTTTGGTGGGCACCTGGTGTCCAGCCAGGGTCAACCCTCGAAAGCCTAACGCTGTAATTAACAATTTTAAAAAGAATACTCTACAAATAGCTAAACCAGCTAACAAGAAGAGCACTGTCACTTAGTAGAAGTAAAACAAAATACTCTGAATTACTGGGATGCCTCCCTCCAAATTCTCAAGCAGTTTGCAAACCATTAACTTGAAATGCATTAACTTACACCCTTGCAGTACAACAGTGAGTATATTTGTTCTCAGAAGTCACATTTTTACTAGGAAGACTTAAAAAAACTACTTGATACGGGTAAAGTAACCTTTTGCTTTTATTAAAACTCCAACTTGATCAGCCATGAATTTTATAAGTGACATTGAAATTAGGAGAAATCCAGCTGGGATCCATTTCCTAGTGAATACCTGTGAGTTGGTATTAAGAATAGCTTCTAATATCCCTTACAAAACCATCCGAACTTTTCTCATTATTTCCTTCATCTAATACTAAGATTTATGTGGTTAAAAACCCCCTACTGTTTAGTGAGATTTGAGGGATGTTTTTGCTTCTTTAAAGAAATTGAAGGCCTCCAATGTAATGCTAAAATTCGTGCAACTTTATTTGCTTTAGCATGGGAAATTATTTGACTTGTATATGTTGTTTTTCTTATGGGCCCATGAGTTTTGCTCTTAGACTCTTGCAGAAAACTGCAAAGCTAGTGGGATGATTAAAAAAAAAAAAAAAGGCAAGTAAAGAGAAATCTAAATTATTTAGAATAGAAGGAATTTTTAGACAAACAATAAAAATACTTGTTTATATTAATGCATTTTTTAGCTCAAATGATTGAGGAGGACAGATAGTTTTAAAGATTCAAGGTCTGCTGCTTCCATGAAGGGCTGAAGGTTTCACTCCTGTTTTCTGGTACTTATCACAAGAGAAGTCTGCAAGAGACCACCAAGGACAGAACTCTCCTTTACAGTTGCAGTCAGTAAAGTTTAGTTTAGGTTCAAAGGAATCCATCCCTATGGAAATTCCCTTCTGCTCAATATTTTGTACATGTCACAGATCACAAAATACACCCTCATGCACTGTAACAATATTTAGATTTATAGCAGAACCCTCCCCAAAGTCTGAAATTTTACGTGTTAGATATCTAAGTAGGAGTCAGTTGCATTTCCAAATGTACTCTTCTCCTGCACTTTCTAAAATTTGAAAAAGCCAGAATTGCCCCCTTCTATTATGCAGAAAAATGGTCTCTGGACTGTTTTTAGCAGAACATCTCTTTGTCTTTGATTAAGACACTGGAAATGTTCCTCAGTGAGCAAAGCCATAGCATGTTGGTGACGGGCTTGGTTGTCTGATCACTTTATAGTGGTGAATAAAAATATGACTGAGCACTAATGCAAGTGCTTGAGCACTGACTTTTAATCAAAGAATAAAGTACAGATTTGCATGGGGGTTTTCTTATCTACTCCTTATTTCAGATGCCCTTTGAAGCGTAACTTAAAGGAGAGATTAACAGGGACAGAGTCCAGAAAGGTGCTGAGTGATTCTGAGGTGGTGCTGAATGCTATCGATTACTGTTGCTTGCCATTGAGATTCAAAGACAACCGGTCTCGGCAGGATCTGAACCATGATAAATTATCAAGGTAAGATGGGTAATGAAAGGATGCAAAACACAGAAGGTAAGTTTATTTGACAGTGTTCAGTGTGGCTTTTGTAATTATTAACTTAACCTTAAAAGCCTGAGATAGTCCTTACTCAAACGCCTCAGTCTTCTTCCATATTAGCTGCTAACATCTCCTAACATTTCCACAATGAGGAAAAGGAAGACAACAGATTCACCTCATCTGTCAATAAATCTGAGTGAAGGGAAGGAGAAATTAAGACTGAAGCAAGAAGTTGGTCTGATTAGCGGAGTGTCATTAATTGCAGGCACCATGATAGGCTCAGGGATCTTTATGTCCCCTGAGTGGGTACTACATCATATGGGAAGCCCTGCAAGCAGCCTGCTTATCTGGGCAGCATGTGGTCTCTTGGCCATGTTTGGAGCCTTGTCATACGCTGAGCTTGGAACCATAATTAAAGAGTCTGGAGGAGAATATATTTACATCTTGAGGATTTTTGGTCCTTTTCCTGCTTTTCTTTTCGCCTACACTTCTGTTATCCTGGTGAGACCAGCTGGTTTGGCAGCTGTCTGTCTGAGCTTTGCTGAATATGCCATTGCACCGTTCTATCCAGGATGCTCATCTCCACAGGTTGTCATCAAATGTACAGCTGCTGCCTGCATCCTGTTTTTAACTATCATCAACTGTCTCAACGTGAGGCTGGCGACATCTATTATGAACATTTTTACAGCTGCCAAAATCTTGGCTTTGTTGGTGATTGTGGTGGGTGGATTGGTCCTGCTTGCCAAGGGACAAACTCAGAGTTTTCAAAATGCTTTTCAAAACACAACTGCAGGTATTGGGGCAGTTGGAGTGGCATTTTACCAGGGACTCTGGTCATACGATGGGTGGAACAACCTGAACTATGTAACTGAGGAACTGAAGAAGTCTGAGGTGTGTGAGTGTTCTGGGTTTTACTTAATCCTGCTGTTAATATGTTTGATTCTATCTATGATTGTGTTAAGAGGGGTAATCAAGTGATTAGAGCATTGAGGAAAGACTTCTGAGCTTTCCTCCTGGCTTTTTCTGTCTTCTGGGGCAAGACACCTATGGATATGTCCAGAAAGAATAAAAATTAGTCTCTAACTAAAATAACAGCCTACCTATAAGAAAGCACTGAAAGACTCCATTGCCTGGAAGAAAGCTATTAGGCAGCACTTAAATGCTTTGGGGATGAAGTTCTGTCTTAGTGTTTAGAGGATCTCACTGTAGACACCTAGATTAATGCAGAAAAGCACTCACTGCTATAATCCAGAAAGGTTTCTTAACATCACATTTTCCCTAAAAGACTTGATCTATAATGTATGCTTCAAATAAACACTTCTCTCTCCTCGTTGCATGAAGGGGGAAATTCAGAGCAAGCCAAGCCTCACTCGAGAGGGAATATAACTCTCTGAATGACCCTTGTCTTTAAGCATCAGCCCTCTCTGTGCCATATTACCTCTTTTCACAAATTGGACACTACAGCAGTGAACAACCCTTTTTAGAAAGTGCTTTGTGAGTGCAGAGTGTATAAAGTGTGCTTTCTACCAGTGCAGCACACAAGATTTTACAGATTAAACGAAAATACACAGTTAAATATTAACCTAAATGGCAGCAAAGATCCTAGGATCATGTGGGAACTCTCCCACAGGACCAAGAGCACTGATACACAGACCCTTGCGGAGTGGGGGCAACAACATACAGAATTGCTATATCTTGTCCTATGGTGCAAATGGGGAATGCAATAATTGATATTTCAGGTTTTTAGATGTATACGGTTGCTCTATGATCACCCTATTAGTAGTTTTTTTCAGGTCCTTTCAGATGCATAAGGTAGTGTTTGTTGATTTTATTGGGCCTTAAAATGATCTGTGGTGTCCCAAGATAGCATCCTGTCACTAGGAAAAGAATAATGCTTTACAAGAACAAATCTCCTTTGTGCTGCCCTGCTTTGATTTAGCCTGCAGAGGCATTAAATGGGATGCAACACACACTGGTACTTCATCCATGTCAGTGGGATGTTCATGGGAAGATGCAGCACACCAGGAGACATAACACACTAGTAACAAATACATCAATACTGAAGTAATCAAGAAGTATGCAACAGACATCTTGGACAGCTATGAAACAAAATCTTTTTGAATAAGAATTGGGGTTTGGTTTTCTTTATCTTTTTTAAAGACTAACTTTTGAAATGTACCACTTCACTGTTTGCCTGACATCTTTTGGAGACTGGTGTAAAAATTGCCTTGTGAATCTGGATCTAAGTCTTGTTCTGCAGAAAAGCTTAGTGAGCGAAGGAGTTTGAATGAGACATGTGAGTGATGGCAAAGACAAAACAAACAAAAAAAGCTCAGTGCAAGCATAAATGTGCTGCACCTAACACTCTTGTCATCCCTTTTCCAGGTGACCCTTCCCAGAGCTGTGATGATTGCCATTCCGTTGGTTACATGCCTGTATTTGCTGGTAAACGTGAGCTATTTAGCAGCCATGACTCCATCTGAACTGCTGTCTTCGGGAGCTGTGGCCATCACTTGGGGGTGAGCTCTGCGTGGGGCAATGCAGCCAAGGCAGCCCAGTGCAATAGGGGTTCTCTCCCGAGTTTCAGGAGATGTAGGTGCTGTTCCCAGTGGGAATGGCAGCCAGCGCTGCATTGGTCAGGCCATGTCACAGGGAAGCATGCTGCCAGTCTCTGCCCTGTCACCCTCAGGGCAGTGTATAGCCTCCCCCCCACCAAAGGCCAAGGCTGACTGGCCCTGTCTGGCCGGCTCATGGTCTCCATGGTGCACCGAGGCTGCCAAGATGGGGTGCTGTGCAGCACACCCCTTCCTCCCCATTCCCATTCATTCCCACTGGGAACCTGTGGCTCCCCTCCAGGTCGTGTTTTTCCCCATGGAAAGTGGCCATGAAGAGGGGGTGAAGTGCACACCAGAAGCATCTCCCCACAGACTTTGAGGATGCAATGAGGGTGCATATCAAGGCTGGGGCAGTGGGAGGTACCCCACATTTTAGATATTTCCAGCAGAGTGGAGAGGACAATACAACATGATGCCCCACTAATGTGGAGAGAGTGGTTTAGGAGTGAGACAGGAACAACGTGGGTGAATCCTGTCCACTCAGCACCTGGAAATTAGAGCAGACCAGAGTCTTTTGGTTCAGTTTCTCCATCCGTGAGGAAATGGAAAATGATAATGATCTCTACAACACCTTTGAGAAGGAGAAGTGTTATATGTGAGTTGGGTAGCCTGTGGTAATTGTATCTTTATGTTGGCTTGTGCTTTTCCAGAGTTGCAGAGAAACTATTTGTACTTCCATCAACCTGAAGTGTTTGGTGATATTAAACAGGCTCTGTGCAAGACAGGGATTTTAGGAAGAGAAGGGAGAGACTGTCATGAGAGATGTAGGCACCATCGACTTCCAACCAGATGATCTTCCACCAGAACATCCAGCCTTAGTCTAAATATTTCCAAAGTCACAGTACCCATGATAGCTGTAAATGAGTCATCTGGCAGAAATGAGGACACAGTATATCCAGAGATTATGTTGCTGCTCATCCTCTTCCTAAAAAGTCAGCAGTTGGCTTTGCTTCTGTATGCATTTCACAAGACCTCCAGTTTGAAGATCTGACTGAGTTCTTGCTAGATGTGTTCTCTAGTAACCTTTCATGTCACTATAAGTAGGAGCTTTTAAAGGTCTAGTGCTTTGTTTGAACAGGTTACAAAGCCTCACTAAGCTGAGGTGTCATGAACTTTCTCTGCACTTCCTTTCCCATCATTCCTGCTTAACAAGTTATTTGTGAGCTTCCTCCTTTTTAACACATCTTCTTTCCCTGCCTGATTAACCTTTTCACCCCAAGAGAGCAATTCAGGAAGAAACACTGAACTAGCAACCAGAAAGCTGGGCACTAAAAAGCCTGGAGGACAGGTAGATAGCCACAGGCTGAGGAGGGTGTAATGGCTGTGGTTCATGAGCAAGAAATGCAGCTATTCAGGTCATTAATGAAGGATGGGAGGAGTATAAAGAAGCCAGAGAAGGACATATCGCATTTAAACGCATTTATCCCCCATATAATAAGAAAACTGCCAGAGAGAAACACTGTTCTGTGGTGAGAGGTGCACCCACGAAAGGAGCTCATGAAAGTCTCCCCAGTGTTTCTCTGTTGCCAGTGATTTAACAGCAACTGCAGATCTCAGTTTGCTTGTAAGAGGTTACTCACAGTAGCCCCTGTAGTTAATTTTCAGGGTCCAAACACCAAAGCACCAATCTCATAAATGCAAAATACACAATTTCTAAAGTTTTTACTACTAATTTTATGATATATGTTGTTTTCCCTTGAGATCTTGTGGTTATGGGGTCTCATGATCATAGGAGATGACCAGATTCCATAATTTTGAAAAAGGGAAAAGTTTTCATTCTGGTTATTGCAAATAATTAATAACTTGAAGCCTGAAGGACCATAACTCAGATAATAAGCTTCCAAACTACATTTTAAAAATTATTCTGGTAGATAAGCTTCTGCCATGATTTTGGGAAGCCGAACTCTTGATTTTTGAACATTTAAGTGATACTAAAAAAGAGTACATATGGCTTAAAGACATATAATTCAGATGGAAATATAAATGTTCAAAAAAACTTTTGAATTTTGGATTTTTGCCAATTAGATGAACAGTTTGTTTGTTTGTGTAGGTGTGTGTACACGTATGTGATAATTACCCCAAATACCATATTCTTCCTGATGCTTCATTCTGGAAGACAAGCTTTACTTTTAGATGAGAAGATTATCATGTCTTCTAAATATTTACCTTGAATTCTATTTGTAACCCTGCTACTTCTTCTGTTATGGAGAAAGCAAGTCATAAAGATCTGAACATGTAGAACCAAACTTCTAGAATTCTAACAATTGCTTTGGTTTAAGCCTGATTCAGAGTAGCAGAAATACATACATATGGGATTAAAGGGTTAAATTCGTATGCATATCAGGGAAGAGGTTATAATGCAGGATATTTCTTCAGATCTGGTGGGAACAGCTTTTCTGCAATTTCCAAGCTAATATTGTGGTCTGTAACAGCAGTATCTCCAGGATTCACACCACAGCATTTGTACACAAAAAGGGGGTTTTGCCTGTTTTGGCAGCTTTGTATGCCATTGCAATGTAGATGTATGTAGGTATATATACACCAGGCAGGAAGAAAAGCTGCCTTTCCTGGACAAGACAAAGTTACCAGTGACTCAGCATTATGGGAACTGGAAGAAGGCTTTAAATCATTAGCAAGGCTTTGGAAAAAATTTCAGTGAGAATAATGGAGGGAAGAAACCTGTCTGGTTCAACAATGGATATTTGATATATCTGTGAGCTGGATGTTATGCTCTGAACTCTTTCCCACCTCAGGGACAAAGTCCTGGGCAGCTGGGCATGGCTCATCTCCCTGTCGGTGGCACTGTCTACGTTTGGTTCATCCAATGGCACGTTCTTTAGCGGAGGCCGTGTGTGCTACATTGCTGCAAGGGAAGGCCATATGGTAAGGACAAAAAAAAAGGGGGTTTGCTTTGAGCAACTTTACCTTCTTGTGACACTAAAGCAGAGAGGAAAACACCGTGTATGTTCAACTAGTAGAGTGATAGCTCTTCAGTGTTTTGTTTCTTGCTCAAATACTTTCTTCACCATCTTTATCACATGTAATATAGATGTTGTCTCCTGACTTTCTTCTTCAGCTATGTAATTTTGGAAAGATACATAATTACATCGAGCCTGATTTTTAAGAACAGCTTTGAAATGAAGAAGCTGAAATAGTGCTGTATTGGAGCACCCTACACAGGCTCTGGGGTGACCTAGCCAATGCACCTTCCAGGGAGGGGAAACCTGGCTGTGCTTTTGTGGTGTAAGACACCCTTGCACGCACCGGGAAGGGAGCCCTGCGCTGGCAAGCTGCCTTTGCATGCAGTACTGACTATGCAAGCTGGTCTCAGGGGTGTTCCAGCCTTCCCATGGGGCAGTCCAGTTCAGATACAGCATAGGATATCTCTGCTCTTCAGGCTTCACAACAGTTCCAAGGTGACACTGAACCTTACATCTGCCTTAGCTGGGGTTTTGAATTGGTTTTGTTAGGTGGGACCAAATCTGGTAGCTCAGCAGCGGTCAGGCTGCTGCAGCTCCATGCTCCCTGGCCCAACCGGTAAGTTCAGCATGTATTCCCAATAGGCACACAAATATACAACATATATATACACGCATACATAGGTATATATATGTATATATACATATACAGGCAGCAGGCCACACAGATCTACAAATGCAGACACACTCAGTGCCCACACGAACATTAGTACAAACAGCATGAAGGGCCTTATCTTGTTCCCTCTCTGGCTGATCAGGGGTCTGTTAGGGGGAAAAATATATATATATATATATATATATATATTTATATATATGTCTATATATAAACATATATATATATATGTGTGTGTTTTATATATGTATATATAAACATATACACAACGTGGGACCCTCCAGCAGCTGGGCTCAGACATTCAGCCTGCCCAGTTGCTGGTACCTGAGCACAAAAGCCGCTGAGGCCACTGCCCCACTCCACCTGCTGGTACAGACTCCCACACCTCCCCACAATTCTCCCTTTCAGTCCTTGCCCTCCTCTCTTTTGAGCAGGCATGTTATGTTCCTCCTGGACCTTCCTGCTTCTTTGGTCCTTCCTCCCCACATCATGTGGCACTTCTGCTCTCAGGTGTGAAGGGTACCACCCTGCCCAGCTCCACTCCTTGTACATAGGAGGGAATCTCTTATGTATATGAATGACCAGGTTGGTGGAGATGACTGGATTGGTAGTTACTGCTTTCGGTGGTTACTGGTTTTGGTGGTTACTGGTTCTACAGCCTCTTTTACTGATGACAGTGTCTGATGTATCGTGGCAAGCTCAGTGCTAAGCAGTTCACAGATGGTCTGAATCTGAGCATACCAGACTAAAAGCTGAATGCTTATGCTATTTCTCAGACACTCAGCTCTAACAGAAGTCCTTGCATTATATTTTGGCTGGAAATAACAAAAAAAGAAGATAATAATCAAAAGAAGTCTTTCTCATGAAACTTTCTCAATGAACCAAACAATAATGAGGTTAATAATTCTCTCCATGTTCTGGGACAAATCTTGCTTTGCTTTGTGGTTAGTTGCATAAATGTTTCAGGAATATTCCTTGTCTCATTTTTCAGTCAGCCCAAGAGAAGTCATGTCACAGAGAGACGTGACAGAGGGCAGAAAAGTGGGATCATGCACAAAGTCCTGATGATGATCAGGAAAGCTCTGATGTGACTCAACCTTCGTTTGACTAGTAGTGTGAAAACCTCATCTTGCTTGCCTAAACCAAGCATATTTGTTATGAAATCAGTGAGACACAATAAAAATATCCTTGAGGGAGGTTTCTGTGTTTACATTCCTTGGAGTTGAATTGCTTTTATATTCTGTTTATTTGATGATTAAGAGTAGCTCTGGCTGCAGTCAGATGTCCCACCAGTAGCTGAGGGGGGTGAGTAAGGATCTCTGCGTATGTGATATGATGATATATTGTTTTGCTTTGGCTTTCAGCCAAACATTCTGTCTATGGCTCATGTGCGATGCCTCACGCCCTCTCCTGCTCTGCTGTTTACATCTACTGTGTCTTTAATAATGATAATATCAGGAAGCTTCACCAGTATCGTGAACTTTTTCAGGTATGTACTTGTAGCATTTCTGTTTGCATGCCCTGTCCTCCTGGTTTTTGACATTGTTTTAGAAGTTTGGGTTTGGGTTTTTGTTTTTTTTTTTTCTGAGCCTGGGCTATTGCTTTCTGAAGAATACTGTGGAGGGGAGTGGGGGAAGAAAGAAAAGAGAGAGCTTAAGAACCAGCATCTTTGCAATGCATGAATGCTTCTGTCACTATATACTTAACTGGATGTGATTCATTCTTGTACTGAAATGAGTCTATAATATTCAGATCATTCTAAAGTTCCCATTGTTTGTGCTGGAAAGGAATGAATGGAAGAACTACTAAATTTATATCAATAGTGTCCTTTTTAATTGGAGATACGAACATCTGGGATCTGCAAGGCAGGCCTGGCATTCCTGGATGATCTCACCCCAAATGTAATGCTGTGGTTTTTTACTTTTTTTTTCTTTTTCTTCCAGCTTTATGGCATGGATTTTCTATGGCATGACTATTTCTGGTCTCCTGTATTTAAAAATCAAGAAGCCAGAACTGTCAGGTTCTTACAAGGTGAAGTAATAGCATAAAACCCTCGAACCCTTTTCCTATATTGCCCAAATGATTAAGAGATAATTATGAGGAAAGAGCAAGCACTGGGGCTGGTTGCTTTTAGTGTGATCGTCCTTCCTTTTTTAATTTCATGTTTTGTCTCAGCAAAGTCAACGAGGGGTAAGATAATGTGAATATACAGGCATAAGTCAAGGTTGAATTCCCTGTCTTCATAAGCTAACAATGCACTGCTTCACTGCCTCACTGTGGAAAATATGTCTACCATATCCTCTTTCTTTTCTAAAAGATTTAAGAGGAGAATGAAGGATGATTCTGACCAAAAATGCAGTCACCTGTTTATGCTCTCAGAGCTCCTCAGAGCTCAGGTGTAAGAACCTTGCAGAGGACAAAAAACTCAGCCAGAATGCCCTAAGTTCTTTGAGATGGCCAGGGCACAGGTTTGTTCCCCACAAAACAGGGACGTAGACGGAAAGGAGGAGTTACCTGTTCTTCCCCCTGGTACCCTGAGTGAGTTGAGCTGCAGTGCTTCCTCGGTGACTGAGGGAAATATTTTTACAGAAAAGATCCCAGGAACAGGGGACCCATGAGACCCTGAATGCAGGACAGTGAGTTTTCTCTGAGACAAGCTGAGGGAACATCCTGGTTTTCATGGGGTTCCTCCAGGAGATAGAAGACAGGCTGACACTGCCAGGCTGTGCAAAGCACTATTGAGTGTCCTATGGGGCTTAGCGTGAAGGAGAAGAGCAGTGCTCTGTTAAGTCTTTCAGTCACTGGCTTCTGTGGCTCTGTCCTGAAATTAGGATGCTGGATGAGGACATTCACCCAGCCTCTTGGCTGAATGGGATTTAAGGAAAAGAAGTTCTGTTTCTGCAATAGTGTTTCATACACTGTATAAAGATCCCATGGTCCTTCAGGCCAGTCCTGTGAGGATGTCGGCCTGCTGCAGGCTTTGGGTTGATGGCCTAACTCTTTCCTTAACTAGAAGCAGCTCATGTCTGAGGGTTTTGGGTCAACTGACAATGTAATGGCTGATGTCCTGCAGAATCTGTATGCGTGTTGCAGGTTTATATTTAAGGGAAAGATTTCCCTTGGTTTGAAAACAATTATTTTTATTAGCATTTTGCCAAAAGTGTTAGAACACAGAAGGGAGGGAGCAGAATAGAGCATCCCGCTAAGGCAGACAAAGCCAACGGCACGTCTTCTCCATGCTCTCACAACATTTCCTTTGGTTTGTATCAGGGCCCTTGTGTTGGACAAAAAGCACAAATGTAAAAATGGAAAAGCTTAGCTTGAATGTTCAGTTTTTCACCTTGCTGTGAAATAATTTTGTCTTGTGCATTCACTAGCCTTTGAGGAAGGATTGCTTCAAATTTAAATTTTCTGACCAGACATACAGAAATAGCCTCTGAGACTGCCTGTCCACCTGTCAAAACATGAGTAAACCTTTTTGCCCAAGGGTGCTAAGGTTCAGTTATGTGATCTGTACACATTTCTGTGTGTTTTGTCTACAGCTCAGGTTTTGGATGCAGGGTAGAGGGGGAGCAAGAACAGACCTGGAACTAAAAACAGTAGTTTGCATCTTCAGGTCTAGGAGTGCAGGGAAGACCAGGGGTTGGGATGTGTGGTGGTGGTGTAGCTCTTGCAGGGATGTTCAGCTCTGGAGTGGGGCTGGGCTGAGAAACAGGATGTCTGGATTAATTGGGATTTCTAGGTTAATACCTCAGGTTGCAGGAGGGTTTCATCTAAAAAGCCTTCTGCAGAAGTTTCAGGGTTGTTGAGACCCACAGTGGTCCAGGATTATATGAGTCTTTACACTGATGTTTTGCTTTCACAGGTCCCAATTATCATCCCCATGATCGTGCTGATGGCAGCTGTGTACCTGGTGTTAGCTCCCATCATTGATCAACCCCAAATTGAGATCCTCTACATTGTCCTGTTCATTTTCAGTGGCATCATTCTTTATTTCCCACTGGTTCACTTCAAGTGTCACCCTCACTTTTTACAGAGAGTCACTTTACATCTCCAGTTGTTCCTGGAAGTTGCTCCGACCAGTAGAGATGCAAACTGAGATAATGTCCTCATATGGCTGCAGCGTATGGCTGCACCTTGGTTTTCAAGGCTCAGAAAATATTTTTCTGCAAGGGAGAATGAGTAGAATTAAAGTGTCGCTAAAATGTCTAGCTGAGAGGGACTAGAGCCATTACTCTTCATGTTTTCTTAAAATTCTGGGGACATGCTTTTCTCATTTTCAGCTCTGCCTTGGCAGATTACATACACATGCCAAAGGAATATGTGCTTTTGAATTTTCCATCCCAAGAAGAGCTGTTTGTCAAAATCTTAGCTCTTATATTTCAAGGCAACAGGCAACAAAATTCTGGCAATGAAGTATTACTCCTATAGCAGGCTGTGACCCTAAGCCATTCCTGGCAATGCCTTTAATTATTTCCGACTAGTTCTGCCCACTGTGAGTGCAGAGCTTCTCAAATAAATAAAGCATGGGCACCTCATGCTCACAACAAAAAAAACCCTTTTCCACTCAAATATTTGCTCTGGGAGCATGTTTTTCCCTTGTTCCTTCTGGTCCCAGGTGCACAGCCACAACAGTCCTTTCTCTGTCTCAGTACATGGGTTCCACTACATTTCAGCCCAAATCATCCTACATCTCCCATAGAAAAACCTCTGAGTGAGACGAGAAGTACTTTAAAGCTCTGTTAGTTTACTCAGCTGAGAATGCACTTCTCATCTGGGATCCATCCATTCATGGTGAGGACACAGGCAACATCAGCTAAGTACTGACAGTCACCCAATACCCTTCCTGTAGTTTCCCCAAAGATTAGTAATTTTTCTTGTGACAAAGTGAGCAAAAAAACCAATCTACAGCCAGATGCTCTCATTGTGAATTAAAGAAACCACATACTGGGCTACATTCGGAGAAGCGTGGCCAGCAGATCAAGGAGATACTCTGTCCCTTTGGACTCAACACTGGTGAGGACACATTTGAAATACTGAGTCCAGTATTGGGCCGTGCTGTTCAGGAGGGAGTTGTGAAGACAACAGAGCCACGCTCTTCTTGATAGTGGCAACTAGAGGCAACAGGCACAAATTGTGCCTTGAGATGTTCAGGCTGGACTTCAGGAAAATTTTTCACCATGAGGGCAGTGCAACCTTGCAGCAGTGTGAAGGAAGGTAGTGAGATCTCAGTTCTCATACCTTTTCCATCACAGCCATTTCCACCAATTTCCATGATTCTAAAGGCCTAACACAAGAAAGTCATGGGCTGTGCTCTCACCCACACCTAACACACTGCAGTCGCTATTGTTTCCCATTAGCCTGAGGCTCAACCCCCTTTCTCTTCTTCTAGGGGGTAGACATTATATGCTGTTTTCTTTCCATTTGTCCAGATTGCTCCTGGATGGGACCTGTTCTGTCATAAGCTAAAAAGGCCTAGGTGTGAGTCTCTAACACGTCTTGTCATGTCTCAATGTACTGAATGTTACTCAGGTTATCTTTCTGTCAGCATTTCTTCTGCAGATGTGTACCTAACACTACGTTCCTGTAACAGGGTCACTTGATCTTCCAGGCCTCTTCCAGCCCATCTCAGAGCTGTGTATCTGATTACAATCTCATTCTGCAATGCCATCCCTTCTGTTTCTCTGAGTGGTGATACCAGCAGCTACAGAGATGCAACAACAGTCTTTTTTTCCAGGTGTTAGGTATGATAATAGGATCAGCCAGTTGCTGCTCATCTTCTAAATCCTTAGCTTAAACCATGCTTAGAAGAATTTCCTTCCACTGCTTTTTACTGGAGTTGTCAACAAAGGCCAGTGAAGGAACAGCTTTTCTTCCTGAATCCTATGACAATGCAAAATTCTTGGGATGCCACCTTGACTTCTCTCCCTGTATGCACTGATGCAGAGTGTGTACTTTACTTAAAGGAGTGATGAGCTCAGAACCTCTAGGTTAACTTCCCATCACTGCCCTAGGCTCTTCATCTGATGTCAGGCAAGTTTCTTCAAGGAGCTGTATCTCAGCTACTTGTCTAAAAATTAGGATAATATTATTTCTCTGATTATAATTTTTTGGAACAAATTTCTGTTTCCTACACATATTTATGGAGTCTACCCCATGGGACTGTGTTCTTTTTGAGATCTACAGTCCATATCCAAAAAGTGGGAATGTAAAGGCTTTTTAAAGGTTATACATGTGCAATATTTGTGGCTTTAGCCACCTATCCTTGCGTACCTAAGTACAATCAGGGCTAGTATTGTCTTCACATAATTCTTGTGGAACAGGAGTTATTGCACCTGTTTTATATTATGGGTGTAGTATACTACAGATGATAAAATGAAAGGATTGAGTGGCTTGCTCAAAGTCACGCAGGAAATGTATGGAAAATGTGACTGTTTCTCCTAAGGTCCAGTCAAGCATCTTATCGTGTAGCCCATTCTTTCTCTCTGTGCACCTGTGACATATGAACAATAATAATGAACATAAAAAGACCTAACACTTTAGATAAGCAGCCTTTATATGTTACCGGTTTGTGTATGGATGTAGGGGAGCTGAAATGCTGCAAGTATCATATTTGGCACCAATCTCATTCTCTATAGGTATTATTGTACAAGATTTTCTTTTTATCTATGTTGCCTAGGGTTTGCAAGCACAGGTGTTTATAATGCCAAAACAAGATGCTGAAAGCTCAGAGAATGCCAAGATAATTACAATAAAATGGACATTAAAATGAAGTGAGTTGACATGGTTGTTTCTGTTTTTCATCCAAGAAAAATAATTCCATAGAAATTTTACTGCATGAACATAAACAATCAGCAGCAGGCTCATCTCTCCTTGGATGGAAGGTTTAACTACATGCGCAGGTGCTTATGTGTGCCTATGCTCATTTTTCATAATGATTGCTTATCTATTTCAACCCCAGCATATGCAAATCAGAACCTCTCTTTCTTTCATCAGACATTTGCAATAGAAGCATTGGGAAGAGGCAGCGTGTCCCTTACCATTCATTACTAGAGCACAGTAACAAACGTGATGGCAGGCAGAGCTCTATAGCTGCCGCTGCGTGTGCAGGTCATACTGGAAGATCGTGTTGGTCCTGTCTCCAAAGCTCCAGTTCCCTGTCATCTGTACTTAGCTCCTTCTCTCATGGGCTCTGAGGAAAACTGGGCTACTAGCATTGCCCTCAAGATCTATACTTCACCTCAAGACCCTGAGTGTAATTGAATCCCATGCTTCAGCAGGCAACCTGCAACCACCAGCTGGGGGGTTTACCTTAGTGCCCAGAGCTGAATGTATTCTGGGTCTTTTCCCGCCTTCCTCAGAAGCATCAGAGATGGACTACACCTGGGGACAGACAAGGATGGTCTGGTATGTGAGAGGGTACAGAAAATCCTCCTTTGGTAATTTCCTGATAAGCCTTGCTCATATGCCCAAGTTGAAGTGATCGTCATCATTTGTGGTTGAGGGGAAAATTCCCCTTAGATGAAACAGAACAGAATTCATAATGGTTTTAATTTTCCCCTGTTGCAGAAACACAGTTCACCTGCTTGGATTGGCTGGGTTTATCTTATCAGGTCACTGCCAATGCAAAGGATTTGGTGTTCAGTCTCTCCTGCTCTTTCCTGGAACACAGGGAGTAATCAAGGCCTCACTGGAGCCTCTCAGCAGTACTAACTTGCTCTCCAGGTCATCACACTGAGGGGATTGTAGAGCTTCTGTTTTCAGAGATGAAATAAATACAGACAATTCTGGTAATCATACACTATTAGTTTGGGTTGGAACCAACCTCTGGAGGTCTCTAGTCCAACTCCCTGCTTGAGCAGGACTACTCCCTACACTAGATTGTCGCCTGTGACTCTGTCTCACCACTTCTTGCAAAACACCAAGGATAGAGAGCCCACCGTCTCTCTGCACTGCCCTCCTGATAAAGAAATATTCCCAAAGTCCAGTCTGAACCTCTCAAGTCACAGCTTGTGGCTGTTGCCCTTCACTGTATCATGTGCTGTGGCCAGAGAGGTTGGCTCCATCATTTTTGTAACTCTCTTTCATGGAGTTGTAGGTTGCTATTAGATTATGTCTTACCCTTATTTTTTCCAGACTCAACAAGCCCAATGTGCTCTAGGCCTCTAACCATCTTGGGAGCTCTCTGCTGGTCCACCCCCAGTTCATTTGCTTCCCTTTTGAACTGGGGAGGGGTCAGGAAATTGGATGCAACATTCCAAATGTGCCCTCACAAGTGTCGTGTCTACAGGGACACTGGTGTCCCTTGATCAGCTGGCTGTACTCCTAATGTAGGCCACTCTGTAACCCCAGCTCCTTTCAGCCAGTCAGTTCCCACCATGTACTGATACCTGGGATTATACCGCCCCAGATGCAGGACTCCTGCTTCTCATTGCTGAGGTGCAGGATGCATCTGCTGGCCTAAATCCTCAGATTTGTCTGGGTGCCTCTGGATTGAAGCTTCACCATTTCACATGTCATCCACTACCCCTAATTTAGTACCACCCACAAATTTGCTGAGAGCACATTCTACCACATCATCCAGGTTTTCCATGAAGATACTGAACAACACTGACCTCAAATTCAACTCTTGTGGTACTCATTACTAGCTGCTGACCAGACATCAAGTCATGGAGGTAGCCTTAGCTTGCTCTGTAAGGTACACACTTCTGAGACTCTGACTCACTGGAAGGCAAAGGCAAACCCTTGTTTTATACATGTGGTACTAGTATTAGAAATTTTGGATAGGCTGTGATAAATCTACCCATCAGGATGACTCAGTCTAGCAGTTAAGAGGGATCTGTATCTTGCACTTTATCATTTATTGACTAGTTAGTTGAATATCATTAGAGTCTTTGTGTATGTGACTCATTCCTCACAGACTCACTCTCCTCATGGAGAAGTGATTTTTGCTAAAAAAGGATGCAGACCCAGGCTCATGCAATAAACAAGTAGTCCTAGGTTTGTGAACTAGCAGTGAGACTAACAGGTAGTGAAACAGCCCATCTGTTTTTAGAATCAAGCTACCATGCCAGATTTGTCCTCAGAGGCGATGAACCCTATGTCTTGAGTGTCTGGCAGATAAATGATCATCTTTTTCTTCTAAAGGTTGATCATTAATTCTTACTGTTTAATTTAATGGACTATGCCCTGGTTTTCATGCAGTGAGATGACAGGAAATGGGGGAGCTGAGAAAATGCAAAATGGGAAGTAGATTTAAAAATAATTCCTATATGTGCAAGTCTTGGCTTGCGTGTCAGAATTACCTTTGTAAAATCCAGGCATAGACAACACCTAAGAAGCAGACACATGATCATAAGCTCAGAAATGCCAGAATAAAAGTTGTTTGTTCAGCAGTGATCCCTCTCCTTTCTGTTTGTATGTTCTAGGCCTATCTTTTAGTGTGTAATCTATTTTTTCCACAGTACATCTGTATCATTAATGGACAAAGTAGAGCAACAGTTCAGTATTTTGCCTTTTCCCATTGCTCAGTCTGTGATTGCCATACTTCATCAACAGGTCATGATTCCTCTGAAGAGATGGCTCCAGAATGCACACACATTTTCAGCAGAAGGTATAAGTCCTGGCACAAGGAGCATCACCACAGCCCCCTTGGTCCCAGTTCCTGAATTAGGGATTAAGAGCTGCCCCAGTGATCTGTCAGAGTATTGGTCCTGCTGTCCTCCTCCCTTTGCAGGGTTCTGCATGCTCAGCTTTCCACTCATATCCCACTCTGTTTAAAAGGAGGCTAATGAGACTTGAGCCTTGCTGAGCTGTTGTGAAGCTTAGTTCATTCACGTTTGCAAATAAAAGGAAATCATCTTACTGAGGAGGAAACAGGAGAGTCAAATGATGGCAATAGTCTTGTTTCTCCCTAGGCCAAGCAGCCCCTTTTACCTATAATCCATATTAAGTGTGTAGAGAAAATATGCAGGGTTTCATTCTGGCTGAAGGGCCACTCCTGTAAGTCCTACCAGATGAGCCACCACTCTGGTGTCCTTGGATGGATGCCAGTCCGTCAGGGCCATGTGGGCACCTTGCAGGCAGGACCATGCCTCATGCCCAGCGAGGAAGTGCCAAGGTTGTTGGATGTGAAGCATGCATTTCACAGAATCACAGAATCATTCAGGTTGGAAAAGACCTTTGGGATCATCGAGTCCAACCATCATCCCTATTTGACAAGTTCTCCCCTACACCATATCCCCCAACATCTCATCTAAACAACCCTGAAACACATCCAGGGATGGTGAATCCACCACCTCCCTGGGCAGCCTATTCTACTGTCTGGTGGAATGCCCAGGTGATGCTGCAAAATATCCCAAGGAATCAAGGTCCCCAGGATCCCTGATGATTGCAGAGAGGTCCCCTTGGACCTGAAAAGTTTGGACTGGATCCTGCTAGGGATTCATGGCAGCCTCCCCATGCACAAGCATGACTGTGGGTGAAGAAACATATGGTGACTTTTCATCCCCTTGGTGCTTCCTGGACTCCTGGTGCTCATGGACACTCTGGGGTCAGAAATGGTCCTTAAAACTCCCCGGCAGCCTTCACCAACTTCCCAGTGGGTTGTCTCACCCCCATCTTCCCCAGCACCAAGCCTTCTTGCTGCTCCTGCCCCGGGGGCTGTGCTGCCAACCTGCCCCAGCAACCCTCTGCCTGGTTTTCCACTCTCATTTAGTTTACTTCGTGCAAAAATACCATTCCTCAGATTTGCAATGCAAAAGACCCCTCCAGGCAACACCAAAATACTTTTCGTGGGAGACCTGAAGATGGGCTAAAGGTGGGAATACCCACGGTAGAGGTGAGGCTGGCAGGGAGGGAGGTGGGCAGGGTGGGCATCACCCTGCCTTGGGCTGAAACCTCAGCTCAAACCTGGAGCACAGGTCGTACGAGGAGCGGCTGAGGGAACTGGGGGGGTTTAGTCTGGAGAAGAGGAGGCTGAGGGGAGACCTCATCGCCCTCTACAGCTCCCTGAAAGGAGGGTGCAGAGAGCTGGGGATGGGTCTCTTTAACCAAGTAACAAGGGATAGGACAAGAATGGCCTCAAGTTGTGCCAGGGAAGGTTTAGAATGGATATTAGGAAGCATTTCTTTCCAGAAGGGGTTGTTGGGCGTTGGAATGGGCTGCCCAGGGAGGTGGTGGAGTCCCCGTCCCTGGAGGGGTTGAAGAGTCGGGCTGACCCAGCACTGAGGAATCTGGTGTAGTTGGGAACTGTCAGTGTGAGGTTAGTGGTTGGGCTGGATGATCTTCAAGGTCCTTTCCAACCTAGTTGATTCTGTGTTTCCTTAGCTCAGACGCGCGGGTGTGCGCGTCCCCCGAGCTGTCGTCCCCAGGTCACGGGTGAGGATCCCGCCGCCCGCGGGCAGCCCCTGGGGCGGAGGCGGCCGCCCGGCAGTCCCCGCCCGCGGAGGGACGGTGCAGAGGCAGGAGGTGTCGGCAGAGGGCGGTGGCAGCCGCCTCATGGAGCGCTCGGCACCAGCCGCCTAGCCCCGGCGGAGCAGGAGGAGCGGCCAAGCCGCGCCCGGCCGGGCGGCGGGGCCAGGGCGGCGCCAGCGCTCCCGCCCTGGGGCTGGTGTCGCGGGGCAGCGTGGGCAGGCGGCGTGCAGCCCCCTGCTTACCCAGAGCCCGCCCCGGGGTCCCATTCACTGAAATGCCAGAAAATGCTCATTTTGGGGGTAGGTCAATGTGATCAATCACACAGAATCACAGAATCGTCTAGATTGGAAAGGACCTTGAAGATCATCCGGTCCAACCCCTAACCTCACACTGACAGTTCCCAACTACACCACATCCCTCAGCGCTATGTCGCCCCGACTCTTAAACACCTCCAGGGGTGGGGACTCCACCACCTCCCTGGGCAGCCCATTCCAACTCCCAACAACCCCTTCTGGAAAGAAATGCTTCCTAATATCCAGTCTAAACCTTCCCTGGCACAACTCGAGGCCATTCCCTCTTGTCCTGTTGCTTGTTACTTGGTTAAAGAGACTCATCCCCAGCTCTCTGCACCCTCCTTTCAGGGAGCTGTAGAGGCCATGAGGTCTCCCCTCAGCCTCCTCTTCTCCAGACTAAACCCCCCCAGCTCCCTCAGCCGCTCCCCGTACGACCTGTGCTCCAGACCCTGCACCAGCTCCGTTGCCCTTCTCTGGACACGCTCGAGTCATTCAATGTCCTTTTTGGAGTGAGGGGCCCAAAACCGAACACAGGAATCGAGGGGCGGCCTCACCAGTGCCGAGTACAGGGGTGAGATCCCTTCCCTGTCCCTGCTGGCCACGCTAGTGCTGACACAAGCCAGGATGCCATTGGCCTTCTTGGCCACCTGGGCCAATCAGTGTTGGCCGTGGTCAGAGAAAGGCCAGCCCCGGTATGGGGGAGAGGGGAGATCCTGTGGCTGGAGGTGAGAGATGGGGAGAGGGAATGAGACCTGCCCTCCTCAGTACAGGCCTCCTGCTCCCTTGGCCCTACCCCACGCACCCACCACCCAGCACCCACCGGAGCTGCCTGGTGAACAGCATCGGGGAGACTCCTCTTGGGCTCCAACTATTGCCCTGCAGCAAGCTGTCCCCACCCCAGGACAGGGGATTTTCCTAAGGGCCATTGCTTTTTTGCTTAAGGCAGCGGTGGTTAGAAAGTAAGACTGCTTATCAGGCTTAAATCAGCACGAGTTCTTATGAAGTCAGGCAAATTCTTGAAAACGGAATTATTCATGGCTGTATTCAAAACATAACCATTCCCTTGCCATGTTGGAAATCCAGATGAAATGCTTTCGAGCTGGAGCCGCATACCCCCAGAGGTACTTCTGTTAGCGCACTTTAAAAACCTGACTCTTTGACCTGTCTTGAGATCAAAACTGTTTGGGAAGCAGGACCCTCCTCCCAGAGGGTGCAGCACCTTGCCCAGCAGAGCTCAGGGCTTGCTGAAAACCCACAGGGTAAAACTCAAGACTCAAGTTGTGTAACAGCACAAAATGAAACTGGCTTTTAATTTCACTGTCCAAGACGAATTCAAACAGATAAACACATGGAATAATGGCAGAGGGTCGATTAGATGTGATTTTTCTGTAGCTCAGTGCTTTGTTGGAAGAAAGATAGCATTTATTTATGATAGGTTAGTCCATAACACAGAGAAGCTGTAGCCGTGAGTTAGGACCTGCATTTTGCTAGGTTCTGTACATATTTAGAAGCCCCCTCAAACATGAAACCTTTGGCCAGAGACCATCTCAGCATAACTGCACCATACAATGCCTGAACTGTGCAGAAGAAACATGCTTGTGTTTTCAGTGGATGCAGTTTACATCCCAAAGCCCCAATTACTGTGCAATTCCATGCGCTTTGGATCACACATGCAAAGCATGACCCATGGAAATGCTTTGTGGGACAGTGTCTCCCCCAGGAGCATTTTCTTAGAAGAGGTGGGACTGGCAAACAAACTCAGTTTTCCCTTTCCAGAATTCCCTCAGGAAGGATGGCAGGGGAGCACATTCCTCCAGAGGCAGATGAAAACCAGTTATCAGTCCACCAGCTCAGTTTGTCCCCAAGGATGTACGTCCCTCTCCTGTAGGGAATACCTGGATCCATGCTTATGACATGTCAGCAGTCACAGAGATGTCTTGTATACAACTTCAAGCAGAAATGGAGTTATGTAAGCTGTAACATAAAGCTTGCAAAGGAAAGAATACATGTGAAAAACAATATACCTGCTTTCTTTTGTAAGAGGACATAGAAAAGAAAGTGCAGAAAGGGCAAAAACTTTGTCTGTCTGCTCTGAAAATGTCCTGGGCAGATGTAGTGAGCTGGCCACGATAGGCATTAGCTATAGCTAATTAATTTGCTAAAAGCATTTTGAAAATTATCAGGTTACTTTGACTGGGTAATGATGCTGTTTCTGTTTTACTACTCAGATTAGCAAATTCTCCAGGGTTGTGATGCATTATCTGGCTTTTCTCAAGCTGCTGCCCTGGGACACATGTTGTCCCCAGGACACTGAGCATCCTTTTCATGGGAGGATCTGCACTGTCCAGGATGCTACCTTAGAATTTTGTTTGGGTGGCTTTGGCTTAGACTTGGATTCTGTCTTGAGGTTTGCTGAAAAAACATGGAGATTTTTCTTGGTGGTGAATGCATGTCCCAAAGAAACAGTCAGGAGAAAGGAGAAATGAGAACAGAGTGGGGGGGGTGAACCTGTATGACTTTCTGGAGCTACTGGGAGAGACAGACCAAGATCTGGAAGAAGCAGAAGTTTGTCAGAGCAGGGACAACTCCACAGCCTACAATGCCATCACCTGGGGAGGGCTCAGTTTTGGAGCTACCAAATAGAAGAAGTATTTGGTGGAAACCAAGGTGAAGGAGCAGAGGAAAGGTGGAAGATTAAATGTCTTAAATGGAAGACATTTTCCCACCTAGCATTGTGGTATTTAGTATGATTTCTTACATGCTCAGCTAGCAGTTTCTAGAGAAGGTACTTGAGATCAGGCACCCTCTGTGAAGTCCCTACTACAGGCACAATGATGAGAGTAATTCTCCAAAGTGCCTGCAGTCCCCAAAGTGATGAGACAGGGATCAGACTGTCCTGGACTGGTGCTGGAGTGATCTGCTGCTTCAGGGGTGGAAATCTCACTTCTTCTCTCCACCATGACACTGAAGAGGTCCCCTGGGGAGGTCCGGGTGCACCTCCTCGCCCCTTCTCTTCCTCCAACCCTATAGCCTTGTTGTTTGCTGCTGAGCTCCGCAGGTGGATGGTGGAGGCTGCCAGGGATGGGTGCTGAGAGTGTGGGTGTGCTTAGATGACCTGAGCCACGCTGTCAGTTCTCAGCACGAGGATGTCCCTGTCCCTCGAGTGCTCCCTGTGCACCTGTGGAGCCACACAGAGCCCTGTGCTTGGCACTGCAACAGACCCCACGTACTCTCCGTTAGTGCTTCTCCACTGAGCAGCAGGAATGCCGCATGTCTCCTGGTTTCCTGTAGGAGCCTGACCTGAAGGTTTGCCTTGTCCTCTCTGCCACCTGCTCTGGTTCCCCCAGTGCAGCCATGCGCTGTGTGTGTTATCCCTGGCTGGGGGATGTAGGGAAGAAACAGGCACAACCACCAGTAATGCAAGAAAATCAAACCTGATATAAAACCTTCATCATTTTAATCACAAAGCCTTAAAACCATGCCTCTGTTGCAGCAGTGCTATTCTGAGGGCAGAAGTGGCCAAACTGCCCCTCACTTACTGCTGAACTTCTCCCGAAGGCCAGCGCAGCTCCTTCTAAGGGACACACAGGTCTCTCTGAACTTCTTCCCCCAAGCAAGTCTCAGGCCCTTGTTCTGTCCCAGACTTTAGTCTACGAAAACACAGACTGATCCAGTTCCCTGTCTCTCACAGGCTGGGTGGGTTGGGGGAGTTTCAAGCAGTCTGATGCATCGCCAGAGGCAGTGGAGAGCAAATGGGATCCAGATGTTTCCTCCAGCACAAGGTTTTTCTTTTAGAAAGAATTTCCCCAGATCTTTCTCCAGATTTGGCTGTCAGGGTTTCTCTCATGACGTATGGCCCCCTGGCATCCCTCCAGCTCCTGGCCATCAGCATCAGCTTCCCAGGGGAAGAAGGTAGAGGCAAAATACTGCCTGCTCCCCTCCATCACTGCAGCCTGCTGCCTGTCCATCCCCCACGCCCAGGGAGCAGAGGGCTGATCCTCTCAGGCACCCTGAGCTGCCCCAGACTCCACACCAGCCCCTCAACCCACTTCAGGAAGCCAACTGTATCCTGGGCTGCATCAAGAGAAGTGTGGCCAACAGGTCAAGGGAGGGGATTCTCCCCCTCTATTCCTCTCTTCTGAGACCCCACCTGAAATACTGTGTCCACCTCTGGGGTTCTCAGTTCAGGAAAGACATGGATCTGTTGGAGCGGGTCCAGAGGAGGCCACAAAAATGATCAGGGGCCTGGAGAACCTTCTTTATGGAGGACAAGCTGAGAGGTTGTTCAGTCTGGAGAAGAGAAGGCTCTCAGGGGACCTTGCTGTGGCCTTTCAATATATAGAAGCGGCTTACAAGGAAGATGGGGACAAACTTTTTAATGGGGCCTGTTGTGATAGGACAAGGAGCAATGGTTTTAAACTAAAAGAGGGTAGATTCAGACTAGATATAAGGAAGAAATTTTTTACAATGAGGGTGGTGCAGCACTTGAACAAGTTGCCTGGAGAGGTGGTAGATGCCCCATCCCTGGAAACATTCAAGGTCAGGTTGGACAGGGCTCTGAGCAACCTGATCTAACTGAAGATGTCCTTGCTCATTGCAGGGGGGTTGGACTAGATGACCTTTAAAGGTGCCTTTCAACCCAAACTATTCTGTGATTCTATGATTCTTCCTTGGGAGTCCCCAGCACACAGCCTGCCTGTTGTGAAGACAACAGGACACTGAAGTCCTGCTGTATTGACCTGAATTGATGTTTCAAAGCACACAGAGAGTGGAGAGTAGAGCCAAGAATTGAGCCTGGGCTCCATACAGCCTCCCTGCTCTGCACCAGAAATGATGATGAAACATTTATTGATTGCTATGAAGTATCACTGCACTGAGAGAGCTAAGGCAGGAGTCCACATGCCTCAGAATTTCAAATCCTTTGCCTCAATATTTTTCCAACTACCAAAATGTGGGTTTTTTCTCCCAGGAAAACATTTGGCAGCAGAGTTAAATGAACCCTAAGGGCTGTTATAACTTAGACCCATCTTTGGGAGCCCAGTGATGCATGAGGAAGAGCTCTGTCTTTACAAACTCCTAAAAGCACATATGACTACTGCATCCTGCTTTTCCATTGAGACTTCCAGACATCTTCCAACAGGATCACTGGGTGAGTTGCAGGAACCTAATATCAGCACTGTGTCATCTTGTCTGTTTATTTGGTGAATTCAGATTTTCATACATTAGTGCAATATAGAAATTCAAAAGATAATTCGCTTGGGGGAACAAAAAAATGTCTGGGACTCCAAGGTTGAGGAATTTAAACCAAACTCTCTTTCAATAAATGCAACCCATTAAGAGCCTCTTGACTGTCTATTTGAATATTTCAATTTAAAATGATACTTAGAAAGAGTAAATAAAATATGCTTCAGTTCTGCAAATTAAATTTATCTTCGGTTGAAGTCCATTGAGAGGTACCCCTAGGGTGAATTTGCCCTACATCTCATTTCTGCCCTGGGGTGTTTTCATAGCAGTCTGAGTCATCCAGAGCTCCCAAGCTGAATTAATTTCTGAATCTCATAGTTGATATCCCACAGACAAAGACATGTCTGTGATTCAGAAAAGCGCTGATTAATACCGAGCGGGGGGAAGCCAGGCGCTGCCGTTTGCTCCTGCCCATTTCCCCACAGCTCGCTGGAGTCAGCCGGCCTTTCCGCAGGGCCCACGTGATGCTGGCCGGTGCTGGGGGAAGGCAGAGACCCCAGCAGATGGAATGGGGAAGCCACATGCATTGGCATGAGGGTCCTTTCCCCCTCCCAGCAGCTGACAGCAGCTGCTCTCAAACACATGTCCTGAGGCAGCAGCCAGGACTTCTGCCACAGCTATGCCCTCTGTAAGCCCGGCCAGTGCTCCATTGCTCGTGCTACAGCATGTCACCAGTTTCATCCCTCCCTGGGGTTCAGCTCCAGCCTTTCCAGCCTGTCCTGGACCTGTGGGGAAGGTCCTTCCACAGCTTTTTGCTTTTGCCTGCTGGAGAAGCACTGAGCTCCTTTAGGAGGGAGGGGACCCTGCCTGCTGGGGACACCTCATCCCAGAGCCTCATATGGAAACAAGTGATGGTCCACAGCCAGCAAGCTCTGCCGTGGGATTTCTCACGTCCTCCACATGCTGGTGAGACATAGGGGAGCTGCATGGACCAGCGGCGATGCCTCAGGCAGCTGGAATTTTTCGTAATTTTTGCCTCCTCTGCTTTTCCTCTGAGCATTCAGATGGTTTTTGGGCACCAGGCAGAGGGACTGCCCCTGTCCATGGAGCAGAAGTCCTGGTGGGGACAAGGTGGTGAGCTCTGAACTTGCAGTCCTCATCCTCCTGCAGCTTTGGCTGGGTTTGGAAGCCTGTCAGCTGCAGTGAGCAGTGCAAGCCCGGCTGTGCTGGGGATTTGCAGCCACTGAGTGGGTCCCTGTGCAGCTGCCTGTGGCAGGGCCTTCTGGCGGGCGGTGGGGTGGTTCTCCTGCTGTGCTTTGGTACATAGGCAGATGGTGCCTTCAGGATGATTAATAGCACTGAACCCAGTTTGCCAAGAGCCTATTGGTTTTCCAGAAGGCTAACAAATTTTCTCTTTATGTACCAGCACCAAGCCCAAAGTAATCTGCTATATAGCAGGAGGGAAATCAGCTTTCAGCATGATTTAGTGAGGGCTCTGTTGCATCCAGACACATACCAATATGATCTTTCTTGAGTGCTGTTACATACTACCTTAATAATTAATTAGAGATAAAAACCATTTATGTTTAACACTAATTTGTAGCTGAGTTAGGGCAGCAGACTGAGTGCCAGGGTTGGGTCCTGCGCTGGTTGGACGGCTTCCTGATGAGTCACAGTGAGTAAGGATTGACTCTGGGCTCTTCTTCTCCCCAGGGGTCTTTGAGATTGGGTGTATAACCATGTAGAGAAGCAACTGTGGTGCCAGCACTGTATTAACATCTTTTCTTGACAGATTGAGAATCTGTGAAGACCTTGATTAGCAGAGTTTACCAGTCATGATGATTTGCTCTTGTCTTAAAGCATTTGGGTTGTGGCCAGGCAACAGCAAAGGACTTCATCAGACCCTGACACCATCAGGACCTCCTTCCTCTCCTCTGGGGTGGTTCAGCCCCTCATGTTAGGCACTGTACAGACACGTAACAAAAAGATGGTGCTGAGTTTGCAATCTCATATCTTGATCCATATGGCTGTTGTCACAGAAGTGTGTCAAAAAAGCCTGATAGATGTTACCATGAGACTTTTCTGTATCCAGCTAATTATAAAGCCAAGTCCATCTTGGAATGGGAATCCAACTGTCTGAGTAGTAGCAGAGGAAAATAACAAGTTTGGTTTCAAGGTATTGGATGCTGCTCATTGCTGTGCCTTTGGCTTTCCCTCTGTGGCCCCTGCTCCAGGCTGAAGCTCAGTGAAGGGGACCATGACGGTGCTCTGACAACTGCTGCAGGGGCTGATCGAGCCCTGTGGGCCTTGAGTTCCAGTTGTTGGGGAAGAAGCCAGTATGCCCTTTCCAATGAGACCGGGGTGAAGAGAAGCAAAAGGCTGACCTGCCTCCATCTTATTTCAGAGCACCATCATCTGTTGGCAATTTACTACTGATGCAGCATATACCATGTTTACAGCAGGTCACTGGAAATGTACCTGGACCCATTCATCTTTTTTAATACCAAAGCAGTGCTTTAGTGCAACATTAATTTAAATTTACCTTCCTGCAGAAAACTGGTGTACAGGGAGCCTTCCAAAAGATGCATTTTTATTAGCTCTCTCTTCTACATTTGGCTGCTGATAAATATTTATTTAGACTTACCCTGCCACAGGCTTTAAACACAGCCACATTTCACTTTCTTCCAGGGGTAAGTGGTGGCAAACAGCAGTCAATGATGGGCAGAGCCTGTGGGTCAGGCAGGCATGGGCAAACCCATAAGTGTCTTCCCATGGTGGCTGGAATACCACATGAACACCAAGGAGGTCAGGGGCAGGGTGGGGGGAGGAACCCCAAAACCCCAGTGGGTGACCTGAGCCCCTGATGCAGCCCCTCCCAGAGCTGTTACAGTGCACCCTCAGCCCAGGGTCCAGGGGGACACCCAGCACCCTGAGCTAAAGGGAAAAGCTCCTTCAGTCTGAGGGGGGTAAATTACTGCCTCAGGACATATGGGATGCAGAGGATGAGCATCCTGGAATTCACAGGACTTACTGTGGGATGTTTAGAGAAGGAACCAAGCATAGGAGAAGGGAGGGATCTGGGTGGTTTGGGAAGGAGCAAGCATGGGAAAACAGAATGACAAGGGGATAAAAGGGGCCAGTGGCATACAAAAAGTTGGCTGGTTGGTATGTCTGTCTGGCCATGCCCTGCACCTGCTCAGCAGGGCCTGTCTTCTCCTTGAACTCTGTTTTTCCTGGGTGAAGGACTCTATTCTGTGTGTACATGTGTTTCGGGGTATAGGTGAGTTGCTAGAGAATGCCAAGTCTGACTAGCTGGTGAGTGGGATAAGAGGCTTTGGGAGCCAGATATTGAAGCAACTGTAAGCCTGGACTAGATGCTGGAGGCATCAGAGGTCTGTGCACTGGCTATTGGAGGGACCAGGGGGTCCTGGACAGCTACTGTGGAGATTGTGGGGTCTGGAAGTCAGATGAGACCTGTTTGTGTGTGTTTGTGCAAGAACCAACTGGAAATGAGAGGATCCAGGGGACAGCTACTGTGTTGACTGAGTGTCTCGGGCCAGTGGCTAGGGGGATCCACAGCGTATATATGTCTGTATAAATATATATATATATATTCTATTAATGGGATTTCGTCTGACCAGCCAGAGAGCAGAACAGGATGAGGCCTTTGGTGCTGCTTGTGTTCGCATGTGTTAGGCATTTCTGTGTTGCTGGCCATGTATATATATAGATACGTGTGTTTGTGCTCATGTGCCTACTGGGAATACATGATTAGCCCCACTGCCAGCTGGACCTGGGGGTGGAGAGCTGCGGCAGCCTTACCTCTACCGGGCCACTGGATTTGGCAGCCTGTGACAATGACCTATTCACATGGGCTAGCAGTTGGATTTGAGCAGAAGGATTGAAAAGGAGATTACTCTTTTTAATGCCTTCAAGCCTGCAAACTCTCTCTCAACCAAAGTTGGATGATGACAGGCAGCTAAATCCCCTTCTCCCAGCACCCAGGCACATTCACCTTGCAACACTGCTTGGTTCAGACACACTTGGGCTGACAGAGTTTCTCCCAATGGCATCAAACTGCTCAGAAACCAGTCCTTGGTGTGATTTCCAAATCAGATGTTCCTCTACCAGTCTGTCTCCTCAACAGGCACGGCCCTTGGGATGTGCTGAGACAAGTCCCACCCAAAAAGCTGTCTCACCCTGACACTGGAAGTAGCTGTCATAAAGCACATGTTTAGGAACTAAGCAGATTGAAATGCGAACACGTCAACAGCATGGAGGTACTTTCAATGATGGACAAGTCCACTTGCAGAGATTAAACTGAACAAAGAGGCTTTCAAGGCCTTAGGGACACCTAAAATTTAGTTTTGGCAAATATACTTGCAGTCGTTCTGCCTTTTCATATGCTACTCTGAGCTGCTGTGGAGAAATACCATGATCCATCCCCATATTTCCATCAAAACATAATAACAAATTATAGGCTCTTGTATCAGTTTGTCATTCTCCAAGTGATTGCAGAGATACACTAAGCTGATAAATTATTTAAAACAGATGCAGTACATTTCAGAAAAAGAATTTGATTAAGTGGCAAGATATTATGAAGAAAACCGAGACAAAAACCTTAGAGAATCTATTTTCGTAATATATAGCATGCTTCCTGTCTGATGATAACTTTGAGTAAACAGACGAATTAGTGAGTAGACTGATAGATTGTCCACTGGAAAGACATATTTACACAGGAAACTAATACAAAACGGAGAATGGTCTTGCTAAGCAAGACATATTACCCTCTCTCCACTCCATCCACGAAACAGGCAATGAAAGGGAAATAACACATGTGGCTTTTTTTAGTTTCAGACTTCTTTCCAAAGCCCCGTACTGTGTGGGTATGTTTTTGCTAAAGCGCTACTAATATGTCATCTTGTAGATGTTACTGAAGCTTACAGGTTCTGCTTAAATGTCTGTACAAAACACATTCTAGATTGTCATGGTTTTCGTGGCTTATCCTTTATCAGATGAGATCTGGAAGAGGTGTCTGAAGACATGAGTGTCCAGGATCTTGTCTGTTTTTTTCCCAATGAAGTCAGCTTGTCTACAAACCTTGTCTTGATGATATTCTTAGGCATGCAGGCTACTGCAACACTATTGCATGAAATATGTAAACTATCTTTGCACTGAAAATGGAAAATTGCTCTTACATATTGCCTTATTATTATTATGTACTGACTTTCTTTCTATCTTTCTCTTTATTTCTACTGAAAGACATCAATATAATTTATTTGCATATTTGCTTCACTGCAATTGCAAAGAAGCTCTTATTTAATTGCGATGCATATCATCATATTCACCTAATATAGTATAAATTCCCCTGCTGTTTCAATTGGACATATGTCTTAAACTGTTGTGGTGGGGAGTAAACAGTGTATTTCATCTTAGAAACGGCCCTGTTGAACGATACATGAATGTTCAGTTAATTTCCATCTTCTCTTCTGCAGTAGTTCTTTCCTTTGCTTTTTGTTTTCCTTAATAAAAAGCCATATTTAATATTTAAATTCACAAAAGTAAAAAAAATGGTTCATAAAACAGTCTGTGATTTTCCTTTCCTCTCCCTTTCCCTCTCCCCCTCCCTCTTCCTCTTCTTCTCCCCTCCCTTCCTCTCCCCTCCAGTACTGGAAGAAAGACTTGCATTACAGGGTAGCTCTTCTGGCTCAAGTCTAGCCTGGATATCGACTGCTGGCAGTTTACTTCTATATAGATTTATCACTATTGATTTTTGTTCCAGGTTTAAGAGATAGGCATGTATCACTTTCACAGTGTCAGTCTCATACAGACTTTGTAGCTCTCCCATGGTGAATATCTGAGCTCTTCACATGCATGAGTACAACCACCAACCCGGCAGGCCTGGGGGTAGGAAGCCCAACATCAGCTGGAGGGTGTATGTGCACTGCCTGCTGCAGAGACTCCTGAAGACGCAGCCTGAAATGGGAAGGATGAAGTAGCACCCCTCGACCTCCGTGCTGCTATGGGGGGGCACTGCTTCCTTCCAGCTACCTTGCAGCACAGTCTCTTCTGTACAGTCATACAGACCAGAGTTTGCAGTGGAATAGGGAAGTAAACCCAGATACATATGTCTTAGTCGAATATCCTGACTACTGGGCTATACCCCCTTCTTTCTGAATCACAAGCCAGTGCTAAAATACAAAAAAGGAAACTATCTAATCTGTGGATTTCTCATGGGAGTCAGATGCCGTTTTAAAACACGGACAACTGTCCAATGGATTTCTTAAACAGCCACATAGTAACCTGCTCCTGCAAGAATGCTCTGAGACAGATAAAGAGGAAGAGCATTTGGATTTTTTGACAGAAGTGACGAAAAGAGAATTTATACAGCTTTAGCAAAAGGATGATGAAAAAACCTCCCACGGATTTCTCTTTTCCAGTTGCGGAGGAGTATACATTGGAAAGAGATTGCCAAATTTTTATTTCACATAAAAACAATAAAAAGGTTAATGTTAAGAAATAAAAACTATGATCATTGTAAGGACAGTTTAATTCAGAGATATGTACAGTGAATACTGGGAGTGAAACCGGTTACTCTTGTCTTGAACAAAGCACCCTTCTGGTGGAAAAATGCTTGTTTATTTAGATTGAGAACAGACACCAGTCAATATGCTGATCAGCGTCCTACTAAACAACAGGCAGCGTAAGCTCAGATTCACCAGTGGTCTGAACTTTCCAAGCAGGAGGTGCTTAGCATCTTTGCAAAACTGCCTCTGTCCAATTCAATACCCCACATCAGAGGCACCTGAGACACCTGTTTGCAATTAGAATTACACTGCAACTTATTTGCGGTCTAATTCTCCCCACCCACAGATACACAGACAAAATGGAAATAACAATTTAAACCTATCTACATAAATATCTACAACTCTTTGAAATGAACTAACGCATTTTACTACCTGAATCAGGAGAGCACATCTACACAGCACACACATCCAAGCTGCATGGGAGAAGAGTTTTACAGTTTCAGTACAATAATCGGGTTGTATCGCTGGGCTTATTATAGACAGAGAGGAGAGGAAATTGAGGTTAAGAATGGTTCAGGAGGCGAAAGAGGAAGGGCATTGAAAACAAGTCAAGAAAAAGAAAGCTTCAGGAAGTAGATCGTTCACAGTTACTTTAGGCAGCAGTTTAAGTTTCTCAGTTTTGAAAATGGAAATAACACCTACTTATCACCAAGAGGTGGGCTGGTAATTCATGTTGAAAAGTGCTCAGAGATTCTTGGAAGAAAGGTATACTTTTGAAAAGTAAAGTGTTCTCCTTGAAGCATTTGTTATTATGCCACAGTGTGGTTGTGGACTTCAAAACTGCTATTAAAAATTATGTAGAAGGAAAGCAGCAACCCATCCAAGAATGAATACCTGGCCAACTCCAGTATTTCTACCTATGATACCATCAATAGACAAATACTGGTGGGTAATAAAAAAATCTTAAGTGTATATTTTACTAGGTCTCTCACCTGGAAAAGCTAGTTTGCTAAGTGTACAGTTCCAGGTGGCATAATCAGTTTAGAAATTTGTGTTTATTCTCACTTTGTTTCCCCAGGGAAACCATAACCATGCTTACATAGTGATGAAACCAGCACCGAGGGAGTCAGCAAAAGAAAGTGATAGACTTCAGTGTTCTCCCTGTTCATGACAGTTATCCTCAATTAGCCCTGTACCTTTACTTCAGGTTCAGAAAGGGTTTACCTTAAAACATTTCTCTGTCCACTTATTGTGTTACAGCATGTGCCTTCAAATCCTGCAGTCACATTATTTGATTGCTTCCAGACTTGTGCCTTTAATGTCAGTCCATAACTCCATTCCTTGGGCTGTCAGCAATCAGTGCTTCACAGAAGGGAGGTATATAGAGACACACCCAAAAACTCTTTCCATTTTGGTCCATCTCTGTGCCTCTTTGAGATTTTCTGCTTAGGTTGACAGCATGTCTCAGTCTCTTTCCAGATTGTTAATGACTTGCAAAGCTGAGAGCGTGGTTGTTGGCATTCCCTTTACTTCATGTCTTCTGCCTGCAAGTGCTAAGGAAAGACAGAAAGATTTAAGATACATTCAGACCATAAAGACAAAGAGATTTAGAAACTGAAGTCTGGTCTTTTTACTTCTCTACTTTCAAAGTAGGAATTCTATCAAGAACTGGATTATCCTACCCCAGAGTCAGGTTGGTTTACCCCAGTTTATTTACCCGTGCCTGAAGAAGAGGTGGGATAGCATGCCTTCATTGCACCCTATGCTATACATTGCATTCCTAGTGCATTTATGAAACCAAGCCCAGGCCAGCCCTACAAATGAATCCTAGTGAAAGTCAGATCTGTCCTGCCAGTGAGAAACCCACCGCTATTAGCACAGCAGACTACTGGGGGGTGGGGGGGGGGGGGGGGGGGTGTACGTGTGTGTGTGTGTGTTGGCACCTTTCCCTAAGGACATCCTTCAAGATAGCCTATGGAACGGAAACCTTGCCAGCACAGCTGCTTGCCACTAAGCCTTGCTACCAGGAAGCTGGGATTAGATTAACTGAACAACATGTTCTTGTGCTTGTCCCAGCAGTGCTGTTTTAGGTTCCTGTCCTAATCGGTGTGTATCCCCCTCGACCAAAAAACCTCTGTGGAGAACTTGGTCATTTCCATTTCTCAAGACCAGTACTCAGCTCAAATCTGGAATTGTGCTCTTCAGCCTGATTTGGAGGTGGAGAAGGAAACAAATCCAACTTTTCAAGTGTGACACTTTGCAGATACAAGAGATTTTTTTCCTTTTATAACATAAATGGAGCCCTTACAGTGCCCACACAGCAGCAACAAAGACATCCTGTTACCTTTCCACACGATGAAATCCAAGAACAAAATAACATTAACTCCTCTTACAGAATTTGGCAATGCCTGTAGTGCATCTTTCTCATCCTTTTCTCATTTAAAGCACATTGGCTAATAATTGCCAGGGCTGTATCAACACCTTCTTTTGTCTTGGCAGAACACTCCAGGTAAGCATATGCCCCAATGCTGGCAGATAAAGCTTTTCCTTCTGCAGTGTTAATTGGCTTGTTTCCTGGAGTAGTTAGCTGCTTCTTAATACTTTCATGACTCCTTAGTTCTACCTTGGTAGCCACCAGAATAATAGGTACTGTGGGGCAGAACACTTTGATTTCTGGAACCCAAAAATCAAGGATGTTTTGCTGTGAGCCAGGCCTGTCCACAGAGAAGCACATTAAAATAACGTCCGTGTCCTTGTCGAACACTGTGCAGAGATTTTGGTAACTGACTTCATTCTTCCCTGCCACCTTGAAGAGAACTAGTTTCATCTCTTTCCCATCTACCTCTGTGTCAGTGGGTAAGCATCAAACAGAGCTGGTTCTTAGGACTTGGGAATCTGTCTGTGACAGAGCAAAGAGGAGGCATGACTTAGCACGGCCATCCATCTCCAACTACAGTTAGCTTTCTCCTAAGAGCAGCTATTCCTTGGAAACCAAAATGAAGTACAAAGTGGATTATTCCCATGCTGGTTTTAAATTTTATTTTAGCTTTTGTGCAGGGTAGGAGAAGGAGAGGAGGGAAATCCCATTAGTTTGGATTTCTTCCCCTTATCTCCTTTAATCTCTCCATACTCCTGCCACACCCTTGTTCCTTATTTTTTTTCACATTTAAATTTCTCTGGTATCAGAATCTTCTGAAATTGTGAGTACCTTGCTCTTGACTATTATTATAGGTCAAAAAATGAAGGTATAAACAAAGCCTGGATGTAACCAAGACTCCTGCAGTGCCCTATATTTCTGTTTTATCATCTCAGACACTGTTTATGGTCATTGTGCAGTCCATAACAGATTTCATTTTCTAGATTGAATGACTTAATTTTGTGAGTGAGATGGAGTATAAACCACCGTACTGAACAACTATCCAAATCGGTTTTATTGACTACATTTTTCCTGCCATGGTCTGCTAGTGGAATTCTACCAATGGTGACAGCTATCCTGTGTAAGTCCACACTGCTCTTGCTCATAGATCTGTTGTCATGTGGGAGTTAATAAAGTGTTTTCAGTCTTCATAAATTTATGGTTAATTTATATGAGAAGTTTGTTAGACAGTAATTTGTTAGATAGTAATTTCCAGCATCAACCTTCTCATCTTTCTTGATGTTCAGGATTAGATTGGTTTCTTCTAATATTATTGCCGCCTCAGCTTCCTTAGGTCACTGGTTCCCCTACAGAGAGAACTTACCACCACTCTTCAAAGACTGTAATGATGACCACAGTATTTAAAGGAGTAGGTTGATGTTTCTTAATATAGCCAACCAATCTACAAAGAGAACCTGATGACATCATTGTTTTTTAAAGAAACCTACTTTACTGGCAATGAAGCGGAAGTTACACAATTTGTTAACAAATCACAGCATGTTTACTTTAGAAATTTCCTCATTCCTCTTGCAAAAGACTCATCCTGAGTGAGCATTTCAGTATTGAGTGTGCCAAACTACTTGTGTATGTGTGGCTGACAGTACTAGAGTGTAAAACAGCAGTAGACCTGACAGGCAGACCCTGAAGACATCCCTTTCCAGATCTGCTGAGGCATTGTAGAGAAATGAATTGCAGAATCAAACGGATGAGGTGAGAAGAGATCATCTAGTCCATCCTGCCCTGCTCAGAGAAGGATCAACTACAGCAGGATGCTCAGGACTGTGTCCAGCTGTGTTTTGAATATGATCAAGGATGGAGATTCCACAGCCTCTCCGGGCAGCCTTTTCCAGTGTTTGATCATCCTCAAAGTAGTGAAAGGAAGTCTATTAACTGGAGAGTCTAAGGAGAAAGAACTCTCCAGTGTTAAGGATACTATGTCCAGAGACGAAGACTGAATTCCCTGCTATCTTGTTGGCATCAGACAAGTAATTTCTACTATGTCTCATTTTGCCTGGTAGACAAAGACTGCAGGGTGTCTGCAACTGCTAAAAACTGAGAACAAAGGGAACCAGAGTAGATTAATTTGGTCTCTGCAGAGACTATTTCCAAAGGTATTACTGGTGATGCAGATATGTAACCGCTGATTAGCATAGTTATGTAGTCAGCTGATTTATTTCATACAGCTACAGAAGAGTTCTTCAACTGAGATAAGGGAGTTTGGGTCTAAAAGTTTTAGCCTAAGGATGAGGAACTTAGTTTTGTTTAGTTCAAAGTCAGCTGGAGACCTGAGGCCACTTTAGTTTTCTGTGGTGGTCTAATTTTACTCTACCAGATCGTATTTCCTGAGTACTATTTGAGTATGAATCTGATAATCTTGCCATAGGAACATGACAAAATTAAAGTAATCAGCTTCTGACTTGCCCCACTTATTTCCTGGAAGAGCAATGCCGGTGGGTCCCATACAGCTCTTTAGGATAATTTCTTGTTTGGGATGATGTGCCTTCACGTGCACTGTGCTTAGCTTAAGCCTCTGTATGAAAATACACCGATCTTTTTCACCTCCTCTTCTTGTACCTTGGCATTCCAGTTTCTAGGTAGATCAGTCTGGCTTCTCTGCTGAGAACACCAATCACAAGGGGATCTAAGAGTTAAATTCTGTTTTCATTCAGGGACACTGGAAAGCAATGGACCTGCTGTGACATGTAACAAGTGGTCTGGTTCCTATATATGCCAGAAATTCTTATCAGCTTAGAGAGACAGATACTTACCATTTCTGCCTGTCCTCCCACATCTACTCAGAGCTTTTTCGCACTAGCCTGTAAACTGTTCATATTTAGCTAGCTCTTGCTTTCCTTGCTTCACTGAGAAGCTGTGCCTGCATGAGGACGGCAGGATGCTTGTCGCTACCATTACAGTACAAGTGTGCAGGACCCAGTATGCCATTACTGGCACATACGGCTCCCTCAGCATGTTAGCCACAGCAGGCAATGTACTTACTTGACTACTTATTGACAAAAAGGAGAAAGATTACCTTCCCCACTGAGCTTTCATGCTTTTCGTACAGATTTATGCTTGAACACAAATTATCTGAGTTACAGACATGCCCTTTAGAAAATCTGTTTAGCAAAAAGAGCAGGGCGGGGGAATATGATCTGGAAACAATCTCCAGAAGTTGACTAGAATTGTCTTCTCAGCAACAAAAAATGCCGATTGGATTAAATTGAGTAAAAAACAAAAGGCTGAGTTTTAATCTCAAAACCACCAGCACAAGCAATGAAAGCAAGGAAGTGGTATCTTCTTTCTCCTACATCATTCTTTCTTCATAAATCATACAGATGCATGTATGTGGTGCAGCAGAATTAATGGTCTTCTTAGAGAGTGCATATTTAGGGATTAATGGAAGTGAAGTTTCAGTTTGCTTAAAGAAGTATAATTTAGCATATCATGCAAATTTGATCAGAAAATATAAAGTTACAGCATAAAGTTCAAATTCAGCCCTAAAATATGTGAGCTGGCTACACTTCCTGATGCCTTCCAGACCACAACCATGCTTGAATACAGAACTGGTCCTGTACAAAATCTCCAAGAAGAAAAATCCACCTCATCCCAGAGCCTCTTTTCATTATTTTCTTTCCAGGCTTTCCGCCTCTGCTCTCAGGAACCACTCCAAGAAGGAAGCCTAAGCACTTCCACAGATTATTACCCACTGTGCTCATTTACAGTACTGCTGCTGTGCCTCTTTCTGCTGCACTCACAGCACTGCCATGCTGGTCGGATTCCCATTTTCCCTGATGCATCGATCCAAACAGGAAGAGAAAAGGATGGCTCTCCCTTCTTTTATCCTCTGCCCCTGATTTCCACTGTTCTTGAAACTGGCTTGCTTCATGCTTTCATGTATGGGCTGAAGAAAGAATGCTCCAGAGAAGCAAATATATATATATATATATATATATATATATATATATATAACTGAAAACATCAATTAAGGGCCTCCTCACTTCCAGATAGACAGCTCAGGGCAGGTACCACATAATGCACTGATATTTATGGGTTAAATCCACTGCAAGAGAAAGGAGGCATGTAGCAAATTTACAGTAAGTATGAAACTCAAGCCATGATCAAGTCCCAGGTGTTACACATTTAAATATACCTGTGTGATGACCACAGTGACTTAGGTGTTCCCAGTAGAGTTCATTGCTGGAGTGTACCCTAGAACAGTGAAATGAGTGTGGTCTCAGCCTAAGTGAGGCTGAGTCACAGATCTGGGTCTCTTGATACAAGTCTCTGAAACAAAATATAAATCATTTGAAACCCTGGGTCAGGGAATTACACAGATTTTGCTACAGTCTTTCTTGCAAGGTGAGGGATGAAACATCAGGCCCTTTGCCTTCAGGGTAATTGTGTGGAAGAGTACAGATGCAAGACCACTAGAAAATTAAACAGTTAGGGCTCAGACTGTAATCAGGAGCTGGAACTATAGCTGCACTGTTCAGCTACAAGAAGAGTCACTGCCATGGATTTGACTTGGGTTAGCTGGACCTTTGTAGAGTATTTCCTTAGCATAGTTTGGAAGCTGGGACCAGCAGACAGTTTGGATGAGGCCACCCTGCTTTGAAATCTAAAAGAGTTAGAGTATGAATGTGGGCCGCTTAGTTTGCTTTCTCTACACCAAGGCACATGCTAGCAGCACTCTGTGTGAATGTCAGAGCTTTGAAATGAATAAGCTGCATTTTTCCCCACCTTTCATGGCACAGCACGGATGAGATGATCAACATAATTGCTCATTCAGATGATTCCTTTTTCTGTTTAATGAAGTGTTCTGCTCGTGAAAAGACAAACCCAAATATCCAGGCATGATTCTTTGTGCCACCCAAAAGTCAAATAAAAACGGATTCAAACGCATATTTAAGCAGCACCTCTCAGGATCTATAAAGCACTTGCAGCTTTTCCTGCTGCCACCCCGGAGGTGGAGCTTTCAGGCTCTGGAGCCCGAAAGGACGCGGCACCCAGGCCGGCGGGGCCGCCGCGAGGTGGCACTGAACGCCAGCGAAAAATCCACCACCAGTTTCCCACCGCCGAAGAGATTCAAGAGACTTAGAACAGCATATTTAGATGACTTACATTATACAGCAAATTAACTCTATCTGCCTATCGGAATGGCTCTACATACTTGTGATTATATCTCCAGAGAAAATAGCTACAAGCTGCCAATGCTCCATCGCCAGAAGGACATGCCAGCGTGGGGATAACTTCCACAAAGGCAACTTTATTTTTCTTCATGAAGAATTTAGAACTGTAAGCAGTGACAACGAATTTCAAGGGACGATGCAAATTGCTAATTTAGCCCGTTAAAAGGTGACAGGTACCGTAGAACACCGATGCCTATGACTACACTTTGTGGTTTTTTTCCAACATGAGTTTGAGTTTGTTACATTCACTTCAAGTGAAATATGCTGTAGAAACTATGTAAGATCAAGGTACAAATCCATCCATCACCATTCTCTTTTGACGGTGAGAAATGGGAATTACAGGAATCTCATAGAAGATGAATTATATTTCAATGTGTAGGACTAAGTGAACCGTAAGTGAACCATCTGCCCTACTGACACACACTTCTGTAACAGTCTGCTGCAAGTAACTCGTCAGAAAATTTGATATAGTCAGTGATGTATTTGGTCTTCAAGTGGTTATTTTTAAATACAATTTTTAATAACGACCATATTGTTCAAATCACTCATTTCTGTTCTAGTGACTAATGCCAGTGCTGGCTAGCAAAAGGGGATTCAGCTCTGCGAGGGAGTAGCCATGGCTTAGGTGAAAATGTTTGCAGGGAGAAAGCTTGAGACAACACCCAGTTAAACAGCGAGAGCTGCCACCAGGGACGCAGCGAACCCCTACCAGTAATTTCACAGTGTGAGACTTTACAGTGCGCGGCTTTATTAACGCACCCAGTGTGAGCCATCTGTTTACGTTCAGGTACTTACACCCTATTCTCCAAGCGATCTGAAACTGCAGTCTTTTGCGCTCATTTATTTTCCACATGCATTTTTTTCATTGCTGTGACTTCCGATATCTCTGTAAATTGAGACCAAAAGGGCATTTCAGTTCAAGCCTGCTACTTCCCCCAGTTCATAATTCCTCCACTCCCTTTTGGCCAAAAGCTGGCAGGAGAGAGACTCAAACATGATGAAATTTTTCCTTTAAGGAAGGGAAGTGGTTGAGTCCTGCGTTTTTCAGTCATATCCAGCGAAGGCTTTTGTTTTATTTAACCGCCTGCAATAATCTCAGTTCCACTGCGCTCGGGCTTTAAAGGCTGCAGGTGGCTCGCAGCGGCTTTCCCCGTTTTCCTCGGTTGCTCGCCCAGCCTCTTAAGACCGGTCGTCCCGAGCGGCGGGGCTGCCGGCGGCGGAACCGGGGCCACGGCAGGGACCGGACCGGCCCTGCCCTGCTCTGCTCTGCTCTGCCCTGCCCTGCCCTGCCGCAAAGCCGCCACGCCGGGGTAGGGACGGCGGCACAAACCGGGGGGAGCTCCTCACCCACGGCGCGGCGCGGCGGGGCACCTGCCCCCGGCTCCCCTGCAGGTGCGGCACGGCTGCCCGCCGAGTGCCCAGAGCCCGCCTCACGGTCCGGCCCCGCTCGCCTCACAGCCACGGGCCCCGCCGGCTCCAGCCTCCCCACAGCCACCGGCCGGGCCGGGCCCTGTCGCCGCCCTCGCCGCGGCCCCGCCGCTCCGGGGCCGGCCGCCGCTCGCGCCCCGCTCGCGCCCCGCTCCCCCCGCCGCCGCCCCGCCTCCCGCCGCCGCCCTCCGCCAATCGCGGCGCTCTCCGCCGGGGATGACCTCACTCCCCGCGCTCCCATTGGCCGGCTATATTAAGAAAGTCGCGAGCGCCTTTAAATAGCGGCGCCGGGCCGCAGCTTGCGGCAGCGCGGAGCGTTCGGCGGAGCGGCGCGGCGCTTCCCCCCGCGAAAGGCCGAGTCGGGCGGGACCGGCGGCGCTGCCCTGCGGCCGTAGCGCTCCCCTGAGGTGGGCGACGGAGGTGCGGTGCCGGTGCGGGGAGAGAGGAGGGCGCGCCCGCCTGCCTGCGCGGGCCCGGCTCGCCACGGTGCCCTGTGAGAAGCGAGAGGAAGGGGGAGGCGGCGGCCGCGGGGAGGAGGGCGCTGCCATCGTCCTGCTGCACGGCAAGGCCAGCTTGGCGAGCCTGGCCATGGCCGCCATCCGCAAGAAGCTGGTGGTGGTGGGGGACGGTGCCTGTGGCAAGACTTGCCTCCTCATCGTCTTCAGCAAGGACGAGTTCCCTGAGGTCTATGTGCCTACCGTCTTCGAGAACTACGTGGCTGACATCGAGGTGGATGGCAAGCAGGTGGAGCTGGCCCTGTGGGACACCGCCGGCCAGGAGGACTATGACCGCCTGCGCCCCCTCTCCTACCCGGACACCGACGTGATCCTCATGTGCTTCTCCGTGGACAGCCCGGACTCGCTGGAGAACATCCCGGAGAAGTGGGTGCCCGAAGTCAAGCACTTCTGCCCCAACGTCCCCATCATCCTGGTGGCCAACAAGAAAGACCTGCGCAACGACGAGCACGTGCGCAACGAGCTGGCCCGCATGAAGCAGGAGCCGGTGCGCACCGAGGATGGCCGCGCCATGGCCATCCGCATCCAGGCCTACGACTACCTGGAGTGCTCGGCCAAGACCAAGGAGGGTGTCCGGGAGGTCTTTGAGACCGCCACTCGGGCAGCCTTGCAGAAGCGCTACGGCACCCAGAACGGCTGCATCAACTGCTGCAAAGTGCTATAGGGCGCGGCGGGAGCACGGCGCTGGGCACAGCGCATGGGTCGCCTGTTGGCAGGCGGAGAGGAGCTGGGTTATGCACGCACATGGCATCTGCCTGTCCCCTCCGCTGGGGGCTGGCGATGAATCGGGGTGGGGGCTAAGGGAGGGAGGACGCTCCCTTAGCCTTGGCCGAAAAGAGTTGTGCTGGCTCAGCCACGGGGACGGGGGGGTGGGGGGGTGGGTATTGCATGCCCTGGGTCTTAGGAGACGGTTTCTCCCCACTTTATTCCCACCACCGGCCCCAGCGAGTTAATCGCGGACTCTCAACAACAAAAAGCTGCTGAGACTGGACTGAGCAAACATTGCACCCAGCTCTTGCCCTTTGCCCACCACCTGCTGCTCCCAGCTCCCAGCCAGCCTCCTCTCTTTTGCAAGAGGACAGCGGTGGAGCTGAGATGCTCGAAGGGACTTCTGCCTCCTGCCTGCATGTGCCTCCCCCTGAGGCGGGCTGGGGAAGGGGGCTGCCTCTCTCGGGCTGCTTGCAGCATCCTCGCCTCTCCTGCAGATGTTTCGGCCTGAGCCTGACCTGCTGTGGAAGTGCCCTGAAGACCGAGACTGGGAGGGGAGGGTCATCCCAAGCGAAGCCTGTATATATCTTACCTTTTCTGTCTTGTGCAAACCGGGGTAGTGCAGGGGGTGCTTATTTAAGGTGCGGTGGGGAGGGGGTTCCCAGCTGGGACTTGTGTTGTGCAAAGGAACTTGCCCTGAGTGACTGATGCCTGCTGATAATGCGAGCCTTGAACTGACTCCAGCTGCAGAAGCCACCAGGCTGGAAAGTAAAGTTGAACTGCTCTGTCCTCCTTGCTGGACATCCTCCTCCTGATGGACGGGGCAGGATGAGCAAGGGGGAAGGGAATGGATGATATTGCCATATTATGATCTTGGTGCCTGCTCCTTTTAATTGTTGTCTTCTGCAAGGATGTTGATTTGGGTTTATTTAAAAGTTTATTTTCAAAGGAAATTACTTTGCACAATGTGGTGGATTTTTTTTTTTAAATACTTCAATGCACTTGTCATCTGCATACAACACTGTAGCATTGGAAACATTCTTACTCAGTAACCTCATCTGGGTCTTGTTTTAAATTGATTTCCACACAAGACAAAATAAAACCACTGTATCTTTTTGCCTTGGAAAAAATGGGTGAAAGCACTCTTCCTTATGCAGTGAGTACATTAGAATTTAATACTAAAGGGCAGTTTAAAGAATCTAGGTTTATTTAAAACTTATTTTCACGAGGTAGCCAACCCAGGTGAAAATAATCTTGTGTTTCTCTGGTTCAGAGAACAAATGTATCCAATTATGTTTGTTTACTTTTCTCCCTTTTCCCTCAACAGTGGTACTGAGACTGTTTTTGTTTTTAATAAACTGACATGGCAAAAACTGAGATGTATATGATGTTTACATAAAATTATGAACTGTGTATGCAGTTTTTTATGTGAAGTATTAAAAGATTCTATGCTGACACTTGTGAGAGCAGTGTTGTGATTTATGGAGACTGTCCTCAGCTTGCAACAATACACCTGGATAGTGTTGAACTAGACTAGAATTTGTCCCCTGCCCACAAGTGCTTCTACTTGTATTTTCTCTGCTGGCTGAAATACCTGTCTGGCAGCTTTGAGAGGATGGTAGTTTTATTTTCCTTTGGGGGAGCTGCTGCCTTCCTTTTTCTGTACAGATGGCATGTGGAAGGATACTCAAAATTCAAGGTGGTGACTAATCCATCCTTGTTGCTGCTCAGCACAAGAAGCCTCTGTGCTTTGTGCATGGTGAGCCTGGGCTCAGGATCATGGTGCTCCTTCACCCCCAGCCCTTGCTGCCTGCTGGTGGTTGGTGTGAGGTTTGGGCTCATGCAGCAACAGAACAGGCAGAAAACTGAAAAGCAACACAGGTTTATTTTTTAAGCCAAGTATTTAGATAAAAGCAGTTTTTACTAGTGACCTCCCCTTTGCTCAGAGTGACTAACCCTGTTTGCTGGGCAAGCTTTGCTCGCTGTTCGGTCACAAGAGGCGGCCAGGCTCAGGCGGCAGCAGTCCCCGAAGGTCCATTTCCCAATTGCAGGCCTTGTTATTTCCCATAGCAATGGAAGAAGTCTGGGCCTCTCCATGCCAGGGATCCCCACCAGGGCATGGTGCGCGCTCCCTGCTCCCTGGGCACAAGGCCCTGCGGGTGCTGCCTGCAACAGCGGCTCCTGGCAGAAGAGGTGGCCCGGTACAAAAAAATGCATTGCATGATTTTTGCTGAACAATAAGGCCTATGCCCAAAGTGCTGATGTCTCCCTGCTCTTTTCTGAAAAACTCACTTTAAGTACCTATAAGGGAAATCTCAGGACAGCTTTATATTTTTGTAAATCCTCTCCTTTTACAGAGGTGTGAGAAACGGGTCGAGCCTTTTGTGTCTCTAGTCTATGAATATCTGCTAGGGTGCACTGGATTGTTCAGAGATGTTAACAAATACCAAGGAAAGCAAAACATATTTAGTGGCTTTTGCTGGTCTGTTCAGAGGGCTCTGCCAGCTGTCGACTGAAAGCAAACAGACCAATGTAGAAATAGTGGTCTCCTTATTTGGCAGCTGGAAAGTCAATCAGAAATAGTGTGGAAATACGTGACTTTGAATTTTGAAGACTTCAAATGCTAGAGTATATGCTCAGTCCATGCTGTGAGTTTATTGCACTGTTTCCTATGCTCCTTAATGAAAGACAGTGACATTTTCACTTAGACAATTTAGCCAGGATTTCTTAAAAGGTACTTAAGTCCCAGATTTTAGGTATCCATCTCCAAGGATTTAAATTCTCCTGATGTAGAAAGAGTGAGTTTCTTATCTTCAATTTGAGAACCCTAAAATCAGTTTTTGGTCCTAAAACATGCTTTGAAAAAAAAATTGTTTTGGATACTTAAAGGGTCACAGCCAAGGACCTAATTCTTGGAAAGACACTCAAAAGCCCGGTTCTGTGCAGCATAGCACTGTTCTGCACAATATCATCCAGTGACATTAAAATCAGCATTGGAAACTTCTTCCTTAAACTAATTGCAATAGCTGCAAAACTTACACATTTTGTTAGACTGCAGCAATAACTAATCTTCTCAAAACCTCAAAGGAGAAAGTGTTAATATTTGTATTTTAAACACTGGGAAATGAGTTAGCATTGCATCCCTGTATAATTAACTATACCAATATTTTCCACTAAGGTGCTTACAAGGTAATTACATTCATTATTTCCAATTGGACCTTTGCCCAAGTCAGGCCTACAGCATCTGGCCCAAGGGGGAAAAGCTGCAAGAAAACACATTTCAGTTTTAACTGAGCCTGACCTTTCTCTGCTACTTGTGAAGCTGTGAGTAAGCCGACAGAGTGACATCACCATGTGGGAGTCCACCCATCAGGGTCAGATGGTGGGATCAGAGCCATAACTCTTTTTGCTTTGTGGCACATTGCTACACTTGCTCATTAGAGTCACCACTTTGGTGGAGGGGGACACAAGGTGTGGCTCGTCCCACCCTTCTTGACTCAGCCGTGCTGAGATGGCCCGGCTGACAGCCCAGGGCCACACCAACTGGGGTGTGAGGATGTCACACCGACCAACTCCACCCCATAGCTGCATCTGCCCAAGTTTAACACGGAGGGTCTGCCCACCACCAGGGCCAGCCGGACATACGAGCTCGGGACAGGCCACCCCACAACCTACACCATGCGTTCAGACAAAGGGTTCGTTTCATGTGACCCTCCCCTTGCTTGTCTTCCTCTGGTCCTCTAGCTTATGTTTATCTGGCCCCAGTCTGTCTTCTGTCACCTTTTGACTGGAGAAGAGCTGACGGGGGAAAGTTAGTCAGAGCATCAAAGGAAGGTCAACAACCAGCTCATCTCACAGTGCCCGTGCACACTGCTGGGCATGCAGAGACTCTCCTGGCTGTGCCCACATGCCTGCACAGACATCCCCAGCTGAGGAAAGGTTGCACCTTCCCTTACTCTGTTCAGACCAAGTTCAACCTCTGCAAAAAGTGTTTCTGGTGGGAGCCAGAGCTCCACAGGGAGAGTTTGGTCCGTAATGGTACCAGTGAATCCTTATTCGCAAGTGCTGGAAAGCCTCACTGAAAAGCCCATTCATCTCCATCATTCTCTGTTAAAGTAAGGAGGCCACTTGTGTGCTCCCACCCTGACACCAGTCTGGACCCTCTGACAGTGTGAGGGTGTCTCGTCTGGGCAGCCTGAAAATGAAGCCATGCAGGAAAGGTCAGTACTCCCTTCTTTCCTTCTGGAGATATGGCAACAGCAGCTGGGAGTAGCCCTTGCATGATCAAATAGAGACTCTCTGTTTAGAAAGCACACTCTGTAGGGTGTGCCAAACAAAGGATGTCATCTTTGGTGGGGGAGAGAAGTCAGTAAAAATCCTTGGTAATTTTGGCAAAATGGGTTTTAATCCACTTGTTATGCATTGGAATTAAACTACACGTTTTTGCTAGTTTGTTTAACTCTCGTGCAACTGCACATACTGCAGTGGCGTTGCATGAGTGCAAGTGGGTGCAGAATTTGAAGCAATGTCCTCTTATTTGGCTTTCTGTTTTTGCAGCAGTAACTTAATTTAGCTCCATTTGCCTTACCCTGTTTTGGGCAGGTTGCAAGTCTGTTTTAGCAATTCAATAAAGAATTGACACAACCTCCTGCAGTAAGAGGAAAAAAAAAAAGTACTTTGAGGAAGTCCACAAGTATTTTACTAGAATCAGTGTTGCTAACTGTAATTCACTCACAGATTTAATTCCTTGACTTCAGAAAGTAAAAAATGCCCAGTTTATCCTTCAGATTTTAGTAGACTGCAGCACCGGTGAATCCAGTTCTTTTGATTTTGCTGGTTCTGCAATGATATCTATTAGTAAATGGAAATTGCATTAATAACCCATTGAGCTAACTTTAAAGGATGTATCCAGGACAAGCCATCTGCCCCTGCAGCTCTGAAAAACTTTGCAGATGTGCTAACCCAGTGTGTGCGTGCAGATACAGATGCTCCAGGTCAGCGATACGAGCCTTCCTCACAGTTAGGCAGCCAGCTAACATGGTGGGATGGAAGAAGCTGATAAGCATCTACTGCAAGGAAGCCTTTGGAGGAAAGTTTAGATCTGTTGCTGAAGGAATCTCTTTCAAACCTTGTGGACATCTTTAGATGTGGAGTTCAAGGGTGGAAAGGATTTCATCTCACTTCAGCAGTCTCAGGAGTTATGTATCTCATATAAGGTAGTTGTCCAAGGTCCCTTTACTGCCAGCAGACAGAAACAGGCGGCTCCAGAGGACCTCTCTACTGGGAACAGACATCCTCACCCTGTGGAAGGGCTTGCAGGTGTGAGATGGGATTTCCCAACACGGCTGCCTGCTCACTTCCCACCAGGCCGGCTCACACCGCAGCTCTGTTCCCACCAGAAGCATTCACCCCCTCCCGTTTTACCTGACTGAAAAGGAGATGTCTGGGCTACGTAATGCTGTTTCCATGCCCTGGTCAGTCAGCAGGGAGAGCAGGGCACAGTCCCCAGTGTGGGGCACATCCAGCTGCTGCTTCAGGGAAGCTGCAGTTTCTCTGCCAGGCTGGTGAGCTGAGCTGGATCAGAGCAGGGCTCATCCAGTGCTGGTGCTGGCATTGGGCCAGGGCAGGTAGGGAGGTGTGGGAGAAGTGTTGTCTAGGGAGGGAGTCTGAGCAACCTGCTACAGCTGGGTAAGCAGCTCCAGAGAGGGCAGATTAGGGTGAGATAGTTTGTAAGGATGGTTGTAGCCTCAGCATCATCAAGGCTAGGATCTGGAGTCTGTATATATTTATATACCTATATGAACTGTATGAGAGACACAGGGAACAGGTTGCCCGGAGAAGCTGTGGGTGCACAAACACTGGCGGTGTTCAAGGCCAGGTTGAATGGGGCTTTGAGCAACCTGATCTCATGCAAGATGACCCTGCCCGTGGCAGGGGGGTTAGACTAGGTGATCTTCAAATGTCCCTTCCAACCCAAACCACTCTATGATTCTATGTCTTTAAACGCTTGATTTCAGTAGACTGATGTAACAAATGGACGTTTTTTACAATGTCACTAGAGGAAAGGAATGAGTTGCCCTTCCCCCCTCCCGGTGACAGTGGTAAACCACAGTCTGTGATAAGCAGCAGCCAGATAGATTAAGTTTTGTGGCTACACACTCATGCCCTGCGCAGAAGGACAGACCATACTCTCCAGTTCTTCAGAGGGTTCGTGAAACAAGAGACTTTGTGGTTACCTGTAAGAGGTGCCTATATGTGTCAGCAGTGTATGATGCATCCATGTATCAGCAGCAAGTACCATTTGGTATAATAACAACTATGGGCATATCTGCTTTTCTTACATGACTGAAATATCAAACTCAGGCTAAAAGGTGAGGTGTAGGAGTGGGAGTTAAAACTGGAGGCGCTGATGTGATACCTACATCGAACAGTAGCAGTACAGAAAGAAGAATATTAGATTGGTGCCTGCAGCGTGGATTTAATGTATGTGTATATTTTCCCCTAGTTTGCTAGTCTGTGTGGGTTTTGTGTGTGTGCTAAATCTCACTTCCAAGTAAAGGGGATCAGTGGGTGGGATTTTGTGCTAAATGCTTAATTCCGTTGCTTTTAGGTCATTCATCCTCTTCTGTATTCAAAGCTTGATGTGGCAGGGCTGGAGATAGGAATTTGGAAACAAAGTGGATTTCCTGGTGGGCTCATTTACATGATAATGTCCCCTTCCCTCCCGGCTCCCAGGAAGGAGAGACTGGGTGGCAGTTCACGGAATCACCAAGGGCTCCTGGGAGGTGGGGAGAGAGGCAATGGCAGGCATCTGCCCTGGAAAAGCCTTTTCTCCTGCTTCTAGGCTTTTGTGCAGTGGGTTTTTTTATACAATGAGGGTTGACTCTACAATCCTTACTCTGTGGGTCTCTTCCTTCTGACCAAGCCAGGACTGCAGAATCAGGTCCTACTGTGCAGAATTCTCTGGGGTTTGATGGCAGCAGCCTGACCTTTCCTGGTGACAGCTGATTTTCTCCCATGAAAACAGAGTGAGTTTAGACCAGGGTTTTTCATAAGGTATGTGCATAACTAGATGTAGTCACACTATCTGTGTAAGAATCAAAAAAGATGAAAATCCAGCCTTCTGCATTCAAGATTCTTACAGGAGTAAATGGGCACTTTGTATTTTCAGCCTCATCAGCCCAGAAGACACTGAGGAACATCACTGCCTGGTGTGCAAGTGTAACAACGTCAGTGATAGAAAGGTGAAAGGTGAAGATTTTTTTTTTTTTTTTTAGTTCTGAGGAGAAAATAATCTGTATGTTTTGGGCTTAAACCAACCATGCCCTCATAAGTACTTGAAAGAAACTACAAATTTCAGACTACACTAAAAGTACTCAATTAATTTTCATTTTCTCTGTCAGTCAGGTGGGAGGGAGACTAAAGCTGCCAGCAGCTAGAGGACTAAGGAGACTGAATGGGAGAGAGTTTATGTCAAAACAGCCTTGTACCAAGTGGCCTTCCCTCGGTGAGGTGATGGGCAGGAAGATGAGGTGATGGGCAGGAAGATGAGTGTTGCTCCCATGTTTGCTCTTTATCAAAGTGTTCCCAAACAAGGCACCCTTCAGCTAGGGACAGAAATGAGCTCAGTCTCTCCTGATCGTAATAGGACACTTTGTATTGTTGGCAATTGCTGCATTTCACTCAAAACACTCCTAAAGATTAACTAGAATGAGATGCTGGCATGACAAAGACACACATATACTAGTAAAATGGTAAAAAGGGAAGCAAATTATAGTAATTGCCTTGCAGCTAGGAATTTAGCAAAGGTGTGCCTAATGCCTGGGCTCCTTGCTAACAGCTCTCCTCCGCTCCCACACACTGGTGATCTCTCCTCTTGGGTGGGCTCACTGATTTAACACTGTCATGTGAAATTCAGAGCAACTGTTCTCAGCCTGTATTTAGCTGGGAAGATTTCAGACTAGAAGAAAGGCTTTGGTGCCTGAAGGCTCCTCTGTTGTTTCCAGCTGTACCACTGAGTGTAATAAAAAGCCATTCCTCCTTCGCGCATTCTACATCTAAGAATGTTCTTAATTCTTCATCGTGCCAGGGAAGCAACTAAGTATGACAGGATGCTTCACTTGCATGCTTAGACTGACATGGCTATAGCAGTGGTACTATGTATTCTGAGACATCAGTTTCAGCCCCTTTTTACTTCCTTTAGCATAAGCATGTATTTGAAACATGAACTTTTGAAATTTTACATGTCACATACTAGGCAAAGGAATAAGCTAGACATATTTCTTCCATGTGATCATGAGAAACTGGTGTCCGCAGTCATTTCAAGGAGTTGGTGCCTGGCCATTGAGCTCCATGTAGGTATCTGGCAGGTTTAGAAACCCCCCTTCCTCTAAACACCCCTGCAGAAGCACCCACTGAAGGTTTCTTTCCTAGATTGCCCCCTAACTGACTGCTACCCACACCCTGCTGAAGGCTGTGCAAGTGTCGTGGGGGCTGTGGGTAGCTGCTGTGCTGTTGCCTCTGGGCAGCTGATGGTGGGTACATTTGGTGTCAGCCCCCTCCTGCCCTGGGGACACGCTGTCGTGCAGGGATGGGGGACTGGTGCACAAACACTTCACAAGGAGGCAGAATTCCCCTATACCGTATAGCAGACAAGATGTAAATAATGTATTGATAAACTCTGCTGGTGATACTAAGCTTGTGAATTCTACATTAAACTTTGGGATTATTATAGGTTTATCTCAGGAGGTTAGTTTATCGGCATAATCATCCCGTTATCAGCATAATTGTGCAACTGTTGTTGCACTGGTAAAACTCCCTGCGTGATCAGGAGCAATGCTGCCCTTTTGCAGGTTACCCCCCTCCATGTAGTGGAGTGTCCATGTGTCAGACTGTGCCAGTGGGATGCGAACACGAGGGTGGAAACACCAGCACGCTCCTCCGCAGGCAGCAGCCGACTGGTGGGGAGCAATGATTAAACTGGAGATGCAGCTCAAGCTGCAGTGGCTGAAATTTCACTGCAAAAGTTTCTTGTTTCTCATTTTGCTCCTTTGATCTGTTGAAAAAAGATCAAGTTTCAGGGGAAAATCAGCCAGGACAAGCCACAGAGGGCTAGAATTACCGGTATGCAAAGAAGCAGGGTGAGACAAGATAGGTTTCAGGCTGCAGCCAGTCCTTACTCAACTAAAGCTTGTGCCTGGGACTGATGGAGGGCCACATTGGCTGCTCTTATTGTTAAAGATACAGATGTTTAAAATTAAAAGCAATTGTTTATTAGGCATTCTCAGATGACTATTTCATAAAGTAGTCACACACTGGTCTCTGAATTCACAGCTCTTCCACTGTCAGACCATGTTAATTTTGTACATGAATGGTTTTAATAAAGCCAAGAAAATGATGCATTCTCACATGTTAATTTTGCAAGGCAATCCAGCGACCGTGTTTTAAAAATTAACAACAAAAAAAGCAACCCAGAAAGTGCTCACATACCAAAACTTGCCAGATCAAACGGGGGAGGCAGTGGCAGTGGGACTGGGCTGTGGGGCTGCTGGGCTTTTCCAGCCCTGGTTAGTGGACTGGGTATGACTTGCCTCGTGTCAAGACTGCGGGGTGGCACTAAGGATTGCTGCATTGTCTCTGAAATGAAGCAGGGGCTGTATCCAGGTTTTAATCATCAGCTTCTCAAAACTGCTATCAACAAATTGAAGAAAATTCAAGTCAAGGTTGTGAAAAGGTTGCTTTCCTGTCTGGAAACATTTGTTGGTCAATATATGTATTTGAGTCTTGATGAAATTTGCTGCTGCTGTTGTTGAGCAGATGCAACCTAATCATAATTTAAGTCTTTGTCAACCCAGGGTAAAGCCTTGGTGGATTTGAGACTGTAACATGTATTTCTGGGCGAGAGAACTGTGGCAGGTAGGGTTATCGAGGTGTTTCGGAAACACTGTAGATAACACAGATGTGTGATATTTTTTCCAGACAAAAGGTAGGTCTGCAAAATATCTGCAAATAGCTTTGTTAATGGGATAATATTGTTAGGGTTTAAATTTTCCGGAATTTGTGACTTTCATAACTGTTCTGCAGAATCTCCTGACATGTCTCATAAAGCTCTTCAGCCTTTTCTATATTTTAAACCACTCCGATTAGACAACTCCTGGTGTTCTTGAAAATGATGCTATAAAAGTAATTAATAGCCCTGAAGTAAAAAAAACGCACAAATAAATGAAACAAAAACAACTCGCAAAACTCAGCAGTTCTGAAGAAACCATTATATGTTTTCAGCAAGAATCTCCCAGTGCAAAAGGCATCACACCAGCCCTCAGCTGCACTGTCTGGGCTACCGTGGTGCTCTGGGACGGATTCCCAGCAAGCTGAGTCCCTTGTCTAAGGGCTGTAGAACCTAGAAAGTCCTTTTTCTAATGATGGTTCATTTGCTGAGGGGTTTGTTAACCCCTTCCCTTCCCTGTGACCTGTCTCTTTCACTGAGATGGTGGGTTGTGTCTCTGGTATCAGAGCACTGAATGGCAAAGCCCAGTCCATGGTAAGAGTCAGAGTTGTTGTTTTTCTTTTTTACTGGATGTTTTTTTTTGCCACCAAGCAGAGGTGTGATCAAACAGAAGCTGCCTGTGAATTCAAAAGAAATTTGTGACAGTGTTTCACCTGAACTAATGTCAATGTTAGCCTACCCTTGGACCAGGTGACCTTCTGAGGTCCTTCCAACCTAAATTGCACTGGTTCTGTACATCAGGGGTTAGATGTCATTCACAAAGTTGGGAGGAGGGCAAGCTCATCTTTCACCTATTATTCCCTGTGTAGACCTGTGCTCAGATCTCTCTCCTCTTTGAGGGACAGCTTCAGTGTCATGGTGACTGTTCTACCCATCACAATACAGCTTACACGGGTAGTCACCTGCATGATCAGAAGTGACCTTTTTCCGTCCCGATAAACTCTGTGGGCATTATTTAAATTGAGGGATGATGAGTGAGTTTCACAGGTGAAACAAGGACCAGAGTTGTGGGACATGAGATGAGTTAATTGAGGTGTTAGTGTGGAGGAGAGGACCTTCACCCAGCTTTCTCTGTCCACTGACCAGGGCTTCTCCAGACCCGCAGCCATGCCCTGCACTGAGAGGACATTTCCTTACTGGCCGCTGGAGTTTGAGGCTGGGATTGCTCCCCAGCATGTGCTTTTGCACTTATTTCTATACAACTCTACCAGGGACCTTGTGTGCTTGCATGTTGCACCAGGCAGAGTTTGAAGGAGAGGTGAAGCAGGAAGATCCATGCCTGCAGCTGGAGACTCTTTGACAGCTCGTGCAGTGCAGCTGACAGCACCCTGCCAGTGGCCAGGGACCCAGCGAGCTGCTCAGGCCCCTCACAGCCAGGACCAGCAGGCTGATTTCTGGTGTAAGCAGAGCTTGAGTGACTCTCCATTACCAGTGTGTAAATACAGCTTTGATTGCTGACAAACTGAGACATGCTTCATGATGCTTTTGTCTTCTGGACGGCAGCTGAAAACCCAACAAAATCTCACTCAATTGCTGCTTTGCCACGTAATACTGTTTTCCTCATATCTTCCCTGAGCAACATGCAGTGCTGACAGCATCCCAGCTGTCACGCGTATCTGGACAGGGATCCATGTGCTTGAGCTGTGGCTCCAGCTCTTGTGCTGTCCCCCTGGTAGGACAGGACCACAGGGGATACTAGTCATTCAGCGGACATGGAGGTCAGGATTCCCCCCCAGCCCACCCACCATGCCAGCGGGCACAGGCCAGCCCAGCAGCCCCTTCCCATCCAGCCACAGCTGACCTGGTGTCCCAAGCACGGCCCCTTTGCATGGGCATTCACAGCCAGCACTGCACCTGAGAGCCCTGGTCCTGGCTGCAGACCCCAGCTCGATCCCGAGTGGGGTACCTATGTGCTCTCTCCACCCCAGGGCATGCTAATCTGCCATGATTTTCTCATATTATCAAAATCCCTCTGGAAGTCAGTCAGATTTTAGCTTTTTACCTGTCCTGACCTCTACTTCTGGCATCAGAAAGCTGCTCAGAGCATCACCTCCTTACACTTGAAATCTGATCTCCAGCCTATTTGTTGCTAATAGATGCCCATTTATTAATATGCCAAGATTAATGAACCCTTTCCCTGGTATAGGAAAACAATATTGCTAAATTACTGAATACATGTATTTCCTGTCTGTACAAGCTGAGGAGAGCTGTTGGATCAAATTGGTTCTTAAACGGGAAGCATTTAAGACTCTGCCCTGAGAAGGTTGTGTTTGTTGCTGGAATTCACATCTTGTTGTGCACTTCCCAGTCGTTCCTGTCTGACCCTGACTGTTGTCCCTCATCCCACTCTTCATAAAGGAACCTGACATTTTTAGAAAGAAGGTAAAAGTCCTTTGTCATGGTAAGCACCTGAGTTTTGTTCCTTTCCTAAATGTTCTTGTAAGAACTGGACCCTGATGGATGCTTCCACCTTTACAGATGGAAAATTTTCAGCTGGATTTCTCCTATGAAGATGTTTTAGTCCCTATTTTTCTCTTGAGCATCTCTAGAGGAGATTCATTGTCCCTGTGATGCAGCAGCATGTGTACAACATTTCCCAGGGTAAGTATCAGCAGGGAAGGACTATTAATTTTGAGTGTTACCCCAGCCTTTATTTTGGCTTCACGTGGAACCATCTCATCTGTGTTTGATAAAGCTTTTGTCATGGGGAACAGTGCAGACACAAAGATAGCACACTGCCCACCACCAGGGAAGGCAACCAGGCTCAGACATGGTTTTGGGGGACAACTGGTGTAGCTGCAGCACAGGGACCTGCAGGCTGTCCCCCCCCCCCAGCAGAGGGGCACATGCAGGTGAGGACGCAGCGCCAGTGAGCACAGCTCCAGGGCTCCTCTGAGCCACGTGCTGTCCATCCGAGGGTGCACCACGCTCTGGAGCCCCCTTCCCTGCCTCCCCTGGATGAACATCTCTTGCTAGAGCGAGGCCAAACCAGAAGTGGGGAAGGTGGGAGGGAGCTAGGCCACTACCAGTTCTCATGCTCGGCCCTTTTTTTGTGGCCAAAACAACCGATTTTATTTTCCATAGCTGTCAGTCATGGAAAGCAGCGTTGTTTTTCTGTTTTAAATGAGGAAGCAACAACAGCAGTGAAAGTCTGCAACTGCCTATTAGTGATTAGGACTGATGGAGCTAGACTGTGCCTGCAGAACATTTATTCCTCCTACACCTTCAGTAATTCAGCTTCATACTGCGAGATCAACAACTTACTCTTACAAAATTGTGCCGTCAAGCTGAGGTGTGTGTCCTCTCCCTGATCAGGCTGTAGTCACTAGTGTAACGAAGGGATGCTTCCTAGATGAGTTTGTGGATTGTTTGCAGGGCACTACTTGCTTTTTAAGCTTGCTCAATGGTTTAATCAGCTCTGGAAACACCTTGTACGAGCTTTTTTTTTCCTAATACTGAGCAGCCAGTGCCAAGGAGGCATGGGGAGCCCCCTCCTTTCACATCAAACATGTGGCATGCCTGCCAAACTCCCAAACTGCCTGATAACTGGATAAGAAATGTCACCTTTATCTGCATCTCTGCACAGCTCTTATCTGGCTACAGACACCGTGTTTGCCATTCACCCGTGTCATTTTTGGACTGCTGAGGAAACTCTCATCTCTCCCTGTTCATGTTTTCTCCCTTGTAGATAAGAAGTAAAGCAGGCTGAGGAGGTCCCAGGGACACCTGACTCTCCTCCCTCTCCTCATGTTCATTCATGGATGACTCAGAAGGGCTTTTTTTCCCCTCTCAGTATTTCTTCTCCTTTTGGTGACCAAGCGCCTGTTATTTACAGGACCTAGAAAATGTGAGGCAAAGGAGATACCACCAGGGCATCAAATGAACAGCCTGAAAGGTGTTGGACTTGCATCTGTCCATCTTACACCTACATGTATTTTTGTCCTGACGCCCTTTCACGCTCTAAATCATGCCCTCAGTGTTCCTTACCATATATAATATATACAGAGTCACCCTTATCCTTAGTAACCCCAGAAGGCAGCTAAATATTTAAGTCTGACAGCATCTTTTTTTAGTCATAGAGCTTGTATTTCTGGGGATTACCTAAATTTGGGCTTTCTACATAGTCCATTTAATTCAGCAGTTGGTTTCAGGGTCTCTGAGGCTTTCACTGAGTGGTGGGCTCTGCCATGGCAGGTTGCACTGGGCTGTCAGTGGAAGGGTTTGATGCTTCAGATGGGTTTTTCTAAGGAAAAACTTTTCCTTAGGAGAAATAAGCTGGTCATGAGATGCCCACTTAATCTTTTCATGCCTTGAGGCTGGCGGGCTAATGCTGCTTATAAACATTTTTCACTACTGGCTTGGTTGTGCCTAATACCCTCAGCCACCCCAAACATCTACTCTGCATCCTCCTCTGCAGTCCTGGCTCACACATGCTTCTGGGATTATTTTCATGTGAAAACTGTTTGGGACAAGGAGGTGATTTAGAAATCCCCTGAAATAGCACTATCAGTGCAGCTCAGAGTGCAGAGGTGCTATACACCAGTTAGCTCATCTTCCTCCCATATGGGACTAGCTACAACACATTTATGCCTGCATCCCTGCTTCCGCATTACAGGGTTTATATTTCTTTTGAAGTGCCAATTTTTGTGTGCAGACAAGGCGGACAGCCTGACTCAGAAACGCTTGTGGCGCTGAGTTAATTATGCATGATGTAGAAAGCATTTTCTCCTCCACTTTGAGTCCTTTCTGCACCTCTTGGTTTTGTGTCCTGACAGTTAAATGAGGTGCAGTGGCAGCTGCTGCTCAGCTCCTGGCTCGCGATGGGGATGAGAGGTTGCCAGCAAGTGCTGCCTTCAGGGACAGGCTCATGGGGCAGTGGCTACTGGGGCAGAGAAGAGCCACCACCACAAGCTGCCTCCCTTCCCAGGGCTCCAGCACAAGAAAGCTGAGCGAGTTGACCTGAGGAGTGAAAGACAGTCAGAGCCAGCATCCCAACAGCATCCCAGGCTCATCCTCATTTCCCTGCTCCCTGATGCTGTAGCTTTCCCTGCAGGTCTCTCTCTTCCCCTGTTTCTCCCTTTTCCAGAACAAACCTTGACTTTTCCTTTTCCTAACGGCAAAATTCAGCTGTGCCAGCATCTGCTGAGATGCTGTATTGCAAACTGGCGGCTTGAAGTTATGTTGAAGCAACAATTACGCCTGCCTGACAGGCATCATAAGGCAGCTAAAGCCCTGCAGTTTGTCATTGCTTACTGTTTTTTATAAGCTCTGTTCAGGCAGGAAAAGCGTGACTTACCCACTAGTGCGTTGCTGCATGGTGTTAGGAGGCCTCTGCTCTGCTCCTGGGTCTGCTGCTGATTCTCTTGGGCAAAACACTTCATCCCTTCAGGGTCCCTCTCCCCTTCTTACTGTTTCCATTAGTTCAGCCAGTACCCAAGAAAACTGGTGTCTTATTTTTGGAGGGGCTGTGTCGTCTCTCACACTTGGGCCTCACGTAAAACACAGCTGAAAACACTAATGAGTTAATGCACTTTTCACAACCAAGCCCTCCTTCTGAGTGAGCCAATATATTAAAGTTAGAAGACATCATCCTAACTTTGTCTTGCTTACTTGCTTGACTACAGCAAAACTACTGCTCCTGCATGCATCTCTCTTTCTTTTTTGTGGTTGTAGAACTGTAGCAGCACATTGACATTATTAAAGGCATTGCAAAACCCAGCCAGGCTTGTCACTGCTGGACAAGGAGCCTCACTCTTCTGCGAGGACTCAGGAAACTTGTATGGAGATATATATAGCGTGGCTCCTTCCTGGGAGGGAGGGAGATTTATTTCTGAATACCGGAGAGCAGAAATAGGCCAGCTCTGAAGGTGAAAAGGTATGAACTTCTATTTGGGGAATACTGCACGGCTGGAGTCAAATGAGAAGGAAACTAGCAGTGGGTAGAGGCAGCACAGCCTCTTCTGCCCTAGGACCTCAGGGCCAGATTCTGCCCCCTCTATTTAGTGTCAAAACCTCACCCAAATATAAGGAAGGCAGAATCTGGCCATTTGTTGGATTTTGTGGTTTTTTTGCCAGTTTTGTGAGTTTAACTAGATCCGTGCTAGGCCCCTACTGTTCCTTAGAAGGGAATATGAGAGCTTTTAGGTGCTGAGGCAAAGCAACAGATCTGCAACTTGTGATCAGAATGAATATCCAGGATTGTGGTGGAGTTTCACCTTGAATTTGTGACAGTGGATGAAATTATGAATACTTACTGCCTTTCCATTAGCTGTGCTATTATTGACTTGGACCAAAGCAGCCCTTTAAGTAAGGGCTGCTAGCCATTTTCACAATTCTGGCTTTTAATCATCACTAGCTTGTAAATTCCTCCTTCAGAGGCTGAACCTGCTGTAAAGATTTCCAAGGAGCTGACAGAAGTGTTTTATAGAAGCGTCCCCTATTTTCTCCTGGGGAATTACAACCCTATAAGTCTTCATTTTACTTGACATTCCAATTTGCAGCTTCGATGCCACAAGAAATGCCTTGGTTTTCAGTTTAGTGATGAAACTTGTGATATGGCAAGTGTAACAGAAAAATGAAGATCTGTAAAGGCCTAGTTAAGCTTTCCTTTGCTAATGTACATAGCCAGTCAGACAAGAAGAAAAACCTCTCTTCAGCTGAGATCTTTAGATATATACTTACTGTCAAACATGAAAGCCATGGAAATGTTACTGCGGTGTCTGGCTGCGAATATTGCGATAGCCTCCAGCAGTGGGGTTGCAGATCCTGATGGTCAGACCAGACCACCACAACTGCAGCCCTGTGCTTACAGAAGAGGACAGTGTCCCCCGGCTGGGTTGGCTTGTGCCCTTGACCAGGCAGCTGTGGTCTGTGGGGGCTGGTGCAGCAGCAATGTCTCTGCCCCATGACTGTCCAGCGCAGCTCACCCTCTGCAGCTCTCTAATTCTCTATCAATCAGCCCCGTCCTTGCAGCCCAGTTCCCACATATGCCGTGTCATCTTTGCCTACTGTGACTCCCTTGCAGTCTCAGGAAGGACTCACAAGCTTGCCATTGATCTGACGTGTTGCTATGCCCCTGTTAAACACGCTCTGTGATGGGGCAGTGCTGCTCCAATGTCCAGTTCCTTGGCGATCACCTAGGAACAATATAGCACAAATACAGGTACTCTACTAGGTTGAATTGATCATAACAGAAGGGAAAAGGAAAGTGTAGAAAGCCTTATCCAACTTCAGAAAGGGTGTGCTTTGCTGCCCTCTTTTATATTCCCTGCCTGTGGGGACAAGTGCCCTGTTTACCAGATGGAAGAGTTGGGGTTTGCCAGGATGTAGCTAAAGAGATCAAAGCCTTACACTCATATTAGAGGACTGCTTACACTTCCATCTAGAGGACCTTCCTCAGACCCAAGTGGCTGTGCCGAGAAAGTTGCAGTCACACAACCATGGTTGCAAATGAATTAATGACTGCCTTCCTGGCCTGAGGGATTAGTTTTATTTTAATCTCTCCTTCTCTTCAGTCCTATGAAATTTTTACAGGGAATTACATCTAAACTATAAAGAAGATGTTTAGTTTTGGGGGAAAATGAGCTCCTATAGGCAAGATTTTCCTCAAAAGACCAAGAGCTGGCCATATGGTGCTTTCTTTTACATTGCTTGGCATATGGATGGTTTGTTACCTTGAGTAAGAAGGGGCAGGATTTGATTTGATTTGATCGATAAAACCCTCATCTCTCCTGCCATAGCCCTGGGCTGCTGTAAGTGAGCTGGAAGTCAGGGACATCTAACTGTGTTTCTGTATTACTTTCTTTTCAGCCACTGCCAAATCAAAGCCCCATAAGGGCTGACATTCTAGTCGAAGAGGGCGTGCCTGGGAGGCAGTTGTGCCAGGAATGGAGGTTTGTCTTTTGCCTTTTGCTCATGTAACAAGGAGAAAATGCATGGGAACATGCCCTTTACTTCATCTCTTGAATCCCTTATTTCAAACCTGCAGAAGGCTTTTCAGGGTTTCCCTGCTTTCAGCAGTGGGCCTTTGGGAATGTGTGTAGGGGTAGAACAATTTTCTCTTGGTGCTGGCTTTGGTCTTTGTTTCAAGGCTGTCCACCATGGGAACAGCACCAGTGCAGTTGGCCCTTGCAAAAATGATCCCTCTTAGCGGAGGTGCTTTTCCCAGCAGGCAAAGGGAGCTGTAATGCTACTCTGACTGTAAGTTCTGTGTTGGGTGAGGGAAAGTATTGTAATGCTGTAGCTCTCCCTAACTCTGCCATCCCCACTCACATCTACCAGGATTTTAAATGACAGAGATATCTGCTACCCAGCTGTGACCTTAATTTCTCCAGACTATTCTTACTTTCTGCTATGCAGAGGACACAGCAGGAGTAGCCTTAGCAATTAAATGCCAAATGAGCCACGCAAGAGTGGACAGTCATAAAGACACATGTGCTGGGGACTTTGTCCCAAGGGTACTGTTACTGATTTTATTATCAACTGAAATGAAATTGTGTTTGATTTTAAAATAAGTATAGAATTAAGAGATATTTTAGTAAAAATCATTTATTTACATTTATTGTACTTTGAATCTAGCAACCAACTGTAAAATCCCCTGTACAGCCCCGTACCAAGGCCGAAGGGATTGGTCATAATTGTCTAGTAGGAATGGTTAGAACCTAGTTAACAAAACACAAGATGATTTGTAAGCTGATTTATAATACATGTATAGGACTAGAAGAATGCAAGTAGTTGTCAAGGTCCAGGATTAATGGGAACTGAGGGAAGTAACCGTAACAGCTTGCAAGTACCTGCCAAGAAAACAATATCCTTAAGCACAAGGTAATGCTGGCAGGGGGAGATCGCGACCACCGACTCATGGACCACCAACTCACATTACACCCCTGAGCCATTTTTAGACATTTCTAACCTTTACTGCACAGAATCGGAAATAGGAGGAGAATATGTTAATGATTTCTTAGAAGTTGTATGTTTATGTATGAATACTCAATGAATACATATAAGTTCTATATAAGGTGTATGGTTCTGGTGCCTGGTACGTGTTGTTGGTGAGAGCACTCCCCTACATGTCCGGCCGTCAGTAAAGAAGTGTCTGCTTACCTGCATCAATTTGGTGTCAATAAGTTCTTATTACGGATTTTTGGTAACAGTACTCCTTGCATTTTCCATGTTCTTTAAATTCAGTCTGCCGTTTCCCCCAAAGTATGGCTTGAAGAAATGAATAATTAAAACTGGGATAATACTTTGGTTTTATTTTCTCTATGTTTCCACAGGCTAAAGAAGGAAGCTGTGTTGTGAGGTGGGGCCCCAGGGCTGAAGCTGGTAGCCAGGAATTAGCTCTTACTGGTCTTTCTTTGCTTCCCTTATCAAAGGCTGGTGGTGCCTTCGCTGGTGCACCAAGGAGGCTGTGTGAGGAGGCAGGGTGCCTTTTAAAACTCTTCAGACTCTTTGACATAACCGATGATTTATGTGCGTGTGCTCAGGTGCTAAATGACCCTCCTCTAGTGTTTGAAGTTTGGTGAATGAATAACCATCTCTTGCCTGGACGGGGTGGCATACTTTGTGCTGTCCTAAGAGCAATGATGAAACCTGGTCAGGCTTCTCCAGCATTAAGATGACATGAAAGCAGCTTTTTTCCCTCTGACAGCAACCCTAAAACATGTCCTTTCCTTCTGCTGCTGAAGGAACATGCCTGCTCCTGAAAACCCACAGAACTTAGTTTCAGTGCTTTTGTTGTCTGCTGAGCCATCAGCCCCACTGCACTCTCAGTCCTGGCATTTCGACGCTGGAGGTGAAGCCATCCAGGTCTCCGGGCTCAATGCCTTGTGAGTCTTCAAGGAGGAGCAGTTATTTGAGGCAGTGGGACAGAGCTGAATCTCTTAGCCCTAAAAATGAGTGTAAGGTGCACTCTGACAAGACAGTGCTGTCAGCTGTGGCAAAGCTCACCCCTCCTCTAAGAAGCGGCAGAAATTATGGCTTTGTTTTCAAGGCAACATCTAGGTTTATGCATTCAGGGCTGAATATCCATCTTTGGGTCACTAAGTTCAATGCTACCTGTATGTACACCTGTAAGGGAAGAATTTGCCTGCTGCCACGGTGGACTCAGCAGGCAGGTCCATCTTTCTGGGAAAAGGCAGTATTGTCGCAATGTCAAAATTAAATGGTATTGTCCCCATCTCTAGGTTCCCTGCAGGCCTTAGAGGAGTGCTGGCTGTCCTAGTCCACTGACCCTCTGCTGTCTGGGTCTGCTGAGGCACTCTCCTCCTCGACAAAGCACTTTTTTCCTATTGCATGCAGTCAATATGTTGCTCAAGTGGACCAACAGATGCCTTACACAGCTCTGTGAGCTGCTGAATTTATGCTGATTTATTTGTGCTTATTGAGCCCTGTCTGTAAGCACGGGTAACACATGATGAGAGCTTTGACAAGTGCTTGTCCCGAGGATGGCAACTGCTTAGTGCAGTGGTGAGGAAGGGCACCTACTTTCCCAACATAAGTTACAGCCAGGTGCAGGTCAATGTGTGCTGCGTGCTTTGTGCTCTCATTCCTGGGATCAGTCACCTTTCAGTCATCACAGACTCAGAAAACTGCATGATCTCTCTGCAAACAGAAATTACCCGTCTTATACATTGCACAAACACATCCCTTAGTGACTTTCCACTCATACAGAAAAGTTTTGAGTTCAAACAAAATTAACTTTCCTGATTCTGTGGGTCAGACGACTGCAAGTATATTAGATTAGTCCCCCTGTTGCCATGGGAATGCTGTAAAAGAGAGCTTCGCTGTGGAAGATGGTCAGTGTTTACTCCTGACAGTCCCTTGCCCTTAGGAGCCCAGGGGAGCCCTGTGCCATAGGACAGCCTTGCAGGCAGAATTTAGGATTACAAAGTCTCTACCTGCCTTAATTAAAAAGTTGCATAATTCTTCATTTGGCAAAGAATACCTGAATGTGAGTTTGCACGGAAAAAAAGCAAGTAGGTGGGTTAAAAAATTAAACTTCTATAATTAACTTCAATATCTTTGTCATGTTAGAGTTTGACATGGCAATTTGAACACATGTGCCTAATTTCACTGTGATTTTTTTCAGTCTCTCCTACTTGTTTATGTGTAACATTAAGTAATGGGCAGGTCCATGCTGCACAGGAGATGCTTGGGGAAGTGCCTGTGAGGAAATGCCGGTGTGTCAGAGGGCTTGATGACAGGAATCATATATGCCACCGACTGCCTGGAGCACGTTCAGTGCCAGGCTGAGGTTTTGAAAGGAGTCCTGGAGTTCAGTCATACCCACAGTACCTACCTTTTTAGTCCTCATCAAGAATCATCCTTGACTTTCTTCCTCCTGATCCACACAACTGTGCCTTTCTCCTGATGCTGGGGGTACTTGGACAGGAAATCCTGTCTGAGGAAAAAACCCCTAACCACTGGAAGTTTCCTTGCTCTGCCCTTCCAACTGCTGCTATTTTTTAATGCATGTCTGTATCCCAACAACACAGCTTAACCTTAAATGCTTTTGAAGTTTAGAAGTGGTCAGATAACATTTGCATTTCACTTTTGTTTGCTTTCCTGGCTAAAACTGCAAGCATGGCCTCCACGTTCTCACAGAGGGGTTTCGCTCATGGCCTGTCTAGCCAGGAACACACAGTAGAGCCAGGGGACTCAACAGGAAAGCCCAGTTGTTTGAGGCTGCCAGTCTTCATTTGCAAAGAGACTTCAGACTCATGTCCAGACATCTCATACTTTTCCAAACCATAACTCTAAATATTCTGACAATTATCCATCACTAAACAAATAATCTTGCAGGCACAGTAAGCCAATTATGTTAGCCTTATGCTGCTTTTCTGTGAATAATCCTCATTTTCATGTGTGTTTAAGACATTTAAATTCTCACCTCTCTTTGAGGCATCCTGAAGCTCATACAGACATATCAACAACTTGTGTGTCAAGGATGAAAGCCATGATTATCTGCTGCTGAAGTTGTCCAAAAGTCTCCTGCTTTGAACATGAGATTTTCTTTGAATGGCAGATTGTGTTTAGACTCTCTCCAATCTTTAAAAAGTCTCTAAAATATCAGCTTATTTATTTTTGTGGAGCTGTCTATCAGCTGGCACCAACTGGCAGCTGCCTCCCAGAGACCTCCCCACTATCCTCTCACCCTGCTGGGGGCTTAGAGGTGGTGAACAGCACCATCATCACCTTCCCAGGTACATGTGTCTTGGGACTTCTCTGTGATTGAGATGCTGCCAGGAAAACAATGTGGAGCATTGAGGAAACCTCTAGGACAGAGAGAGAGCAAACTCGGGTAAGGAAGAAGGAAGGAGCTCTGTAAAAGCAGAGCAGAAGACACCAACAGCTCCCGCAGCCATCAGCTTCTGCTTTGCCTGCTGCCTGTCCCTGCAGGCTTATCAATCTCACTTTAGCTGGGAGAGGGCATGGAAGAGTGAATGCGGTCTGTGTTTGTGTGTGTGTGCTGGGGAATAGGGGAAAATGCTCAAGACCATCTGTGAATCCTGTTTCCTTTGGGGTCCCCAGTCAGAGATAGGGAAAGGTCTCTCCGCTGGCTGCAGGGCTCCGGGGGCTGCACCCACATACGCCCTGACTGCGCAAACTGTTTTAGGAAGGTGCTGGAGCCAGAATGAGCTTCTCGTTTCCATCTTCACAACCCTGTGAAGTGACTCACCCTCTCTGGGAGTTGTTCCTGAGGGCAGGAGTGGGAGCGAGGTGTCAGAAACTGAACTAAAACAAAAGTTAGGTTCAGGCCCAAGAAAATGTTCTGCTGCTGCTGTGGGTGGATAATGACATAGCCTCCTCAGACACAAGGCAGAGCAGCACAAAACCCAGGCAGCAGGGTGAATACAGGTGAGAACCATTTAAAACTGAAAGGCTGTGCTTTGGATTTTTATGTGAAACACCTAATTATGGGGACTTAAAATCCTGTCAGAGCAGCTACTTCAGATGATTGAGTGCCAGGTTGCTCACAGCATGGAGGAACATTCCCAGGTTGTTTCAGACAAAATGTTTAAGGACCTGTTTCTTTATCCCTTTTCACACACCCAAACCTTTCTTATGCCAACTGCTCACAGAGATCAAGGCTACTATGCTAGAAATAACTGCTTTGCAGAAGCTGGTCACTCAACTTGGTTGAAAGGTTTTGGTCTGAATCTTTTGCTGTTGCATGGGACAGGGCAATGCAGGACAGAGAAAAACTCTTACACCAGGATGCAGCACAGCTGGATGCAATTCCAGCAAGAAGATGGAAATGATATCTGCTGCCTTTTAGGGTGGATTTATTCAAGCCTTTTAACTCCCTTCAGCAATAGTAGTAGAGTGTTGCAGGTATTAGTAAACTCCTACCCTGGCAGATTTCAAGCTCCTTGGGGTTATTAGGACAGAAATCCAATAAATACTGCTCTGTGTCATGCTTTGCCTATGCCAGGACAGTAGGGTACTGTTGGAAGTAGCTATTTGCTCTAATAAAATACCAGGGTTACTAAGAAGAGTTGTGGTCTTGTTTCAGATGGTTACTTGCATTACAAAACTGAGATTTGCCTACACAGTGCAGTAATCTCCTTGGTTTAAAGAATTTCCTCTTATATTTTTTCTCTCACCTATCCCACAACAAAATACTCTTCCTCCACAGAACCACAGGCAAGAATCCTTTCTGAGTCACCAAGACAGCTCTCACATGGTGCATGCTCTCTTTCCCACACTGTTGGATACAGGATTTAGGTAAGGCCGTACGTGAGCTTTGCTTTTAGCAGAGCAGAGGATCCCACACACAGCCAGTGCAGGTCACTGCAGCTTTTCACTCCCGGTCCCTCTTGGCTGTCCAGCCCTAGCTGTCTGCTCAGGATGCTTTGCTCAGTGTAGGCTCAGATATGTCTCTAGACAGGCATAGCTCCAGCAGTACAACTCCCCGTGAATGAGATTAAGCATAATTAATACTGACATGGGAGTAAGCATATCTAGTCTGCCTGAAATCTCTTGGTTTTGTCAAGGGGTCTAAACCTGAGTAGGTATGCAATAACCTACCCACATTTCTTTTGCTGCAAAGACAATTTTATTTTATCATCCTCCCACTTTTCCTGGGGTATAAATCAGTATTGTCCTTTTTACATAACAGAAAGCTCCAATTTTTAACCCCTTAAGTTTCCCCTTTATTAGACAAAAACAAACCTCAGTTCTTCAGCCTTTGCCTGTAGGTCATAGTTTTGAATCCTTTCATCATTCTGGCTGACACACTTTAGTCTCCCCAGTTCATCTATGTTCTTTCTAAACTGAGCCACAGTAGTCTAGCTGAGGCTTTTCCAGCGTGGGCCAGAACAGAATAATTATGTCTTGTCTCACAGAGAACCTCATATTGTTAATGCATCTTTATTTTCTGATCCATTATAACTCCAGGCCCTCTTTTGCTGCACTGCTGCCAACCTGCATGTTCCTCATTTGCATCTGTGCCTCTGGTTCATCCTTCTCAAGTTTAGTATTTTGCATGTGTACATACTAAACTAAATCTTGCAGAGTTTGGTTCATTTCTGATTTTTTTCCAAGCTTTTTGATCTCTGAACTATCTATCGGGATGTTCTTGTTGCAATCAAATTTTTAAAGTATACCATCTTGTTCATTGTCCAAACTGTTCATAGAAATATGGAGTAATACTGGATCTAAAGCAGAGCACCACAGTACACATTTTTAATGTCTTCTAAGTTTGGTATACCAGCTGACCATAAAAGACCTTTGAGGACAGTTACATGACATAACCTGTTCCATAAATGAAAAACAAATACTTCTGTAGAAGTATACTTTGTCTATGGATCAGAGCTCCCAGATTTTTCTGTTCAGCTGTCAGCATTAGTGGCAATCACAGAGATGATAGCTCCAGCTGACTGGACAGCGTTAGCCACGCAGAGGTTTCCTTGTGTGAGTCTGAAATACCTCTCACAGTGTATATGGCACCCTCTGGAAAAGCTTGGCTGGCATTTTTTTGTCCTCAGCCAAGCCAATTTTCAAATGCCAAAACTTAGCAGGTTCACAGAAGGACCAGGGGAAAGGATGAGACTTCCCCAGAAAAAGGATGATTTTATTTTTTTTTTTTAAATTATCTGAACTCAAGCCAATTTGTTACCTAGCAAATGCTCAGAAAGGGCATTTCTTGCTTTTACATGTAAGTTTTTGGAAAGCCTTCGTGAATCAGACTGGTGGACAATGGAAAAATTTACTGTATGTTAGTTCTGCTATTGTGTTAATGGATGGGTGTTGAGCAGCTGAGAAGAAAACTGCCTCTAACTTCTGTACATTGGATCAGGTGAAACTTATTAGTGATAAAGGCAAATTGAGCCTGAACTGGGAGCAATCAAACATGCTCAGTGTGGAGAACTTTCTAGGGAGTAGGATGGGGTGGGCAGAGCAGAGGATTAAGCCTGGAACATCATTTGTGGCTGTCAAGGGTCATACTGCATATTCCTCTACTGGCAGGTGGTGTGCGACTCTTGCTGGAGCCTCTGAGAGGGTTTCTTCAACTGTTTGCCTTTGTGGGTGCAGTGAAATAATTTATCATGGCTCAGTAGAGGAGCACTTGTGCAAGAGTCATGCTGGTTTTGTTCTGGCCAACATTTTGTGGCACGGAACTGCCATTTTGTTAAATGTTTTTAAATGTACATTTGTAACCCATGTGCTTGCTATTGCTCATGTACTCCAAGGAGGACTTGCCAATTTGCAAGTCAATGCTTGTTGAAAAACAAGTTTGCAAGAGATGTTTAGATCTTGCAGTGCTCAGGGTCAGGGATTGCTACGGTCTGGAGAAATGCCTTTCAGTCTCAAAGTTGAGACCTCATCCATTTGCTTCAATGTAGTAACTTTTTATTTTTAAGGAGGTTGTTAACTTTAGCATGACTCCTAGTTGAATAAATTTGATATTAAAAAGGACTCTGAAAGAAAAATAATAGGCAGGTGATGTTTTTTCTATGAAATATAGCAGCCCTGTCCATCTTGTGAAACCTGAGTTCTGGTGTGGTTCCAGAGCAACGAGACCCTCTGGGATAGGACATACATGTACATCCTTCCTTCTGGCATGCGCTCTGGCCAGTGCCTCAGTCGAGTTCCCCGTGCAACTCAGCCCATAGTACAGCCGAGTCTGGTCCCGTGGCTCCTTCCTTCCCTGGTACACTGCCACAGGGAGGTTTCTTGAGGGGAAGCAGGAGAGCGCAGGAAAGGTGTAGGTGAGTGCCCTGAAGTGAATGGTGAGCTGCAGAAGAACTTTCTTTGTGCACTGTGTAATATGATGGGATACCAAGCCATGGTCAAGCGTCTTCAGCATTATTGCACACAAGTTATAGTTTTGTCCTGGCTTTACAGAAAGCATCTTATATTACAAAACATCAGGGGGTTACCTTTGTCTTTATTAATTTCTGTCATGTTAAAGCAGGCAGACTGACTTAAAAGTTAGTTCAAAGCTGAGCAAGACACTTCTCTGTGAACTTCTACTCAGAAACAAGTTTCGGTTTCTTATGGTGGAATTATACTGCTGATTCTGCTGTATGTTGACGTTTATACCAAGCTCATCGACTCTGTTTTAAGCACCTTCTAGCAGTGAATTAAGCGTCACAACAAATTCGTCCAGGATCTGAACACAGAGACACTTATAATACCAGAAAAGGCAGAAATTTGCTGTGCAGCATTTCTATACAAACCCCAGAGTACTCGATTTGCATGGGGAAGAGTCTTGTGCGTGCTTCCCACAATAAACAGCCTTTGGACTGGTGCTAAAGGCAAATAGACAACAGTAATAAATCAGGAAATTACAGGAAAAGAAATAGTAATTTCCAGTAAAAAATAGGACAGATCTGCAGCATTTGATTCAGTAAAGTCAAACTGTTAAAAATTTTTTTGTTAAAAATTACAAAAGTGGAAATTCTCACTCAGGGTGATAATTTATCCTTTCTGCTCAGGATCTTCAGGCTCTTTCAAATGCTGATATGACTCTGAAATAGTTCTCTATCTCAATTTGATGGTATTAAGAAATACAGATTTGTGAATAACTAGCCTGAAGTCAGTGGTGCTCTGCATAGGAATGGAAAGCTTTCTGCTTTTGAAAGGCATCTAAGACATCATATTTAAGGATTTAAATCTGGGAAGGTTAGATGGATTCAGATGAGGAAGAGTCTGATGAAATGCACTCTAGGATTCCTCTGGGCCAGCAAGATTAATTTCTGAACTATTAGGGTTTATCTTATAGAGCTCCTGGAGCACAAGGACAACCTTTGCAGCTTGGGAAAGGACAGATGTAGCATCTATCTTCAAAAGCAGGGAAGAAAGAGACCCTGAGAATTTGAGACCAGGAAGTCTTTACTTTGGATCCTGAAAAACCCCTTCACAACCCCACCAACACTGGGGCTCTGTACTTGCTCTAGCATCTAACCCTCACCTTCACCTACCCCCCCACCCTAGTCAGAACAACAAGTCCAAAACAGACACCCACCACCTAGGGATTCCATGCAGAAGTGACTGAAAGCTGTTGGTGGCCCTCACCTTCCTGTGACAGCCTCTTCATAGCCCTGCAGGATCAAGATGCTCTAGCTGCTCCATTTATTTCAGCAAAACTGCTCTGGCCTAGGGCAGACAGTGAGTGAATTGCCTGAGATTACAGAAAATCCAGGCATCCTGTTACTGGGGCTTCAGCAGTGTGTATGTTCAGAGAGTTCAGTCCAGCTTGTTTAGACAGGGAAATGAGTCTAGTCTCAGGTAAGGGCTACACTCAGAACTCTCTTGACTGATTTAGAATAACTCCCAATCTGGAATGTTTTTTTTTCCCCTTGGAAGTGGTGTTCTGACTACTCTGCTTATTGCTTCCCCTTGGCAAGAGCTCTCTGTTTGTGGTAGGTTTCTTGCTGAAGATTTTCATGCTGAAGATTTGTCCCAGCTCCAGCACTGTGTTCAGCAAGAGGCGTAGCTCTCTGAGGACAGGCTGCTGGTGTAGATCAGGAGAGCGGCACCTTGTGTGTCAGGAAAAATTGCTCTAGCACGAATTGCATGTTCTGCTGCCTACAGTAGACCTTCATGCTGGCACTGCTTCAGTGGTGTTTAGAATTGAGGGAAATCCCAATTAAAGAAAAGGTATTTCTGAATTTTTACTAGTGAATGGGATATCTGTCTGTGGTCGGAGGTATGAACCACATGCTACCATGTCTCATCCTATACAGATCTAAGAAATGTGAATGCTCTGAGAAATTTCAGGTCAGGTTGGCTTTAATAAGTTATTTGCCACAGTTAAAAAAAAACAAAATCCAGAAAAGTAGACGACAGCATTTATTTTAAATGCAAAGTGCTGTGTCTTGAACAATGTGCTAAAATATCTCAACACAGAATAAGCCACACAAAATGTTCTATCGTAATAAAAAGTCCCAGCAAATGAGGCAATGAAAATGGCTGGAAAGTAACAGGGAGCAAACCTAGTGGACTGTTTTTTCCAAAAGCTGTTAACAACTCTTAGTGCCCAAACTAGGGCATGTGTCAAATGCTCAGCTATATCCCCCTATCCCCCTCCAAAGCTGCTGCCCTGGGAAAGATTTTAGGCACCATAGGAAAGGCAAGGAAAATTTGGCGCTTTGCCACTCGACTGCTGTCATTTGGCAAATTAACCATTGTGGTTTTATTTCAAAGTAATTTGCAGCTTCAAAGATTTGCATATATTATGTGTCCCTCCCTGCTTTTGTTCCTTGTATCTTGATGCAGCATCAATATTCCGACCGTAGTCAGGGGTGCTTGTCTAGGAAGTAGCACTGGCCAACTCCAGTAGACTCCTTCATGGAGCGAGGCTACTGCAGAATGAGGTGCAGCATAAACCTGAACATCACAGCTGCACTAGAGTAACTCTGCACAGGGCACTGATTTCAGAAGAATCCAGGTGCTGGTGGCACTCAGAGCAGCTCGGCTGCTCCACAGTTGAGCATACAAAGGCCAGATATTTTTTCTACCTTGTTCCGTATAGTCTGAGGAAAAAATGCATTTGTCAGTTTTTGTCAACTCTGTGGAGTTCTTCTCCCCGTTTCCTTTGCTCTCAGGGAGCTGAAATAGTGATAGGTGAGTTGGAGATTCAAAAACAGGGACTGACTACACTGAAGTCAATGATGGGACCAATGGAATTTTGCGTAACTGCCTGCTGAATGATTTCTAGTTAAGCATCCAAAATAAATATTTTTAAACCACATTCTTATAACTATTCTGGATCTAGACAGCTGGTTTTAGAAGCAAAAGGCCTTTCAGTTTATTAGTCAACTCCCCTGCTATCACAGAAATCTTTTATGAGCTCTTGAAAGAACTCATCTTGAAAGTCTGTTTTCAAATAAATGTTATTTTTTGCCTTTGGAAGAGATCCTGATCACTTTAAATTCAAGAACCCTTCTAATTTTCCACCTAAGTATATTTGTGGACAGTCTGTACCTATTTGTTCTCCTGCCATTGCTGTGCTTGAGATTAAATGGATCCTTTCCTCTCCTCTGTTTGCTTCCCCCTTCCTCCCTGCTGTATTTATAGAAAGCAGTTAACAGACCTTTTTAGACTCTGGTTTCCTAGGCTCAGAAAGCCAAGTTCTGGATGTCACCCAGAAAGCCATCTTTCCTTGATAGATTTGTTCAGACAAAATTGCTACCAGACTTAGTTTCCTGTACAATATGCATACTTATAATATTTGGGATAGAGGTAATTTAGTCCCTCGTTCAAGTGCACAGACTCCCTTGGCTTCTTTACCCTCAGATGCTGTCCTTTCCAGTCCTCTGTGCTTATTCCCATTTAGCCACCTTGCCTTGTCCAGATAATGAACCATGGCATCCTGGTTAAAACATAATAAAGTATTATTTTTGCTTTCAGGATTTGCCTATATTATACTAGATGTTACTGCACACCCTGTCTTTCCCTTTTGTCCCTTTTTGTTTACGAGGTCTAGCCCACATTGGTCTGGGTGTTTTAGACTCTTCAAGTTCACTTTTTTCATTCCTGAGAGACTCCCTGCTTGTTCCTAATAACCTTTGAAGCCAGCCCTCTTCATTGTCAGGTTGCTCTTCTGATATTTTTGCAAATAGTTAAAAGCCTGAGAATCTGAAAGATGCCCTTGTTCATTCAACAGTGAGATTAAATCACCGGGAAAGTGTTGTGCTTTTGTTCCATCTCTCTGTAGTGCCTTTTAGCTAACCACAAACATGTGCGAGAGTGGTGCCAGATCATGATGACGCCATTCATCTTGTCCATCATCATTCTGTCCCCATTTGGCATCATGTTCATTGTGTGCCAGCCCAAAAATATTTCTGGCTTGCCTTAGTGTGAATGTTTTTCAGTCATGTCATTCTTATAGAAGCAAGCTGTGTTTTTCTGGTGCAGTGACATTTCGGGGGGGGCAGGCGAGGATTTTATGAGAAAAGTCATATCTTTTGTAAGCAATCACAGCCAAGTTTTCAGAGCTGTGGGAGAACCTCTTATATTTGCCACACTGTGACATGAAATCTCTTAGATCAGCATGACAGAGATTAATCAGGACTTCTTTTATCCATGCCATAGTGTGGTTGAAGGCTGAAAGTCACCCTGTCCATCCCACTTGGCATGAACTCTTTGGGTCTTGCAGCAGATGGCTCCTCCTCCTTTGCTTTATCTCTCTCCCTTATCTGGAGAGGAAATGCAGCATTTATGCCTCCTTGCCATGAGGGTGGATTGTTTTGCTATATTGTAATTGGTGGCAGAGTTTTCTTTGTCTCATTAGGCATTTATTTATCAGGTTGCAAGTTACTCCTTGTGACCATTCAGGTATCTGGGAAATGTGAACCTCTGCTACTTTTACACTCTGAGAACTAGAAAAATTAGAAAATGAATGTGATTCCTTTCCCCTGATTTGAGATGCCACCCTGGGTTTCCTTCTTTGCCGATGGAGAGAGAAACAGGGTGTTTCAGGGAACAATTTATGGGACCCAGTTTAGGTGACTCCTTTAGGATGAGATGAACAATCTTAAACATGCCATGAGGGGATTCCTGAATGACTAAACTGGATGCATCTGATCAGACGAAACCCTACCTCAGCTACTAGTGTAGTGTATGAATGCAATGCAAGATAACTTCTCTACAATACTTCTATAGGCCCAGGTAGATGGTGCTGAGAATGAAGGGATGGGAGCAGGGTAGACTTCTCTCCTTTTTTGAGGGGAATTGAGCTGCAGAGCAGCTTACTTTGCTCAGTGAGCTGGAGAGAGGAGTAACACCCATATTCTGGCTCCATTCTCCATTTTCCCAGTTCAATCCCTCTAGCAGACCAAGTTTGTTCTTTCTTATGGGACTGTCAGATCCTTAATCCTGCTTCTGTGTCCCATTTCAGGGGCTCCAACTGTTTTACGAGGCAGTGCTGTCTGATCACATGCAAGAATTTTAACTAGTTCTTGCACACACCGAGTGCTATACAGTTCTAAGCATGTGGGGAGGTCTGGCTTTAGGGAATGACCAGGATCTGATTAACTTGTGATTATCTGCTTGTCAGCAACCCCATATGTACTTGTTTTGCCTTTCCCTCAAGTGGTGAAAGATTCTTCCTCTGAACATGTAAACACGGGTATCAGTGACTGACACAGGTTGTTTGCCCTCCTTGCTAGAGCTGGTTCTAATACCAGACACCCAGAGGTGTTGGCAGTTTAAATGCTGGCAATATAGTCCTTATCTGTGCAAGTGCTTTGCCCACCAGCAGTTCAGCTGTCTGTTCCCGCAACCCAGCCCTTGAAATGGGATTATTTCACCCATGGCTTGCCTTCAGGTCCTACTGGAACAAATGCTTCCCCTGATACAGAGAAATTATTACTTGTTTTGAGATTATTTACTTACTTACTTACAGAAAACTTCTTAGCAACTTATTTACTTACTTATAGCAAGTTATAGTATTATTTATAGTATTTTTTAATATTGCTAAGAATCCTGCTTGCCTAGACTGTTCTGTGGAATTTTACCAAGGACTACAGTGTTCATAAAACAAAGCAGTTCACTGTGAAAATCTACCAAGAACTATATTATATTATATTATATATTATGGTTTTGTCCTTGGGGAACAGGTGTGCTCTAACTAGTTGGAGTCTTGGTAATGAGTAAAGATAGCCATATATGGATGGTAGAAGTTCTATTGGTTCTCTTAGATAAGATAGAATAAGTAAAGTGGCTGAAAAACACTCTTGTTATTTAAGAAATTGGCCAAGACAATCTGCGCATGCTCAGGGGAAAAAACAAGGTGAGAAAGACTACCAGCCTTCGTCCCAAAGACCCCCAAAGATGCCCACCAGGAGGCAACACGCAGGTGCAAAGAGAACATGAACTGTTGACATCAGCCTTTCAGACTAACCCAGCCTTACTCATGCATATGTATGTTTGTGTTATGTAATCCAATGAATATGTATATTCACACTCTATAAGTTTTTGTTAAAATGTGCAGTGGGTGTGCAAGCTTTGTGGAGAAATCCCCTTTCACCCCGGCACCAGAGTAAACATACCTGCTTTATAACTCTATTCGAGATGAAGAGTCTTTTTTCCGTGAATCACCCCTGCAGTGAAACTGACCCTTGAGCAAAAAATCTGTCCTTGCCAACCCTCACTCTGCTCTTCTGGGAGCTGCTATTCGGGCAAATGAGTAAAGAGTTCTTTTGTAAGGCTCCTGGTGGGGTCCTAGGAGGATCTGGCAGGCTGAGGTGAAAAGGCACCTACAGTTCCTGGACAGTGGCTCATTCTGCAGGAGCAGCCTCAGCAGCCTTTTCCCTGTGGAATGGGACCATTGTGCTAATGTCACTGACTGCTCTGCCAGCCTGCCAGGAAGCACCAGGGCTGAACAGAGCAGTATGGCTGTTTAGCAGCTCAGGGAACCCAAGAGCCATTATAAGCATTAGATTTAGTGGGATTAACTGCTTATGTTGGAAATTAATGCCTGTGGTAAAGGATACGAGTCAGGAGCTCACAGAAGGGCTACCTAAGACGCGGTGATCTGGGTTACTTTGTGAGGGAGGGATGTTGCAGACAGAGATGGATGTGGTGTTGTGCATTATCAGCTGCTGTCACTTCCATGGGGGTTTTCTGAGGCTTAGGACTAATACTTTGCACAACACAACATTGTGCAGAGCCCACAAGCTCTTTCTGAAACTAAGAACAGACAAGCTGCCTCTCCTCATGCTGCAATGCCAGCTAGCCTAGCTCCTGCTGAAGAGACTCTTACATACCACCTCCGGGTAGTATAACCTATATGGTGCTCAATATAGTATAACAGTTTGCCTCTACCAGCTTGTGGTGCCTTTCAGGTGATACCACAGCCTCAGGCAGACACAGCTGACCAGTGTCATGATGTGGCTGAAGTGATTTCTGAGGTTACTGCCCCAAGTCCATTTCTGATTCCTATTGACACAGGTTAGGTGAGAATTTTTTGGTTCCTACCTCCCCAAATCTGCAGGTGTTATTTCATGTATACACACTCCTTAGCCTGATCCTGTCAAATGATCACTGTCAGCCTAAAGGTCCTCAATATGTAAATTTTTAAACCTGCATCCTTCTGAGAGAACTGAGGAAGACACTATGTGCATAGTAGTCCTGGCAGATCTGAGGGGCAGAAACCTCTTAAACCAGGCTCAGAATTTCCACCCATAGCCTTTGGTTTCCCCTCAAGAAAACAGGTGTTGTAAATTATCTTTTTCTGTCTTGATACGTAACTTCTCTTGGAAGGCTGCCTCTTGTTTCCCTTCTCCTTGGAAGACACAGGTACCATTTGTGTAAGTCACCTCCAAACCCTTCATAGTGCAGAGTAAGAATGACAAGTCACAGACACACTGCTGGGGCCCCAAGTTGCATTTTTATTCTCCTTTAAATTAGATATACAAGCTCAGGAAGTCAACAAAATTAGGTCATTCTTGAACAAGAAATGTTCACCACTTTGTGGCAGTGCACATGCACTATGCCCTAGGGCCCTGCTCCTTCCCAGTGGTGGCCAGCAGGGTGTCCTTGATGGCCGTGCTGTTGCTGCCTGTCACCCACATTCCCTTTTCTCCTCACACACTGCTGGCCCAGAGTGGACCAGAGCCTGCATCCCTAGTGGGCACACATCTACAAGCTCCATGGACTCTTTTTGCAGACCCGGGAGCAGTCCTGCCAACTTCTGGTCCAAGTGTGCCTGTCCCAGTGCTGGAAGCGGTAGCAGTAGAGCAGTGCAGGGTGCTTCTGTGAGGGAAATGCTGAGAGGCTTTTCATCTCCCAAGGAGGTTTTCAAAGCCCTGCTTGCATTCCAGGATCCTCATCTGCAGCCCATAGCACCTCTGTATCTTCATTTTATCCATGTGACATTCTAGCTCCCTTTTCACAGCCTCATCCAGGAAGGGCATGTCCTACACGATGGGAACCACCATCACATCACGCTATTCTGGTCGCTGAGGTGATGGAGGAGCTGAGGCTGGAACATTCTGCAGAGTCTCATCCACACTGGCTGGCAGACCCAGTTCCTGCTCCAGTTTGGATTCTGGGGTGAGGCCCTCTAAGGTCTCCTGGCCTTTGTTGTGGTGGACAGGCGTCCCCATTTCCCTGGAGTGGACCTCAGACACATCTGGAGGTGGAGTGGGAGCAAGCAGCTGGATCATGAGATCTTGCGGGTGCTGCTGCACGCTGCTGGCCTCAAGGTGCCCAGTAGCCTCTTCTCCACAGGGTGGGTGAGTTGCTGGGCCAGGCTGCTCCTCTGGGCCAGGCCTGAGATAGTCCAAGACAGGCTGGACGCTGGAACCATGAGTCATGTCTGCTCCATCCACAAGAGTGGGGAGAGACGCACGTGGCCGAGAAGGGCACTCAGGGAGCTGCTCCGTGGCTCACAGCAGAGGAACAGAGCCATTTTCAAGACAACTGGAAGGTGTTCATTCAAAGCCAGGAAAAGCAACAGTCACATTTTCAGCGGCACAGGGCAGCCCCTCAGCCCCTCCCACACAGGACATCCCTCCCTGCAGCGTCCCTGCCACAAAACACTGTCAAGGAAAAGCCCGTGCACACAGAAGTGAGCTGCACCCATGGGGACAGGGGAGAGAAAAGTCACCTGTTGCAATAAAGGCAGAAGAATCTTATCACTCTCTGACTGTTGTCGTTTGCAAAGGACACTCGACTCAGGGAATGTAACATAATGTTAAGCCCAGAATTGCCGTCAGGTCAAGGGAGGTGATTCTCCTTCTTCATTCAGTGGTGGTGAGGTCACAGCTGGCTCCCGTGTCCAGTTGAGGGCTCCTCAGAACAAGAGAGACATGGACATACTGGAGAGAGCCTAACAAAGGGCCATGAAGATGCTGAAGGGACTGGAGCATCTCCCATATGAGGAAAGGCTGACAGAGCTGGGACTCTTCAGCCTAGAGTTGAGAAAGCTCAGGGGGATCTTACCGATTTATAGGAATTCCTGAAGGGGGGATGCAAAGAAAATGGAGCCAGGCTCTTTGTGGTGGTTCTCAGTGACAGGACCAGAGGCAAGGGGCACAAACTGAAACATCACAGAATCACAGAATTATCTAGGTTGGAAAGGACCTTGGAGATCATCTAGTAAAACCGTTCACCTAGCACAGACAGTTCCCAACTACAGCATTTTCCTAAGTTCTAAATCAACCTGACTCTTAAACACCTCCAGGGATGGGGACTCCACCACCTCCCTGGGCAGCCCATTCCAACACCTAACAACCCGTTCTGTAAAGAAATACTCCTAACATCTAGTCTGAACTTCCTCTGGTGCAACTTGAGGCCATGACCTCTTGTCCTGTCACTTACTACTAGGCTAAAAAGGCTCAAACCCAGCTCTCTGCAGCTTCCTTTCAGGTAGCTGTAGAGGGCGATGAGGTCTCCCCTCAGCCTCTTCTTCTCCAGACTAAGCTCCCCCAGTTTCCTCAGCCGCTCCCTGTACGACCTGTGCTCCAGACCCTGCACCAGCTCCGTTGCCCTTCTCTGGACACGCTCGAGTCATTCAATGGCCTTTTTGGAGTGAGGGGCCCAAAACTGAACACAGGAATCGAGGGGCGGCCTCACCAGTGCCGAGTACAGGGGTCAGATCCTTTCCCTGTCCCTGCTGGCCACGCTAGTGCTGACACAAGCCAGGATGCCATTGGCCTTCTTGGCCCCCTGGGCACACTGCTGGCTCCTGTTCAGCCGGCTGTCAATCACCCCCCCAGGTCCCTCTCTGACTGGCAGCTCTCCAGCCACTCCTCCCCAAGCCTGTAGCGCTGCTGGGGGTTGTTGTGGCCAAAGGGCAGCCCCCGGCATTTGGCCTCATTGAAACTCCTCCAGCTGGCCTCAGCCCATGGCTCCAGCCTGTCCAGGTCTCTCTGCAGAGCCTCCCTGCCCTCGAGCACATCAACACTCCCACCCAACTGGGTGTCATCTGCAAACTGACTGAGGGTGCACTTGATCCCCTCGTCCAGATCATCAATAAAGATGTTAAACAGGCGTGGCCCCAAAACCGAGCCCTGGGGGACACCACTTGTGACCGGCTGCCAACTGGATTTAACTCCGTTCACCACAACTCTCTGCGCCCAGGCGTCCAGCCAGTTTTTTACCCAGCAAAGTGTGTGATTGTCCAAGCCTCAAGCAGCCATTTTTGCCAGGACAATGCTGTGGGAAACAGTGTCAAAAGCCTTGCTAAAGTCAAGGTAAACAACATCCACAGCCTTTCCCTCATCCAATATGCAGGTCGCCCTGTCGTAGGAGGAGATCAGGTTTGTCAGGCAGGACCCATGCTGACTGGGCCTGAGCATCTGGTTGTCCCGCATGTGTTGTGTGATGGTACTCAGGATGAGCTGCTCCATCAGCTTCCCCTGTGCTGCCCCTCCCAGGGCCCATGAACTGCCCGCTGGCCCTCTCGAGTCCCACCTGGCCTCAGCCTGTCTCTACCCCCACGGTGGTGTTCCCCTGCCAGCCCCATGCTTGCCCCGAGCCCTTGCTGTGGCTTTGGGACAGGCCTTGGGTGCCAGACCCTGTTCTTCTGTCCCCCTGGCTCTGCCACCCCTCACCGCTGTCTTCTGCCTGCTTGGAGATCCTGCCCGCCTCCTCCTCCTCAGCTCTTCTGTGTGCTTAGGCCTGTTCTCTCTGGTCAGTATGGGCTCCTCTCATTGTCTCAGAGGTGGGAAGAGAGGTAGAATGTGGCACATGAGAAGAATAAAGTTCTAAGTTATTGATTTGAAATAACAGTTTTCTGGTTTTCAGTTTGCTGAGGTTTTTCTACAAAGAGATTTTGATAAATCACGTCACAGAAGGGATTATTAAAAACAATCCATTTGCACTAAAACCCTAAGGTGCAGCAGTTTGTGAGCTTTTGCAAGAATGTAAAATTCACTGCAGAAGTGTGCCAAAGCTAGGTAGCAAGTTAGAAACTCATGGTGGTTTTGTGAACTAAATGGGAAGATGCAATCATTCATGGTCAGAAAAGAACAAAAAGGATGGAATGACAAGGTAAAAAAGCAAAACCAAAAATGGTTGAATCCCAAGTATTCTTGATATGCTTCACTGTGCAGCATGAGTATCTCCAGTGATCTTCCCATAAGGGAAAAGAAAATTGTTCTGTGGGCAAGCTCCAGCCCGCGGTCCCCACCTGCTTCGTACATGTGCCTGTGAGCCCAGAGCAACAGTGACCTTTTCCTGGTGTTTCCTTTCCAAAGCAGGAAAAAAATTTTTATGGATGGGGACAGGTAGCATTTATTAAACAATGAAGACCTAAAGAACTTGGGCTGAGAAAAAGAGAAGGCTTCAGACCAGAAGCCATACAGATTAAAACAAATTTCCTGATCCCTGACAAACGGCAGTATTTTTCAGGTAACCCAAGTGACCAGCTAGACCTCTAGTTTCATCTCTTTTGAATCAGTAACCTAATCTGAAATCTTTGTGTTGCATTAGCAATTTCTTAAGCTACCCAGCTGCACTCCATGAACAAGTATTTTATGAGATAGCTGAGAAGGAGCATAGAGATCCTCGAGGGACCATTAAATACTAAGCATGTAAGATGTGGCATTAATGCAAGCTGTTAATCCAAAGAGTTATTAATTAAATGTCCAAGTGATGTGCTGGCTATGAGACAGAAATCAGGTAGGATTTATGAATTTTAGGGCATAAGTAAAATCAGGAAGGAGAAAATGGAGAAAGATACATTTTTCTTTCTTGGAAAAAAAAAAAAAAGTTACATCTATAAACAAGTATGCATGAAGGCATCAGTTCCTCTAACAGATAAATGATTAAATGTGCTCTGCTCTAGCTCTATATTGTACAAACAAAGGAACAACTTCACAAATGTATTTCAGAACCATAGGAGAGCCTTGACTTTATACTACCCTTCCAGGTTAGATGTTGCATGATCCTTGTAGATGTAGGAAGGACATCTTCCCTCTCATACCATTGAGAAGGAGCCTGGATTGTGCTAGTGTTGTTTCCCTGAAACAGCATCAGCTTGAAGGGCCTGTCAGCTGTCTAAAGTACATTTAATCTTTAGAATAGCTGTGCAAATCTAGTGAGCGTGCCTTGCTATAATTCAGGCCTGTCAACACTGCTCAGAAATGACTGACTTTTTCAGCTCCTCTGCATAAGGAGTGAAGAATCGTAATAGGGCATGCTGAAAACTGCTGAGTAATGGGGAACAAATCCGACATGGTGATATCACTGTTTCTACAACACTTATGTGAATTCTGCACCATCAGGGTTTGAGTGGTAGCAAATGAGACTAAAGGGAGTAGAGCAGGGAAACATTTCACAGATCTTTTTAGGGAAGATCCAGCAGGGTCAGAGTAATACAGAAACATGCTTACTTTTGCAGCATTAGTCCATGTCCTTCTGTTGCTTGTGCAACACAAGTATATCTTCCTCTGCTTTCCATAGTAAGCAACAATTCTATTCATCTCCTAATGACTGACCAAGTTGTGATGCTGCCCCAATTCTGCATCAAATATGAATCAATTGTAGAATCACTGTTGCTGAATTATTCAACTAAGAAACATTGGATCATTTAGGTGGGTTGGTGAGATAGCAAATATTAATGTGGACAGAACTGCTACACAAGTTTCTGAATTGTTTTGGTAGTGAGATCAGCACTAATGCAAAGTAAAGGCTAGGCCCACAAATGAGGAGCTACTGCCTCCTGATCTATCTCTGGGAAGAAGTTAGGTACATCTGACAACATAATGGAATCCCCACTAGGAAATTCAAGCACCTCACAATCCTCTTTCTTTAGCTAGCAATTACAAGGTGAGACTAGTACTGTGAAATTGGCAACAGATCTGCTCTCCATATTTCAAAATGATGTTGAAAACCTGGAGAAGGTGCAGAGGAATCATTCGAGGTACAGGAATCATTTAAGAGCTGTATACAGAAAGCTCACAAGATAGAAGATCTTAAAGAGTTAAATCCATTTTACTAAGAAGATTGAGGTCAGTAAACCTAATGAAGGAAAAAATACTGCATATATAAAAGCCAAATGATCTAGCAGAAGAAGACAGAACAAGAACCAAGAGCTGCATTGCTGATGACAAAGACATTCTAGTCACAGAGCACCTTTTTCTAAGAGATAGTGAAAGAACATTGATGCTGACAATCAGTGTGCGCAGTAGATGGCTCTTCTTGATTTCTGCAAGAATAAAGTCTTTCTGGAAGATACACTTTGTCAAGCACAAGATTGTAATCCTTGTAGGAGTGGCTGAGTTAAGTGTAAAAATCTGGGATATTCCAGAGGCCAAAATGAATGTTCATATAGTCTTTTCTGGCATTAAATTTAGTGTATAATCAGATATTAATCTATCTAACATTATTTATGAGCTCTGGGTTAATAGTATAGATGTGCAACAGTGTGTAGCAATGCAGAGCTTATACCTGGTCAGATGCATTTGCAGCACCTGATGCCAAACTTCACTAAGTGTGTCAGCTTTAAGTTTTCATCTTATCTGAGGGGTTATCTCTTTTTCCTTACTCCCTTTTGTACTTATTCCTACACAGGGAAGAAGATGCTTCAGCCTAACAGAAGGGAGCCTTCAAAGAACAGACTGCTTGTGAGTACTACAGTCAGTATTTTTAGAAAGAAAGGCTGAGAAACATTTAGATATGATGCTGCAACATGCAGACAAGGGATAAACTTCCAGGCAAATAAGAGTAGATAGGATTGTGCAAATAAACAAGCAGTTGTATGCAGCTCTCAATTTTAGTCTGTGTTTTCACAGAATCATTGGAATGCTGCTTGTAAGGGAGCTCTGAAGGTCTCTAATTCATCCTCAAGCTGAAGGCAGCATCAGACAAAGCCATGGCTAGTCTGATTTACACTTCATCTCTAAGGATGAAGACTCCACCATCCTTCTGTGTGTGAGAGATTTATTGTTCCAGGACTGTATTATTCTCCTGCTTAAGAAATTTCCTAGGGCCCAGTCTGATCCTTCTAAGGTGAAACTTCTGGTCACTGCCATATTGAATGTCAGTATACTCCAGGTTCCTTTTCCGACTTAGTCATAGGGTTTTTTTCAGTTAACTTATTGTTGCTTTCTTCACCAGGGAGGTCAGCATGCACTTTGTTCTTTGCAGTGTTACTAGAGATGTTACAACCTGCCAACATTAAATCATGCTAGACTTGAAATTCTAGCTGTTGTGCCCATGCCATGAGACCAAACTTCATCTGCTCATGTGTATATTGATCAGAGGAACTGGGTCCCCCTCAGCATCCCAGCACACTCACCGAGGAGGACCCACAGACACAACAGGGAGTGAAAGCATGACTAGACTTGTGGTTGGTAGCATCCATTAAGCCACCAGGTGGGATGATCTTGTCAAATGTGACACACACCATTGGTGGATGTACAAGCCACAGTTCATAAAACTAATGTAGTACTCAGGGCAGATGGGACTTCTCTGTGTGAGTACTTATGTCTCCTGCTCTGCAATTCTGCCCATGGAGGGTTTGGGAGTCCTGCCTTGGAGCACTGCCTCCTGTGGGCATGGGGAAAGTTGATCTATTGTGTGGATGTTGAGAAGGAAGAGAGGCAGGAGGAGACAAGAAACAACTTGTCATGATTTTGCGGTATTGGCTGAGACCTTTAAAGACCTTCACGGCCTATTCTTGGCTCCATGTCCAGGGACTGTGTCATACTGACCTAGGACATGGGGCTCCTTAACACCTTACTAGGGTGACACAGCAAAGCTGCTCACCAAGTGGGCAGCTCATGTTAGGCCAACCAGTGTCTGTTGGCATGGTGTGAGGTTTGGAGTGTGGGTTCTTCACAGTTCTATTGCCGTTTATATTTCTGCATAATCTGCGACTGGAGACAAGTTACTGAGTCTCATAAGGTAGCACAGTGAGGGAGAACAGCAAGGGAAAATGTGGGGGTGTACTTCTGAGATACCAGTGCTAGGTGGTTAGCTTAGTTTTGATTTTTGCATGCAGGAAAATAGTGGGGGTTTTTTTGTCTGGGGCTTCTACACTGACACACACTGAAAATTTTGCTTTTGAAATGGCAGGATGTGAGCAGCATACCAAGGGTAAAATGACTTGTGCTGAAGACTGTAATAACTGAAATCATGGATAAATCTCATAGCCTGGGTGACACTATGAGTCAGGATTAGAATTGGAGGAAGAACATTTTCTTTGACAAAAGTTATTTTAGATCTTTGAAGACATTTATTTTTTTATCACAACATATTATGGTGAAAATTAGAGACATTATTTTGTTGGACTCTTTTGCTGGGAGTTGTTTGGGGGAAGGATGGGAGTAATATGACCAAAAAACCCACCTCCAGCTCTGCTTATGAGAATTTGGCATGGAATTTTTCAGTGGGCAAGAGTTTACCTTATTTATGTAGTTCTTAGGAAGATTAGAGAGATGAACAAATATTGGGAGAAGATAAAAATAAACATGTCTGAAAATTTAAACACATTTGCCCTTACACTCATCTTTGTACTTGTCACCCACAAATATCTTGGCAAACAATTTACTATAAGGAGTGTTTGCTGAAAGCAATCTATAGCTCTGTGCTGCAGAACAGTCAGGGAAACTTGCATTTACAGTCAGGCATATTAGAAAACTTGATTCTGTTCATTAAGTCAGTGGCATCGATAGAAACTAATAGGTCTGAAATAGGAAACCCTGCACATTTTTGTTCAGTAAGAAAGAAACAAAGACACATTATGTAATATGCTTGGGAAGAGAGCAAGGTGCTGAGCCACAGTGGAGAGCATGTGGTCTCTCACTGGCAGCAACTCAAATAAGAAATGAATTCCTGAAGATTATAACCTATTCATTCTAAGCAGGAAAAAAAAAGTAGAGCCGTGCTAATTATTCCCACCCAAACTGGGATGCAGGTAGGTGTGCACACATCCAACTTCACTGAGCAATTTCCATGTGTTTATGAACTTAAATTTAATTGAAAGTAAGGCTTAAAAAAAGCCTGGACATCAGGCATCCACCAGGCAGGCTTCACTAAAAAGAGCTGTAGCAGAGAAGACTACTACTCAGATCTCACCACTCTGGGCACAGGGAAGTTTCTCCTTGGCTCACTCAGCAGCGTTGCTGATTCAAGCCTGGCCTGGGGTGGTTTGAGAGATGCACACACAGCAAACGTGGCCACCGCACAGAGGAACTGCTGGAAATGGTCTAATTCTGTTTCAGTGCCTGGTCACCTTCTAGCACATGTGGCACAAGCATCTGTGTAAAGAAAAAGCAAATTGCACTAAAGACTTCAATGATCTCCAGAAAAACTTCAGCAAAATGCTCTGCTCCCCTCAGCCTCCCAAACAAGTCTGCAGGCATAAACTGCGGTTTTGTGTGGTCTCTGCCATCAGGCATGACTGGCAACACTCTGTGGCTGCTTCTTTGAGGAGAGACAGCTGCTGATTTGCTAGGGAATCTCCTTGATAAAAGCCTTGAGCAGACCAATTCTTATAGAGAGGGATGTTGCACACAAAACAGGCTTGACTTGAGCAATTTTTATTTAATTTATTACCAAACAACACAAATTTCTTGTGACTGATTAGGGTACTGGGAAAAAAATAAATAAATAAAAAGGACATAAACATAAACACCTTTTGTCCTCCTTCCCTTGATTTACCTTAAAATAAAATACTTATCATCCCCCCTTCCTAGCCTCAACTTCCCTGACTTTCACTCCATGTTACAGATATAGCCTGTCCCCATTTCTCTGGTGGCATAAGAGCTTGGGGTTGTATGTGGAACTGTTTCTTGCTGCTGCTTTTTGCTTACTCATTTTCTCTGCCACCATTTGCTCCTTTAGATTTTTCTATACTGCTCTTTGCTTCTAACTCATTTTCACGGAGCTGTTTCTTAGTGTCCCCACTATGGTACGTTGTCACCTATGGCTGCAGTCCCTTGGAGGTGTGCCCACATCAATGTGGGTGCTCACAGCCACAGCTCCTTGGGGTGTACTTACTGCCTTTGCCATGGAGACGTCCCCCCAGGCATCCATCTCCAGCATCCAACAGCCCCCAGTTTTGTTTCTCACTAGTATGGATTGTGCCAGAGAAGAGCAAATTGTCTTTTACAAATCTATCTAGCCGTGGAGGTGCTTCGGGGCTGCCCATGCAGGATCTGGGCTTGGTTTTGCTGTGCCCCTGGGCTGAGTGTGTGTCCTTCATTGTATTCGCAATATTGAGGTATTTTTTCTCTTTTCATATAGCTTTTAGCAGTGATATATGAGAATTGCAAATAAACACAAATGAGGGTCTTGGGAGACCTCACAAGAGACTTTATTCACTTCAAAAAAATGACATAAAAGAATGTATCTGATAGAGATATCTGCACTGTGTTTTAACAAAACTGCTTGTGAAAGACACACGACTTTTATTACTGCAATAAACTGCTTAATTAACTCTAGAATACATTCAGTTGGTAGTTGGAGTTGGGGGTAGTCAGGTAGCATGCAGATTTTAAAATCAACACCTTATCAGACATTAGAGAAGATAGCATGAGCTGACAGCAGGCATTTCTAAAGGACTGTAAGGTCATCTCAGAGAGTGGTGCATCAGGTTTTCATAATGCTGCTGCCTTTCCTGCTCAAATGGCCCAAAAGTAATACCTGACTTGCAGTCACATATAACATACATCGATAGTGGAGTGTACATACAGCACTCACAAATGGCTGGAGAAATAGGATGATCTGGGGAACAAATGGTATATTTGCAACACTCTTTTAAGAGCTGAATTTCCACAATGAAGTCTCTGTCGTATAGCATTTGTTTTGCTCCTACCAGGGAGCTTGTAAGGGTAACAAGAAACTGACAGAGGTTTTATTGTGATAAAATGCTGATTTGATCTTTTCATTAGTGTTAAACTTCCATCTTCCCTCTGCCTGCTGTGCAAACATATTTTCTACAACTTCCATGAAAAGGTGTAAAAGGAAACAATTAAATAAGAAATAAGTAATGTATAGGGACATCTTTTTGTGGAAGTCAGTGCTGAAAACAGTGTATGGTGTGGGTGTGGTGATCTTGAAAATGGATGTAGGCCAGTTTAGTGACTGTCCAACTGAACTGCAAGGGGAGGCTGTGGGTGGTGGGAGTGACAGAAAGCCCCAGGGCAGGCACAGTGCGAGCGGCTCCGGTGGCGTGTGGAGGCTGGCTTGCTCAAGGAGTCCTCAGGACAAGCTTGCTGCTCTCTGTCCAGGGTGTCTGTCCAGGCACTGCCTGGGCTGAAGCATTTCACTCACAGCCTGAGTGTTTGACTGGCCTAGAGGTACTCATTTAATACCTCTTACAGACACTGCTGGCTTGTTTCAAAGGTAATGAGTGATCAGAAGCTCCCATAAGACCAGGCTATAAATTTGAATCCTCAGGCCACATTTTAAATCTCTGACATCCTGAGTAGAAAATGCTCCTTTTGCACTGAACGTCTGCTGTATCCTACTGATTCTGCTCAAAATATGAGACATACGTTTAAAATAGCTAAGGCTGGGCTGTGTTGCTATCCTCAGTGACAGCATTTTTGTTTCAAATTTTTTTCAAGTTTTTCTCTGCTATAGTATTGGTGCCCCCAGTGAGATAACAAGATAAGCATCATCCAAAGTGCTGGTCATGTTTCTGGAGTATATGATTCATGTATAGTTTAGACGTAACATATGTTTGAGGTCTATATATCCTTTGAAAGACTGGAGGTCTGGAGATGTTATGCACATCTATGTAACTGGTGGGCATGTACCTCAGCTAGAACTATCTTAATAAATCCAGGGTTACTGCTAATAAGTATTCTGTGTGTCTTCTGAACACGAATTCACTGTTATCTGTCTTAAAGATAAAAAGGAATTTGCTTGTGCCACAAAACTAGTTGAGCTACGGGTTTTATTTACCTTGGTTGCACGTTTCTACCCCTTACATATGAAACACTGGCTCATGCAAACTTATAAACTGATATCAGACATGAAGAGTTGTGCGATGACCAGTGTAGTAGCTGACTGCTTGAGGAATATATCCAGTTCTTTAGTAAATACCATTAAGTAAGAGTAAGAAGAGATAAAAGTTGAAAAAGCAGTAGAAGTGAACTTGTTCAGTCAGAGCATAGCACTGCCTCAAGTCCATTTGGTTTGTATCTGTAGTGCTTGTTCCCTGTCTCTCATGGTGCAGGGATTACACTTCTGTTGGGACAAATCTCATTGTGTTTCTGAGCCCCAGATTTCTCTCCCCAGGAACAGGGAGCTTGATCCTCCCAGGCCTGGTATAAATTCCACTGTGGTTAGAGTTACACGTGACACCAAAAGTTAAATTAGCAGAGAAACAGGAAGCTAAGAGAGAAAAAAAGTGCCAGCTTCTGAACTTGAGGAGTGTAAGAATGCAGAAAGGCATTAAAGAGACAGAACCAACTGGAGAATACCAGTTTCCACTTCTAAAACCTCCTAGGGCGATGGGCCAGACTCCTCTTCAGCTGTGCGGAAGGCAGTTGTTCCACAGAACCCCTAGAATTTCTCTATAGACATGTCTGAGAGATATTTCGGCAGAAAGCTTAATCACTGAAGGAAGGCTTGGCAATACTATGCTAAGACTCAGTCAGGTGATTTGAAAACCTCCTTGCACTGAATTAGATCCTTAGACCATCCTCTGCTAATGCAATTTTTTCCTGTTTGCTCTGACCAGCATAAATAAACCCCTTCTTTATTTTGTATTTATACAGACAGTCGCTCAGAGATACTTATCTTGGTCCCTTCTGCATGCAGGCTGCTGTTCAGCTGTAACACTGTCATGACTGGGAGGACTTGTGGTGGACTTCTGAGAAAGCTTCTGCAAAGTACATGAAAGGAAGCTAAAGTCAGCTCTTAAGATTAAGATCAATGGTTTCTCAACATTTCAAAACATATTTATGAAAAGAATACGCACATTGCTTGTCTAGGCTGGTTTCTGGGAATGGGATGCAATGCTTTTTCCCTTATCTGCCTGGATTTTCCTGCATAGACGGTGTGTCTGTCTTCAGTCAGAAGAAAGTGGCAGGTTATTTAACATGCATCTAAAAAGTGCAACACTCATCTGTGATTCAAATTAGCTAATAGGTCATAATACTCAGGGTTACAGAGAGGTCAAAAGGAGAGCTGTTGTTCAAAAAGGGGATGTTTAATGTAATTTTTAACCATTATGTTCACTGAAAGACGATGATCATGCTATTCTACAGGACAACTGATTAAAGACCTCCTGAATTGTTGCTCTGTTACAGAGGAGTTGAACTCTATCTGACCTTTCCACCAGGAGCTAAAATCAGTCAGATTTGCTGACTGCATGCTCCTTTTCGCAGCTCTCATTGAGAAAAAGTAGAATTAAGGATTATCTCAATGTGGGTAGCATGCAGAATTTGGTACTCTTGGCCACTTCAAAGCAGAATTTTCTATTTCCCCTTAGAACAAAGAAAAGAAAAGAAAAAAGAAAAGGAAAGGAAAGGAAAGGAAAGGAAAGGAAAGGAAAGGAAAGGAAAGGAAAGGAAAGGAAAAGAAAAGAAAAGAAAAGAAAAGAAAAGAAAAGAAAAGAAAAGAAAAGAAAAGAAAAGAAAAGAAAAGAAAAGAAAAGAAAAGAAAAGAAAAGAAAAGAAAAGAAAAGAAAAGAAAAGAGAAAAGAAAAGAAAAGAAAAGAAAAGAAAAGAAAAGAAAAGAAAAGAAAAGAAAAGAAAAGAAAAGAAAAGAAAAGAAAAGAAAAGAAAAGAAAAGAAAAGAAAAGAAAAGAAAAGAAAAGAAAAGAAAAGAAAAGACTCTTCATGCTACCTAGAGTATTAAAAATAAAATCTCAGGCCTATATTTAAAGCAGACCAACCCTCAGAAACCACTAAGGTTGATATTTGCTAGAATATCTGCCATTGAAATGTGTATCAGCTCTTTTAAATACCTCCAGTTCAGTGCATTTTTGTGTAGCTATATCCTTATTAATTGTATTCTCTTCAAAGGAAACCTGCAAGTGCACACACACACACATGCAAACGTGTAACATCTTCCAGCAAAATCTGGGGATGTGGTAAAATTTACGAGGCAGGATTAATCTGCTTGAAAGTAAATACCACCAGTATAGATGTTTTTATCAGAATTAATCACCATGGTCTCCCTTTATAGTCAGTGGAGGGAAACGGGCATTGCTGTAGTGTGATTCATCTCCTGCTAAAATAGATGTCTGAAATGGGTCAGACACCAATTTCTGTCATTATTTTCAAAGGCTGCCTTTGGTGCCTAGCTCAGAAAGAGAGACCTGCATTATAGATATCTAATGATGGGTGAGATGGTGAGATGTTCATGAGTCAGCAGTGTGCTCTTACAGTGAAGGCAGCTAGCTGCATCCTGGGCTGTGTTAGAAAAATCTCAGCAGCATGAGGTGGTTACTGACCCGTCCTTGGGCTGGTGGCTGGGATAGATGACTTCCCCAAGTCCTTTCCAAACTGAATTACCCTGTGAGCATAGCAAGGACTCTATTCAGTCCTTGTGAGACGGCATATGGAGTACCATGTCCTGTTTTGGGCTTCCCATTCCACAAAGGCTTTGATGAATGACAATGAGTCTAGTAGAGTCCACCAGCATAGTCAGGGGGCTGGACCATGGGGCCTGACAACAGGGATGGAGCATATGTTAGATGGCTCAGTCTTCAAGAAAGAAGTGGGTTTGTTCAAATTTAAGAAGAGAAAAATAACAGAGGATCCTGCAACTTTCTTCAACTGCCTTCCACTGGATGAGATAGTGAAGATATAGTCAGACTCTTCTTAGAGGTGTCCAGTGAAATGATGGAGGCAATAGACAAAAAGCTGGAAAATGAGAAATTCCAATTAGCTCTAAGGGATTTTTTTTCACCTTGAGGGTGGTCAAATGCTGGCAAAGGTTACCCAGAGAGGTTGAAGACACTCAAGCCTCTGGAAAAAGCACCAAATGATGTGTTCTAGGTTTGTCTTGCTTGCAGCAGGCAGCTAGATGCAATGACCAGATATCCCTTCCAATCTGCGTTATGCTGTGAATCATGCTATATGGATATATTCTGGGGATAATGATGGTCCTTGGTAGATGGTAGGTTGTTGCTTTCTCCTCATAACTTTTATTCTTTTCTCTTTCTTGAGCTTATACCTTTCTATTTCTAGTAATGTAGTATCAGGCCATGATTGTCTCTTTTTCTGTCTGTTTTTGAAGGATGTATTCTCAAAGCTGCTTACATGCCTAAACACACCTCCTTTAAACATGTCTAATTTGCACATCCAGTGGAGCTGTGCTGTATACAAGGAAAGGCATCATGGGTGCAGAACATGCAGCTGATTTTTAGATGCCAATGTTGGTCACCCCTCCCATACTCCAGCAGCCCTCCAAAAAAAGTTTAACCCAGATCATTCCAGTGATTTGGTTACAGTGAAGCCTCAGTTCCATCGGTATAACCAAGTATGCTGTGATGTATGGGATGGGTGTAAGGGAAACGAGGAAACAAGACATGCTATTTTACCACTATTTCCAATGTCTCGTGGTATTCAAGCCTCTGTTCTCATCTCCTGGTTTGAAAACAATGATTCATTTACCCTTGATACTTCCGTCTAAAACAAAGCCACTAAAAGGAAGTAGTTGGACACAAAGTCCCAGCCAACTTGACCACGTCTAAGGTCTGAAGTGGCAAAACCACCATACTGTTGCACGCACCCCATGCTATTGGCCAAGCAGGTCGCTGTTTCATGTTTGCTATCTAAACATGCCTGCTTGCCATGGTAACCAGTCAACACTCAAAGTACAAAGTATTTTAAAGCTGCTAATAAAATGTCCCTTTTTTTCTTTTACGTGCTGTCACACATTTAGAAAAGGCAGAACATAGTAATAAAGGCCCAAGCCCCATTTCTTGCCCCAGCTGAATCTGACTGTGAGGTCCAGAGGCTTATGGGCAGGTTGATTTTGAAGACAAGGACAGTCTAAACACAGTTCTGTACTGTGGGATAAGGCAGAAGAAGTTCAGTTGAGTTCCTGTTTTATCACTTGTTTCTATTATCAGTCTCATATGTTTAATGTTTTGCTTAAACTCCAAATTTCTGTAGACAAGAAATGAGCTGGGACCCTTAAGTGAGTTGTTCTAAGAAAAAACCCCAAACTGTGCTTTTCTAGATATTTCAAAAGGATAATTTAAAGGTGATCAAAGAGCTTAATTCCTACTAATTTATTTCTCCTTTAACACAAGACTCACTCCCTGTCTCAGCTTCCTATTTTTGTCCTAACTTTTGAAATCTTCATACATCATCTTCAAAAATAGCATAAGCAAACAGAAACTTCAAAACACAAATGACAAAGCCCAAATAACCAAAAGGTATCTTAAAAATATCGGAATTTTCATTGTTTTATTTAGATTATGATTTTCATATTAATGAGGATACATTGTATTCGAGGAGGATTGACTCATGTGCACTGGTTGTTTGGAGTTAATTCCCAAATTCCGAATCAGCAGAGCTTCAAGTAAATAGTGTGTTAGTGGCACTTTCGTTAGGGTTTTGCAATCTTCATTTCATAAAGAGGACAGGAAAACCTAAACAAGCCCTGAAGCATCTGAAACAAGAGAAAACTAATGACCCTCTGCATCTGTGTACTCCCAGGAATGCTGAGTTACCCATACTTACTAGAACATGGCATAAAGTGAAGCAATAAGGACATTAAACTGTACATAGGGTATTTTGCTTTGTTTATGACAAGCGAAGAACGTGATGAGACCTGCAGCCGCCCTTCTCTTCTTTATCCTACAGGCACTTCCTGGAGCAGTGAGTCTGCCTGTTTTACAGACAGCTTCCATGCTTGAGAAGACAGCACAGGGGTGCAGGGGAAACAGCTAAAACCATGCACAAGAGCTATGTGAGCATGTGGACTGTGACAGCGTAGAGAAGCAAAACCTGCAGCTAACCTCTATACTGAACAACAGAGGGACTGTAAGGGCAGGGCAGGAGAATCTGAGTTTGGGTGTGCTGCCATACAAAATCACCCTGGCAGGACTTGGCAGGAGGAAGGTCATTATGTGCTGTTGCTAGAACATTTCCTGACAATACTTAGTCTATGTGAGTCACCAGCATAACCCTCTCTCTTGCTGCTCAGTCCTTCAGCCTGCTGGCAACAGGACCTGGTGCTGTGCGAGAACTGCTGCCTGTGGGCACACTGCTTTGACCTGGACTCAGCGCCCTTTAGCCATGTTATTGCATTTTATAATTGGAGCTTCCTCTTCTTGTTGAGTCTCCTCTCCTCAGTGGAAAAACTGCACCAAATATTCCCCCTTCTGTGAGAAGAGGAGGCCATTAAGGGGTCGTTCAAGCAAGGGCTTTATCCCTTGCTGCAAGCTGAGCCATTTTTGTAGCATTTCTGACAAAGGCAATAGCAGTGAAACAGCCAAGCCCTTAATACCTTCTTGGAAAATTGCCTTTGGTGTGTAGTAGAAAAAGGTTTTTAAAGAGGTGGATGTAACAGAAGGGATTAAACACAGAGTTCATGCAATTCACCCACTTTGTGACATGATCCTCTGTGTTCAAATTCCAGCCTGGATTGCAGTTGCTGACACGTGCTGAGGTGTCGATTTTATATCAAAAATTAAATTTTCAGGCTGGCACTGAGTGGTACAAATAGTTGGATAAAATTTTGCATACAGGTCCTGGTTATGTGAATTACAGAAATTTATTCAGTTGTTGTTCAGCCTCTGCTTCTAGGAAGAAAGACAATAAAGAACAGGCTTTCTGGAATAGTCAGAATAGTGGGTCAAATTTGATCTGATGTGATGCTATTGTCTAGCCTGGGATAGGACTCGAGTCTCCTGTTTTGAAGCTCCAAGATTTAATGAGGTGTTAGCTTAGTCACTGTGTGAAGGGTGCAGTAAGAGTTAAGAGCTGGAACACTTGATAAGTAGCCATGAAAGAAGAGTAGAGAATAGTTGGGTTGAGCAGAAGAGTTGGTTTTTTATTATAGCTTCCACTGCTCACTTGCTCACTGGACAAAAAAGTCTGCAAGGCAGAAACCATTTGCCAGCACATTACTAACTCTGAAGTTCACCTGGATTACTCAACAAGTCCACATCAAATCTTATCTTCAGAGCCAAGGCAGACGTCAAGCATATAATCAGAAGCACCTTATCCCCTGCCTATCGCAAGCTTTAAGCAGAGGCTAAGCTCTCCACACTGCATGCACAGACATAGAGCTGGCATCTAACCACACGGTTGTTTTCTTCTTAGAGGAAGGGAATTATACACGGCATAATTTATATGGCATTGCTGACTGCTGTTGCCAATGATCTTGCAAGATTCTACTGTGTGATTAAAGTACGAAAAGTAATCTCCATGGCCTCCTAAAAATACAAAGGATATTAACTTGACTAGCAAACTTCCCAATAAATTTTTAAAATCTTCTTTTTACTAAAGACAGTGAAGTGTCACAATGGTTCATTGCACTGAGGGATAAACACATCTGAACCTGTAGAAAACTGCTGCAGCTCTCCGGCTGGACTTCAGGCTGTTCTACAGATGGAAATAAGGAAAACATGCAAATACTTCTGGTGGGACACTGGTTTGTCAGGATGCCCAGGTTACTACTCACATAAAAAGCTGGTTTTGTCTCCTGTGCTACCAAAGACCAGATATTTATGAGAGTTATTCCAATTCAGGTCTAAAACCTGGTATTGTACTCCAGAGACCTTGACGGTAACAATCTGGTTTCTCACTTTCTAGCACAAACTAAAAAAAATTAAAACTGCAGCAGCAGCAGCAAAACTCCACATCCCTGGAGCAGACTACATTGGTATAAACTGACATGGAATCTGGCTTACATGGATACTGCTGAAAGGGAAGAAAGAGGGCTCCCCGTCCATGCGTCCTTCAGGATTTGTCCCTCTTTCCTCCTTTCAGCCCTATGTCTCAACCAGCATTTCACTCTGAAGAACTAAGTCCCTGCCTAAGCTAAAGTCTGTCTGCAGCCTCTGGGGCTAGTGGGCTTTGTGGACATTTGTGTGTGATTGCTTTAGAAAATTGGATGGATTTTTCTAAGCTGTTTTTAGTCAGAGACCAAGCAGCTATTTATTACTTTGGAGAGATGTACATTCTCCAGCTCTCAGGAAAAACTTTATTAGTTTTTGGTTGCCACATACTAAGAAAAAAAAAAGTTCTTTCCCTCAGCAAACTGTGAACACTTAAATGGAATAGCTCTGGATTTTGCAAAGGGAATTTTTGCTGGAGGAAGAAGACAGCCCTCTGGTTTCACTTAGTAAACTGTGAGCTTTGCGCAATATCATGACCTCTATTGAAAAGAGAGTTGATTAGTTATATTACATATTCTGGAACAGTCTTTATGGGTTTGAAGCTTACTTATGTATGTATGTACACTGCTAACCAGTGTTTGGAGAGCACCAGGTGATAATGCATTGCTAACTGAAGAAATACAGCACCTAGGAAAAAAATGGTGTCCCCAAGCATTACAAATTTTACTGCCACCTTAAAGCAGACTGCCTGTCCTACTTGCTAAATTCCTGGGTAAGAGCCATAGCTTTTCCGCTTGATCAGGATCCTGTTCCCATAGGATCTGAAGGAACAGGAAAACTTTAACTTGCTGGCTCCACTCCTTCTTTATCTGGGTAAATGGTTCTTTTGCTCCTCCCTTTGTCCCTCCAATAGCAGACTGAGAGAAGGATTCACCCTAAAGCTGCACCTCCCTCCCATTCCCTATGAGAGTACACGGGAAGGGTACAGAATGAATGGGAGAAGAGCAGACTCTCCCAAGCTGCTCCTCTTCCTGCTGAACACACACCGGGGTACAAAAATGATTCAGGACTGGAGTAAAATTAATTGCTAGGCAATGAACGGGAAGACTTTGGGGTGATGAAGGAGGTCGTTTTCTACTGCAGTCACTGACTGGTTGGTTTGGGCAAGGTTGAGATGGCCTTCAAGTCAGTGCCTAGTTCCAGGCCATTAAAGTTATCTAGGCCATAGGAGACAGCAGACTCAGGTGCTTTGGAGTTTGGACTGGTTGCACATGGCCCCTAGCTGAAGTTCTGTGTGATACTCATTCCTGATGTTGATAGTGACACCATAAGAAACCAAGTCAGAGGAATATATTGATACTAATCTCTCTCTCTCTCTTTTTTAAAAAAGTTGCTTTTATGTGAACATGAACTCTCAGAATTATGTTCTTTGCACAATGACATGTAAGTCTGTCGGATACAGCTAGACCCTGTACTGCTAAGGATCTAGCACTAATGATGGTGTGAAGAGTTGGGTAGAAAAAAAAAAAAAAAGCAGCTGGTATCTTTTAGAAGGGGAAACACTAATGCTTAGAAATGTCGGACAACACCCAAGATCTCTATAAAGTCAAGGAGTATCAGCAAAATACAGAAACTTTCTGCTGAAATGAAAGAGAAAAAGGCATTTTGGATGCTGAATAATTCTGTAGGACTAAAATTCGCCAGAAAAATTTCCCTTATTGATTTGCAGTCATGATGTGAAATTTTCATTTTTCAAGACAATTAAAGCTGTATGAATCCAGGCTAATCGATGGACTTGAAATTCTTTTTTCCCTGAATTAAAGACAAAATTTCTTTGAGATCAGATGGGGCCAGGATTTGTGCCTGGAACTACAGTTTATGCTATCTACAACCAACAGCCAAGCAAATTGTAAGAAATCATATACAGTTAGGCTGTTATCTAGGCTTTTCCTAGATAACAAGGTATCTGATCTCATCACTTCATGATATTATTGGCACTTTTTCTATTGAAAAACAATAAAATCTAGCTATATGCAGCTGTTAGTTTAGAAGAAATACAGCAAGGATTCTGTAAATATGCTTTGGATTTGCCTTGACTGAATTACAGCCACTTGTATTTCCTCTGTAAGAATATTTGTCAGAATGAATTAACTGTGGAATTGTTTACTGACTTTTAAGCAATGATTACAAATTATGCACATAAAGTGATTTTCTGAGCTCATAATCATGAATCTGGCACAGGAAATATGAACCTGAGAATTACTATTATCCAGTCAGAGATCACAAATATGCTGTTTGATATGTGTTCCCAGTCTAAGATTGTGCTTATTGAATACAAAAAAACACCTCTAAAAGAGTTACAGGAAATAGCTCTTTGTGGAGAAAATATACAAAATAATATTAATTTTTAAAGTATTATTTAAAAGCCACCAGCAGTTTTCCTTCTGTCCCCAAATTCCCAGAAGTACTTTGCCAAATCCACATCTTGCTTACTATTACACTTGTATGGAAAGTTAAACTACGATTTCCCCTATTCCAATGCAAAGTCACAGTGCTTCTCAGCTTCTGAAACCCAATAATCTCAGATCTCTGCATGAACTGTTGATTTCCGTGATTTAGCGTTTGCCTTAGATTGAACACTGATGCTATCGGTAAACTGTTGCAGCAGGGTTTATCTCTTTTTGCACTGGCCATGCATTTATCAGGCAGCTGTCAGTATGCACAAAGGGAATTCACAGACCTACAGATAAACACAGGATCACAGAAAATAAAAGAACATATCCATGTCAGTGCACATTCTTCTCTGCACTGCAGTGTGGCTCTGCAGGTAACTACATCCCTGTTCAATAGAGCACCTACATGTTCATGTATTATGGTTTTCAGTGGAATTTAATAGAGCAGTTAAGTCCAGTTGCCGAATGAGAAGTATTTAAGTGATTGAATCTATACTATTAATTGCTTGATAGGTCATCTTTCAGTGCTAATGGACAAATATGAGATAGTCTTTTTGGTTTAATGTTTTCTCTTTCAGAAGTGATTGTAAGTTATGCATGGAAATGCACCTCTCCAAAAATTTTAAAATACTTTAAATAACTGAACTCCTAAAAATAGAAAAGAAAATTTGCAATATATTTCCAGACCAAAGATACAGAATAAAACTACAGATTTAGAGTGGGTGGTTTCATCTTCCTCAAGTACTTAAAGGTATGAAAGAGAATCTTGACTTGGAAACATTTACATTAACAGTTAACAGCTTCCAAAAGCCTCACAGTTACTGTGACTTGCAGAGACTCCTAGAGTCCTGTTTCCACCTTGAAACAGAGACAGAGGAACAGATATTTTGATCAGCATCACATAGACCACCCACAGCTCAACCTAGATTCAAAGCTGTATTTCCTTCTGGGGCAGTAAATGGCCAATCCACCTCACCAGCCCAGAGCCCTTGGTACTACACTGTTGCCTCTTGCACCATCACCCCCAGTAGCGGGAAATAGGAGCTGTTGAGATGTTTTATGAGTCTGGGGGGTACTTCTAATTGATACCCACCTTTTTCATGCAGTGACCATAACCAGAATGGCTTGGCAGCAGAAGCCTCCTCTCCTGATTGATAGAGACTGACAAACCTGCCATTTTCAGACACATTATCTGTGAAGGACTTGCCTGTTTGGGAGGTAATTTCTCATCAGTCATGCTTGGTAGGCTGTTGCCCCTAGGGTGGTCCTCTGGGTAAGGCAGAAAACTGGGTAGTAAGAGACTTTCTCTTGCCGGGTGCTGAAGGAAGGACAAAGGGAAAGCAAGAAAGGTGAGAGTGGGGATAATACATTTCCCCATTGCTAAACCCTGTTTGCCTGCAGGTGACCGGTGCAGGCCCCCTTTTCACCCTGCAAAAAGGTGTAATTGAGCCAGTGCTTTCAAATGTAGTATAAGATGTGCACTCTGCGTTTTAAATAGAGAAAACACTTTTTTTCATTCTGTCTGCTAACGGCAGTGTTTGTCCTACATAAATGACTGCAGTACAGATGGAGAGGAGCTGCTGGGAGGGTCTATGCAGAAGACAAGGAATTACTTAGACAGGCTATCCCTGTGCTCTGGCATGTTGTAACTCACTGTCATGCCACGATGGTATTTTAGACAATTACAACACAGGACTGTATATTTTTGCACGTCTATATTTGCTTGACAACACAAGCCTTTATTCACACATGACGAGTAATTGCTTGTTCAAGCATCTCATATAACTGCACGCACACTGGGTGCAGGCAGAACAGGCACAGAGGGCCTTGCATAAAAACAAGGGATCCCAGAAACATGCTGAATGAATTTCTACTGTACACGCTGTCCTATAATTGCACTCCCAGCAGCGTGTGTGTGGCGTTCCTGAAAAAGCTCTTGGGAGGGACGGGAGGAAGAATAAAACAATATCAAAGAAGAGCCTTGTGGTGTTGATCGGCTTGGAAAGCCATCTTGCTAATTGTTTGCAGGATGCATTCCAGGTTACTTCAAGCCAAGAGGCTGCAGGGTTTGTTGGGCTGAACTGAAAATTACAGTGCTGTCTCCTGTCCTTGTATTACTTGACTGATGGGAGTCTCACATCCCCTCGGGCACTTGCAGGAATTAGGATCTGATGTATCCCACTGCAGGGCGTGCTGCTGGTTGGGCTTTGATCAGAGTTCAGCCTTTGTTGTTGAAAGGAGGTATTTCATCTCAGCAGATTCAAAACGGAGATGGTCTGTTCAAGGCTATTGCCACAGGACTTGTCTCCCCTCCCATTCCCCCAACAAAAGATGAACAAAAGCAAATGACCAGCCAAATTATGTTTTGTTTCCACCAAGTAGACTCTTAGGAGGGACTTGTATATTCATTATTACCAAGGCATCATGCTGGGCTGATTTCAGAGCAGTTTCCTATTAGCAGGTTTTTTTTAATGTGAGCATCAAAGTCGACTTTCAATTACTGCCCATGACCTTAGAAAAATACTTAGCATTGTACATCTGAAGTTCGTACCACTGAGCCTTGTAATTGAAGCAAGCCCAGTAAATATTCAAGAATGAATAGTGAGAACCTGCCTATTCTCTGTGTAAACCACGCTGTATGTAAGCTCTGTGCTGAATGTTTTTGTCTGTCACCAGTGCTATTGTGCTTGGTCCACAGCCTGCTCCTTGCTAGCACATGCTGGACTGATGGATAATGCAGTATTTTAGATTCTTACATGGCAGATGAACCAGTTCAAGGATTAGATGACAGTGAAGGAAGAAAGGCACCAGTTCTGCAGTGCTGGTTGAAGATTAGGTATGGTGGCAAGTATCAGACAGGAGGCCAGCTACAACTGACTCCGTTCAGTCAGTGCTGCCTGTAACTGGGGATCATGCAATCCTGCATGTTTTAAAGTATAATTCTGGTGTAGCAAGCCTAAAACCAAAGTGATGGCATAGATATGGGAGATCTCAGACATTTCACCAGGTAAGAGGATGGCTCTTCTGGGTATTGATGCTCATCATGGGATCTGAACACTCTTATCTTCACCTGGAAAGTTCTTTTCTCACCGCACACCTTCTCAGATCACTTGGACAGTAGGAACTATTTGTGAAATTGCTTTTTGCTGCCTCCTGTTGAAGTTCATCGTCCTCAAATTAGGCTGTACTCCAACCTTACTGTGGGAGTGGAAGGAATTTGTGCCTTCCTGGATACCCCTGGCATGTCAGCACAGGTGTGATTGTCAGTCCCATTGCTATTGTCTCTGGTGATCCTGGAAACTTTCCTGACCACATCTTCAGGCTGACAGGACAGATGCTACAGCTGGGATATAATGGATTAATCATATTGAATAAATGATTTAGCTGTTGAGCTGTCACATAGTGACAGACCCAAGAAATAACTCTTTATTTCATCAGGTAGCCAGACACTTTGATGGATGGGAACTACAAGGTAATTCACTGAGGTTAATGGACTGTTATGCCAGAGGCTGACAAAATGAAGACTTCACCAGTTAAACTGGGTCCCAGGGATACTTATATTTGGTGCCAAGTGGGAGCTGGATTTAGCTTTCCACAGAGTAATCAAAAGATGTCTCTTAGCTGAGAATGGTTGTGCATTACATCAGACCAGTCTTCCCGCTGCACTTGGTAGCTCCCTGAGGATGCAGGTGTGAGCAGCCTGTAGCTCAGCAGGTCACTGCCAGGTATATACCCCCTTTACTCCTGTTCCCTGGGAGCTGCTGAATGCCTTACTGAAATCCTGGGTAAAATGGGGATCCCTAGCAGATAACACAATCACTTAAGTACAGAAGGGAGAAAGCTGAGAGCATGAGACAGCCTTGTCCTGTTATTTGGGATCCAATAGGCAAAGGATGTTCCAGATCCACGGGGAAAGAAGTATTATCCCTAACCAGAGGTTTTTCTCTTAACGATATTAACAAGTGCTCAGATGTAGTGGCTGGCACCATAGAAATTTTTTCATATTTCTGTCAGGGCACGTACAGTAACTAAGCACTGGATGTGAGTGTTTGGCTACCCGTTGCATGCGAACTGTTCCTTGGAGATGCTGAAGGGACCTCAGATGGCTACCAGCCTCAGTCAGCCCCACCAAAATAGGTTTCTATTTTGCAAAAGAGGTAGCAAAGCATGGCCTGACCCTCACACCCCATCATTAAAATTCCTTGGGAACTCCAGCCCAGCCAGGGGCAGATTCCAAGTCCTGAGGGTGAGGTCATGTCTGCAACGAGCCCATGACAGTAATTGCCATTATATGGCCCTATTTACTGTCTGAAGACGCCCTAATGTTGCTGCAGTATGAGGCCACAGGCAATAGAGAAGCCATCTATTTGTGATTTTATGTTTTTATTAACCTGAAGTTGTTAATCTGCTGTTTCCAATTGCCTTGGTCCAGTACAATGGCAATAAATTGTAGATTGCTGAACTTGAGGTTTTCAGTGCTAATAAATTTTAAAAAATATTTTTAAATATTAAATTTTTAAAGAATATCTGAAGAGACTGGTTACTTGCATCCAGCTTGTCCTGAGAGTGTATGTTGATAGAGTTTGCAGCTGGCTTTCACAGTATTGCTGTCCTTCCACATTTTGCTTCCAGGAGACTTGAAAATTATTGTCTTTAACACCACAGTTTGAAAACTACCTGGCCAGGATTTTTCAGAGGTCAGCTGAGTTTCAGTGTGTTTGAATCTGGGTTGGAGACAGAACAGGTTTAGGGTTTAGTCCTGGCTCTAGTGTGTGCACTTTGTTTTTCTCCTTCTGTTCTCTCCCAGGTGAATTTACTTTTCTTCATTGCTTGCTGTGTTTTACGAGAACTATTATTCTGTCTAAATAAACCTGTGTGCTCCTGAGAAATGGGAGATTAACAATGGGGCATACCCAGGAAATGTGCTGGGTATTTTAGCACTCATGCACTTTCTATTGGAGATCCTGCATCACCCATGCAGGGACCTCAGGAGTGCTCTGACCTCTGAATTGAATTTTCCTTATGCATTACCCGTCTCTGTCCTGCAGGGGAGGAATGAAATTTGAAAGATTTCTCATTTACAGTTTCTATAGGTACAACATCCTTGTTACTTTCCTGTGTGCTTCCTTTCTACTAGTAGACAACACTGCTCAAAGGGAGGACTATTATCAATGACAATTCTTTATTTTTTATACAAAGGTTTGTCTTTAGAATGTCTTTTTAATACACTATTGAAGCACAAGGGAAGCAATATGGGGCAAGAGTGAGTTAGTAAGAATTTATCAGGAGATTAAACCTAACTAGGAAATATAATTAAGGCAGCATTATGTAGCCTAGATTTTTATCCAGTCGTTTCTGCCAGTTTGTTTATGTTCTTCAGAGTAAAAAAAAAATAAAATATTTATTTCATCACCTTCTGTTGCCAGTAGTCACTGGACATTTAAAACAATATTTCAGGTTTGACCCCTTTTATGCCAACAGAAAGCAGAATTAGCTTCAGGTAGTCTGTGCAATGAGTCTCATTAAAGGAGAGCAGGAGTACAGGCATCTCTCTCCCCAGATCCTACTTCCTTCTCTGCTTGTTATGTGGCTGAGTGAGGAGGTGATTTAAAACAATTGATGACTTAAAAATTAGTATTATTTTATGATATATGAACATCTGCTCCTCCCCGCCCCCCCCCCCCCCCCCCCTTGTGCTGACATTATCAAGGAATGCTAATGAGGAATTTAGAAAAGCTTCTAAACATAGATCACAACACCCGTCCTGATGTGCTCTATGCAATTCTCAGCTGCTGCATGGTTACTCAGTGTCCAGCTTTTTGTACTGAAAGATAAATTTATGGCTTTCTTGCTTTATTCATTCCCCTTTCACATGATGCTCCTTGAGCTGGCTCTGAAGATAAATCCTTCTTAAATCTTTAAACATAAATCAGTTCAGGGATGATGTGCACTCAGAAGATGTCAGCTGTCTATAGCTAGTATTTGCAGCCTTAACAGCAGTGAGCTGTTTGCTGCAAATTCAGAGAAAGCCCCTTTGCTTTTCACTGCAAATTCTTTCCCTGGGTCATTTCAGATCCATAGAAACAGTACGTACGATGCACTAAGAGTTAAAGTTTTTAATCTAATTTTATGTGAGTCTCTGCTTTGTTGCCATCCTTTGTCTGACAATTACTGTGTAATGCACAGGCAGTAATTGCAATGCCATTTGTTTCACGGAATTCATTAACATGTGTGTGATTCTGATCTGATAAAATACATGTCTTGTGCAAAGCATTTAGCAATAGGCATGGCCTGAGCCTTGAGTCTTACGGCTGGTCTGCACTTCAAATTCCTGAAGATTTGTTGCCATTCATTTCAGGTCTTGGATTCACATTTATGGTTACCCAAAAGAAAAAGTGTTTTGTTTGATCAGTCTCACAGCCTGGGTGCATGGTTGGCAGTAGTACTCACGGTTATAGATGTGCCCAGATAACTAGAAGGGAGCAGAACATCAATGGGACCAAGGCTGAGGGCAGAGTGGGAATGGGGCAACGGGCATTTCAGACATCTGGGTGGTTGAGTGCAGCAATAGCTCTGGGACACTGTAAATGAGGTGTGATCTGACCACAGGCTGCATAACTGTTTCAAAATGGCTTATTAAAAAAGTGAGTGTTTCGTGGCTCTTGCAAGCAAACCCACCCACACAAGATGGGAGTCAGAGCACTGTGTGGAGGTTGCGGGTGCCTGTTCCTAATCATCACTACTGCCTGTTTCCCCATAGCCACAGGGAGTTATTATGTGTGGGACTGTTCCCCTCCATAGATTATTGACCCCTCACTGGCAAGTTTCACACAGCAAGTCACTAAAGGTGTTTGCACTTTTTGAGAACAGGGACAAGGTATCATAAGAGTTCTCTGGAAGTCACATCATGCCATGCTTCTCAGGCTCTGCTCTTCCAGACAGGTCTCCCCTGCCATGTACTAAATCCTTCTGAAGTCTGAGGGTCACTTCTCCGTTCTGGAGGTCAGTATGCACATACCCAGTCAGACCATTCCCAGTTTATGTTTATTTAACACTTTAAACTGCTGTAACTAATCACTGCAGCTCTCTTTTCATGAGTCACTGAATGTAAAAGTAGACATTTGGTGCATCTGGATTTGTTCCAAGACACATACTTCTGGGTTTTCAGATAGACACATTTTCTCCATTTGTAAAATATTTCAGAGGAGTTGTATAATTATTTTTTATCTTGATCAATATGTTACCAAAGCAGAAATCACACCTGTCCTTCTGCTTAGTTTTAAGAGATTTTTTTTTCCATTTAGGAAGCTACTATAAAATAATTACTTTTTTAAATAAAATATTTTCTATCTTAGGATCCTCTTCTGCAAGCAAGAATATCAGAAGTTTTTCCAGTATAGTTCTCCAGAGAAAAAGGCCTCAGACTTGCTGGTCAAGGGAAAGGATGATTTGACTAAACCAGTAGTGGTCACAGGCTCCTGTGTGTTTTGCATGAACATCACAAATATACTGTTTTATCTTCTCCTTTTGCAAATTGTGTTCCAACTGCCTTTAGTGATGGATGCTGGACAAATTTCTAATGGATTAAAAGAGCTTGGATCCATATAATATTTAGTTGAACTGAAGTGAAGGAGTGGCTGGAGGAGAGACTGGAAAGTTGATCAAAATATTTGCAAGATGTGGAACTGAAAAAGAAGACTAGGGTCTGGTGACTCTGAAATTTTTGTTGTTGCAAAAAACTGTTTTTCTCTTTCTGTCATCATGTGAACTGTGGTAGTAATCCAAATTCTCCATCAGCTGCTTGGCCAGTTAACAGGGGTATAAATTTGCAGTAAAGTTTGAGATAAATTTAGCCTCATTGAGATTCAGGTTGTTCAATTTGAGTATTTCTCATCTTAACCCCTCTGGAAATGGCCTAGCCACTTTGGAGATGGCCACCTGCAGTTACAAGGGGGACAGGTATAGAAATGGCTGTAAAAAGTTATTTTATTGATATGATTACAGCTCTGGGTCATATCTGTAAGGACTGGGGCAGGAGATGCAGCAGAGCAAACCATTCTGCTTGGAAGGGGAAGTCAAAAAAGTTACATAATATAGAGGCATAAAAGGTAGAAATCCACAAGAAAATTTTTCCTAGCTGTCCTGGGTATGTCAAACTGCCTGCCTGCTGGGGGCTGAGACTAATGTCTGGTATCCCTGTTCTTTGCTCCAAATCATAACCTCTTTTTGCTATCACTTTTGCTTCCACTGGTCTAAAACATTGCTCTAAACCTCTTAGCTTTAAATCTTTTGCAGACATCTCTTATAGTGTGTGTGAAACAAAGCATCATAGGGCAGAGCTGGAAAACCCCTCTGTGCACCACCTGTTCTGTGGGTTTGCACTGTGGTGCAAGGAGGAGCTTTGGTGCACCTTGGCAATTAATGTCTGGAGGACAGGAGCTGTGAAATGATAGCAACATCAAGAAAGCATCTACAGCTTCCTCAGTCACATACACCAGATACCCGAAAAAAAATGAAAACATGGGTTCAGTGTTCATCTGTGACGATTATGTGTAGACACACCCTAGTAAAGATCACAGGACCCACATAACTGCTTCCCTGGGACCATTGGCAGCTCTAAGGGGACACCAAGGCTGTGGGTTGAATGTGGGTTGGGCTTTCTTTGACTCAACCAGTGCATTTTCCATTGCCACTGAATGCATGCCATGAGGTGCCAGCTCCTGCTGAAATCTTTGCTGGAGTGCCCTAGCATGTCTTCTTCAGGGTCCTTGTTGAGGCTGACAGGCTGTGATGGCAGAGCATGCCTGCCTCAGATGGATGACTGTCTGGCCCTTGGGGATTGCCATTTTACTTGTGCTGGGTTTTGAGCAGATTTTTTCAAGTGTGCCTTCCAGCAGCTCTTTGAACTCTGTGGCTGAAAGTGATGAATGAGTGGTCAGTGAAAAGACCTAGAAATAAAGTGCTGATTCAATTATGAATGAAATTGGCCTAGCCAGCACTATTAAAATAAATATTTTGCCTTACATTGACTAGAGAAGGGTGTGATTTTACAGCTGTGTCCACAGCCAGGGTGATGTAAGAGCCCAGGGGTGTTTCTGATGCAAGAGAAGTCAGCTGAAGTTAAGCAAAAGCTGTTACTGAATGCGGGAACATGTTCTTGGTGATGAAACATCCTTAGTCAGAAGTCTTTTTCTTTTGGGTGACTTCATAAAGTACTGGAGAATATATCCCAGAGAAATCTGCCAAAAATTTTCGGATCTCAGTCAATTGCCTCTCTCCTTCCTCTTACTTCCCTGGCCCAATTATAACATGTCCTTTTAATTATTATTATTATTGTTATTTTATTATTATTTCATTATTACACATCTACAGCTTTTTGCAGTGCCATTAAGTGCTTGTGCCTTCTAGGCACTGTTAATTTAACTCTGCATAGCACATGCTCATCTCCTTTGTACAGTAAAGTAGTTTACTGGGATAGCATTTAAACTACCTAACTGTCTTCAGGTGAGCACCCTGATGTGAATAAAGGTGTTTGTATCTTTCCAAACGAATGTTCCAGGATCTTAGCCGAGATTAGCATATGCCACTGCACAGATTCTGCTCACTCTGTGTTTGGAAGGAGCTCAGAGAGCTGAAGAGACTTCAAATACTAAAACAACACTGTGAGAGACAGTGGAGATTCCTGTTGGCACTGCCAACAGGTACTTTTCAGTCACCCCCTGACAGTGAGCATGTTTCATACAGGGAAGCACTGGTATGGAAGTGTCTGTCCTGCGCTTGCAGGGAGACCTTAGAGGACATGCTGAGCTCAAAACTGAGTACTCAGTCATGTAAGTCACTGGAGCTCCAAAGTCATTGAACATACCTCCAGAGACATCCGATGAAGGTCTGGGCATGAGCTAAGAGAGAAGTGCAGTTCCACATTGCACATCCATGCAGCAGTTCCTCGAGGGTTATGGTATTACTCCTGGTGAGGAAGGATGGCATGGTCAGGTCCCTCTCACCAGCCTTCCTGCACATGTTGTTGGCCTGCCTGGAAGCTCATTGCCACTCCACAGACATTAGGGCTGATAAGAGTGGGTAGAAATTGTCACGAAGCTACACCTGAGCAGGTGAGGGGTACCCACTGAAATTTCAGGAAGCTGGTTGATTCCCTACTGGTATTTCAGTGGACGACAGTTCCCTTTCTGCTTTAGGTGCTATAGGAGCAAAATCTGTCCTTGGTCTTGCAGATCAACTGGAAGCACAGTAGCTGTAGTGGCCTTAGGTGAGCCCCAAGACTAAATCATAACTTCTTAGTCATAAAATTATATTCTGAAGATATAGTGCTCGCTGACCTCTGTGTGCAAGCTCTTCTCAATACTTTTTTTAAGAACAAGAATGTCCAGCAAAGGACATTGATCAAGGATCAGCAATCATTTTGAGATGCACAGCTTCTTGTACAAATCGTTTTTTTTTTAAAAATGCTAATGGATTTTACTTTACAGTAGATTACTTCTTTCCAAAGCACTTCTAGGCCCATGGGAAACCTGACATTTAGTAAATATTCCTGGACAGAGATTGTAGATTTTGACACCATCATAATAGGAACCTTTGGCCCATGGAGATGAATAAAGTGATAGTGACTGCAATATCTCATTGTTGATATTCAAAAGAGAAGGTCCCAGAAACTCCCATGTAGGTCACAGTGGCTTGCTGGCTAATGTAATGCATTGCATGATGGTTATAAGTGGAGAAGTGGTATAAGTGTTAGGTGTTGAATCAGGATAGCTGTTCTTAGCTGTCATTGATCCCACAAGTGACTATGGACAAAATACTTAAATAATCTACTCGTTTCCTTTCCTGTCAGGATGATCAGAGATATCCGCCTTAGTAAAGCTCTAGGAGAGATGGGAAGTGTGAGGTATGATGTGTAAGGTAAGACTTGATGAACAGGATTATGAGGGAATCACATCATCAAAATTCACCACCTTTACATTATAAAACAATTCTCAAAATCATGCAAAGAGCCCAAAATGGAACTAAAATTCGTATTGAACTCTAAGGGTCATTCTTCCCCCTTTACAGTCTCCCCTCTGCTCTATAACATCAGTGTGCATGGAAATCCAGGGAAGTAAATATTCTTTTGTTTGTTTGGTTGTTTGGTTGGTTTTGTTGTTTGTTTATTCAAGCTCCATGCAGCACTGAAGTTGAGGGAGTGCTGCAAGACTGGCCTCATAACTCATGATGCGCTTGGTAATTGAAGGGTAAAGGGTAAAGATAATAATGTTGTCTATTTGAACAAGAGGTAGAGTGGATTTGAATGAGTGATGAATATTATGAAAGCAGCTACTTGTTTTCTCCATGTGTGTGTATTTGTGTGCATGTGCACAGTTTGTCCTCCATCTAGTGACTATGCAAAAGCTGATGACGGAACTAATAACAAGATTTAAAAAAAAGCAAGCATAAAACAGAAACAAAAGGCCATTCTTCTTTGTGCTGATTATACTCCAGCTACAAGATCTTATCTGAAAATATTTAGGAACACTCTGTGTCAAGACATATCAGTATTCAAACTAAATAGCAGGTTTAAAATAAATCATTTTATAGCTGCTGTAGCTGCTATACCTTAAGTCAAAATTTTCAGGAGTTTCTTTTCAGGGATGTTCCTTTTCACAATTTGAAAAAGATCCTTTTTATTCTCTTGCTGCCTGAAGAATGTCTGGGAGAAACAGGGCAGTTAATGGAGTTAAAGAGTGAGGCTCACTTCAGACCCTATAGAAACAATTTTTTTTTTCTCCACTTGCATTTTACTCTGCAGTGACTAGTATGGCTTTACTTGATCCCCCTCACAGGAACCCTGCTGCCTGTGGGCAGCTGAGTTTAAGTGGTGGGGAGGGGAATTCCATTTTTTTTTATATTTTGGGTGTTGTCTACTCATCTCACTTTATACGTCTCTGCAAAATATCTTGGCCAAGACTTTCTGAAAAGGATGAAAGTCCAAGACCAACCTATGTTTGAGGATTTTCGAAATAAACCCAACCAAAGAAATGTTCTCAGCAGTTCCCATTAATATGGAGTTTCTTGGGGTTGTCATCATTTGGGTAAACTGTGGTTCTTCCATCTCATTTTGGGTCTACTCACCTAAGCATGCTAATTACTGATGCAAACTATTTCTGAAATCTCAAAACCCAAAGTCAGACCCTTAAATATGTGGTATTCTATGAGGGCTGAGCTCTCTACAGCAGGGATGGATCCAGTAAGTGGGTTGAGTACAAACGAACTTCCTGCCTTGAAAATGATTTCTCTTTGACAAAGAAAGTGAAAAAAAAAAAAAAGTAAAAAATACTTTCTTCCAGAATTTTTCCAGTGCCTTTCTCTCCTCACTAGAGTAACAGCCTAAGCCCAAGTACTTCTAAGTAGGAGTTTTCCATTCATATTTTTCTTCTCCTGAACCCTCATTTTCTTTGTTTGGTGGCGAAGAGAATAAGCAGAGAAAAACAAAGAGGGATAAAAAACAAATGCTGAAATGTAGTGTTTTGTTCCTCTGAACTGGTCTCACACTATGGAATTTGTGTTATAATTAATTTCCTATGATAAGAAGCAGATTGGGTGAGATTCCCTCCTGGCCTAGCTTCCCCTAACACTGGGAATGATGAACACCTTAAGAAATCTTTTAAATAAGGTCACTATCTGGAGCTGGAGAAACCTGGAGGTCTTCCTTTGGCCCACTGACCATCATATAGGTATGCAAGGAACAGGTCAGAAAGAAGTAAGGAGGACTATATTTGGCTTGTTAACATTGACAAGGGGCATATTGTTGGTTGTAGAGAGAGAACCACAGGGTCTTCTTTCTCAGGAGACTACCTTGAACCCAACTCGCGTGATCTCTTCTACTCCCATGAGTTTTTCTACCTCTATTTTAGCCCAATTTCTAGCCTGAAGGCTAGATCATGTCCCTCTAAGGCCTGATGTGAGTGAGGGTGCAGGCTCCTAGGCCACTGTGCAGAAGGAGCCAACCACCCACTAAAGCAAACTCAGTTTTCTGAACTCCTAGTGGAGGAGAACCTGCTGCTTGCCCCTAGGGACATGTGACACAGCCAGCATCCATTGCTATTAGCTGTTTCTTGGTATGTCCCCGCTCATGAAGTCACCCTTCAGAGTTGCCCACGCTGGGCAGACATAGGTAGCTCCTGGCGTGGGCAATCCAGACAGCCTCAGAAACAGCAGGTCTGCACTGGAGCACTGCCAGGAGTCTAGACGCCAAATCTGGGTGAGCTGAATCACCCTTGTGATGCCTTACCCATCTAACTTGTACTTGTCAAGCCTAACCAGTTTGGGTGCCTAAAGCAGAAGGTTTTGGCATCAGCCTTCCATGGAGATTAATTAGGTTCAAGTCCCTGATCTGGTGAACATTTAAGGGTCTGTACAAAACCGAAAATCTCCAACTGAAAGGGCTGAAAAAGTAAGCAGTCTAATGAGTGCTTCATGCCCCTGAGAGCCCATCGCCCCAGTCCCCTCTGCAAATGAAAGCAAGCCCAGCTAATCTGATTTTAAGTCTCTTTCATCCTAGGTGAGAGTCCTAACCACAGCCCTGTGGGCTGTCTGCCTGTCTCTCCACTCTTTCATTTAAAGGAAAATTGTAAAATAACACTATTTTTCTTCGCATGGAAATGGGAGGCATTTCTAAAATCCCATAAATATTTGCAAGGTAGGAAAAGCATTTCCTGCTCAGCCGCAGCCACAGGTCGCGATCACAGCCCTCTTAGACTGCGTATGGGCTCTCTATAATTGTGTGTTATACTCAAATTGGTTCCCTTCTATGAACATATCATAATTTTTTTAACTTCTAAAAGGTTATTTCAGAGCGAGAACAGCCCCAGACTTGATGAATATACCTTTGTTTGCAGTTCTCTAAGTACAGTATTTCTATGTTAACAGTCAAGGACTTAAAAGCCAGCTGAGATCTTGGAGGAAACTTTATTGAAAATAGTCTATCTGTCTGGAATAAAAGCCCAGAGTTTGCAATGTAAAATAGTTGCTTATGAAAAATACATTCTTCTTAAGTGAAACAGAACATAATCTTTCTGGCAAAAAGCCAGAAGTTGAGTTTCTTTTCCAAAAGCTGTCAAAAAGCAGACAACAAAAAATGCCTGCCACATTTATAATTTCACATTCTGTGTGACTTGGTGAACAGATTAACTATAGATCAGGAAAAGAACACTTCCAGCACAGTTAAAAGAAGGCAGCTAAAATGGGATGAAGGGGAAAGCTCACCTCAAAAAAGGCTTTTCCTCCCTGCTTCAGGCACCCAAGGCCTCAGACTGTATCTGGGGGCCACATGCGTTTTCACCTCTAGGCAGTGATGTTATGAACAGCAGTGAAGACATCGGTGTCTAGACATGTTCATGGAGGGTTGTCATTTGGAAGTGGCTTGATTGTCCCTTTTGTTGTCATATAACGCCTGGGAGTGAGCAGTAAGAAGGTGTGTTCTGGGGAGACTGGTGACAGGACCTGACTTCATGTGCCAAAGCATCCTTCCTGTGGGGAAACCCTCCTACTTCGCTTTTGTGCTCTGGTCCTTGAGACAGCGTTGCACATGGCAGTGCTGGATCAGGCCCTTCAACACCTCCTTTTTTTACCACCAACCACATTATGATGTTTGTTTCATCACCATTACTTTTAACAGAGTGTTGGCAAGGTATTGGTGGCTGGTTTTTGTATGCTCCTAACATTCTACCTAAGAGACAGAGGGCTTTTAGTGATGTATAAAGTTATTCCTTGAACTGCGAGAATCATTTGGTAGCTTTTATGGGACAGAGGAGGGCAAAATTTCCTTTTCAGTCAGAACAGATTTTTACTTTGACCAAAATTTTATGTTCTTTTTCCCTTTTGTTGACTTTTTTGTTGACAAAAAACAGAACTAGAAAATCTCTTCCAAGTGCTAAATTTTGCAGTTTAGATGCTGTCCATCTTCCTTTCCCTCCCTCGAAGAAAAAACCAAACAACCTGGAAACCAGCCCTCTGATGTGTAGACATTTCCTCAGACTAAGGAATGATGTGAACTCCCTCCCGTTTCCTGCATCCTGGGGTTGTGTATTATGGGAAAAAGACCCTCCAGCGGAGGGTGGGAATGGGAGTCTTCACGGGACTGTGAATGCTGTCTAAGTGAGGCATCCTTGAGTGGGGTGAGGCTTGACATCACCTCAAGATTTCTCAGCAGCTAGCCTACATGTCTCCTTGTCCGCTGGGCTGATTTATGACTCCTGTTTTCAGGAAACTCTATTTAGGTAGCCCAAACGCCTAGCTCAGCTTTGCTGTATGAGACAGCGAGTGCCTGGGAACAGACTGGTGTGTGTCTCAGTGCTGTGATGCCTACGCCCTATGTGGGTCTTGTCCCAGATGCCTGTGTCTCCTTAGAAAAGTGGATTTAGGCTCCAAATGATGCTTAATGCTGCTTAGCCCTTCACCAGCACTACTAGTAATGTCAGTTCTCCCGACATATGACCAGGCATGCATGATGTAGAAAATGGGGAGCTCAGTCCAAAAACCCCTCCTCTTTCTGACATCCTGAATCAAAGGCAAAAACTAAGCTCTTTTTGCCCTTGCTTGAAGGCATAGTGAAGGGTATATAAAAGGTCTATTGCAGTGCTTTAATTGTGAATAACTCTAGAAAAAAAAGTTGTTGGTTTTCAGTATCTTGTATTTCCTGAATATGTTCTCCAACTGCAATTTCATGTTCCTTCTTTAGCCATTACAGTTCTATCAAATTCATTGGGTTATAATAGTGTTATAAATCCTGATTAGTATTTTACTTTGTTTTAGTAGAGTATGGTAGGAATTGAGAGTTGATGGAAATCACAAATTAATAAAGATTGTTAATGAATAAGGGTCTTGCAAAGTCAGCATGATGGGTCACCAGTGAGAGGGAAATGCTTGCACAGTTGGAGAATGACCCTTTTGAAGAATGTGAGAGCAAACCAGGTTCTCATCAGCCATGAAGATTGTAGCTAAGATATATGACACCGAGAGGACACCAAGATGTTGTAAAACAAGGGTCAGATATGAAGGAAGCCCTAAGAGATAGATATACTGACCCTGAGAAAATGGCCTGCAGGCTATTACTCTGATGTTCGGTAGATGATTATGCGGACAGGGGATTGCTTGTCTTTCAGGAAACGTCCTTTTTTTCTTGTGCATTAGCAACAGTTGCACGGGTTTAGGAAGGTCTGACTTTTAGGACACGAGTGTGAACTAGGGTGCATGTTGTAGTAAAAAGCAAACAAAAAAAAGATTTTTCGGAAAGCAGGACTGCAGCAGTGTGCCAGAACCTAAGCATGTTAATTTTGCAGCATGTTTATGTGTTAGACCTGAACCATAATCCTTCCAGACAGCAACTCTGTATTTCAGAAAGACTGTTCTGTAACAAGTGCCACACCATCTTATTTATTCTCCTCTGAGAAACACTTCTGTCTTTGGCAGTAACAGTAGTATCAAAAAACTAGTAAGAAATCCTTAGATTAACTATATTTAGTATTTCCTAAAATCAAAGCATTGTATTAAGTGATTCACTTCCTTTTGTTTTGCGGTATAATTACTTGTGCTAAATTGTGCTCAGGAAAGTGATTAAAAGAAATCTGCCCTCCGGAGAAAAATGTAGGAAAGATTAAAAGGCTTGGGATTTTGGTTGGGTTTTTGTTTTTTGTTTTTTGTTTTTTTTTTTTTTTTTAATCTGTAAAACAACGTGGTTTTTTTAACAGGGTGGCATTAAATTGCAGGGCTAGAGACATAAAGCAAAATTAAATAGAAAACATATTTTAAAGGGAAGCTGAAACTGATGATGAGAAAAGTTGGTGAGAAAAAATGCAGAAGAGGTAAGTAGAATCACACTCCAGCCTGACTTGTTTGAAAGCTTCAAGCCCTTTCCTCTGAGATTAAAGCACACCACTACTGGGGGAGATGGCCTGCAAGGCAAGGGTTAACCTTATGATAATGAAGTAAATTTAAAAGGTTTGAAATCCCTGGATGTCTGTTTTGATGTTAATTGCAAAGCAAGGTTAGTGCTATTAAAGTATTAGCAACCTAGAAAATTCCCAGAATAAGGCTGTTCAGATAATCTGAGGTACTTGAATTTTTTTTGTAGCTGTCGTGCCGGTACAACTGGCATGGTCTTGTTTCTCTTGCAGTAAATGGCAAAATGGACTCTAATGATATGCTAAAGTGTAATTTTAACAAAGGAGGAGAGAATTAGCAAAATGGAAGTTCCTTGTCTGATTTGCACATTCCAGTGTAGTAGGAATTTAGTTTGTCAGACCTCTGAATCAAGTGACCATTGTCTCATATATGTAGTATATGGTATCTGGTGTGCCTCTGAAAATGAAAGAGAATCATCTTGTTCATATTCAGGATTCAGGTTCCAACCATAATGATTTTAACTCAATTATTTAATTTCACAGGCTAAAAACACTAGTTTTCAGCAGGGCTTTGGTGAAACCTGGTGCAATGTGCAAGTGTGAGGGTTGGATTTCTGTGAAGGTGCTGATCCCTCAACAGGGAATCCTACACAGCCTTCTCATGTTCTCTTGGATCTTCTTCCACACAGCAGCTATGAAGAGTTCCTGCTGAGCTTCAAATGCCACCAATTTTACTTAAACCTTGTCTGATACTGTGGAGGTACTTTGCAGAATTTGAAAATGTATTTTCACTTATGGAATAAAAGTTCTCTGTGGCAATATTGCTCCAAGTCACCTGCTTTGAAATGTCCTTTCACCAGTTTTTGCTCAAAAAGTACTTGTTTCAACCTCAGCAAGGATACTGGAAATACAGCATATCTGAATGTGACTTACATCTGCATGCAGTGAGTGCTTCTAGTGTCAGTGCTAAAGAAAATGGAATCTCTGGAGACTAAATTGAGTCATAAGATTTTGTCAAGGTGGATGTATAAAATGGAAGATTAGTATCTGGGGACATCTATTCCTTCCATAGAAGTCAGAAATCTACAGTGTATGGCTGGAAGTCTAAGGAGTGTTATGAGTTTGAAAATCAAGATTTAAAGAGGGGTTAATTTTTTCAGTAACTATCATCACTGTATAATGCCTGTGAAACAAATGTAGTGCGTGCTTAGTTTTCAGTTTTCATGATTTCATTCAACCAGGAGATCATGTTTCAACATTAATCATATAAAACAGAACAATATGGGGATGTGAGAAAAACTACACCCAAAATCCAGATCTAACCTGAAACACTATTTCTACTGCCAAATCAATAGCACTCTATTGACATTATTTTTTCTTCCTTTGGCAATGTGTATCTTATAAGAAGATCTGCTGTTTTTCATTTGATGGTGTGAAGTTATCATAAAGATCCCTCTCCATCTTCTAACTAATCTCCAAGAAAATAAGTGGAATGAAGTTAATTATATGCATATGGACAAATTAGTGGCATTCTCATGTTCAGAAAGAGCTTGTCTCCATGGAAAAAAATCCCAAAGCATATAGTGCTGAATAAGCTGTTTATATTCCATAATATTTAACATGCTTCCAACGTTTTTGAAATAAAATCCACTTTTCTTTTGGAGTACAGTTTGCACATAAGGGGATATTCCAGGATGCTTATTGTGAATTTGTTTATTCTTCAATTAGAAGATTTCTCCATGGAGACACACCAAAGGTTTCTCTGAAATACCGTCAGGATCTCAAAAACTTAAAGAGAAAGTAAACATTATTTATTTCTGTCAAGGTGTGTTTTAAATAGCCAAAAAAGGCTCCTTTTTGAAAGAAAAATAATGTCTAAGCATATGTAGGATAATTATTTGAGTTCTGAAAGCATGTCATATTAGGGGAGATGTCAGGAACTCAGTCGATTTAGCATATAAAGGAGAAGATTAAGTAGTGGCTTGATCATGGTTTACACAGAGAAAGTATTTGGTAACATGTTTTATTTTTTTCCAGCTAATGGACAAGGCATTAACAGGAATCAAGTCACGGGAAGTTCAAGCTAGACATACTCAGACAGAAAGCAAAGCAAACCTTTTTAACAGTTATTAAAACCATTATCCCCCTGGAAGACTTGGTCAAGATGTGATAGATTTACTATCCCTTACATTTAAATGTGGTATTAATAACACTGAAATGAGCCATGGAACTGCTTGCCAAAAGATGTTGAGGATGCTAAAGCTTTCCATGGGTCCAGCAAGCATTTGGACAAATTCATGGAAGAAAAATTGAGAACAGTTAAACTCCCCAAAAGACTTTAGCTCTGACTCAGGAAATCACTGAACCACAGGGACTGTTGGCCATGAGGGCAGAAATACAAGCCCTGGTTTGCATCCATCTGGCTAGACTCCATCCCTTTTCCTTCCCAAAACAGGGAAGCTGGGAATGGTCTCTGGCCTGGCTGTCTTCCAAACAGTGCCTCAGCACTATCTGAAAGAGCCGGCCAGGGCCAAACCTGAGCCAGGGAGAGCACTAAAAGTTAAGTGCTGTGAGTGATTTGGGGCAGCATCAGGGCCAGCATCTCAGTTCTCATCACTTCACTGCTACTGGTATAGCCGAGGAGCCCACAGACTGCTTCTAAGGGGGTTTGTGGAAGATGATTTTGAAAAGCAAATAGCTAGTCGGGAAACTTAAATTCACTACAGAGAACCTGCAATTCCTCTGGAAAACCAGCAACTGTGTGCAGGCAGGGTAACATTTAGACCAGTGCTTTTGTTCAATCTGGGGTTGCTGGGCTGGCTGCGGGAACCCGGCATAAATTCCCATGGCCTTTGTAGCACTGGCCACCAGACAAATGCCCACAGGTATCCCTTCTGTCCTTAAAAATCTCTGGTTTTAAGGACTGTCCTAGTTCAGATAGGATAGGGTTAAGTTTCCTCAGCAGGGGGAAGGGATCTCCAGCTGGGTTATTCATACCATGCTGACACGGGAAGCTTTCCTTTGTGGCTTTTGTCGCGGGAAGCACGTGTGGCGGGCTGGCTGTATCCATTGCGGTATTTCTCTGTATATATTTTGTCTTGTTTACTGTTACTGATGTTTATTGTTGTTATTATTGCTATTGTTGTTGTTCAGATTGTTTATTACACTGTTGTATTAAATCTTTCCTTATTTCAACCCTGGGGTTTGTACCCTACTCGCTCCAAGTGTGGGGGAGGGACAACGGCAACGTGGTCTCCGGTCCTGGCAGGGCCTAAACTATCACAAGGACTTAATGTGTCACTGTTATTGTTGCTTCAAAGGTTTCAGAGGGTCTTCATTGACTAGGTAAACAAGGAAAAAAGCTACTGCCATAAGGACCTCATGTAACCAAAAGACACAGAATGTAGAAATGACTACACATTTTTTGCATTACGATTTTTCACATATAATGAAAACATAAGCCTTACCTAAGAACATGTAAACCAATTGCATAAGTAGGAAGAATGAAAACTTGGCCAACAGATACATTATTTTTTTATAAGTCCCATGCTATTATATACTTTTAAGGGTTTAAGTCCTTTTATGTCATCTAAGGTATGTGCTTCAGGGATGTATAAAAAGAAAAAAAATGAAAAGAAAGCATTAATAGTAAGGAACATCAAAATGCAGTAAAATTTTGCTCTTTGATAAATTTTGGGCTAAGAAATAATGAAAGGACAAGGATGCATGATTATCTTACTGCTGGAGAAAGATCTAAAGAACTTATCAGTCTTCTTTGAAATGACAGTCATAATACTCTCCATAGCAGCTTGGGGGTCTCTCCCTCATCAGCATTTTCCAACATATAAATACAGAAAAAAAGATCCTTTAATGTAATCCTTTAAACAGGGAGTCTTTTGTTTTATGGCTGTGTAAAGAGACTTCAAACAAGCCATTTCAAAGAGAAATCTTGGCTACTGCTTTGAAGAAATCAATGTTCACAGATACTCTAAATTATCTGAATGCCTCTTTGCATTAAATATTACTTAAGTGATACTCTTTATTATTTAAATTTATAGGATTTCCCTTTTACACAGAGTTTTTCACATCCTACAAGTTTCCAGTTGGGTAAACAGTCAATGCAGAAGTTTTTTTTGTTATACTGCAGGCCAGCAGTCATAATGGCTAAAGCCTCATCTCATTTTGCTTTGAAACTCCCCAACTTTACTTTTAGGTCATGGCTAATATACTGCCAATTTTGTTTCAACTTCACTGATAAGGCTGTAGGATGCAGTGTGTAATAATTAGTCCTGTGACTACTTATCAGTATCATTTCTCATCTTGGCATTAGTAAGGATTGAACAGAGTGAGGAGAAATTGTGTGGAAATAAGAATATCTACTGGCATTGACACTGGCCAATAGAAACTGAATTCTTTCAGAGGAATGAATTTAAAATACCATTTCCAGCAGTTCATGGAAAGTTATAGGCCCTTTCCCAATGCTTTCTGTATTACGGGCTGATAAAATTCAGTGCAATTAGAAGCCTGAATTAGAAATGGTCTACTTTCAGAAACAAAGACAGCACTCTGCCCTTTATTCCAAATCTTTACCGCTTTCATCATGACACATTACAAGACTTACTCTAATCTTTTAAGAAGAACCACCAACTGTTTAAAGTTCTCATGGGAACTACTGAAGGCTGATAAAGACTAATATAATTTCCCACCACAGCTGGCTTTGATAATTTTGAAATACATTGTCATCAAATATGTCCAGTATTCACGTTAGCTAAAAGGATGCTTTCCTGTAGATCTGCCATATGACTAGCAAGTCAAAAGATCGAGAGCAAGTAATACTGCTTCACCAGCTACAGACATTCAAATAACATTTTCTTTCACAAATTAAAAAAAAAAAATTACAAACTATGCAGCTATTCATTTGCCCACCACTTAAATCTGTCAGCTTCTGGTATGATATCTGTGGAACCTGGTCTCATATCAGTGGAACCTAATGACAGATTATAATTTAGAACATAATGTTTTGGCATTTCCACTGTCATGATCACTTTTTTTTTTTTTTTTTTTTTTTTTTTTCAATGGGAAACCTTACCAGATGCTCTTGAGCATTTTCTGTATTTGTCCAGGGTTTCCAGATGATCAGTGACCAGCTTGGAGTTAACCAGCAATAAATCTATCTGGGCTGCCGTGCATCCAGAACTGTTGGTCATGTCCATGTTGTGTGTACAGGTGAGGTCTGATGCTTTTGGAAAGCATTGTGCTTACTGTGCCAGCACAGCACAGTTGCTGTGTGCCTGAGCGATAGGTCTCACTGCCACTGCGCTGGGCAGATTTACTGCACGTGTGCGTGTTGGCTGTACGCTGCAGGTACAGTAAACTTGCATTTCTGGGAAGCGCCAGACTTACTGTGTGACTGTAGCTGTTTGATGTGTACAGTCAACGTGAAATGTGTTAGAAGGGTAAGACCATCTCCAGGGAGCAGGTTGGGCATTCACACCATGGTAGCTGCAGCCTTCCTGGACATGTGGGCACACATTTTATCTTGAGAAATCTCAGAACGAATTTATCAACCCAGACTTAATGACATCAAGAATCATGAGTTTACCGGTTGCTGCAAGTGCATAACATAAGCTGTGATGTGAGACTAGAAATTAAATTGTTTCTTTATAATTCATAGAGGATCTGAGAAGAAATGGTACAAACTGAGCTGTAGGACTGTGGGCATTAAGTTTTAAAATTATAAAAGTTCAGAAAATCCTTAGTTGAGATTCTAATTCTGTGGTTTACCAGCCCTCAAAATTCATCACATATCAAGAGAAATCCCTTTCTGCCCACGTCTTTCTTTGCATTCATACATAACATACATTGGTTGATACTGAATATCAGTTGCATTTCACTGTCTTTATGCAAACAACTTCCTTAGTGCAATGGACTGGGGAGACACACTGGCAAATGGAGCACAACTTTTCCTCTGAGAACTTCATCTACAGCCCTAAAATCCTGCCAGCACCTGCCTGTTTTGGTGAAGTTCTCTGTAATAACATGTTGTTCAGGCTCTTCAGGTCCAGGTGGTAAGATCAGTGTAGGAAGGTAGTCTGGGAAGCCTCAGAGCTGTCTTTCAAGTCTTTATGGCTTTTACCTTTTGGGTGTGATTTGAAATAGAGTTCTGGAGCTCTCCTAGACAATGGAGAGCATAAAGGCTTTCCCCCCACCCCCCACCCCCACCCCTCTCATTTTCTAATAAATTACCTGCTCTGTCCCTTCCAGACCAAGACTGAAATTAGGTCATTATGGTCCACGTCTGCAAGTTCAAGTTGAATTTTCAGTCATGATGAATATGTTCAGCTGATGATTTAAAAAAACAAGCCATTTTCCCCCATTTTTCAGCAGGAAAGGGAGGCATGGAACAATACAAATAAGAACTAGAAGCCAGCAGATAGAGGCATATTAGAGCCTATTTGAGCAGAATCTCTGAATGCAGGAAGGGAGGGTCAGGTTTCTCTGGGGAGAAGTCCGGGCACTTTAGTGAGTTGTCCTGTCTTAGCTAAGGAAGAAATAAAGTCAGGGAAGACAAACATTTGGGTTACTTCCTGTGTGAAAATAAATGGGTGTTATATTCTGAATGAGGAGGCTGATCTCTTACCATCTTAATAAGCTGCATATGCTTTTGTGTTGTCCATAAGTAAAATAATTAATTGTGTGGTGCTAAATGTGGAGCAAAACTTGTATTTTCCCCCATTTATTAGATGTGATGAGTGTACAGTTAAAATGTAACCTGGAAAGATCACACCTTTGGGGAGTTGCCAGGATGGTGCCTCGCAGACCGCCCAGGAAGCCTGAGCAGGTGGGCTGGTCATGGGTGCACTGATGGCTTGTTCTCCATCTGTTTATCTGTCATTCCCCTGCCCTTTGGGAGAATAGACTTGTCTGAGGCTTACAAGCTGTCTCAAAAAGTCTCAGTTAAGAGATGCTACAGAGATGCAAAAAACTGTTAGTCAAAGCACTCCTGAAATGACCAAGTTTTTAAATGGTTTGTTTTCCCATATTAAAGATGGGATGGTCACTGCTTTTGAATGCGGAGGGTATATTTGCCACAGGTTGATCCTGTGTTTAGTGTGTATTTTTAGTCCTTCTTCCCTCCCATTCTGGTACTCACTGAAATCTGCCTCGGTGACAAGTTTTAGGAAAAATTCTGATTTTCACATGCTCAGCAGAGACTCACTTGAACTTTTTGATTTCCACCCCAAATGATGTGTCTGAACAGAGCATGCTCTAGTGCAGAGATGTACAGGTCCTTCCCGGTGATGGCAGTGCACTGCCAGATGTGAGGGCACAGGGCTTGTCCCTGCCGTGTCCCTGAACCCCACCGAGCCCAGGCAGTAGTGATGTTGCTACCTGAACTGAATTGAAAGGGAACAGAAATTGGGAGAGGAAGCTGTATGGGATGAAGGTGATATGTGAGGGATAAAAAGGATGGAAAAATAAGGGAGAACTGGATATGCTTAGCAAAGACACTGGGCTCAGTGAACTGAGAATGGCTGAGCAGTGAGATAAGAGCTGGAAAGGGAGAGGAGCAGGGACAAGGCTAGTGAGATGGGTACAGCGGGACTTCGGTGAGTGGAGAAATGATATGACAGGCCTGGAGCAGGGTCAGTTTGGAGGAGAAAGGAGAGAAGAGCTCAGGTGAGGAAAAGATGTGAAGGAGAGTACGTGTGAGCTTAGCCACCAAACATCTGGCCAGTCTCTCCTCCTTCAGGCTGTTCTTTCAACAGGAGATGGCAGCTCGGACCACTGCCAGTGACTTGGCTTAGCACCCGTGGTAGGGGACATCACTGCGGCACAGTGTTCATCTCACTTTTCTACAAACAAACAAGCAAATGCCCCCCTGGAATTTAAATACACAAGTGTTTTCTGTTAAAAGACGATCACTGAGGTTGCACAGTTAGTCACTCAAAAGTCAGGGCTGGCTGTGCAGTTTCGGTTCACTTTCCTTGGAGATGGGCACGTAAGTAAATCAAAGACATCTCCACATTTGGGCAAACTTAATCTGACTTTTCCTAATGTCTGTGTTTTTGCTTTTGCTTTTCCTGAGAAAACTCTCCAGAAACTTTCACAAATAAAGTCTTGCTTTTTGTTTCCTGTTTTCCCCCCAAGACTTCAGATTAAAAAAAAAAAAAGATATTTTTAATGCAAGTTGTGTTCTCTCAGGACAAACAGAGCAGGAATTGTTAGCATAACACTGAAGACAATACTATTATTACTTAACTTTAATCCTTAAAATTGTATCAAAATGAGCAGGCAGTCTTAATTCTGCCATTCCCTATTCAGTGTACTTGACTGCTGCCTTTACAAAATATTTTTAGCGTGGTTTTGTGTAGGTGACTGCGTGTGTGTAAGAGAAAGATGTCGTCTTTTTTTATTAGCCCACTCATCCACACGCCGTGATGAAAAACCAGCGTGTTTATATGTGTACAAGTATGTCTGTTTGCATAAATTAGAGGGTTTGCATCTGAATCAGGCAATGTGGTTCTGCAGCAGACAGAGCTGCCTTTCTCCCCCAAGGCTGTTAAGACAGCCCCTTGTTCTGAACTGTGCAGCCGAGAGGCAGCAGTAGTGCTTCCAGCTCTCTTATACCATTAAACATATTTTTTAGCATCCCTGAACAAAGCTGTGGAGCCGAAGATATAGAGCCAAACCCAACTTCAGCCCTGGCTACCTGGACTCTTTCCATTGACCTTAATAGGAATGTGATCAAACCCCAGCTGTAAACAGTTCAAAAGAGATAATGTAGATGCTTATTTTGTTTTTCTTTGGACAGCTTCATGTGTTGCACTTAGCCAAGTTTTCTTAGCATCATGTTCACCCTGTAGTTGGCAGGTACCATTATTTAACTTTTACCTGCCAACTTTGCAGTCATCATGTCTTTGTGTTGGCCTGTACATTGAAACAAGACTCTGAGTGTGTTGGTCCTTGCAGGAGAGATCTTTTCCTCTTGGTTTCCATCCTTCTTTTCCTCTTTACCAGTTGTCTGTGGTCTGAGCTGCCAATGTGAGCTGAGCTTTGCTTTGGAGCTGCAGCTTCTCATGGATGTTGAGGGAGCATCTTCTTGTGAAGGAGGTGGAACAAGGCACAGTTAAAGGTGAAAAGTACCCATTTCTAGGGCTTGAAATTTGAGAATAAAGGAAGGAAAAGCCCTCAAGGAGTCAGAATAGAGGAGTGTGTTTTCAGCATGCAGTTTTGTTGGCAACTGCCTAGCCTGAGGACACATGTATGAGAGGACAGGCCACAGAGAGTCAGCTCTCGGCTCTCTGCTGGGATGCCAAACTCCAAGTGCTTTAGCAGGTTCAGAGACATCAGTCTCCCTTTGCTGTCCCTGGAAGTCTGGAGGCAGCGAGGCCAGGCAACCCCAATACTAAAGCCCTGTGCCCACTTTGACTTCCCAACTGGTAGAGCTGCTGCTTGGACAGGGCAAAGACAGGTTGATCCAAGGATGTTGAAGTCTCTTGTTAAACAAGCTCTTCTTTTTTTTGCCACCCATATGAAAGAAGGGACTTGTACAGGCCTAAGCAGAGTTTAGCCAGGCCTTTTCCATCATGTGGGATTTGCAGGTGAGCTCCCATCCAAGTGCTGGACAGCCTGCCCTAGGGACAATCCTCGGAGCTTACTTGGGTGGAGTTAACTTAAATAGTACCCCACTGCACCAGAAGTAAATGCTCCCAAAGCACTTCTGCTTCTCTGTTCCTTTCACTGGGAAGGTGGTGAATTATGCTGGGTTTGGAAAAGGGAAGCTTAAAACTCCTTGGTCTGCAACTGCTTCTGAAAACAGTGTCACTTAGCCAAGTTTCATAGCATTAGACTTTTTGGCTCAGTATCACCTTTTATAAAATGTATATTTTTTTGATAGGTCAAGCATCAGCAATTCCCTTGGTTCCATAAAGAACATGGAAGAATGGGTTTTGATGCCCCAGGGAACTTGCAGTGTGCAATGTTTTAAGGGAAAGACCCTCACTTCATGCAGTGTTTTAGATTATTGTTCATGAATATCCTGTTTCACATTATTTATTGCTGCAGATTTATTTTTTTATTGTCTCGTTCCCAGGCAATAAAACACATTGCTGTAACACAGAGACAAATAAAAAAAAAAAAAGGATCATTTCACTTTAGGGATGTTTTGGCTCTGCTGATGGACTTCATGGTGGCCCCTGGCTCTCCCAGTATGGGGCAAACTGGAAGTCCAGACCCGCACGCTGCGGGGAGCATGGCTCTGGCCCAATGCACCATGGCTCATTCCTGTTTCTGGTTAGACTGCCATGGGCTCTTGAGGCACAGGAAGGTGCACTGTTACTTTCTGAGCAAGATTTCGAGGTAGACATGCGTGAATTGGACTGTAAGGAGACACAATGCAGTCTGGCTTTCTCGGGTGCAGTTGTATCGACTTCAGGAGCACTTACTCTGATCATCGCCTGTGCATGAACAGATTTTGGCCCCATGTGCATGCTCTTAACTTGCACAATACAAGGAAAAGTGATGCCAGAACATAAATTAAGAAACATGAATGGGTAAAACACAAAGGACCTTATTTTGTGCTAATAGTTTAGCAAAGGCATTCAGACACTTCTAAAGTTAGCACATTGTGCTGCCAAGAGAAACAGTGCAGCAGGGGAAAAATACCTCACTGGATAGCTGTCTACCAGCAGATACGTCCTGTTTTTCAGCCCAGACAAATACAGTGTGACTCTGCCAAGTATACACTTTGGTTTTCTTTGCCTTATGTGGGATAAATACTTCCCCCCTCTTGCAAAGTTAGCATAGTAATTAATGAAAAATCAAAGCTGTACCTGATAATAATGCGGTGCTTTATCTGCAGTAAAAACTTTCAATCACAGAAATTACCTTGTCTCATCAATTAGCTGAAACCTCACTCAGCCTGTAATAGAGACTGCCTAATTCACATGTGGCTTCTGATTGCTCTTCCCAGCACTGCTAATAGCTTCTCTTAGCATTGTGTTGAAGGTACTGCAAAGCAGAACCGTGTGAGAAACAAAATAGATTTGGCAAATGCGTATTTTTATGAACAAAAATGCTGCTCTAAAAATACATTGCCTTGCTAACACTAAGAACTGAGACCTTAGCAAAAAACATGTTTGATGTTACCATACAGCTTCACCTGGGCTTCCCTGTCCTTATTTTATAATACACCTGTAAACACAAATCATGTAATTAAAGACCTTATCAAGTACATATGCAAAAGTAGACTAAATGAAGGACACATTAGCAATCTTGTTTCTGGTACTTCTCAACTTCTGAATGCCTGACGCTGCAGATTGAATGCTCATGCAATCTTATTTTTTTGTGTTACATAGACCATATTAAATAACTCCCAAGTAACACCAGTCACTGAAATATCAAAGGGGCTCAGCTGTGCACTGTATATTGTAAATAATTACAGTAAGTAGCAAGCCTTTGTTATTTTCCTATCACATGGGGCCTAAGGTTAGCTGGCTCCCATTGAACAACCACCCTGCATAACCACCCGCAGGGTTACTTGTCCTCTCTGCTGTGGAGCTCCTCACTGCCGGAGCCAGTGGTATAGCCCAGAAATGTGGCGTGCTGCTGGGGTCATCCAGCCTTGGTGCTGCTTGCGCTGAGCTTGTCTGCAAAGAGAGGGGTTGCTGCCACAAGTGAAATGGGCAGGAGACTGTTGAGGGGCTGAAGGAGTCACAGCAGGGACAGGTTTATGGTTATTGATTTTTTTCTTGCTAATAATAAGCACACTGCCCTAGATCAGGTCTGGGATCCCACTGGCCAGGGTGACAGCAATGTGAGCAGCATCACCTCATCCACTGCACTGGGGCTGTGGCCAAACCCTGGGGCTGGGACTTTGTCAGTGCTGTGACAGAGGAGCTGGGACTAACGGGGTGTCTGGGACAACCCCCAAAAGCCTCCATAAGCCCCTGGCATTTGAGAGCAAGGCTGAGCTTGCATCCAGGCCCACTGGCCGTGGAGGAGAGCTGCCATCACTCGCTATAATCCTCCTTGTACCTGTCCCAGTTGCACGGCCAGAGCCAGGCATCCAGCTGAGCAGCTTTTGCTTCGCTGGCTCTTTGCAGGCACCCACCGCCCCGTGGTACATCCAGGAGCACCTCGGTATCTCTGAGGTGCAGTGGATTAAGAAGTGCTCCCTCCAAGCAGAGTAGGAGCATACAGAGTTATGCATGTGCAGAGCCTCTGCAGAAACAGGGTCTTTGTGGCACTGTGCCCCTTTTACCTTTAGCCTATGGTTGCCATTTCAGTATATAAATCAGTAAAAGTTTTGGCAGTGGATTAACTTGATATAAACCACATAGCATTCCTCCTCCACCAACATGTCCACTCTGTAATTTATATTGTTTTTTTGATAGATTTCTTTTCTCAGAACAATTTGCATCATCATTCATTTTAAAGATAGATTGTTTTGCAGTGTTTGATAGATCAACCCCAGCACTTGGAAAGCTGGCATCCAGATGTACAGCTTGCAAAAAAACCCCTCTCTTATTCAAGGGAGCAGTGGTGGTATGAGATCACCTTATATGGACCTTGCTATCTTCCTCTGCTAGCAGAGAATTGATTTCTTTTGCAATAAAAATTCCTCAAAGCAATCCTTTATCACTTGTAAAAGAAGTACAAATAGGGAAAGCACAAGCCAGTGCATGCAGAGTGAGGAATTATTAACAGCAATGTAACTTAATGGCATGAAAACCAGGATAAATTTGGATCGTGGACTCTGGAGTTAAGGTTCAGGAAATAGCAATCTTCATTTAAAGATGAAACCCAGAAATTAATCAGGGAGAATAATATGATAATGTACAAACAGCAGCATTTAGAGATTCCTAAGGGTTTCAAGGCTCTGTTGAACCAAGCACACATCCTAATAGACAGCCCTACCTCAGAGAGTTTACAATTTTATGAGTGAGAATGATAAACGGTGGGATAAATGAAGGATTAATAAACTCATTTTGCAAACACGGAATCAAGCCACAGCATGATTAGGAGCTAAATTTACAAAAAGGGTGCATGCTTTCCAGTGCTTTGCTCTCAGGTGCTTTGCTCACTGGAGGCCAGCACAGTGCCAGCAAACTCATGGCTCCTGAATGGCTGCACGGAAGAAGTGCCAAAGGATGGGATCTGCCAAAAAAGAATGCTCATGGTGCACGGGAGGTGTGATTCATCCTCAGGGAAACAGTGAGAGGAGGGAGGGAGGGATGGTGACAATCTCCCTCTGAGGAAAGGTCAGTGCTTGTTGCTGCATTTCAGGGCTCTTTTCTCTGGATGAGTAATTTGTCTTTACACTCAAGGTGCCAATACTTGAGAATATTTGCTCTGAAGAGCTGACTATGGCCTAGTAGTTAGGTTTAGTGTTCTGCACCTCAACAAGTCTCATCAAACAGCAAAAATACTTTAGGCAGCAAACTATCTGTAGGTGTCACTGGGGCGAGTGGAGAGGCAGACAAACCACAGCACAGTCCTGTGCCACCTGGGACCGCATGTCTACATCAGCAGAGTAGGAGAAGGGGGATTCAGGTACCATGACTGGGTGCCGGAGGAAGTCAGTGCATCCTTCTCAGCTGTGTAACCTGGTGCAGGTCCCACCATGACATCCCTCCCTCTGGATCAGGCCCAAGACTCCCACTATTAAAACAACTGAATTTGGTAGACTTAATTTTGCTAATATTCCCCTGTGGTTTATGCAGTTTGTTAGCAGTACACCACAGCACAGATGACGACCACTGCAAACACAGTCTCTTTGCAAGGAGGATCACAGAAATCACATGTCCTGATCAGAGGATCCCTCCCCAGTTTTGCCTGTGCAATGCAGAAGCAAATGTTTCCCAGCTTTTGTGCCAGCATCTTATCTTTTCACATGCTCCTTTCCATAATGCCACCTCTAATATTATAGTGGACTGCTGGTCATTAATAATAAATAAATGCAGGGACAGGTTTAGCAGAGGAGGTTAAGGATGCCATAGCCCCTCTGCCTCCTTTTCCCGTCGGAAGACACGTGGATCTGAAGTGTAACAGCATATCCCCGTCGGAGCTGTGCCCACACTGCTGTGGAAGCTGCCACAGTTTTGTGGGAAGCTGCCACAGTTTTTAACATCCTCCTCTGGGAAATGACTGGGGAGGTGCTGATGCTGTTCCCAACAGCTGATTATCAGATACCAGCTGCAAGAACTGCCTCATATGTAATGCTCTATGCACATGGTAAAATCCTAGACTAAAGAGATCTGCGTGCAGGTGAATCCTGCAGGCAGGCAGAAACCTGCTTCACCTTTAAACTTGTGAGCTGCTGGTGTGGGCCGGGGGCTGCCCAGCACTGGGGTGCAGGGAACCCTTATTCTCAGGGAGCCCCCTATGTGAAGCCACTACTCGCTTTTAAATTCAGTGCTTACTGGATATAAAATCCCGGCAGGGAAAGTTGACTAAATGTCATAGGAAAGTGAAAATGGATCTCAAGTCAAATGTAAATCTAATTGTTCTCAGATGGGGAAGGGGATCTCTTGTTTTTCCCATTGCTACGCAGTATTGCAGGGAAAGGCCGTAAAAACTGGGGTCTCATAGAAGGTGAAAGTGGTGTTGTCCAGAGCAGGGTCTGTAAGCTGGGTCCTCTTTCAGGATAATGTTTTGATGTCAGTTATCTATATTTCTGCTATCAAAAAAAGGGAGATTGTTCTTCCTGCCTCTCTGCTCTTTGGACTGAATTACTCAAGCACATTACATTGCAAAGCAGTAAACTGTCCCAAAGCCCGCTTTTATACATAAGCAGTGCTTTACATTCTGAACTGTTACTGCCAGAACTTTCTCTACATTTCTGCCTACCTCTTAATTTTCTTAGATGCTACCTTGCTTTATTTATGTTTATTAGGGCACAAATAAAACATATGTCCTTGGGAAAGAACGTTGCAAGTTTGCAGACTTCTGCCTTCACCCTTTAATATGCTTTTCTTCTCAGAAAAGATGACATACTTGAAAAATGTAAATTGAATATATTTTATGCTTACAGAAGGAAATATATTTTTGAAATAGATGTGTGTCTCTTTCAAAACCTTTGAGGTGAGTTATTCAGCTGGGATTGAAGTGCATTATGTTTTACCATCAATAAATATGTCCGTTTAAATGAGAGGCAGGACCATGTTTTCTCAAAGCTATGTTTTCACATTGCTTTGTTTTATAGCTAGATGTTACTTCTGAGACTGCTCTAGGTTTAAAATGTGCTTGTTTCTTAAGTAGAAATGAATAACATAATTTTGGCCTTTCAGTTTGTAGAGAAAAGATTTATATCCAGGTTGCACATTTTCACTGATCTGGAAACAGACTGGTTTTAATTAGGCTCTGTAGGGCAGACACTCACGAATGAGAAAGTAAAAAACCCCTCTTGTATTACATGTTGAGTTCTGACACCAAATGTAAGAACAAAGCTCTTCTGCGTGCTTCCCCGAAGGTTGTCTATTACGGTCTGCTGTTCTGTTGTGTCTATGTACACACATACTCATGTGTGAGCAACTCTTTTATTTTCCTCATCATCCTTTTTTCTAGGTCGCGATGCCAGCTGTGATGAGCAGATACTTTCCTATTGTCTATCATAAGTCAGTGCCTGGGGAAGCGCAGGAGATGGGAAGATATCTGACTGCATCTCTTTCCTCTCTGATTATAGTAGCTAACCAGGCAAATGTATGGAATACAGATGAAGGAAGTAATTGAAGCCCAGTTTCTCCAAGGCATTTAAGCATCTTTTTCAAAACTTTGACAATCTCAGTACTTCTCTGCTCACAGTAAGGGGAAGGGGAGGGATTGTGACTGTAGATACATCTAAGGATCATGGTCCCTTGTTGGTACCCTCCCTTTCACCCCTGCAAGCTATGGCCTGGCTGCTGTTGCATTATGGCTGGTGTACAAGCAGAGTCTGTAACCCACTGGAGGTGTCTGCAAGGTGGTTTTGAATATAGGTGCCGTTCAAGGAGGGCGTGCCTTGTCTGCAAGAAAATACAAACGTTATGGTAGAGCAGAGCATTGGGTTGTTGCAGTTAGTATTGGCATTGAGACTGGACGGCAAAGTGATACAGTAAAAAACTTTCCTTTCTTAGCCTCATGTTCTTAATCATCCTTAACAGTAAACTCCAGAGAAACCAACTCCCTGTGTCCAGGGGACTTCGTCTAGCTCAACACTAGTGAACCAAAACCAGCCAGAGCCTGGTCTCTTCCCTGAGGCCAGCTGGCTTGTCTGCCCAGGTCTATGCCATGGACCTCTCCTCACCTCCAGAGCTGTGCGGCTCTGTCCAGACTGCTTTTGGGAACGGCCCCTGCTTTGTGCTGTCTCCTGAGCAATGTATGGGAGAGCAGTAGCACATCCCGACAAAAAGCTTGCCAACAGAAAATTGAATTCTGTGTCCAGTCTGGCACCCTGGCACTTTTAATTTACTAGAATGCTGCACCTTGTATCTCCAGAGCTCACACTGGGTCTATCACAATCTTTAAAAAAAACATGGTTTATTTCGAATGTACATCAAACTAGTGTGTTGAGTGGGACTAGCAACCTTTTCAAAGCATGTCTTGAGTTTTAGAACTGAGGATGCATGTTTGGCTCTTAGCACACATTTTTGAACATAATGTCCCTGCCAAAACATCCGTGCTTCTTACATGCAGTATATATACTTGCATGTATGGAGTGTGCAGGCTGTGAGCAGTGTGTCTGCGGTGAGATGAAAGTCTTTTCTTTTAGGTTGGTCTTTAATTTCCAGTAGACAGACACCAAGGGTACCAAGTCAGACTGGTTGATTTGTCTCAGCCTGAACTATTAAGATTTGTTGCTGCTGAGGGCACCTTGATAACAGGACAGAGCTCGTACCAGTACCCTGCAACAATCGTCATGGCCTCCTGCCCTGTAGGCTGAGACATTGAGAGGGATCAGAGAAGCTGCCTCCTGGGCTGTCGTGGCAGTGGGAGTTGCAACCCCATGATGCAACTACCAGCTCTCTATGCAGACAGCAGTGATATCTTAAAATGAGCTTTTCCCCTTTCTCCGCACTGCATGTAGATTGCTTGGGCTTTGTAGCTAATAAAAGGAACTGAGATGGCTCCTTCTGCCCTCGGTGCAAGGCTGGACCATTAGCTGGTGTAGCTTTGGATGTGACAGTCCCATGTTGCTGTCTGTCCCTGCTCTGGAGCCTTTGCTTTCAGGATCACCCCATTTGGATTACTTTAGCAAGAGCCTTTGGCCATCTTCCTAATAATGTCTCTGGTCTCCAGGTTGTTTGTGTCTCTGACCCTGATAGCAGATGCGCTCCACAAAATGCAGCAATATTTTAAAAGGGAAAGAGGAGAAAAAACTGATGTACCAACTTCTCTTTAATAGCAAAAAGAGGATGAAGAAAGGGATATATGGCAAATTTCCTTTTCTATTCTCTGTGTGGATGATACTATTTAAACATAACTGGGCTGACTGACAATTATAGGAGTGATATTCATTTGGATATTCCTGAAACTTCATTAATCTTTAGGATGCCCTTTGTTAGAGATTTCTGAGAACAGTTCCTGGTGACAGACAGTGTTTGTGCACCGAGAGGCTGATGGAGAAAATGAATGTTATCTCTTGTTAACAGGAAGGATATTTTCTCCCTGCCAGTGACTTGATGGTCTATGTGATGGTCAAAGGCTGGGTTATTTTTATGGGGTTGCTTTTCAGTTCCCATAGATGGATGGCATTGGAGATGGAACAATACAAAGTGTTAGGTGGTCTCACATGGGATGTACCAGCCAGGATACGGTGTGACAAACAGACTGGAAAATCAGAGTCTCCTAAATCATTTTGTCAGTTCTGCTTTTTTTAGTAACAAGCCAGAACAAACTGCTCTCCTTGCCCCAGAGAAAATGGGAACTTTTAAATTGCGACTTTTCCCTCCCATATAGCATCCAGTTGCCCGTTAGAACGAGGCAGTAGCCTTTATAGTCCTTATCCTTTTCCAGGAATCTGCCTCATAGTAACCAGCACTGGCATGACAGCATCTGAGGGATTTCAGGCTTGGGTCAGGAGCCAGCAAGGGGCCATTCCCCTGGGGTTGCCTGGAGGTGGCCACACATTTTTGGAGGAAAGAGAGTTTAATAATATGGATGAAGCCAGGCTATGCCATTTGGTCTCAGGGCAGGGCACAGATGCACCTGGGGCTCAGAGTGGGTGTGTGGTACACAGTGGCACTGGACAGGATATGTTGAGACAGAAGCAGATCAGTCAAAAACTGTGCTTGGAGTCCAGATGGTTAGGTGCCTTGCACCTACAATGTTATTCAGTTATTTATAGTGAAACCAGAACAGGAAAATTTCCCCTGAGGAATCCTGAGCCATGGCCTTGGCTGGCATCACTTAATGTGTATTAGCAAAGCATGGCTGGGTTCACCCTCAGTGGTGTGGACTGAAATACCCTGGAGAAAAGGAAACCCAGGGCCGTGAACCACCAGGTAACCTTGTGAAATGGTGACACAGGCACCAGTCTGGCTCTGCTCCAGGAAAAGCCTTTCTCACCTTTCTACTTGGTGGGGTTCTCACTGGGGACTGCAGGAGATTCATGGCCTTTTTACACGATGTGCTTTCTGTAATTTACTGTTCTCATTACAGAACATGAGATGATTTTTCATAGGAAGTCTGGAGGGAACTGGAACTGTGCAAGCATTGTCCAGGCTCTTGTGTTAGAGCCTATTTAATGTCTAAGCTGATTAAATACCTACAAATAACGTATCATAAAATGGTCTGCTAGTGCTATGAGGAAGAGAAGGAAAATATCCTAAGGGTGGTGAATCTGAAGTACCAAATCTGAATGTTGACTTCTAAAGTTTGAAATCTATACAAAACAGGATCTGGAAAAGATCTTCAGCTTCCCCACCTATAAACAAGCTTTAATTTTTCTTGGCACTGCCAAACCTGGTTACTAGAAATGAGGAAAGGTGTACTGAATGCACTGAAATCCCACAATGTTTAAGTACTGAAATGGGAAGGGGACCTCTGGAAACCTTTTAGAGTTGTGTCCCCTCTGTGTATCTGATACAGACTCTAAGTGCGGGACAAGACAAAGGCTGAGAGGTGATAGTGCCCCCTGCTCTCTCTCCATGTCTTTCCAAGTGCTGCCTCTTACTCCTAGTGAAGCCATAAAACATCTTCCGCTGTCAGCCCTCCTCCTTCTCTGGTCCTTTGTGAATGGGAATTGGCTTTGTCTTCCCCTGAAACCACAGCTGATGCCACAGAGCAGGCCGTGAGAGGAGGGTTAGCCTCTGAAACATGCTGCCAGAAATGTCCTCTTGAAAAAGAGATCCCACACTGTGTGCACCCTGTGAAAGCCTGTGCTCCAGATCTGGTTACCCTCCTCACCCTCAGGAACACTGAGGTAAGTGATGTTGCTTAAGATAGTGCCGTAAAAAATAAACTGTCAAGGCTGAATGTATAAACTGTGCATCCAGTTTGAATTTCCACCTACCCCTGCAAGAAACAGAAACGTGCTATGCCAGTTGAGTCCTTAGACCCTGGGATACCAAGACGCTCATACTCTGAATTTCAAATACAAGCACTTGTCAGGAATTGTCCTTGTAAGACTTGCTGATGCCCTGAAACAAAAGAGTTTATATTACTTTTAAAGCCATATTCTCAGATCTGTTATTCCCATTATCCATATAAATGTCTAATCCTCTTTTGAATTGTGCTGAGCTCTTGGCACTGGTACTGTCTTGTGAAGTAGGTTCCAGTGTTGTAGGGGTTTTTTTTTTGACATTGTATAGTTTCTGGCTTGTGATTTCATTAAATACCCTCTCTTTCTTGTATTATGAGAGGAAAACTGACTGCCCTTCCTCTTCATCACTTTACCCTTGTATTATTTTGTTTACTTCAACTGCTTCTCTTTTAATCATCCTTTCTCTGAGATAAGGGATCCCTATTTTTATGTCTTCTCTCTGGTGATTGCTGTGTGCCCCTGAACACATCCTGTGCCTTGCTCCAGTGGGATCAAGGCAGGGGCTACAAGCAGATAATAATGTGATGAGGTTATTTGATGAATACATTCAAGGAGGGCATAAATGTGAGAATATTACAATCTCCTTATGAACAATAAGCAAGCAGAAAAATGGCTGAATTAATTGAGTAAATTACTCCCTATCAATTACTTGTCCAGTTCTGTCACTAGCACTTAAACGTAATGGTGACCAACTAATTAAAAACTGTAGAGCCAAATTTATCATCTTGAACAGAAAGAAACATTATGCTTAGGCTATTGAAGGCTGAACTTGGATATTTACCTTAAATTATCCACACTGATGTAATATATTCGATCACTGATAGTTGTAACACAGTTTTAAATAAGAAATAGTCACTGTTTAATAACCCCACCATCTTTATCCCGGATGTTCTTTACTTAATGCACTCCTGTATTTTGTGTAAGGATGAAGAATGGATTATCCCTGAAAGGGGAGGATTATTCAGTTTTTCGTCTTAAAGTTTCAAAGAGCAGTTCAAATCCCAGAATTATTTATGTAACGTTTCTGAAAATGAGTGTCTTTGAAATGCTTGCAATCGCTTAAAAGCATACTGTGAAAGGGCTGCAATGACGGGAACTCCTATGTATGTAGGACGAAAGCCAGCCCTGTTGATCTGATTTTATATTGTAATAGACAGGATTATTGATCCTGCGTTTTTGTGGTGGATGCTCTAAATGTTTTGTGCACGACTTTCTCCCAGCTTCACTCAACCTCTCTTTTGCACTGGTGACCTTTCCTGATCTTTTTCTTTTGCCAAGAACGTGCAGGCAATGACAGTGCCGGCGGGCAGCCCAGACATCCATTTTCACCTCATGGCCATCTGAAAACTCTTGTGCAGTGTTTGGGAAATTGCTCGAGCCTTGCTGACAGCTTTCCTCCTTGCTTCCTTCCCAGGACTATCCTGAACAGGTTTCTTAACTGCACTGAGGTTTCTTATGTCTTAGAAAATACCTATATAAGTAATCTTCCATGCACAATAAAAGCTGGTGCTATTTTATATTGAGAACATTTCATGGGCTGAAATTTTCTGTGTCTTCACAGAAATTTAATTCAATTAAATTTTGTCAGGTAGTTTATAACTGCCCCAAAAAATCTGAAAGATCCTTTCTAACGCTCTGGGTAATACTGTAACTTATGCCTGCATGAAGAATGTCATCATCTGAGGCTGCACTGGCTGGTAGGCTGGAGCTGACAAACCTTGGGGCACTTTGTCAGGATGAGAAGATCAAGAAGAGGTTTTCAAACATGGATTCCTGCTCGTGTGGCTGTCCAGGCAGTGACAGCGGAGATGGAGGGTGGTCTGGTACAGGTCTCTCCTCCCTGCCCCATGTCCTGAGCCTATCCAGGGGCTGAAGAGAGACTTTGCTCAAGCAGATCTTGATGTCCATGAGCAGTGGTGGGTGCAGTTCGCTGCTGAATCAGCAGCACGAATGAGGGCCTGTAGAAATATTTCCCCTCTCCCAAGGCACGGGGCAATAGAGCATCCTTCTCACATCTCCAAATTACCTGTGGGGTGGGAGGGCAGCAAGTTGGTAGGGAGAGCTTGACATGAGTTGTCCCCAGGTCTGTGATGGGGTCTGGGAGCTGTGGTGATGCCACACAGCACCCAGTGGTCTGCTTCCTCGTTCAGCTCCACACAGAGAGTTTGTACAAAATACATAAACATTAACTACATTTTACATTCAGAAAAGGAAACGGCAGGCTGCATTTTCAAAGAATGAGACAGAAAACTGTGCCTGCAAGCAGCATTGTCTTAATTTATAACATATTTTGGCTGATTTGAAATAAAAATTATCCCAGTCATAGGGTTGGGTCTATTTATAGGACAAATTCATGGTGTAAAAAGGGCACCAGATAGGTCTATGCTGCACCAAGCTGAGAACAACAGCTTTGTAATACAAGGAGTCAGCAATTTGATTAGCAGCAGATTAACACTTTAGACCAAGAATTATAATAATAAGTCTATAAATTGACAAGCTGATTTCTCACAATACTCAATAATTCAATTCTTGGTTTTATCCCATAATGTCCAACAGGAAGAGTAAGAACCCATTTAAGACAAATGTGAATGAACAAAACTGGATTTATGCTGGATTTGTAGCTTTGCTCCTCTGCAGCGCTGGCTCTTGTTATCACATGGAACTGATTACAAGATGTGTAAAGTCTAAAAATGTGAAAACACAAACCTGTAAATCATCTATCAGAAAAGTCCTCAAGATGGATCTTTTAAAAGTCAAATTACACCTTACTCATATGAGACAGGAAATAGTAGAAAACCTCAAAACCAGCAGAATGAGCAAGGATTTGAGGACTGGGGGGCTGGCTGGTACTGCAGGCACAGTCTGCTCCGTAAGGGGGTACAACGAGCAGCTCTTTGCAGAGAAGCAATGGTGTTCCTGGGGAGGCACAGGGCCAAAGCCTGAGTGACTGAGCAAGGCAGGATGTGAAATACGCCCCGTGAAACACATTGCTTGCAGTATCTTATTACGTGGAGAAGTGGAATGTATACATAAACCATGGAAAATGATTAATTTACAGGGAGTTATAGGCCCAGAGGTTGCGTCACTGACAGCCCATCCAAATCCCCTGATTTTATCCAAGTTCTTATTTCCTAATAATCCATATAATTAGAATTTTCAAAGAACAGTAATTATGCCCATTAAAGCTTTAGCAAGAGCATGTTTATATATTATAACATAGCGTCAGCTGTGTATGAAGCAGATAAACATTTTAATGCAAGTCGAAACTCAGAAACTTTTCTCTTCCCGTTCCAGTTGGCTGCTGAGCTCCAGCCTGCCAGGGCTCTGCTGAACACAGCTGCAAAGAGCTAGCAGCAGAAGGTACCTTCAGGGGAGCCTGAAGATGCTTACAATCATAGAATGGTTTGGGTGGGAAGGGACCGTAAATATCATCCAGTTCCAACCCCGCTGCCATGGGCAGGGACACCTTCCCCTAGCCCAGGTTGCTCAAAGCCCCGTCCAACCTGGCCTGGAACACTGCCAGGGAGGGGGCAGCCACAGCTTCTCTGGGCAGCCTGTGCCAGTGTCTCCACCACCTTCAAAGTGATGAATATCTTCCTTATATCTAAATCTACTCTTTTTTAAAGACCATTACCCTTCATTCTATCACTACACTCCCTGATAAAGAGTCCCTCCCCATCTTTCCCGTAGGCCCTTTAAGAACCGGGAGGCCTCTATAAGGTCTCCCTGGAGCCTTCTCTTCTTCAGGCTGAACAACCCCAACTCTCTCAGCCTGTCCTCATAAGGGAGGTGCTCTAGCCCCCTGATCATCTTCGTGGCCTCCTCTGGACCCCTCCAAAAGGTCTATGTCCCTCTTATTTTGGGGGCCCCAGAGCTGAACACAATAATCTGGGGGACTCTCATGAGAGAGTATTAGAAGAGCAGAATCCCCTCCCTCACACTTCTCTTGATGCAGCCCAGGATATGGTTGGCTTTCTGGGCTGCAAACACACATGCCAGATCATATTGTTCATCTGGAAAGCAAATCAAAGGATGTCACTAATTTTCTGACAAACAATAGAACTAGAATAGCTCAAATGCTGAAATAGTTTCCTTGTGAGACTGCTTTAGTTATCATAATCAATAAGAATCTAATTTTGTGGCAGAAACCATGCCACCAGTAAGCACAACTGTTCCGTGTTGTGCATGTGCTGTGGGGTCCTGGCGGGCAGAAGAACTGGACATTGAGATAGAAGGCATAGACACAAAGGGCATGTCAGCAGCCTGCACTGATGGGCAGAGGCTGGCTGCACAACCGTCACTCTTCTGGTGATGATGCAGACAATGCCGAGCAGGACAGCAGCAGTGTGTGGAGAGGGATTGCCAGTAGCACCATGACATTTTTCATTCCCCCCAGAAATGATGGATCAAAGCCTTTGCAAAGGACTCCGAGTCACTCATGGAGCCAGTGAGGCAGCTGTGGGCTTTGGGAAGCTGTTTTGCCTCTTCCCCTATTGCTTTCCTGTTGCTTCCTCTCTGTCAATGCTGTGATTCCTCTTGTTTCACAGCAGGGGTGATTTTGAATTTAGTTACCGTAATGCACACAATTAGCATTAAATTATTCACTTATGTTTGTTTACTGCAGTGATATCTTTTTTTATCCCCACACCCAGGCTCCTGCAAGGGCCACTGTGTAGTCCTGGTTGTGTCTGTGGTGGTTTGCAGTCTGCTTTCCCTACACACATGCCTGTTTTATTCTTAGAACAAAGCCACTTGCTGATGGTATCTTTGGTCCTTTCTGTCTCTGTTTGGGTGTCTACTCAGAAACTTTCCACAAAGATAAAATTTTGTCTGCCTGAATAGTTCAATTGTGCAGTTACATAGACATTGAATAGCATAGGCACAAGCCCAGTCTCTTGTGATATGCCTTTTTTTTTTAGCTCTACCTGTGTCTCCATTTCTTGCCTATGCCTTGTTATAAAATCACTCCTTCTCCAATAGCACTTAAAAAATTTCTGTGTGATCTTGCAACTGTTATTTGCATTATAATTCATACAAAAATGGTGACTCTGTTCGTAAAAGTCATCAGACTGAGTCCTGCAGCTTCCTCTCTCACTAATTATCTTCTGCAATTTTATCACAGTAGCACAGAGGGCTCTAGAGCAAAACCAGAGCACTGCAACCATTTTGCAAAACCACTGCAAAATATAGACTCTTCCACCAAGGGCTGGCTGTCTGAATGAACAAGGGGGTAAAGGAAGTGTGATCATTTCACATTTAGAAAAAATATCTTAGAGAGAAAATAAATTACATATAGGTCTGATTGTGCTGAGAAGTTTTTTTCTGAACCTCAGGGAAAGGAAGTGTTACCCACAGCACTCGGGGAGGACAGCACTTGATTTCTTCATAGCAGATGCCAAGGAAAATATTCAAATGTTTTAAATTAATAGTGCTATCAAGGTAGTTATCAGCTTGTATGATCAGCAAGGAATGAAGCATGTATAGTACAATCAAATAAATGTACAATCTGCCCATGGGAATGAGGTGGACCGCAGCAGATTAACACCCTGTCAGGGTGACACAGGGCATGTACAGAGCCCCACCACACTGTGCGTGGAAGATGTGCTCATCACCACGACAGCACCGGAGTCAGAGCTGCTTTATCCACTGAAAACCATTTCCATGTGAATCATATGGAGTTATTTATTCTATTCCCTCCAGAGCTGGGGATTGTTTGCTTAACTCCCCATGCTGCCTGCGGAGGACGATTAACACCATAAGCAGCAGCCACCAAACTTTGCAGGGCTGTGACGCTGCTGCAAAAATAGAAGCAGCACCCTGCTTTAAAACGGTTTGAAACTGCTACATTGCTCAAGCTGTGTAGCGCCACAGGGAGAAACACCAAAGGAGAAGCAGTCTTTTATCATAAATCACAGTTTCCTTTTGAGTCCTGTCGGGAGGGGATGGGTCATGGGCTGGAGTACAGCCTCAGCTGCTGTGGATGAAAAGGCGTTTCTGTTCAGCGAGTGTTCATTGATCTGTGTGAAAAGAGTTGGTGGAGACCAAGCCGCCCACTCCCTCCCAAGGCTAGTCCTTTCGGGGCTCTGTGGGTGGACGCTCTGAGCACATCTGCTCATGGGAACCCTGGTTGTGGCCAAACAGAGGGCTCTGGCTTCCTCTAGCAGTGGAAACACAAGGTTTTATTTTCTTTTAAAAAAATAGGTCAGGAGGTGCTTTGACTTGCAGGAAACGTTTCTGTCTCTTGATTACAGAAGCAAGACCAAGTCCTTAGTGGTTCAGAAGTCGGAGATGGATGGACTGGAGGTTGAGGGGGTGGCCTTGGTCTCTGGAGGGCAGCAGCCAGGCTGTGGCTGTGCTGGATGGCATCGCTGGGTGTGCATTCCTTCATCAGAGGTGTGGTGATACCTGCACTTGCCATGACCAGCCCCAGCCTTCCAGGACACAAAAAATACCAAGTGTTGTCACAAGCCACTCTGCTCCTTGTGAAGCTGGTTTATTTGCTTGGAGTCCTTTGTGTTCCTCTCACCTGCCCTCTGCTGCTCTGGGCTCCAAGACCTGGCTGCTGGGAGTTACCCTGGCTGCTGGTAAGGTAGGGATGCCCACACTGAACCCACAATCCCTTTAGGTATCTTACATCTTTGAGTCTGCAAGTGCTGCTCTTCTCTCCTCCCATGCACTTCTGGGATTTAGCAGCACCAGTGTAACTTATATTTAGAAATTCAAATAAGAGAAGCTGTGGGGCACCTGGCCACTGTGGCAGTGTGGGAACAGCGGAAATAAAACATCCCAGTTGTTTCCAGACCTTTTATTTGGATTTGATCTTACTTTTTTTCCGCATTTCTTTGATCTCTGATCAATACAGCTCTGCTAATGTCAGAAACTGCAGTCCAGTTTCAAGTTATCCAAAGAAACATGCAAATGGTCTGAACATTTCAAGCAAAATTTCTCCAGCTAAACTCCGGGGTTTCAAGTGTCCCAGGGCACTGAGCAGTTAATTAATTTTCAAAACCCTTTGTGTAACATCTCTAACTCTCCACCTCAGCACTGTCCCTCATTCTGGGACAAAAAGTGGATTTTCTCCTTGCTTCTGGAACTGTTATTCAACCAGGCATTTGCTATTTCAATGGCTGTGCTCTGCAAAGCTTTGCAGTGCATATTATTTCAGATGGTTCATAGGAAACCAATTTTAGCTATGACAAAATGTTCTGAACTTGCTACCACATTTTTATTGCTCTTTGGCTCTGGATTGATTTTCTCTTATTAGCTGGAGCTGACTGTGGCTTTTTTTATCAGACAATCCTGGAAAGCAGCAAATCAGTCTGGAGCTCAGCTGCACAAAGTGAAGTTGCTTTGCTTATTGATGCATGCTTTTAGATCACTTAAAGTGTAACAAGAGTCAGCAATTTAGCTGAATTGGTTTGGTTTTCAGCTTTGATTGAAATTCACAGTTTAGAACATTAGCAGAATTAATTTGCTGGAGATTCTTATCTTTCCCAGTTAATTTGAATGAAGTGAGGTATGTAAATGTATGTACTTTGCAAGCTGTTATCTTTACCATTTCAAAACAAGATTGATTCAGGCAAAAAGCTTTAAAATCTAAGCAGAGGATGATTGCTGGAGGCCTTGACTGGGGAAGAAGGTTATGATTTTGCCTGGAGTTTGTAGGGACAGCTTGATATGGTGTTTTTACAGAGCTGAGGAGGGAGATGAAGGCAATTTTGACAGCAGTGAATGTCATTTAAAAGCAGAGAGAGCAAAGATGCCTTGCTGCGGGAGGCAGATAATCCTGAGTAATATTTTTAATGGAAACTCCTTAGGTGGGAAATGGCATCTGAGGAACCCGTGGGAGACAAGATGCAGCTGGGAGAGAAAACTGAAGAAGATCCTGGAGTTCAGACAGGGCTTTGAGGAAGCCATGGAGGGGGTTTAGGCAGCTGAATATTTTGAGGTGCATGTTGAATTAGATGATTAATCCACAGGAAGAAAAATGAACCCAGGGGAGCCTGTGATCATGCAGGCAGGTGAAGCAGCTGAACCAGACTTGAAGCATGTACTGACTGAGCTGGAGAAGGAGAAACAAAGGGAGGAGAAGGAAGCAAGAGAGCAGCCAGCTCTACAAGGAGAGAGGTAGAGAAGCAGAGGTAGCCATGGGATGTAACTGGGAATGAGATACTCCATCATGGAGGCAGAGCTGAAATACCTTCACCCTCGCCTTGATGCTGCCAGAGCTCCACTCTCCTGCTGGACTTTGCATTTGTGCCAGTAGGAGTGCAAATATTTGGGTCTAGTCAGGAATCAAGTCAGATGTGAACTTGATAGCCGGGAAAGGAGTAAAGCCTATGGGAGAGGACTGCTTGTAGAGCTGCCTGAGCAGCCAGTGCTGGGCTAATCTCCAGATGACCCTCTGGGGAAGAGGAACCACCAGACACCACATAATCTGGCTGCAGCATCTGATGACCATCCTTAAATTCATAAAACATGGCATGCTCTTGTAGGAGACCCTGGAAAGCAAGAGTCTATATGGGCTGAGTGGTGATGGCCCATGTAGAACAGGATTTTGCACTGATAACTTTTGCCAGAGTAACCTCATAGAATCATAGAATAGTTTGGCTCGGAAGGGACCTTTAAAGATTACTTAGTCCAAACCTCTGCCATGGGCAAGAGACATCTTCTGCTAGACCAGGTTGCTCAAAGCCCCATCCAACCTGGTCTTGAACACTTCCATTGATGAAGCATCCGCAGCTTCTCTGGGCAACCTGTTCCAGTGCCTCACCATTCCTACAGCAAATAATTTCTTCCTTACGACCAACCTAAATGTACCCTCTTTCAGTTTAAAATCTTTGGCCCTTGTCCTGTTACTACAGGACCTGGCAAAAAGTCTCTCCATCTCTCTCCTTACCCCTTTCCTCTCCCATACAGCTCCCTGTGGTTTCGTGCCCCCAGCAGGAAATGTGATGCATGTTTTTTGCTAGACAGTGATTTCTTTTTAGTGTTGCAGTATACATATTCACTTCTTGGGCTGAAAATGATAGCATGAACAGTTTGCTTTTACAGTGGACACTCATGTTAGCGTGATTAATTTTCGGCATTGAATTGTCCTGCACTCAAGGAAGGTGCTCGTATTTCTGAGATAGTTCGTCCATCTTTTAGTATTAGCTAGTATTTCCTTGCTCAGCATTTATGCCTCTGAAAAAAGCATTCCTACAGTAAAAAGTAACTAAAATTTTTCCAACAACAAGGACATAATCATCTTTCAAATACAGTTTCAAATCTTCCCTGCTTGAAAAGGGGGAATCTCTGTAAATAAGTAAGGCATGGCGGTGATCCCACTAGGGAAAGGGCTACGGCAAGCATTACTGGGAAAAGCTTTGCTTTCTCAATCACGTGGATCTGTGCTGCTGTCACCAGTATTTGTTCTCCAGCGATGCCTGGGTTTGCTAGGCAGTATGCCAGCAGATGCAGTGAGATTCTCAGTTCTGCTCTACAGAGGACATGCTGAGGAAGAGCTTCAAGCATCAGCAGGGCAGAGCACAGACCCTGTCTTTCAATGCCCAGGCAGTGCCTGTCCACCGGCTGATGCTGCATCTCCACTAGCTGCTGGGCTCCAGCACTGGTCTCACTGCCTGGTCCTCAGCGCTAGCTTCCCTCTCATCTGGAAATATTTAAGGATGAAAGCGGTCTGTTTTCCTCAGCTTGCCTTTAAAAGGGAAGGAAACATTGCTGAGAAGCTTTAGCACCCTTCAGGGTCTTCCTTATGAGAAAAAAAGAGAGTTTTGCCACCAGGTCCTTGGAACAGGCTGCGGCATCAATGCCTTTAAGGGCTGCAAAATATGAAAGATAATAAAACTGTCAAAGAAAGCTTTAAAGTCCAATGTGTGGGAGTAACACAAAGGGCACCAAGCAAGACAAATAAATACACGGCTGCAAAGACTTTTTTGTTGTACCACAAATTACATAGAATGCTGTGGGCATGGGGAAAAGCCTTATGGTTTCACTCTTAGTGGTGGTTTTCTGCTGCAGGTGATAAGTATGTCACATCAGTTGTCATCTGGATCTTGTTTCTGCAAAGCATTTAAAAAATGTTCCAAGTTACATTTCCAATTTATTCCACTGAACACCTCCAAAACCACACCAGAATAAGTGAATTAACAGCAGCACTTCACATTTAGAAGCTCTAAGGATTACAGAACGCTCATGCAGTATAAGCAAATCCTCCATTTCTGAACATTAAAATTAGTCTTTTTATCCAAAGTTGGGCACAAGAGAGAATCAGACTCATTTTTAAAGCACTGAGCACTCAAGAGCTCTGATTTCTGAAGGAGCCATAGGCTGTTGAATATGTTTGAAGATCAAGCCATTTATTGCAGTGCTTAAGTTTTAGTTTAGAAGACTAATGCTAAGAACCTTGCAGTAAATGATTTGCCAAGAACACAAAACATCACATGATAGATGTAAAGCAGGAGAAAGCCAGGGGATGTGATTTCTGATTTTGTTGCCAATCGTAGTGTGTCCCAGCTCTCCCAACATTTATGTTGAGTCTTAAAAGTTCCACCACTGGTACCATGCCACCAGGCATGAGTCCCAGATTTTTTGGAAACCCTGAGAATGTACCCTAGTGACACCACATCCAGAAGGATGATAAACAGGTTTTGTATTGAAAAATTTTGTAGAACAGTTGATTTCTTGATTGTGCAGCCAGACAGAAAAGTAGAGAGGAAAATCAGCTGTCAATCAAACCCAGCGTGTTCTGCAGCTTTTTATCTCTGGATCGAAAGTCCTTTTGAAAAATAGTGTTTGATTTCAGCCAAACCGACCAACTTAGGCCTGCTATTAACTGTCTCTTTTTTGGTATCTGTGGGAAAAAGAAAGCACAGCGTAAGAACATATGTGTAAAAAAAGTGGGGCTCTGTCCCTTTTTACAGTGTAGTTTAGGTTTTCCAGGGTTCTCTCAAGGTAGAGGCAATCCAGGTTGAAAATGCCTTTCTTCTCCTTGACATTGCATGATCCTGTATTCAGGAGAAGGCTGTAACTCAGGGATTTTTTTTGGCATCACAGGGTGGGGGCTGTGCAGCCGTGAAGCTGCCCAGGTAAGTCCCTTGGGATGAGCAGCCCCAGCTGTCCCAGGAGCCCCAGGTCCCAGCTCTGTGCAGCTCCCCTGACATCATGCCCCGTGCTGTCTCTTCCCAGCAGCCCACCTGCACATCCTGAAGTGGGACTCCAGCAGCTGGTCGGTGCTGCACTGGGCAAATCCACTGGTATCATGTTGTGAGAGCACAGAATTACTGCTATGTATGCTCGAGCTCCAAAAACTCTTTTTGCCTGCCATGTTTCTGCTTAAAAATGCTGCTGGGTAGTAACTATAATAAAATAAAAATTATATCCACATGTAAAAGAGGAATATTGTAGAAGTTACGTTTTTCCAGAATGAAATTATTCAAGTGCTTTTTTAGCTACTTGTAGCAGAGAATTCTCATTTATTAAAATGTAGTTAAGTAGTGTTTAAACACAGTCAGATACACGTGTTTATCAGCCAATTTGTAACTTCTTCGGGGATCAAGTCTGGTAAGGAATTAACTCTAGTCAGTGTGTATGTATTGCTGCTCTCTATTGGGTGCTGTGAGAACTCCCCAGTTATGAATAATTTGAATGGGACTGGTTAAGTGCAGGTAGGAGGGATTAAAAAATAGTCTTATTTCTGTTGAAGTGTTAAACCTCCAGAAGTTTTCATTCTGTGGTGTTTAGAATGGATATTCCTTTATTTAAATCAATTCAAAACATCACGAGTGTCAAGCGTTGTCAACATCCTTTTTTGGCACTTTTCTAGTAACAATTTTGAGAAATGTGGTTGCCTGAATGGAGATTTGGGGATGTCATGAGGAGGTGAGGAGCTGGAATGGGAAGGGTTGAGTTGGCATCCTGGCATCAAGAAAGAAGAAACAAAAGCCCCAAGTCCCACATGGCATCAGAGGGATTGTACACGATTGAACCAAAGATTTTAAGAGGACATTTGCTCTGCCTTTGAGACACATCTTCATTGCTTTTTGAGGTTTGGACATCTACTTCAGATACAAACCCCCTTGTCTTGAAAGAGTCTTGGTTTGGGGAGGGAAGATGATGATTAGGGAACACCTGAAACAATTTCTTATGTGGAAGACAGCCCCAAATGTATTTCAGATTGCTTTCTCCAAAAGGCTTATTTTGGCCCCTTGTTCCAGCTAACAGCCTGCAGTCTCAGGCTTGTGTTAAAATCATGTCTGTACATCTTAATGCAGTTACTGAGTGACCACATCTACTGAAAATGTTGCCCAGCCATGACTTGCAAAAGGTCAATAATATATTTTTATGCACTTAATAGAAAGTATAAAAGTGCAGTCTTCCACAAATAATTTATTTTACAGAACAGTTTTTCTGAGAGCTGGGCCATTACTATGTAAGTGGCTTTTATTCCAAAGAGTTTTCTAATTTGCATGCATATACTGTTTATTCTGGGCAGCTTACTGAGCAGCCATCCCTGGGCAACACACTACAACCACACTCCTATTCTTTCAGGCATAACCCGTTCAATACTAAATCTTTACTATGCAGATCCATCCAGAGATTACACATCCTTCACAGTAAAATGAATGCGACTGCTGAATATGTTGGAGATTGCTAAGGCTGAAACAATGGATGTTGGAGCTTTGTTTTCTATCCTCCCTCTGCAAATCACCTTTTTTTGTCAGATATTTATTTTTAAGCCTAAAAATCTAAAATTGGATTCATATGCTGAGGATGAGGCTTTGTGAAATAACCTTGTGGGCTAAAGTGATTCAAGTTTTATAGGGAGAGAGGCAAAGGAGGAATAGAACAATCCTAAAATAGCAGGCATCAAAGAGGGGAGTGTGAGAGGCTATGAGCAACTTCCTCTCTGAGAACAAATTCAGGATACTGTTTTCTGGGAAAAAACCCATAACTGTTTGTCTGATGATTATTTTAGTGTAAATACAGCAGCATGTCTTACAACTGAGTGGGAGACTTGGATTAGAATTTATAGTCTTCCTTTATTCTCCTAAAGTAATGACATTAGGGTTCCTACAAACCAGCTTTTTTATGTATTACGTATTTCTGCTTTCTTTTTGCCTTTGGGTTTATTTTCTGTAATGCCCCATTTTTTCTAGTGATATTTATACAGTGTCAAGTAATGCAGATGGAATAAGGTCCAAGGGACAAGGTGGAGAGAAAAACAAAGAGAGGATGAGAGAGGAAGAAAGAGAGGTGGAAATTTGGAGGAGGTAGGAGCAGCGTGTGGGAATTCACCCACGTGTATGAGTCCAGATATAGAGTGTGAGTCAAGAGGATCATTTGGACAGAGTCCACCCAGGGGGTTGTGGTAGGTTAGCAATATCACTGTACAAGCCCACTCAACAGTTGTAGCATCTGCAGGTATGGGTAAACACTGGAGAGTGTGGCAGTTGTGTGGACTAGCTGTCTGTATTTAGATGAGTTCTTCTGCAGCTGACCACCTTACCTCAAGCTGCAATGGTTTCTTTCAGTTGTGGTGCCTGGAAGATTAGTGATGTCCATTGGTCATGTAAAACAGGACCACAAGACCATGAAAACATTGAATAATCCAAATACCTTTGATTTCCTAAATGACACTGTGCACACTATGCAAGTGACTTGAACAAGGTACATCTTTTGATGTTCATACAGAACTGAGCTTGACTATAAATTGGGCTGTGATAGACCTATCGGGAGAGGGGGAGCACTGCTGCATCTCTTTAATGTTGCAAGGTAACAGAAGTTCCCATCAGCTTCAGTGTTAAATCCCACATTTTCCCTAGTTTCCTCACCAAAGGGAGGCCTCAGTTCTTGCCGTGGTTTTTGTTTGGAGAATTATTTTCCTGCTCTGTTCTCCATTTCTTGGTGTTTCTTTGTTTCCTAATCTGCTTATGGAGGGCTGTGTATTTCCCCCCCCCGCCCGTGAAACACAGCGTGGTGCCAACATGCAGCATTAGTACCCAAATCACGTGCCCCCAAGAACAGCTGGGGGGAAGGAACACTCTACAGATCCTGTAAGTGCACATGGAGGAGGACAGTCAACCACTGAAAGAACTTCCAAGGGCATGTATGGGCTCTTTGCTACCAAAACAATCAAAGCAAGAATGGATAGCTTTCTAAGAGACTGACAGCCTTCCATCCATGATGAGCAGGTGTCTTTGTCATACAAGACATGATGTTGCTTATGCCCTACTAAATAATAAATTAGGCCTGAGGCTATGACAGGAGCAAGATGTTCCTCCCAGAGTCTGACTTGCTGCTGTGTAGCCCAGGGACAGGGGGAGATGGGGACTACTGCTGTGGTTCACTAGCAAGTTTGGGGCATGTGAACAGCTGTTGCTCGTCAGAGTTTTAGACAAGATGTTCAGTAGTCTGCCTTAGCCTTGAAATCTAAGGATAAATAATTGAGTCCATTGAAACCAATGGGAGTTTTGCTCTGGATTTGTCAGGATCCAACATTTCACCCTTTGACATCTGTCCCTCTCTCTGGCTCTCCCATGAACTTCTGAGGAACATGAAGAAGAGACTGGGTTCCCTTTTTTTAGACAAAATGACCAATGGGTACTGATATCCACGAGCTACACTGGTTCTCGTTTGGCTCAATGCCCTTCATGCTGCGCGCACACCTTCACCGCTGTGTCAGTGAGCACAGGGCAGGTGCAAACACTCTCTGAGGAGTGGGACTAAACGGGTCCCTGCTGGCTTGGCTCCACCATCCTGCAGAGCAAAAGCACTTGCACAATGCCAGACTTTCCATGGTCATGAAATAGTTCAGTCTTGTATCCAGCATAATGGCAGGAGGATACACACATACTTGTCATTCTTTTATCCAGACATTGCCACATCTTTAACCTTCCTGTTTGGTAGACTCGTTCCCTATAAGGAGAGCCCCATGGTTTTGTTTCAGCATTTGTCAAATAGGGAATCACTTCTCGTAAAGACGTGTGCTGCCGTTTTCTGTTTACAAATATGGCCCTTTCTTCTTGGAAGCTGTGTACTGCACAGCCCTGGGGCTGTGCTTCCTGGCAAACTGGCTGGATTGGCCATTACTCACTTGCAAGGAAATCGACTCAGCTTGAGTTCGTGACTCTCAGAGCCAGGACACAGTGCTTGTAATGGGGCAGAGATTAAACAAAGCTTGTATTTTTTCCATATGCAGACTGTGACATCTGTTGTTTCCCAGTGGAGTGTCTTATCCTTCCTTGGAACATGTTCAAGACACTGCAGTTATTTATTTTAATATAGTGTTTGGTAGGATAGACAGGAGGGAAGGCAAATGGATTACTATTAAAGATATTGCAAGAGAAAGTTTTCAGGTTAGGTAGGTTTGGCGTAAATATGCCAAAACCTATTAGTCCCAAGTAAAATATAATTCTGGAGGAAACAAATAAAAAAGTAGAAAAAGGCCTTCATTTCTAGATGTGTTGGATCTCTCCTCTGAAAAACAAGACTCATTTGGAGATGGATTTGAAACAAAATCCTATTTCAGAGGGGTGTTTGTCCAGTCTAACAACAGAGCCCGAGGGCAGAGTGAGTTCTGCCTGAATAAGAAGGGAAGGGAGATTCATATCCATGTCACCTACCCAGTGTGGGGAGGCTGGCACTCCCTCCCTGGCTGCTGGGACGTCGGAGTTACCTTCAACCCTCTCTGTCCTGATGAACCCGAGTTTATAGCCTCTAGATATGAGCATATAAGCATGACCATTTATTGTGTTATTAACGGAAATAACTACCAGTAATAAATCTTCTGTATGTGCCATATTAGAAAGCACTCAAGTCAACAAATAAACATCGAGAACTGACCCTGAAGTGAGGAGCTGTGAAGATGTACCTTGCAGGGCTATTCCCCTGTGAGAATGAGGGAGGGAGGAGGGATAGCTTTGTGCACATCCACGAGATGAAGCTTGGCTGTTCTTGCAATGCTTGTGAGAATCCTCTGTTGAGATCAAAGATTCAGCTCATCTAAGGGTCAAGCCACAGGCCCTGGGAGTATTTTCAGCTGTGTTGTCTCCCACAGGCACAGCCTGCCCCTCCCCCTCATTTTCCTGATGCATTTACAGCAGTTTGGATCATCTAAGTGTTGGCTGCCCTTTGTGACTCCTCAAGCCTCACCATTTTCATGTGATCCACAGACATGCCTGCGCATCTTTATCTGGGTTGAAAATGATACTGCAAAAAAACTCCAGTGAACCACCCAACCAACAAGTCATGTATCTGCCTCAGGGATGCATACTTGAGTCCTTCCATCATGGCCCAGTCAGAAATTACATGCAGTTCAATCTAGCATGTGGCCAGCTTCATCCTGTCTGGACTAAATTCCTCAGTACATGAAACAAGGAGTTCATATTACTATTTTAACTAGTAGTATATCACATGAAAATGTCCCTGTGTCCCTGTTCACTGATCTAATAAGACACTAATGCAGCTACAGCTTTTTGGACTTCTTTTGGGATGTGCATGGCATGAGATTAGGTGTCTGCCTCAAATGGGCAACACTGAGTCTGGTCTAAGGAGAACAAGCTCTCCTGGGCACAGGTGAAGTTTGAGTCCAATACTGCCAGGGTAAGGAAGTGCCCAATGACAACATGTGCTTACAAGAGTAGGGTCATTATCTGCAGGGGAGAAGAAGATGGATGAAGGTCTCTCAGGCAGCTCTGGAGAGCATCCTAAGTACCAGACTGTCTGATGTTGGAGTGGGGCTTTCTAAATCCTGTTTTATTGTGGATCTTTCACTTTACATAAAACAATTAATTTATCTTTGGGCCAGAAACAGCTATAATGTATTAGGGGTTATGAGTCTCAGGATTGGTGGATAAGGCGTGCAGTGTCTGCTTCAAAAAAGTGTACTCATAATACTAGAACTCCTTCAGCAGCAGATACAAAGCAAGCCCTATCCTTCCATATCATATAGTTTGCACTCTCCATAGTGATGAAAGACTTGAATCTAAACCAGATCTGCTCACCTTATTGATACAGGAACAGTCTGGATGTGCATTGCTCCCCCATGCATCTTTCTTTTTCAAGAAAGAAAGGACTGACCAGGCTCAGGTGTCTAATTCCTGCTGAAGGGAATCGACTTTCTCTTGCAGAGGCAGCGTCAAATCTTTGCTTCTCTGCTTAGCCTTAGTGGATAATTTGGGCAGTTCTCCCGTATCTTCTGTAAATCTCTTTTTAATGGCCTCTCTCACCATGAATCACAACCTGGAGCAGTGAACTGTAAAATCTGAGCCTTACCACAAAGACCACGGGCAGAGACTAGATAAATCCCAGTTGTGAATCAAAGTCTCTGGTGTTTTACATTTTCTATGAAATGACAGACTGTGCATTTTCCATAGGAGGCAGCCAGAATATAAACATGGGGATGTCTGACTGCTAGCAGCCACCCTCAGACCCAGTCAGGGATAACAGCTTCTCCCTTGCATCTTTTCTGGCAGTATGAGAGTCGGTCCAGACATTTTTCTCTCCTGCTCACCAGTCCTGGTGGTCTGGAGCAGAGACCTCACTGTTTTCCCCTTCATTTCACATGCTGTATGCACTTACTCAGTGGGCTCCATCACCACGCTCTTCATTGTCAAGTGACAGGTTGCTGGCAGTGGTATGTACGCTTGATGCATAACAGCACCCCTGCACTCCTTCTCCCCTTCCTATCCTCCCTTAAACAGATCGTGTGTTAAGATTGGAGTTATGAGAGCAATCCCAGCAGGCCAGAGCTAAGCTCCTGAGTTCATAGCCCCCATCATTTTACATGATTTCTAGCTCCTCTGAGTGGCTTCCCACACTCGTAGCAAGTGTTTTAAGAGCTCAATGCTTTGCTTTATGGCATCAATTCTTATCATCTGTCTCTGAGCAGGACCATATTTGCACTTGGACTTCATCTAACAAGAGGCTGAAAGCCATTTTGAAGCATGGAGAGCTCTTGATTTCTACTGATGCCTGTCAGCTGTTTGCTTCATGCCCTTTCCTTCAATTTTTACTTGTGAGTGGGTCAGAGAACACTGTCCTTGGCTCTGTTGCTGGTGGCATTTGGGGACCTGCTGGAGCTGGGACACTCCATCTAACCAGCTTCATGAAGGAGACAGCCTCCCCAAGGACCGTGTGCTCTGTCCAGGTTTGGGCTGCAGCCTACCCTATCCACTCCCTTTACACAGCTACGTAAGCATGACAGAGCAGCAGAAAGCAGCCCTGGGCACAGAGACCTGTGCTAGTTTTGACTGGGATAGAGTTAATTTTCTTCATGGTAGCTAGTATGGAGCTATGTTTTGGGTTTGTGATGAAAACAGTATTGATTGATAATTCAGAGATGTTTTCATTACTGCTGAGCAGCGCTTACACAGAGTCAAGGCCTCTTCTGCTCCTCACCCCACCCCACCAGCGAGTAGGCTGGGCATGCACAAGAAGGTGGGAGGGGACGCAGCTGGGACAGCTGACCCCAACTGACCAAAGGGATATCCCATACCGTATGACGTCATGCTCAACATATAAAGTTGGGGGAAGAAGGAAGGGGGGGACGTTTGGAGTGATGGCATTTGTCTTCCCAAGTAACCATTACACGTGGTGGAGTCCTGCTTTCCTGGAGATGGCTGAGCACCTGCCTGCTGATGGGAAGTTGTGAAGGAATTCCTTTTATTTCTTTTTTTTTTGCTTTGCTTGTGCACATAGCTTTTGCTTTAGCTATTAAATTGTCTTTATTTCAATCCATGAGTTTTCTCACTTTTACCATTCTGATTCTATCCCTGATCCCACCGGAGGGGAGTGAGGAAGACTCTGTGTGGAGCTTAGTTGCCAGCTGGGGTTAAACCATAACGAGACCTCACCAGCACTTTGGGGCAGACCTAGTCTAGTTCACAAGTCTGCCAGGGCTGGCAAGACAGCTAGCAGGGACAAGGAGTGCACTCAGGACAGATGAGAGCAGAGGTGCTGTGACCACACAGCTGTTCCCCTGGGGATGAGAAGAGCAGAGGACACAACCCCTCTTTGAATGTGGTTACTACTGTCCATCAGCAAATACACAGGGGTGAACTCGGCATCTGTATCTGTCAGTGTAAAAAGCAAACTCCACATGTGCCATCACCCCATCTCTCTGCTCCACCAACAACAGTGGCTAAAATGGAGCACGTGTTTGAATACTTTATTGGGTCAGGGTCCAAATTCATTTGCACAGTGGTAAAGAGAGATATAGTGAAGACAAGCTGCAGGTGAGGATGGCTGGTTATTTATTTCCAGACATGGGTGTCATGAGCAGCGTAGCTCACATGCTATCCATGCTTCTGATCACAAAGGGCTGTGCACAGCCTTTCCCCGCTGTCTGCAGGGAGTTTCACCAAGCACTGCCATGGTGCAGGGTCCTGCTGACTGATGTTATGCCAACAACACTGTCACAGGGCTGCTGCTAGCTGTGGAGGTGGTTGCTAATAGCACTGTGTGACCAAACTCCTTTACAGGAATGGTGAAATATTAACCCACCTGTATTGTGCCCCTACAGTCAACCAGTCAAGGTCTGGTGGCCAGGCCAAAGAATTTGGACCTCCGGGGCTCTGCTTCTTGATCTGAAAAGGATACAAAAAGTGCTTCTGCTCCAATGGAAACCGAGCCACACTCCATTTTAGTGGGCTTGCAGTGGGTGATTTAAGCCCCATCAGTTAAGCCTGTGATTGCTGAGTTGCAAGTTCTTGTTTGTTTTGAGACCGTGCCTGAGAACATCACATAGGAATCAGAATACTGCTGTGCTAGGTACTGTAGAAATACAGAACAAAATAGAGACCTGGGTACATCTAACTTGCAAAATGTTAGTCTGGTTTCACTCAGTGCTGAAGACACAGCACTGATTGCTTTAACTCCCGCATGGACACCTGTTTGGGTTGTAGCATGCCCTGAAATCGCGTCAGTACTCCCTGTAGGAACTCAGGTTAGGTAGATTAGCCTGCCCTGGTGGTGCTGGCATGCAGCAGGCATGGCAGTAATGACCAGAGAGCTGGTCATGCTCTTGCTCTTCTTTCAAAACAGATTTTCTACCTGTTGGAGGAGGAGGGGGAATGAGAGTGCATTTGGGACTATCTTAGGGGTTGAGGAGAAGAGAAAAGGATGAGAGGGGCAGCCTGGAATGTTACCACTTTATGGACCTAGAACCTCCCTGCAAAAAACTTCTGTGAGAGGTTAAAACAGCAGAGAACATACAAGTGAATAAAATAGGCCTGTTTCTAAACAAATCTTGACTGCACTCAATGAGAATGCAGCCTGAAGCTTTCATTTTCTTAGATCTTTATTAGTATTTGCAGCCCTTGAAGCTGCAGAAGTCCACACAGTAGGTAAGCACAGAGCATGCCCAGGGCAGGGACAGAGGGAGGAAAAGGACAGAAGATAACATTGCTCCACATTCATGTTTCCCTGGTGCTGGGAAACCACCCAGGTGGGGAGTTGGTGTCAGTATAAGGGGAGGCTGCAGCTGAAAGGCTCTTTGGGTGATCAGGACTGCTGGAAGATGCAGATGTCTCAGCCCTCTCTCTTCTCACCATAGAAATACCTGAAAGTAGTGCAGAATGAGTGCCACCTCTGTGACAGGCATATCCCTGCCGACTGGGGGCATTTTCATGTGACAGGTACTGCTCAGTTATGGCCCTTGCAGGTGATGTGAGGGTATAATGGAGAGCCATGCCACCACTTGCAGTGTTTCCCCCCATTATTTGAGTAGCAATAATGCCAGGGACATGAGCCAGGGAGCTTTAAGCCACCCTGATCTGCCATTCAGGGAACCATTGCTGTTACTGCAGTGTTTTGTTTTTAGCACAGAGTAAATTTACAGAAAAAGCAGTTGGAGCACATTCTAGATATTTCTTTGAGAAGAAAACGCCCCATGCTCACCACCCGTAATGAGTTTAGACCCAGTGGTGGCACAGAAAGCACTGGTGCAGCTAGAGGCTGCTGCTCTGTGCAGGTTGAGGCAATCCAGAGCACAGCAGATTTTGGGTACCCATCCTGATAGAGTGCCCAAGTCTGGGCTGCTGTGTGATAGCTCTGTGTGTGACTTCTTGGGCTGGGAAAAATAGCTATGGGACAGCCCATTTCCTTGTAGGAACAGTCACCTGGTTTTAGGAGAGTGTCACAGGAAGAGACTGTGCTGATCACAGCTCTTTTCTTAAGACTGCAGGTTTTTTCTACCTGGATCCTGAGGATCTAGTTCTGAGAAAGTACCTTTTACTTTGTGGGTGTGCTCCAGACTCCTTTCTCCAAAATTCACAGAATCACAGAATGGTTTGGGTTGGAAGGAACCTTTAAAGATCACTTAGTCCAACCTTCCTGCCATTGGCAGGGGTATCTTTATCTAGATCAGGTTGCTCAAAGCCTCATCCAACCTGGCCTTGAACATTTCCAGTGATGGAGCATCCACAGCTTCTCTGGGCAACCTGTTCTACTGTCTCCCCACTCTCTTTAATTTCATTAAATTAAAGCTTAAGGGCATGAAAAAATAAATATTTAAAGTCTGGGCAAGCATCGATTCTCTCTCCCTTGCAGTTCTGCTTGAAAAGCAAGAAGCCCTTTGGACATCCTCACTGGGGCTGCCTCTGCAGGGTACCTGGCTTCCTGGCAGGTGAGAATCCTCTTGAGGCCTAGGATTTCTTCTCTGCTGAGCAACAGCAAATGAACAAAGCCAGTGCCGTGGGGATGGGTGGTCTGTCTGGGGGCAAATCCTTCCTCAGCAGGCTGGGGGCTGGTGGGGCCAGTTTTTCTCAGTGGATCTTGGGCAGCACCCAGCAGCCTGGAGCAATTACTGGAATTCATCATGCTGTGCTGGCAGCCCCCATAGGTCTTGCCAACAAGAAATGCCCGTGCTTTGTCTGCTGGGTCGTTTTGAACAATTGGTAGGAAACCGGACAGAATAAATAGTGCTGCTCGACCTCTGGCCTTTCCCCTTTTGTCCACAGAAGTTCAAGAAATTCCATGGGCTGGGAGCCAAACATCTGTGTTTCCCCTCGGGAGGTGGCAAATGCTGTGTTCCCCCCCTGAATTGGGCAAGATATATTTAGAAAATGAGATTCAGAAACCACCAGCAAGTGGGCGAGTACATCTGAGCTGTTGCTCTCCTGGTAGAAAGCTTGCATAAGCTTGAGTGCATATTTATATCTTCATCCACATGCACTGGATCCTACATACATAAACACGAACTGACAGGCACTGAAGTTTGTAAGTCTGGGCTTGTTTTGTTGATGCCAATAATTTTTAAAAGTGGGGATTTGAGGACTGTGGGCCTGGTTTCTAAGCTGAAATGTAGGCACCCTGTGCCATGTGGGATGCCCTAGGGGAGGCAAAATGTCTCACACGGTTAGGGGATGGGCACGGAGCATGCAGCAGTAAGGGAGCAAAGGCCAAAGGGCATCTTAAATAGCACTGCTGGTTAGACAACTAAGTTGAGTCTAATGTTGCTTTTAAAGAGAGCAGCTGGGAGTCCAGCAAGCTCTAGGGCTACCCGCTTCTGCACACAGGGGCTTCAGAGCCCGCCAGCATCCGAGCTGGACTGAGACCCTCCTGTGGGCTGGGAATAACTAAGCTGCCTGGCCTGTTCAAGCAGGGGAATTTCCTCCAGGCTTGCTGCCTATGGAGACAGTAGATCCAACCTCCGAGCAGCCTTTAGGAGACTGCAGTGAGCAATCTGGGTGGGTCCCAAGTCTTTTCTGGAGAAAGCAATAAAGGGTGAATCTAGCCCATACCTGGAGGCAGCTGCCCGGCTAGCTTGAACAGAGCATTTCCAGCATCAGTGCTCAGAGCAGGGCCACAAAATTTTTCTGTAGTGTTCTCACTCTCATCTGTGTGAAATTGTTGTGAGGGCCCCTTCTCTTACCACTGACATCAACATCTAAGCTGATAACAGCATTGGACAAGTATACCAGCATTCAGTTTGAGGTTAGAAACATTTAATTTTGATTAAATACGAGGTGGGGAGTCCCATGTAGACTTCTGCCTACTTCTGCAGAACAAGGTCTTAATTGCATCAACTACCAACAGCATCTGTCATGTTTTGAGTTTAGGACCTTGTTTTCCCAGCTGGCAGAGATGTGAGAGCTTGGGGATGGTGGCACAGCTGGCACCAGAAACAATGCACCACCTCTTCCTCCTGAGAGGCTGAAGACCAGAGAACAAGTAGAAAAGTCCAGAAGGAGACCATGGAGAAAAGAACTGTGGAGGTCCTAAGACGTGGCTTGTTCCTCATAGTATTGCATGTGCTGAGATCAAGAGCCTGGAGTCAGGCAGCCATTGCATGATGGCTGAAGGAAGGAGAAGCTTGGGGTTAAACAAAAGCTTCAGAGAAACTCTACCTTATCACAGATCATTTCCTAGGCTGCAAAAATGGGAAATCTCCCAGTGTTGTTATGGGCCAGGTTTAATAGTGTCTGTGAGGAGCTACTGGGAGAAATGATTCATGGGTACTGGCAAATGAAAAAAAAAAAAAAAAAAAAAAAGATTAGTTACAGTTATTTGTTATTTAGACATACTCAGTTTGTCCTTCTGTCCTTTGGAGCGCATATGGGAAAACAGAGTACTTCAGGTCTCCTGATGGCTTATTTGGAACAGTTTGTGTTCAGGATATTGCCAAATTTCAACAGAATTACTCCTAAAGAGACGAGGAACTCCTCATGACAACCAAGATCTCTACCAATTTGTCTTGTGTCCACTATGCATGTGTTTTGGATCCTGAAGATGCACATGGGATGACTGTAAGGTGGTTGTTACAAACTGTTCCCCGAGATGTTACACCATGACACTCAGGACAGGATATACAATACCATTAAAATAATTTGTTACCAAGTTGCTTATGCTGATCTATTGCCAACTTGTTTAGTAATACTTCCCTGTGCACTCTCCATTTGCCATAAACAGGCACTCCTGCAGCGGAGTGCATCTGGAATCTCGAGTATATTTTTGCAAGATATAAAGAAAAGCTGTGTGTCTCTGTAGCAGATTATAATATTTTGATATTTCCCAGATCGCTTCTGCTCTCATGCTTTAACGCTGCCCAGAGTCTTTCAGAAGAACGCTCATCACACACGTGCCCTAAATAATGTAAGCTTTGTGCTTGTGATATTTATAGTTATGCAAACTTGCCCATTTCTGTCTGTGTTGTTTCAAAAAAATTCTTGAGTGATGACATTTTTCATCTTTAGTGTATTTTTCTTTAATTCTGAACACCGAACATATTTGTAATTACTGCCATTACTGCTGCCAGTTGACTTATTAAGCTTACAAAGTGCACTCAGATTTAAAGGTAGGATTCTAATTACAGCACAGGCTTGGGAAGAAAGGACAGGATTTGGAAGCAGAAAGCACTTACACAAACACCAGTATGCTTCCAAGAGAAGAGGCAGTGCATACTGCAGTCACTTCCACTTCGTAGAAATGATGCTGGTTATTTTTAAATTCTTGTATCCACGCATCCCTCTCTGAAGCTCAGGAAAGGATGTGTGACATCTTGTGCCATTGTTTGTGTGGGATCACAATGGATGTGCATAGTAAGGAATTGTTTCAGGGGTCATCCAGCTCCCCTCTAATGGTTGCAATGAATCAAGCTGCGTGTGGCCATCAGATAATCCCGTGGAAGAATTCAAAACAGGCTTATCTACAAAATACAGAGAGAAAATAGGAGTATGTGAGTGTCATTGCATGTGGTTTACTGGAGTGACAGAAGTGTGCAAACTCTTCGTGATGTTGTGTAACATTGCTCTGCACATGTTGTTCTCCTCCTGCTTCTGCAAATCAACCATTTAATGTAATTATAGCTGCTATTGGCAAAAGGCACTGATAGCACTAGCTAGCTTCTGAAGAAAACTGCTGCTGAGATGGGAGTGCTTTCAGCTCAGAGATATTTAGAAAGAGATCAAGAGGACACTCATCTTTCAGCCTTATGCAGTCCAATGACAAATGATCTTATTGTCCCCTTGATGGTGTTTTCCTCTAGAATATAAATAATGATATGAAGTGGCCAAAACTCAGACCTCTTTCCCATCCCTTTGTAAGGAACTGTGTCCTTACTGGCTCTGGTCACATTTTGTCCACATTTGGAATCCCAGAGACAGAACCCAGAGCATCATTTACAGGGTTATGAAAATGAGACTCATACAGATGCTCGTTTACATGGAAAACTTCTTAGGACAGGTACTCAACTGATGTGAGAACTCGGATCCAACCAGAAGATGTGTATTTATGTCTATGTATGTATTCACCTCTCATGTACTGACTACTCTCTGTAAAGAACTTCTAGAATTTCTAGCAAAATTGTTGTTTTTGTTGGCTTTTGCCTATTGCTGCATGCAAGAGGGAAAGAGCATTACTGAGTGGTTATAGGTGTCTTTCAGAGGAATTTAACTTGGATATTGTAACTGCTTCTCTCAGCTGACTCCACAGACAGTGTGTGATTCACATTATGAACCTGCAAAGGGGAGACTGCTGTCTGACTTGTGTGCTAGCTCTTGTCTTTTCATAAAACCATCTTCAAAACCAAAAAGGAGTGGAAATGTATTTCTGAATTTCATAAAAAAAGAAAGATGATATATTATTTGAATTCTTCCTCCAGGGCTTGCTCTTCAGTGACAAATCATGATAGATTAAGTTACAGAAAGCAGCATTTTCATGGTGCCATGCCCATGGCCACTCGGAGGAGAGGAGTTTGTAGGTGACTGAAACAAGGACTCAGCGAGACTTGAGCCTTATTGTGCTGGGTGCTGTACAAACACAGAGGGAAAGTAAGGCTCTGCTCTGGAGACAGCAAAACAGTAGAAGGCAGAAAAGATTACTTTCATCCTTGAACATGTGGGCACTGAAAGCACAGAACAGGGATTATTGGTTAAACAATTTATCCAGTACCTGGCTTAGCCGCTGCCAAAGAAAGGGTGCTGTGTTAATTGGACATTTAGTCTGACTGCTCTGATATTTTGGTATTATTTTCAGAATCACCCATAAAATCTGAGGCAACGCCAGCGATTAAATTGAGATTTTCAGTCTCAGCACAGGGCACTCACCAGAACACACAGCAAGTGTGTATTATGATGATGGTATGTTTCTTATCCCCAAATTTTCTCAAGAAACTTTAGAAACTTCAGGAAGTTTCTCAAGCTCAAAATGTTCATGGAGTCTGGGGATAATTGAGATTGGAAGGGACCTCTGGAGAGACTGTGGTCCAGCTTCCCATCTTTGCCTAAAGCAGGGCTGAAAGCCTTAAGCACCAGAGACCATCAGCCTGGAGCATTCCCTCAGACCCTGCTGTTGCAGGACCATCCCTTCCACCCATTCAAATCAGCAAGCCTTTTCCCAGTGGCTTTAAATCTACCAATATCTGGCCTTTTATTAGCACTGTTTCTGTCTAATCTCATCATCCAACACTTAAAAAGGCTCGACCCACCCTGCTCAAGCCCTTGTATCTTTCTGGACTCTGGTTTCATCTTTCTCCCCTAAAAGCAGGTGTCTTTTGTGGCTACCATCCCCATGCCGGGTCAGGGAGCCTGACGTGGCACACCATGATATGCTGGGATCGGGTCTGAGCCTCGAGTGTGCAAAGTCATGGCACCAGAGCAAAGTGCGCTCAGAAAACCTGGCAGATACTTCAGGGGCTGAGCAAGCGAAGCAGCCCCCTGACATCATGCAGGAATGCCCCCTGCTTTGTGGGATTTACACAAGGATAATCCAAGCTGACAAATTGAGATCCCAACCTCAGGGCCATCCCTCTGGGCTCAAGCAACATCTATCTCTGTTTGGATAAAGCCAGAATGAACTCTCTTCCTCACCACTTTGCTGCTTTGGGTTTGTGTTTGTGGGTTTCCCTTTTCAGGTTTCTGAATAGCAGTGATGTGGCAGGTGCCTTTTTATCTCAGAAACCAGTCTGATACAGACAGCACCCAGGCAAGTCCTTTCACGTCCCTCACCCCTTCTCCAGCATCCTCAGCACTGACCAGGGGCTGTCACCAGGGCCTCTACATTTTTATGGTTTTCCTGCTGGGTCTGCTTGGGATGTGCCAGCTATGGTAGTTATTTTATTGTTGTGGTTACCTGGAGAAGGGCTATTTTAACACATAACTGCTCATGCTTTACTTATTTGAAATGCTTTCTGAGAATGCCTCACACTGGGCTTGACTTTGAAGGAATTTTTAGTTGAGAAACTTCGCGTTCTTCCAAGATTTGTCTCTTTGTTATGCCTCATACCCTTAATTGTATCCCCAGAGGAGCAAAGAGGAGACTCCACGGTAGTCTTTACAGTTTGGGCTGGGATCCAAGAAGGCTAATTGCCCCTTTCTAGCCCTGGGAGAACCCATGGTGGGACATTAAGGTCTTTCCAAGGAAGCCCACAGCACTACCAGCTCCCAGACATCCCAGAGGGTAAGCCACAGCATGGCAATAGTGAGAGCACTATAAATCTGGCATAAATCAAAGTGCTTTGACACCCTTTCCCGTTGTGTACACAAACACTATGTTCAAGTGAATCACTGAAATCAAAGCAGCAAAATGAGCGAGGTCAATTCAGTATGCATTCATGTGTCGCTGGCAGCAGAATCTAACTGTTGGATATTAAAAAAACTAAAACAAAAAGGTACTTAAATTTTTTCTCAAATATTTAAGTCTTGGATGAATAGCTGCCCCAAGATTGTTCAGATGTGCTTTTGCTACAGCACCATATGTATTTTAAAAAATCAGATTATCTCTGTATGTCAGTATCTCTGTTGAGTGAAGGATGGACATAACTGCATGTTGGAACAAGTACACATGGGAAGTCTGGTGGAAATCCTGTACAGGAAGTGTTCAGCAGTTAAAAACATGACTGAAAAATAACAATAAGCAAAAGCAAAAGCAAATTTATATTGGCGTTCAGGGATTTAATTTTTTTAACTTCCTCCTACTGAGAAACAAATATCAAACCAAACACTAATTAAGGAAAACTCAGTGAAAAAGAGGAAACTTGGTTTATTTCATCATACTTTGCAATGTGCAGTAAAACACACTGGCCTGCATGTTCCTCTGATTTTTGCATAGTTGATGTAAAAGACATTTATCACTTAAGAAGGGCATGATAATATTGGCGTCATTAATCACTTTTCCTACTAGGACAAGGTAAGAAGGATAGGTGTAAAATGAGCGAAAATTCTACATTGACCTCCAGTGAGACATATTAAAATGATAAACCTGAAGGGTTTATCTTTTCCTTTGCAAGCTAATGTAGCACTTTAGAGCAAAAAAGCAGAGACACGCTGAAGAGTCAAGCAGAAGTGGTTTCTGTCTTCCTATGCAGTCACTGAGGGCACACTACCCAGCCCAACAGTGATCTGCTTAACTCCATCGGCTGTGCAGGATCGGGCCAGGCAGGACTTTCAAATTTACACCATAGCAATCATGATGGCAAAGGCCACAGCATCTTAAATATCTTTAAACTGTGCTGGCCTTGGCATTCCTGCAGGCAGCCAGGTCAGGAAGCTGAGCAGCCTGAAAATTAATCTCCTCTTTGTCTTGGCTGCATTCGCAGCCAGGGCAGTTGGTTGGCTGTGCAGTCGCAGGAGAGTCGTTACCAGCTCCAAGATGCTACTGGGGCATGGGAAGGACTGTGCCCATGGTGTCGCTCCCCACAGCAATGTCTGGTCCTACCACTGTGCACAGCTTTAGCTCCAGGGACATTTTTCAGCCTGCAGTCAGGACATGGAACCGTGCTTTGGTAGTTTGTGTGGCACAGAAGCAGCAGCTCCTGGCTAGGGCTGATGCAAATTGCTGGCTTGGCTGGGGCTGCTGCTCACCGCTCTCCGCATCCCAGTTCCCATCACACCGTGAGACAGGACGCTCACAAGGGGTTTCAGCCGCTGGATGGAAGAGCTGGTTTAACTGGCCACATCTTTGCTGGAGTTCAAGCTCTGTTTGGTGGTAATAACAAAAATGTGCAGTGCACGGGGTTTCTCATGCACCATATGATAGTGAGCTGGTTAGGGGACTTGAATGGGGCAGCTGAAATAGTTTATCCAACTCATAGGCTTAGCTGCTGAGGGGGCACAGGGGGGCAGGACTAAGCAACAAAAAATTAATATGAGCCATTCGTAGCCTTGACTTATTTTTCCTTTGACTTTGTGGCTGCTGGTGAAGCCAGACTTTGTGTTACTGACTTGCTGAAGCAGAAGACATGGCAGGCTCAGCGCATAAACACAGCGCTTTCTCCAGAAGGTTTTGTTTAGAGAGGTGGTAATAATAAATAAGGAGGCTACTTGATCATGAACATGTTTTCAAACGTTGGGCCTGGACACCCTGAAAACCTTTTCTCTCTTGTAAAAGCCAGATATGGGTTGCTGCAAGGAGGGAAACAGAGTTCAAAATGTGAGGCCTATTTGAGTTTCAGAGTTTATTCTTATCTCTGCACTGGACAAATCACAGGAGTAAACCCTCCAGATCTGGGGGGTAGGCAAGGGCTGGAGGCTGGCGTCAGGCATGAGAGGGATATGGGGCAGCTCTAGGGCTCAGACTTTCCCCAGAGCAAGCATGCAATGGTGGGGGTGCCCAGGCAGGGTGAGGAGGAGAGGCAGGTGCCCACTCATCTCCAGCTATTGAACTCCCCGGATTCACAGTGCCTCTTTAACAGCATGGCAGGCCTGGCCTCAAAAACTCCTGGGGCCCATCGTGGTGAGGCTTTGAACCATTGATAGAAATCTGCTTGCAGGGATGCTGTGTGTGGTATGAAACTTGCTGCAGGGGAGGTATGTGGAGAGAGAAGAGAGGGAGATAAATGCTTAGGATTATTTCTGGTTTGTACCCAAGGGTCCCATTTGTTCATATAAGTATTCTTAGCAGAATAAAATACTTTTTATTGAAACATTTTTTTTGGGCTTGCTGGCAGCCATTCCGCTCCAATTATCTCTTCCATCGTATCCCTTGAAGCCAGGCTTAGAGGTAAACAAGTAAAACCTGACAGCTGGAATGCAAAGCCTCAGCTGAGACTGAAAGCTTTTACAAGATTACATTCTGCATATTTATATTGTCTGGGGTATCAGCAACGGAAAGGAAAAAAGAGATTTCTTAATCTCACCAGAGACAACACCTCATTGCCCCACCTTTGAGAGACAAATCTCGAGTCCACAGCAAAGTCTTCATCCATTCCAATTAGCAAAAAGCCTGAGTAGGCACACTCACAGTTTGCTCCTGATCTGGATTTCCCACATTCCCAATTTTTGGGGTGTAACTTGCTGAGAAATTATTTTGTGTTAGAAGAAAAGAGTCCCATGCAACAGAAATGCTTTGCAAAGCCATGTTTATTTAGCCTGTAATTTTACTTCAAAAGAGAAGAAGGTTCCCGTCATGTAGTTGGGTCCCATTTCAGCATAATTTCAGAATAAAATATCACTCTTTTATTTTGAAATGGGTTTTTTGATTTGTTTTTCACACCACTGTTCAATATCACAGTATAAAATTTAAAAATGAAATCTTAACAAAACAATACTTTTGAAAGAATATTACATTGCTGAAGACACATGAAATTTCAGGATGATCTGTAACTGGTGAGAAAACAAACTCAAGTCACCATGCACCTTGCAACTCAAAATTTTAATCCTGGGTGTGTGTCTTCTTGAAGACCTGCTGGGCAGGTGGGAGGGGAGAGAAAAGCACGATTTATTTTTTCCATGGTAAGGACAGCATCTCAACAACATCTCACTCCAGAGATGTTGTAGTGCAGCCTGCTGCTTAAAACCACAGAGGTTTTGAATTTCTTCTACTGGTTTTTGGATAGAGGGAAAAAATCTTGGCTTGTCTGGGATCATTTTTGCAAGAAATCTAGGTTGTTTTCTCATCTCCTTCAGAGCAATTCAGATTTTACATTTCTCCAGAGAGACAAATAAACTCCAGGCTAAGGTTTGCCTGGAAGATGGTTCTCTGAGGAAAAGTCTTCTGCCTAGTTGTGAACCTCTACTGCAGCGACACTGTCAGCATATCGACATAGTGCAAGGCACTGCATGGGCAATGTAGCTGTGCCAGACTGTGTATCAATTTGATGTTGCCTGCTCCTTTGTTGCGTTTGCAGACAAGACAGTTCCCTTCTCATGTATTTTAAACTGTTCCTTGGGTCAGCTCAGTGTCCTTGTGCCAGCTCAGTATATCAGATTAAGTCAGTGATCAGGCTTGAAAATCAGCCCATCAAAAAAACCTAAAACCTGAACAAAACCTAATTTCCAGATGGATCAGCAAAGCCATTCCACAAAACTTCCAGTGTCACTCAGTAAAAATGGTGAGGAGGGAGGAGAAGACTGCAGGGATGGAATGGTGGAAGAGCAGAACTGTTCCTTTTGTTGGTAGCTCAGCCAACCGCTGGAGTTAAGTAGTCAAAAGCTGCATCCTTGGAAGGGCACAGTTTGTATTTGCAAAGTCTTCTGGGACCCTCCAGTTTCAAGTGGTAAACATTTCTTCATTGATGCCATCATCTGTGCTCAATGCACATCTATAAATGCCATGAACATACATAGGTATTGTGAGCACATCCCAGCGATGCTCCCCTGGGCCTGCCATACACACAGAAGAGGTGTAGACTGGGCGTGCAAAACTGCTTCCCATGCAGTCAGCCCTTCCTCAGCCAGGGTCATCTTCCACTTGTGTTATAAAAAGCCCCAATTTTTCATCGATGACTTTCGGTGAGCTCCATATTTGGCTTGCATAATTCATCAACCGTTTTTCTGCTGACCTTGTCCCACCTGGCCAGGGCTGTGCCCTGCCCCTGTTGCTGTTCAATAGCACCCAGAGGATTGCTGTTATTTTGTTCCTCCCAGCCTGACATGTTTCCCACCAGAGGCAGGCACAGCACTGCTGTGAGTTGGGCTGGGTGCAACCGCAAGCAGCTGTTCAGTCTGTGCAGAGACAAAAATCCCCAGCTGTAGCTGTCTGTTCAAATAAATGTTTAGAGGCCAAGTGTAAGAGACTATGAAATATGAGAAACATATTCTTAGAGGGCATGGATTCAAAGGGGGTGGCATGTAAAGGGATTAGGAGAGACCAGCCCCATGGCGGTTGACATGGTACTGCGCAGCAAACAAAGTGCTGAGCTGTGCTCATACAGCAGGATGCAGCAGATGACCCGAATTTGATTTTTACAAGTGAAATGTTAAACAAGTTGCATGGAAAATACTGGTATTAAAAATATGCTAATGTTTCTGGGTGAAAATCTGAGCCTTAGCATTCAGCTGGGTCTCATAAACAACCTGGGGAGCTAGGAAATGTGAGGAGAGTGGATCAAAGCTCTTTTCCTCCTCTCCTCACTCAATCCTAAAGCTACTGAGTGCTGAAAAAGCCCTTGGCATAATTTAGAAGGCCTTTTGACTTCTCTAAACTGGGTACTGAAACTCGGTTTCTGAAGGCTGCCTCCCAGTCAGCAATGAACCAGAGCACCGTGATCTCTGCTTGTCCCACTGAGGTGCAGGAAGCAGAAGAGATGAGGGAAAAGAGGCTGTGGAGGACTTAGCACAGAGCTGGATTGTGGTCCTGGATGCCCCATTTCTGAAGAAAAGCTTCAGTGATCTCCTTCAGGCAGGTCTAAGCATGCTGGAGGAGTGGGAAGGGACAGGGCTTTACTTCTCACAGGCAGCTAGCCCAGTGCAGGGCCATCCAAATGTCTGAGCATGGACATCTGTAGAGTCGATGCCTGCATCTGAGCCGGCTGCCTGGGGCTCCCAGTAAAGTCAACAGAGAGAAACAGACTGTTTGAGGATGTGATTCATCTGTTATGCTGTGGGAACCTGAGTCGGGGCAGAGGAGCTGCTTTTGTTGCAGTCTAAAGGAATGATGCCTGCACCAAGGGGCTTGGAGAGAACACAGACTTGTTTTGGTTTGGGTTTCTTGTTCATTTTCTGCTACAGGGTCAGTACACTGGGCTCATGACCAGCTGGGGTGCCTTCTCTAAGGTCTTTCATAAAGAATCTTGAGGGTGTTGAGTGATGTGCCTGGGCAAAGGCAGTGGCGAGAGGCACACCTGATGCACACCTTCCACTCTTACTTCAAAACCCTTGCTAGGAAGCCTCCACTGCATGGTTCACAGAGAGAGGCTAAGTTTCCTGCCAAATTACTTTGGTTTCTAGGCACAGTTGAATGATGGATGCCAGCTTGTGCCAAAGGGTTGAACTTGGCAGATGGGGTGTTGTCACATGCTGCTCCCCCCATCCCTTCCTTGTTTTTCTTGGGCTGTTTTTCGTAGGCCTTGTTTCAGGGAATTACAAGGTGTCTCTCACAGGTGCCAGCACAGACAGAGACCACAGCCCCACAGGACTGGCCTCATGGCTCTGGTTGTGGGGCTTGGCCATGCCTTGGGCATGGTTTGGAGACTCTGCAGTGCTGCAGCTTCTGGGGCCTGGCAGATCTGGGACTGTGGAGAATTGGCTACGCTGGGGCATGGGAAGGTGAGGCAATAGGTGCTGCAGATCTCCAGGTCTTGAATCTACTGCAGAAAATTTGGGGCATCTGGGAATGCAAGTGTGGCATAGCTGGGCTCTGTGATGGAGCAGCATGCAGGCTGCGGCTGTGGGAGACAGGCAAGCTGGGATGTGACAAGGAGGGGCTGGGGAGGCAGGAATTACATGGGATCATGGCATCAGCTGTGCTGGAGGCATGAGCAGGATTCTCAGAAAATGAAAAATTTCTGAACATGACTTCTTATGGCAGAAATTTTGGCCATGCCCCAAAGAATGCATGATGATTAAAATACATACAAGATCGTGATTCTACTCTGAGGGTCATCAGCTCAGCTTGGGAACCTCTGAACTTTTAGGCTAAGAGCTACATGGTCAGTTGTACTTATGAGTGTGATGTGTAGTTGTCCAGACTAAGAAATAAGAACAGATAAGGTGGTAAAAGATTTGAAAGGTGGATTTGAAGGAGGCAATGGAGATGAATTCTATTTTGCTCCTAAGGGAGCATGCCACTGCAAGGGCTCTAGCCAACCCTTTCTCCCATTCAAAAGTGGAAAGAAAGTCTCGATATTCTTGTCAGATTTATACAAGGTTTTGATCTTGGTCTTGCTTTTTTGTCTTGGGCAAGGTTGAGGAATGCCAGCTGCTTTGACAACCTCTGTACCTTCTTCCAAAACAACTTTCTTGCCCTGGGGACCTCACCCAAAGAGGGGCTTTTGGGACAGTGCATAAATGGGCCTTTTGTGCAGCTTGCTGCGCCATTTGACACAACTTCTGGCCAGTACGACCTCAGTGGTGCTCCTCATCCTGCCTCAGAGGACGCTGAGCTGAAAGGCAACACTCAAAAGCAGGGAGGGATGATGCCATGCACCCAAGGTGTGAGATCCTCCTGAGAAAAGCTGCTATGCACAAATAAAGTGTGTTAGAGAAAGTAAAATGGGATAAGGCAGGTGCGTGTAGGCTGAAATGCAAAGCCAGGGGCTGGTGTGATAGATTTATGACAGGACTGGAGGAGAGGCTGAGGAGATCTACCTATTATAGTTTAAAAAATGGCCCCGTCAGAAGACTGTCATGAGTGCTCGACTGTGCAAATTTATGACATGCAGTGGGAGTGATCATGTCTTCTGTAATAGCTGGTTAGAAAAAACCCTCATTTTTCCCATGAAGATTGTTCACAAAAGTGCAACAGGAGTTTTTTTCCCTCAGGAAAGTTGGTTGCCCACTGTGGGAAAAAACCCTCCTATGTTAAGGGTAACTGAAAACAGACCTTTTTTTTTTTTTTTGAATTGGAATTCCAATGGATTTGTTGAATTATTTTTCAATTCCAGATTTTAATTTTAGAGCAAGCAGATTTTTTTTTTTCCAGAAATACATCTAAGTCCTTGAAAACATTTTTTTTCCACTTGAAAATATTTTTCAGTGTGATATGTCAACTTCTCTTCTTAACCATTATTGCCACCTACCCACAAAAGTAGCTCCCATATGCTGCCAGATAATCTCAACAGGATACCATTTAGTCATAAGAAATAAATATTTCTGGGTGCTGCATGTAAATATATTATTCATTTTAGGCATAATGTGGATTTGAAGCTTTCTGGCAGGTACTTTAAGAGTATGGCCATGGAGTAGTCTGCAGGGAAGTGTCTTCAGTGCTATCAGTGAGGGACCATGGCCAGAGCACTTGCTCTGTGAGGAGGGACTAAGGGACATGGGTGTTTTTAATCTGGAAAAGAGATGCTTTGAGGAAACCTAATGGCAACCTTCCAGCATCTGCCAGAGGAGACAGGTTTTGGAGGTGTGTGGCAGCAAGAAGAGAGAAAGTGGTCGTAAGTGTTCCTGGGAGGTTCAAACATCATGTAGAGAAAAGTTTTCCACCATAAGGACAGTCAAGCACTGGAGCAGTTTGCCCAGAGAGGTTGTGCAGTCTGTTGGGCTGGCCTGCATGCAAGTGAGATGTGGTAATTTCCAACTGAATGGTTATTTACTGAGAAGAAGCTGAGCTGCATGTCCTGTAATAATGAATTTTTAGGAGAGAAGCATTGAAGGCAGTATGTAAGGTAAGTAAGTCCCCCACAAATACCAGTCGTTTTGCAGTTGGGCATTTCCCTGTAGCATTATGTCCGACCACACAGGAAAAAGAATTGTACATCCACCAGCAAGATAAATACCTCTACAACTCAAAAAAAAATATAGAAAATTCATGCGGGTCACTATTATCTCATGTAGGTTAGAATGAATGTACTGAAATGGCTGAAATGTAATTTTGGAGGACAAATCTACTGTTTCCCAAAATGTCTCATATCTCCGTCTTCCCCTCTTCAGCAGGTGAAAAGATCAGTTGGAAATTTTTTCTTACTTTGTTTAAAAACAACCATTCTTCCCATAAGAGGTAACAGGTCAATTCCAAATCCGTGAGCATAGAGTGAGACAATATTACATTAGGGAAGAATTATCCTTAAGGACCTTTACTGATGGTGAGGATTCATAAATGAGAAGCTAACTTTTAGCTCCTGAGTAGGGTTGCTTCTCTAAATGTAGCACATTTTTTGTAAGCTAAAGCAGTGCATTATATATAGGATAATTGTATCATATTATCTTTTGCACAATAGCAGCAGTTATAGGCTGCCTTTTTCAAGTTTGGATTTTACATATGGGTGCATATATTGATAACATTTTACAAAAGCTGTCCTCCTTCTTCCAACCAGGGAAGTAGACAGTTTTTAATTTTAATTTGTACATGTTTTTCTTTTTGTGTCTTTGCTTATCATTTTGTGAATGTCCATTCAGCTTCAATGCTTCTTCAAATCCCGAAGCACAAAACTGGGAAACAATGACCAGATCTTTGCAGAAACCAGGTATTTTCACATCCATCTATTGTCTGCTGTAAGAAATAACTTCCCATACATTTTGAGATGCAGAACTGAAAAACTCTACAAGACTTCAAAGGATCTCCTGATACCAAGAAATGGGCAGTATTAAATTGTCTTGCTTTTCTTCTACAACCCACAAGGACAGAACAGGTTCAAAAGGACCCCTTTGCATAACTTTTTTTTAAGATTAGAAGTGTTCCTCTACTTTAGAGGTACATGGCATTTAAGGCTGATAGCAGGTAACAGAGTCAAATAGTGAATGGTATAATATTAGACTCACTAAAATTTATAAATCTGCAGGTTACACTCTGGAGAATTGCCTGTCATGCTTCAGAGCGTCCGCTGGTTCTCAGAGGGGCAGGCTAGAACTTGCCCTTTCTCTCTTCTTTTTATTAAAATTACAGGGACTCATTTAAGACTTAAAGGAGCTACAGTTTTTCTTGGTGTCTGTTTTAGATTTAATTGACTAATGACCAGGCATGAGATACTGATTTTCATTATCTAGTGTTGGTCATGCTGTGGCTGTGAGAGGGAGGTGGCTGTAGGAAATGGCCTCAGCTTGCGTGACTGTCAGTGGATTCAAGTTAAACTGCATGAAGAATAAGCAGAAGTGTATAGTTTGACAGGGTTGTCAGTATTCAAAAGGATGAATTTCAATAAAGTAAGGAAACTCAAAAAAGTCACCTGCACTGAGGATCTCAGAGCCTGGAGAGTGGAAAAGATGGATTTCTTTAAGGCACAGCTGTTAAAACTATCCAGAATTGGTATTCCAAAGAAGGATATATACAGGGAAGGTCAATGCTAGAGTAAGTAGACAATTAAAGAGGTTTATTTAAAAAAAGTCTGACAAATATAGGCAGCTGTATCAGAGCTAGGGAAAGGGAAAATAAAATGAGAACTGCTGAGTGGGGAAATAAGTTAGACCTGACAGGTATGAAGTAACAAAATGTTCTTTGCCCATGTGTATAGAACAAGAAGAATGAAAGAAGTGAGGACCAAGTACAGACCGAGGATACTCTGGATACTGTTCCCAAGCTAAAAATCCTCACTTGAGCACCTGATACAGGACTTAAGCAGAATGTAAACTCCCAAACCAGCTGCGTCCTTTTCTGTAATGACCTGGCTAGCGTTCAGGAGGGCTCTGTTGTTTGCATGCTCCCATGTTACCTTCATTGCATGCTCTTACTTGCAAGTGGCTGTGCAAATCATAATTTAGGAAGGATTGGTGAGGTACAGATTATATGTGGTAGAAAGGTTTGCTCAAGATGACACTTGACAGCATAATAACAAAAAGTACTGTACCTCTATCCCTACAGTGGAAAAACAGGGGGTGAGTGAGCAGGAGAGGTTGTGAAAGTACAGAGGAATTGATCAGATAATCCCAGGGTAACCGCATATACGACATGTGAGGTCAAGACCACAGAAATGAGGGTGAGGACAGGAGAGCTGCTGTTTAGACTAAGAGGAGCTAAGTTTTTAGCAAATGCACTACAGTCAAGACTTAAAGGTGTTTTTAAAGGTTGAGTTAGGAAAGACCCCATTACTGTGGTTGCCTAAATCTGTGTGAATTGATCACTTCCAGATGTTACAGTATAAACCTCACTCTGTTATCGTTTTAGGAGATTTACTAAATAGCTTTTGTGTTGTGTTGTACAGATAAAATGTCCTGCTTTCCTTGTCCTCGCCAGTTTTGTCCCCTCTTAGTCCAGTAGTCAATGATCTAGAGATGAATGAGTGTTTGGCGATATCCAGTTCCCAGTATTTAACTTTGTAATAAGATAGGGACAGTCAGGTAAATTGAGCCAGAGTCACCTGTACTGACACCATGTCTGCTCTGTTGTTTCTAAGGGCTTGAACATAAGTAGAGCTCATGCTCTCAGTGGGGTTGATATGATGGAGGAAAGAGTGGTCTCACAAGTAAGACTGAATTTGGATTGAGATGATCTGAAATCAGTTCTCAACTCAACTGAGGTTTTACTTGCCCTTGTCTAAATGAAAAGAACCCCAGACCATTCATTTGTTACTTACCGTAAAGCATCCAGAGAGAGGAAAAATATAAAACATCCTGTGAACCAGCAAGACCTGCTAGGAGACTATGTTATGTTCCTTTCTGTTCAACAGACTGGAAAGTCTTAATGTTTCCTCTCATGTTAAACTTCCTCGATGCTTTATAAATAATTTCTGGATGCAAAACATTTTCTAGTGCCTTGGCCCTGTTCTTGGGAATGCGTGCTGAGACAAGCTCCCTCATACATAAAACACTCAAATGGCTGTCCTTTCGGTTCATTGCCAAGTGCTGTAGATTGTCAAAGCTTCCAAAGCAGGTCCTGCATAGTGAAATGCAGCTATGCAGATTATCATCACCTGGAAAAAGCAAAAATTTCTTTACTGGAGGGATTGAGGGATTGCAAAAGGGGTGAAAATAATTTTCCATGTTTCATGCTGATTTGAACTGAGAAACTAAACTGAACTGAACTAAATTGCCATTTGCCTCTATTTAGGGCAGCAAATCTGGAAAAGCAAGGAAGAGTGAAGAATATCTTCTCTCATACTCCTATTGCTAGGGAAAGGTCATCACAGGATCTCCCAGCGAGCATCCAGGACTCGATGCTGGGGACAAGGAAGAAAAGAGGGCTCGGTTCCTTCCTCCTTCCACTCTCTGCCCCTTGAACAAACCCAAGCAAACGGTGGGTGAAGCTGCTAACACCTGATATAACCTGCCCAGATCAGCAGGACTCCCAGGAACTTCGCTTTCTCCTGGCATTCCCTCGGGGGCATTGCACCTCTGCTCCACCCAGCTGTGGGCAGGGCTGGGACACCCCAGCCTGCTCCCAGGAGAACACACTGCATCCATCGCAAACCAAGCTAAACTGCAACAACCCTGCTGCTATTTCATCGGGTCAATGTGTAATTGTTTCTGTTGCTGGAGGGTTCCATCACCCTCTTCATTAAAATGCAAATTTTGCATTAATTAAAAATGCTGGGAGCATTTTCACAATTTATGACTGAATCTTAGAGTCCGGCAAACCCATGGTGGGGAGGGGCTGCAAGAGAGCTTTGAAACTGCCAAAATAAATCCTTATCTCAGAACACTGGGGATGTTTTAGCTGATAAAGGATGTTCTCCTTGGACTTTTAAAATTAATTTGTTCTCCCTAGATTGGAAAACAGACAAAGCAGAAGGGACTTGAGAAGAGTTTTATTCTTACAGATAAACCTACCATCTAAAACTATTCACACGTAGGAAAGAAGAAAAATCCCAGTTTATGCTGTAATACAGCAATAAGCCTGTAATCTCATTTCTGCTCAACCCTCCTTTCTGAACCAGAAATTTTACATATTTCTCTGTATAGCTGATCTATACTTACAGCACTAGGAAGGCAGCTGCTGGGATCCCTCAGTTTCAACTGGAGTAAATTCCATCTGGTCCTAACTTGTCAGTAAAGGTAAAATTCCTCTTGTGATGTGTTGGGGTGAATGGAGAGCTGCTTCTCGGTGGGATGTATGAGGCCAGCCAGACGAGACACTCTCCAGGAGGCTGTGGCTGCCTGATTTCCATGCATTGATCTGGAAACTTTTCACCTGATCCTCTCCTCTGAGGTGAGGAGGTGGAGCGGTGCTAGGAGAGCTGGGCTCAGTGGTGCTCTGCACCTTGCTCTCTTGCCGGGACAGCTGCAGTGGCGTCCATGTCTGGCAGCTGGGAAGATGGGATCAGGAGGAGGGTGAAACCCTCCATGTGACCTTGTGACACATTCATGGCATGTGAAACCCCCCTTCTATCTTTGTAGTGCATCTTTGGTGGCTGGAGCCCTTTGCTCTGTCCAAGGTGAGGAAAGTGTGTGACCTCCCCTGGGGGAAACGCCTGGGGTAAAGGATCGGGCTGTAGGAAGTCTTTGTTGTTTTCATGGGACACCTCGTATCTGTGGCTGGAGGCTCTACCTGCTATCTGGATTCAATTATCCCCGTTTGAATTGCTAGTGCTTTCACCTTACCATGACTAGTCTTTCCCCTTATTTTCCTCAAGCCATTAGCAATTCCCAGCTGGTTTACATCCCTCTGCCTCTGGGAAAGCCTGTGGCAAACCTGGTCCTTACCTCTTCTGGGCACAAGTGAATCACAGTGTGTCACTGGGGAAAAGAAAACAACCCCACAGCTGCAAAAATAAACCTGATGTGAAAATACCTTTCCCCTTGCAAGTGAAATAAATGGCAACCCTTTGCACTCCCTGGCTTCCCTGCAGGTGAAGGAGAAGCAGCAGCGTGTCCAGCGTCCCCATGGTGGGTAGGGAGAGCAGGTCATGCTGGTTCAGGTCTCACACCAAATCTGATTTTGTGCCTGCCTCCGCTGGGTCTCATAACTGTTTGAGTTTTCTGTTTCTGTTCTTCATCTCCTGCACAGGATAATCACATACATCCAGTTCCAGTAAAGTCTGTCCAGTGCCTATTTCTGGTACATATATAGATCAGGAGAAATTTCTATCAAGGTAAACTTCATTATTCATTATAAAAGTGGTATAAGTTAGGTCATAATCAAGCCTCCTGCGGGGTTGTTAATGGGTCCTGGAGAGCCTAGGTATATGTGTGTATGTGCATCCATACAAAAGCAAGGGATAGGGAGTAAAGAACTCAAAATATAGCTATTATTTACATTGCAATACTACCATAACGAGCCCTGCCTGGAATGAGGTGGGCTCCTGTAGTACCAAGCACTGTAAAAACCAGGAATAAAGCAAAGGTACCTTCTGCAGAGAGCCCACTCTCTTGTTTAGTGACAGATGTAACAGGTGAATGAAATGAAAATGTGGGAGTGTGGAAGGATGGGATAATTATAGACACTCGCTTTTGCCCAGCATCACTGTGGGCACAGCCATACTGCTGGGACGCAGATCATGTGTGACTTTCTGCAGAGTTTAGGGCATTGCCAGGTCTGCTCTGTTATTTATGCAGAGTGACCAAATGCAGGCATTAATTTCTGTGAGGCAAAGCTTTTTACGGCTCCCTGCAGATCATACAGTGGATACTGAATTGTTGTCCTTCTGGTCATAGATAAATTATCTGCGAGAATTCAGTATCATCTGAGAAGGCATTACTGGGATTGTTTCCACATTCTAGCCCTGCTAGTTAAACGCATTAAATAAAAGAAATGAAAGATGATTTGTTTTTCATTCAGTTGAACTATTCCAAGATTTCAGAGAAAAAAAAAAAAATCATCCTGATAGTTTCAGAGTTATAAATAGCAACACTGCATGTAGTGGGGTAAACGCTGCATTCCTCCGGGTACTTGCAAGAAAAAGGATCAAGAGAATGTGAAACTCGTAAAATTTATGGTGGTCCTTGGGCGGATGTGATGTGTTAGCAGAGGCTAGGCACATACCAAACATGAAGCTGACTAGCCACTGAAGATTTATATCTCCCAGAATCTCTGTCCCAATGACACCATATGTCTATATAGACTAGGTTTATTATTGGAAATTGAAGGTCTGCCTCATCACTTCTTACTGGAATCTCATGGATTTTTTTTTCTGAAGGACACTGTGTGTTATCCACACTCCCACTTATATCCTGGGTCTATTTTGGTTTAAAGTAAAATCTAAAATATGTGTTCTTTTTTCTTAGCAGGGAACAGGATTCCTGAAACTAGAGAAGGGAAGCAGGCAGTAGCCAGCCACCTCATTCCCATATCTGTAGCTGTAAAACCGTGTCTTCATATGTAAGGTTTTTATAAAAATTTACATTTTCCCAGTACTGTACACACATCCCATCATTCAAGACGGATGTAAAACAACTCCTCTGCCTGAAAAGCTGCCAAAAATCCAGGAGCATCCCCGATCTGCAGCAGGAATAGCCCTGAAAAGCTGTCAAAACAGAGGAAGTGAGAGAAGGAGACTGGGGTGGACGCATTTCCCAAGCAGCTTGGAAGCCCAGGCCAGGCTGAAGCGCAGCACCCCTGTACCCTGGTTTGCCCCAGCAGTGGCAGGGACGTGGCGGTGGGACGCGGCGGTGGGGCAGATCTCCCTCCTGGCAGAGCCTGGCGTGACTGCACCAGGCTGGCAAGGACAGGCGTGGGAAATGCAATGTGCCGTGGGACCTGACGGACAGGGGTGGCTCAGTGACAGCCAGCCAGGACAGAGGCACTGCCCAGCTCAACATCCTTCCCTGAGCACGCAGGCAGCCAAAAACAAGTGCCACAGTTTTGACTACCTGTCGTTTGCAGCTGGGGGGGATGTGAGCCATAATTTGCTAAAGGAAAACAAGCTGACTATTTTCCCAGGCACATTCCCAGGGGGAGGTGGCAGGTGGGGATGCTCCTGTGATGGTAACCTCCCCAGCCAGGAAAGGGAGGGTCCCTTGCACCCTCTGCTGAGACTTCAGACCTGTCAGTAGCAGGAAAGGATACTTTATACAAGCACACCCTTGGGTAGTAGTGGTAACCAAAATAATATTATGTACTCCACGGAGATGGGATTGTTGTGGTTAGCTGATGGGTAACACGTGCTATTAAGCAGTTCCTGCTCACAGTGAGAGCTACATTATATTTAATGTAATATTATGTTGCCTATGGTCTAAGGTGTTGCTTTCTTCTAGTATAATGCAGGACTATGTGAGTCTGTCAGTTCTTCTGTCCTGCAGGGCTGCTCTCTTGTTTTCCCAAGGACAGAAACACAGATTTTTAGGGTATATACTCACTGGTGAATTTAAACAGTCAGGACCATCTCCCCAGACTCGGGCAGGTGGTCTGCCCATTAGTGTCATTTCCCCATCTCCAGCCAATCTGGTCACATCCAAACAGCCAGCTGGGAATACCCCCTGGCCCCTGTTAAACCCTAAACCGTCCTCAGGGACTGCAAGGGCAGTACTGGTGGCCCAGATCTAAACCATGCTATGTCAGCACTGCCAGTTTAACAGTACATGTGATCAAGTTTTGGGGCCTAAACCTGCAAACCTGGACGTTCAGGATGAGTTTATTAGTGTAACCTCTGTTTTCTCCACGGGGAAGTAGAGAAAACAGGAAAAACTTTTCACCTATTTACGTAAACTATTATGCTGCTTACTCAAAATGTTGCCTACTATAATAATACATTAACTTGGCTGGAATCTGTTTAGGTATTGATTTCACAGAGATAAGAGACTCTGTATATCACCACTGCTGTGAAAGGACGTGCAAAAAGCAGGGAAGGCCACGGGCATCACCCCAGTGGATGATCAGATCTGCGATGTAGGTACAGACTCAGTGCTTTTGAGGAGGGCAGTGCCGCCTGTAGTTTGGTCTGGGCCAAAAACAATGTCCCACCAGCTCAGTGGCATGCATTGGTTAGCTTTCTAGCTGAGGTGAAGCCAGTAATACTCAATTTTGAACTTACTGGTGTAATTAGTCACATGTGCTTAAAAGTTACTGGTCTGATCCCAGGTAGAACAGTGTCAGTAGGGCTGTGGGAGTCTCACCTCTTGCTGGGTCCCGCCATCACAAACACATCTGCAATCACATATGAAATGCTTGGAAGAAGCAGGGCCCACTCCAGCCTTATGAGCATAAATCCTATCTCTCTCTCACCTTCTTAATTTTGTTTTTGTGCTGCAAAGACCCAGAATGCTTCCTTGTACAAAATGAAAATGTCGAGAGAGTCATTCCTTGAAGTGATGCTTATTCTCCAGGCTGGCAGCATTTCAACCCTTAGACCAATCTTGTAAGACAGAAATTGCCCAACTAGGTGAAGATATCCCTTCTGTTTCTGGATTAATGTGTTTGGCTCCTGTTGATTTATGGGAACTGTGACTTCATGACCTCAGCACGTGCTCTGAAGAGAGTTTGGGCCAGAAACCAGGAGTTACCCACAGTAACAAAGCAAAGGGAGATGGATTCAGTCTGTTTCTGTGCACTGTGCCTGTGCTGACATGATTGCAGAGCATGCAGGAGGTGCTGCTCCTCCTGGAGCACCTATGTGCTGCTCACCAGGGAGGAGGGAGGGACAGACAACATTTGCCATTCCCTTTCCGAGGTGCTCATCCCCCCCATAACCCCACTGGCTGTATGTCTTCAGGGGGTTCCTGGTCTGGTCGCCTCTGAGCACTGGCTCACTGGCCAGCCCAGCCTGGAGGATGCTGTGTCTTGGAGTTCAGCCCCAACAAGACAAGGGGCCATGAGAATACAGCTTGGTTCGAGTCACAGCATGGTCCAATCACCAACACTCTGCCTGATGTATTTTCCTTATCTGAGAGGAAAAAGCATCACCTGCACCTCTGCCCCAGTGTAAAGGTAACCAAATTGATCTGTGTGTCTGCAATTAGCAAGGCCTCACAGACTTTCAACAAAGCCAGAAAGAAGAAAGACAGAACAGTGATGACAGAGGGACAGCTTTCTGCACACACTGAGCTGGCAAGGGCACAAAGGACACACGCAGAGGATTCATTTATTTTTTTCTAATTTCATCTGACATTTAGCAATCGTAACTTTTCATTTGAGTAATAAATGGGTTTGTTCTTTTCAGCAAAACTGCTGTGGACATATTGTTCCCTTTATGGTGTGTTTTGCTGAATTCCAGATGTTGCTGTTTATTCAAGACAAAGTTCATCCAGAGAAGGGTCAAGAAAAAAAAAAGTTTTCTGAAAACAAACAAAAAAATAATATTTTGAGAACAGTTAGTTTGTGTAGGTATTACTGTTATTATGGAGCTTTACACTGAGCTGAATTATGGCAATGCAGTGAGTCATTCTGAGGGAGTGAAAATGACTGTCAGTGCTTGCTTCCCCCATTAACCTTTTTTAATGTGAACTTGTAAAATAATATGTGGTCTGGGAGACGAGGAACAAGTGACTACTCATTGAGATGGCCTACACAGGAGAAATTATCATCTTTCCTCATGTGACAGTGAAAGAAATAACCCTTTGCTTATCCAGTCTACTCCTAGGTTAAGAGCCTCTCTCTACAGGCAGAGATGGAGCAACAAGGGAAAACACTTGATTAAAGATTCTGCTTATTTGGGTCATGCCCTAATTTTTTCTGTCTCAGATGAGATACCCAGTGTGCTAGGTGCTGTATGAAGCAAAACCCAATCCACATGAGAGCATTTATAGGCTAAAACAAGATCTTTCTCAGAGATGAGATGAAGATGAAACATTCTTCAGTTGCTTTCTCAAGAGTTACAAAAGCATTGCTTGCCTTTTAGCTAGCTTTTAGTCTTGGGGACAGAGGCAGAAGTGAGTCAGACTGTTGGTGCTGTGCAGCCTTTCCCTATGAGGAGCAGAAGCAGAGAGAGAAGCAGAGGGAGTTGATGTGGCCATACCACTCAGTAAAGAGGATATTGCTGCTCTCGTGTTTGCTGTGCATAGGTCTGAAACATCTGAACACTGAGTAACTCAGTTCCCACCAACAACGCATGCAAGATGCACCAGCACAGAGGAATTTCCAGCTGCAGAGTGTCCAGTGCTCACAATTTGGGCTACTCTGTTCTGTGAGTGCCCCTGCCCTTTGGGAGAGACATCTCTATCCCCTCTCCTGACAGGGAACCAGTCTCTCTGGAACCAGCCAGGTGGTTGAAGAGCAGCCCTGGGGTGGCTCTGAAGAGCAAACCTCTGACTATATTTCCATCTTGCTTTCTGGAGTGAGAAAATTACTTAAAGCTGAATTTAGTCCCTTGGCATAACTAAACTGAGCCTGTGAATTTCCTCCAATTTTGGTAGATTTTGTCCATAATGGAAAGGAAAATAAGCAGAATAAAAGCAAGAGGTTTGTTTTATTTGCAGGGAAGACGTTCACAAGAGTGACTTGCTACCTGCTGTTGATAGCTGAAGGATGCTGAGGTATTTGTCAGCCTATTTGAACTAATTGCGCTCCTTGAAACTGCATGTTTGGACCCTAATTGAGCCTTTCATCCCTCTCAAATAGAATGAAACCACTCCTGATGGGTACCCAACTGCTGCATGAGGAGGTTTTGAAGTGTGGGTACATCCTGGGATGCCATGATGAGGGACAGAGGTGGAGACAGTCTTCTCTGTCACCAAGGGGCATGATGGAGAGGTTTTCTGGAGCCATTGGGAACTGGGAAACACCTCCTCAGGAAGCCAAGAGGCTGGTATCTCCCCAGCCCTATGGAGGTGAAAATAGAGGTGTGTGGCATCAGGTCTGAAGACACCTTATGTTGGGCTCAAAATGGGCAACAATGCAAAATCAGCACAAAGTACAAAAAGTAGGTAGCTATCCCAGGCCAGATTTAATGTTTGGCAAATTCCTGAGCAACTTTTCCTTCAGTAACCCTTGGAGAACTCCAAGAGCTCGTCAGGCAGGTTGGCTTGTACTGAGTTGAGCTTGCCCTGTGCAGACATGAGGGATTAATCGCAGAGACATGTGCCTGAGTGTGTTGTCAGCTCTCCCACCACCCTGCAGCAATCCCTGCAACCCATCTTGTGACAGATTTGGGGTGGCCTTGGTGGGGGTTTCTGGGTGCTGGCAGGGGACTACCACACAGACAGAAATGCTGGTGATGCTAAGTGCAGGGGTTCTTCCAGGCTAAATCTGGCCTTGTGTCTTTATCTCCAGGTGAGACATCCTGGGAGGAAGAGGAGGACATGTCAGTGCTGGGAGTGATCACCTTGAAGCAGCAGAGCTGAGGGGAAAACTGAAGACTAAAATGTGAAATGCTTGTGCTCAGCCAGATTTCTTTGAGCCCCTTTGCCCCTTCTCATGAAGAGGTTTGATCTTGTTTCCCCCAGGAGCGTTTTCTCCCTGCTCAGGAGCGGAGGTACTAATGGATGGTTGTCCTTATGAGCCATGTTTCCTGCCACAAAACTACTAAAACAGTGACTTGACAGCTCCCCAGGGCTTCTGTTTCCCTCAGGTTTGGTACCTCCTTAATTAAAAGCTCACTAGATATAAAATAGATTTTTATTTTTATTTGGTTTGGCTGCCTTCAGGAAGGGGGAAGGGGAAACAACCTCTCCTCTACTTGCCAGCAGGAATATTTACCGACAGACACAGCCTAATCTCACTTTTAAGCAAACAGATCAATATTCTGCATCGAAACTTGCTGTTAGCATTCCTGGTACAGAAATTAATAAACATTGATGTTAGGGACCTGCAATTTGGCTTGTATATGTAGGAATATCGTGCTTCAATTCAGCAGAGTCAGTTTATTCCAGCAGAGGAGTTTCCTTATATTTTTCATAGTTGTACCAAATTCTGTTTCAAAAATGAAGTTATAATCAAGATACAAAAGAAATGATGAATGGAAAATTAACTGCATGATATCAAACAGGAATCAGCATGGGCACCTGGAGGGGTGGAGGCTAGATTAATTTTAGGGAGGGGAGTGTGGGTACAGGTTGGGTTACTGCTATCCCTTGGCCTGACCACTTGAACCTACATATCTCAAGTTTCTCAGGTCACAAGATTATTTATATTTGCTTACATTATAGTCTCTGCTAGGAGCACTAATACATCACTCCTTTTCTGTTTGCCATGAGGAAATACATAACATTAGACAGCCTGCAATCTACATAGACAAGGTAAGTAGAGAATGGGAGATAATATTTTTATACCTATTGATGGGCTGGGAAGATTAAAAGAAGGAGGTTATGGGACATGCCTGTGTCCGTCTGTGGCAGACAGAGCAGTTAAAGACTGATCTCCTAAGACCCTGGTTAGTGTGCTCCTTGTAAAGCCACCTCTCCCCTGAGAACACCCTTATCTCACTGGGAGAAATGAAATTTGAGGTATGCCAACCAGCCCTGTAACAGGACCTTTCCAAAACAGGGACGTATTTTGCAAATAGATATATTTTTTCTTTGTAAGTTAGTAATAGGGACCCAATAGATCTACCACAGGTATCAGTGCTACCTTTGGCTTGCCGGGCATGTGGGAGCCAGCAGAGCTGGACCAGTCTCCATCCCCAGTGGTGCCTGAGGAGATGAAATAGGGTGAAATGCCCTTCCTGTACCACCAAGCCAGGAGAGCCACAAACCATCTCCACATCCAGGAGAGTGAACACAAACCATCTCCCCAGCTGGGACTTGCCCTGCTTCCAGAACAGGCCAGTGAAAAGGCGATAAACCTCATTACACGTCCCAGCTAAGAGCATGCATTTAGTTATTTACAATGGAACAGAGCTGACAGGCAGCTCATAGCACTGTTACAACCTGCCCCCATCTCAGAGCCATCTCTTCTGTGTGCACAGAAGTCAGCAATGCTAGAAAAGCACAGTCTGCTGACACTTTCTAGACATGATGTTAGCAGGTCGAGCTCAACACTGGTTTTTGGACATACATGTTCTAATGACTTTCTCTACATTTTGTACAGTCCTGAACTCTAGCAATAAATAATGTCTACCTCTAACAATATTAGTAACAGTATTACTGATGATGCTCTGAAGGCAGCTGCTAGTGAGTATTGCCACAGTCAAGACTAGGTGCTGGACTATATTCCCTGGGGCTGTAAACACCTTGCTGTGTAATGTGGTGGCCAAACTGATGTCCTTGTACAGTCAGATGTTATCTATGACATGTTAACATCATGTTGTCCCCTGCCTTCTTGCTTCTCTGACGTATCTTAGTGCATTAATGTCACCTCGTGTTATGCTGCCGTACCGGATGGCGTCAATGGCTGTGCAGTAACATGACTACAGGGGTCGGTGGTAGGTGCTCCTACAAATAAGAGCGTAGTGTTGTGTACATGTCTGGTGCCAGTCAGGAGGTCAGGGTTCCCACAGCAGGTCACCTTTGAAATGCATCTTGCTGCTGTCCTTGAACAACCATCCTGTAATTGTGACTTCTTGTTTAGCATGTCATTAGTAGGCATTTTAATACCATGGTATCATCAGCTTAACTAGTTAGAGGGGCTCCCTTCCCTTACTCCCAAAATTACACTTGGGTTCCCAAAACTATCCTGTCATGCCAGTGAAAGGCAGAGACTCTGAGCTGTGTGTTTCTCCTGGCTTAAGCAGAGAGAGAAGCAGAGGGGTGCTGCTCCACACCCTGCCTGGGGTCACGGAGTGGCTACGAGTGGTGGTATGGGGGGACATGGATTTAATCATCAAACAGAGTGCTCAGGAGCTGGAACATGTCCACTACACAGTGGTATGAGCTGAGAAGCCATTTAAGGTCTCAGCTGGAAAACAAACATAGAAAAGATAACCACAGATTACAAGGCTGTTTGAGATCTATGTACGCATACTGTTTTGACAGCAGAAATTATAAACAGATCATTTTTGTTGACCTGTGCCCTACAATCTGTTTGAAAGGAATTCCTGCCTTTTATTTGAGAAAACGGTGGTGGAAAACTTCACTTGCATGGAAAATATTGTCTTGGTTGTCTCATGCCCAATGGTTTATTTCCTAGTTCTGATTAACCAAGCTAATACTCATACTTCCTTGGCACTACCTGAGTGTGAGTCCCCATGGTACTGTTGCCGACTGTTTGGATGGGTTTGAGCTGATGAGTCACAGCTGAAATGTCTGTGATGGGCTGATAAAAGGAGGGTGACACTTTAGGCAGCACAAACCACGAGAGAGCCACATGTATCAGCCTATTCCACAATACATTCACCAGTGGTGGAGGAGGAAAGTGGAGAAGGGAGGTACAAGAAGGAAGGAGCCAATAAGAGGAAAAGCAGGGTATGGATAGGAGCAAACAGAAAAAAACATTTCGAAAGCAGAGAAAAGTGGCTCCCACGTAGAAATCTGATCTGCGTTGTCCTGCTTATTTAGCAGAAGTGCTGCAGGCTTCCCACACCTCTCTTTCTTTTAGATACTGATGACAGTGTAAGAGAACAAGGCTGTTTCAGCGTGTTGCTCCTTCTCACTATTGGGCTCAATCTGCTGCTTGCTCTTCCCTTCTTGGGGGAGGAACAAGATGGAGGCAAGGGACTGGGGCTCAAGAGCATCCTTCCTGGGAGGTGAGGTAAGGCCAGCAAGACAGTAAACATCTAGGAGGTGGCAGATTTGACTGCACAGTTGATGCTGTGTTACTGCCAGGGTCTGACACTACGAGCAAAGTAGGAAATGTAAGGAGAGGAAGAAAAGTCTCTCGGACCGTTAGAAGCCGATCCTGCTCTTCAGACTGGTTTCACTCTCCTCAGAGATGTGTTTAGGCAGTGGTGCCTTGGTGGTAGCAATAGCATTGCTGCACCTGTGACGGTCTAAGGATTTTGCTCAACTAATCTAAGATATTAGACCTCTTTGCAAACCTGGCTGGAAAAGGAAAATGGCAGCTCTTTTTATACACTGTCATCTTGAAGTGTGTTTCTCTGGGGCTGAGGTCCAGCAGGTTCCAAGAAACCGCTCCCCAGGGACAGAGCCTGTGCTGCACCTACATCTGTGTCACCCCAGCCTTCGCTCTGCCCAGTTATCACTGAAAAACCTCCTTACAGAATTATTATTGCAGATGATTTGCTGGTCTGGATCAGTGCCTGTTTCTTGCAGATGTATTTGTCCTTCAGTCTTCCCTCAGCACTGTCGCTGCCAGGGCCGTAACTGGGCTTTCATTGTTGCAGTTATAAGAGTGATTAAAGCTGCAGAGGATGCAGAGTTAGAGCCAGGCCAGGCTGTTTCCCCAGCCTTAGTCCTAAAGTGGTTTTCATCTGCATGCTGTTGTGTTAGAAATCTGCATTCATGGAAGATATTCTTAATAAGAGAGCCACCAAGACCTCTTGTCTGGCTGTGTTCTGCCTACCCGCTGCTGGCCAGACACATTGCTCCCAGGATATGAGAGCCATCTGGGTGGCAATTTGAATCTGATTTTGACCCCAGGCATGTAGTCTGAATTAGGGCTTTTCCATCTCTGACATAACTCAGTTGTCACTAGTACCTCCCCAGGTCTTGGGTGCATGCCATCATGGCTGCTCTAATGCAGTCAGAGGTTCACAACTCCCCCTTCTCTCTCCAGCCAGGTGTGCGTTCAACTCCATTGTGCAGAGCGGGGCATCATGAGGCCACTTGTCCTGGAATGGCTCCCAGCTATGCTCTTGTCCCAAAACCAGGGTAGACAGAGAAACTGCCTGGTAGGAATAGTCCATAGTTCATGCCCTGTCCAGCAATTGTTTGTGAGCACGTTAAATGGCCTGAGGACAAAAACCATGCCAGCAATGGAGTTAATATCCTACCGATATGGAAGGCTCCAGGCCTGTGCCCTCATCCTACTAAATTTCCTAAATCAGACATGACCCAAATGATCTAACTTCAATAAGCTATGTAGGGAAAATACGAGTCTAATTCTCTCTAGAAGACGAACCGTCACCCTGGGAGTACTGCAGATCCTACCTAAGGCTCCATACAAAGCCTGAGGGCTCTTGGTAGTGGAGGGAAGACAAGAGGCTGCTTACCCTGCACAGCTCTGTGCCCATGCCATGGGTGCTTGTGCCCACTGGGCAGCGCTTGTGCTGCTACCTCTGTGGTCTTTTGCTCCCAGATATATCACAGACACTTCAGCTCAAAACTAAGCAATCATATTTTTACTGGGCCATCTCCTACCTCACCAGTTCTTGCAGAGCAGGATCTGGGCAGGAAACATCTGCCTCAGAGACTGCAGCAGCCTGAGCGGCCAAATGAGCTGTGGCAAAATGGGGAGTAAACACGGCCGGTGCATAACAAAGTGGTGTCCGGTAGCAAATTCCTCCTATAGGAAAGAAAACTGAGTCTTACCCTTGTTTCCCCGAATCCTCTGTGTCCCAGCTAAGCCCCAACAATTTCAAGCATCCCAGGCATGCAAGGAAATACTGTTGACGTCAGGCAGCTGGAGGCCAGGGAGAAGGGATGGAGATCAGGAAGTCTGTGCCCCTGACAATGAAACAGATACTGTGCAAAGAGTATATTCTGGATCATAAAAGGGTTTCCCCAGTGCGCAATCTGTCTGAGAGAATTTTCTATTTAAAGTCCCCAGCTGTAGCCTGAGGAAGGGGCAGCGGAGCACCGAGTGAATCATCCATCCTGTCTGAGAGAATCCCGAGGTGGAGATTTCCTGCATTCAGAAAGAAAACAAGACACATGGTCCCTGCTGGGGCCAGAGGGGAACCCAACTAACCCCTCTAACAGGGACCTTGATGAGGTCATCTGGGAATCCAGATGTAATGATCATCTGCCATTAATTCCTCACACTTGGAAAAACAAGGACACAGGCTCTCTCACTGATGGATATGTTATGCTGGAGTAGGTCCACAAAACGGGTGCAGGTTGCTCCACCACAAAGACCAGCTACAGCCAGGTTGTACCAGGGGGAGGAGGTGTGTCACAGTCACCAGCACCACGTCCTCCTCAGCCACTGGAAGCAAGGGGACGCTCCCATCCCAACTCCACCACTCACAAAGGCAGACTGTAGTCAAAGCAATCAAGTCCACCCCTGCACTCATTCACAACCTGCACAAGTATTTTACTTTCTCCTCACCTCATAAAAGGACTTCTACTGCAAAATATTCATCAGGGGGAAGAAGGTTCAAGTTACAAACCACTGTAATTCACTGAATCAACACTGAATCATGTCCATACTCGGCTTGCAAGGAAGATTTCAGCCACAGGAATGCTTAAAGTGCTTACTGCAATGAATAAAGGTGTGAAGGTGATAAAATATAGGGCAGCATTAGCTTAGCTACATCTATTTAAGCCCAGTTATCAACAACACTCAATTTTTTCATTTGTGCTTGAGGCTAAACTTCATGTAATTTTGTACATTTAAAATGAGATTAAGAATGACATTTTCAAATTTTGGGGGGGTCTAATTTTCCCCTCATTGAACTATTGAGTGTTTCAACGGAAGCATCTCAGAGAGCACAGAAAGGCACTAAGTACATGCCTTACAGAAACACTGCAGCCAAACACGCAAAATGCTGATTTGCTACAAATTCAGTGCACTGATTCAATCACGCTCACATAATTTTGATAAATTAACTTTTTATGGGCAGGTTTCATATTGGGTCAGACAGTTTTTATCTGTGTCACTCCAGCTTCATGTCAGATGGAAAAGACGTAGTAGGTTACTGAGTCTGTCAGGTAAAGACCAATAGTTTTTGAGAACTTGGTCTGTTTCCTAGTGGATAACACTTGTAACCATTTTCTATGGCAGACTATGCTAACCTCAAAAAACATTTCCATTCATTTGATTAAGCTTTGCATTATCTCTAAATTAAGCATTGTATTTAGCTATGCACTTTCATAACCAGTCCTTTTTTTTTTATTCATTAGATTAGAGAAGTAAATTTCTACTTGAAATATTTGGTAAACAAATAAGGGAAAATATCTTTATCTGCAAGTGTGCTACAGATGCAGTCCTCACTAATGGTGTCTTTATGGAAGAAGTTTGTAAATGTTTGACAGGAGAGGTGGGATTTGTCCGATCAACTCCAGATGTTCTCACTGTAAACTTCTGCCTATGAGCTAAGTGTCTAGACTGTTTTTATAGTCAACAGAGAATAACAGGCACTTCAGGATGCATTTTTCCTTATCCTAATGTCTACAACAGCTCTGATATTGCACCCCGAAAGTGCCTGTTTCTTTCCACTGGCTGTAAAGGGAACCTGAAGTGACTAGCATTGATGATAGCACTGATGTCTAGGCTACGTCTGCAGTAGAAAACTAAAATACCAGGGATCATTCTGTGGCACTGAAGATGAGGGGCAAGGAATGGCTCTAAATGCTCTTATCCTGAGAAGTAGTGAGGTTGCCCCAAAGTGACTGGCCTGACCTGAGCCCACTAGGCTGGCCCAGGTCAAAATAATGCTGGGGACTGTTCTAGCAGCTGGGACGGTCCAGCACTGTGGATGGCCAAGCTACAGAAGGAAACCACGGCAGCTGGCCCAGGAACAGACATTTATGTTGTAGACGTTCCAAGTAAGAGCATTGCGTCCTACCAAATATCTTGGAGGTGCTCAGGTCCTCTTCTGCTGCCTTTACTGCCTGTAAATGTGAATGATTTGATTACTGCTTGGATGTTGTTGCTGTTGTTGCAGAGACTATGGTTGCTGGTTCATATTTTGCTTCTCTGACCTTTCTTCTTATCCTTTCTGAAGCAGGAAGGTATTTTTTGTCAGTGTCTCTAGGTCTTTTCACGAGCCATGCAGGAAGAGGATGGCTCATTTGCCTCTGTAGAGGTTTTCCTGAAATGATTTCCTTCTAGTGGATTTGTGCTGATGGAAGGATTAAGCTTTTCACTTGCTATTTGGTGATTATTAAAATCACTGGGGATAGGATTGCAAGATCGAGCAATGCCTTTGCTAAATCCAAAGAGCTTTCTGAATGAACTTTTGCTGCTCCTTTGATGTCAACACATGGCTCTTTCCATCCATACCAGAGCCAAATTCCAACTGCACCCACAAAGCAGCAACATCCCTTCATAAACCCTCAGTCTGGTTGGAACATTAGCTGTCAACGTAATGAAAAAAAGCCAATCCTTTTTTTCATCTAGATTTGCATAGTAGAAACGCACTGTATTACATTCACTTTTTACTCAGTAAAAATGTTTATTTGTAGACTGCTTCATTGTTTAGATGTAAAATTTTTCATTTTCCATCTTTCAGGGGCTCTCTCTTGTGCCTGCAAGATGTGTCACTGTCACCAAGAGCTACTGCTCTGAGTATGTACCATGCATGCTAAACCTATCAAAGGCAGATTCTGATCACAGTTTTAGTGGTGCAAGTATGGCATCACCATGACCAGGGTCTCTCTGCCAGGGAAATAACACCTGAAATAATTTCATAGCTGGGACACACAATTCTTTGCATTTTTTGGCTTTATCTCAGCAGTTTCAGTGAGACTTCTCCATACAACAGCATAAATGAGAGGCAAGTCTGACCCCAGAAACTGAGGATGGACAGAAACGAAAATAAAACTGAGAAACAAGGAATGGATGTTTAACTGCAACATAAAAAATAACAAAAATGGGATGTGAGAATATGAGGGGAATCTAGAAGTCTGGACATGGCATTACAACTGCTTCCTTTTTCTTTGAAGTCTTGCTCTTTGGTGATGCCTTACTGAGTATTTTTATCTATATGCCTTTTCTTCTATGCAAAAATACCAGTTTTAAATTAAGGAAGCTTACTTTTTTAGTGAATGGTTAGATTTTATTCCTGAAGCTTTAAAACAGAAGAAAAATATATTGTTAGGGAGCACGTTAATATATATTACAGGAAAGATTCCTACAGAGAAGGAGTTCTTGGAAATTGTTCTCCAGACCAATTTTTGCACAAATGAGAGGTGCCATGAAAAATGATAATCCCTATTAATTAAATCTTTTGGTGTTAGAGAACAAATGGAGTCACATCTGAAAGCTGAAGGGATTTGTAATGTGACTCAGTCTTTTTGCCTCTAGGTCACTGTTTCAGAGTTGGTATGGGCTAGCAGCAACCTAAAGTCATTTTTCTCTGACATCTCTTTGGAGACCTCTGGGAAATGAGTTTGTGTTATCCTGCTACCAGTGATAGAGTGACTGATGTAGCATCAAGTAATCTATCCTCCCTACAGGGGGTAATTGGTATTTTCCTCCATGATAGCAAACAGAGAGACTGTAGCTAAAACAGGCATAAAGCAAAATTATCATCCTGTCATTGTATCGCTAGCATCAGCCATTTTATTATTTTCAGCCCCCAAAATGCTGATGCTATGTGCCCTTGCCAGCATGGTGTCCAGACACCGAACACAGGCAGTATCAGCAGGATACCCTGGTACTCCAGGCACTGGCATCACTCTCCTTATCAGTAATGCTCACGTGGAAGGAAAAGCTGGGGAGGGGAAGGGATGTGAACCTCTCTAACCACTTCCTAGAACCCGTCATTACTTCGAACCAGGTGTGCTGTCTGTGATGGCACAGTTTCTGTTCATTTCTCTGTATGAAACACAGGCACAAAGCAGTGTAAATGACCTGTTGGTCAGCTTCCTCCTGCTCACTGCCTGACTCCCCTGCCATTCACTCCTGTCCTCCTGAAACCTTGGCTTGGTTTCCTGACTGGTAGCATCAGCATGTGCACATCTGTCTCTGCTGCACCCATGAACACATGATCATGTTAACTGGAGTGCCCAAGGCAGCTTGAAATGGGCTCCTAAAGTAAAATATCAACAAGCTTTTGAGTGAGGGAAAGCTGGCAGAATGCCTTTGGGCCTTGTTGGCACTTTGCATTTTTGCAAATCTTTTGTATTCTTTTTTTTCAAAAATTTGCAAAGAACGTGTCTCCATCACATGTTTTGTCCAGGATTAACACTCCCCAAATCCATGTTTACTGTCCATTGAACTTCAGTTTTAGACACATTGACTCACACCGCAGAGGAAACGATCTATCTCAGTTTACCTTGGCCACATAAGAAAATTAGGGTCCAATCTTTGCTGGGATTTCCTGCTATTTCCCTGGTGGAGGCTGACTGATAGGGGGATCTGCACTCAGAGACACTTTCCTGATAGACTTTGTTTCCCATGTTTTTCTCATCTGCGTCACTGTGCTCTCAGCTGCCTTCATGACTGATACAGCCTCCTCCAGACAGTGGTTTATTTCATTCAAAAAAGAAAGGTTCAAGCCAGTTGCATTGCCCTCCAGAGAGGCCTGTTTCCCTCCACTGGCTGAAAGCTGCTTTAAATGGTGTGGTCAGACTTAAATCTGTACCTTTCAGATGCCTAATGAAAGGACACCTGCATCTTAGCATGTGCATTTCTAGAGAGAGTTGGCAAAATGGAGCCAACATTTAGAAGAAGCAAACAATCAAACAAAAAAATACTTTGGAGACCCGGAAAAATATGTTAAGAGAGTTAAAATGATCAGTTTGATTTATATAGGAAGAGATTTAGTGGCAAATCAGTTACAGTCAATAAAAAGGTTAAGGAGTTTTTAAATCTAATGGAGAAGGACATGACAAGAAGCAGTGGCTGGAAACTGAAGCCAGACAAATTCAAGTGCAGTCTCATAAACTATAACTCCCATAAAGGACTGTGCCACCAAGGGAAAAAGAAGTTTAATGTTGATCCTGACTCAAAGCAGATCATTGTTGGGAGGTGACAGCTGTGGTACCAGCTGCAACAAACATTTAAGTATTGGGAGTATCTGAATGTTGTGGTCAGACTCAAAGGGTGCTCAACTGCCCAATGCATAGTCTGGGCAACCACAGTCCAAGCTGGGGATTCAGTTGCATATTGAGGTTCCTGGTACCATCTGAGGAGTTCTGGGCAGTCTGAGATATCCACACAGGACTACCCAGACATGACACAAGACCTAAAGATGAACCTTTTGGAGTAGAAGGTAGAAACTAGGAAGGATACATAAGCAAATCTGCAAGGGTGATAGACTACAATAAAGAGGTGGTTGAATATAGTCCTGGTTGTCTAGAACCCCCTTACAGTCAGTGAAGACATATAAGTAGGCTGTCCACAAATCGAGAGTCTGAAATAAATCTGATGAACCATAACATGAAAACACCTATTTGTTTCCCCACATTGCAAAAAGATAGCAGGGAAATTGGCTCAGATGTTGATATCTCACTGTAGGTATCTAACACTAACTGAGATGAATCCAACACTCAGTGATTAAAGGAAAAGCTCCACTACCATAGCAATGTTTTTAGATATTTTCTTGGAGACTAAATTGCAAGATTTTCAGTTTTCAATCTGAATTTTGGACAGTAATTAATAACCAAAGGCCAGAAATTCCATGTTTTCCCTTAAGCCAAATTAAACAAACTAGACTACAAAAGTCATTCCAGCGCTCTTACTGAAAAAAACCATACACCCACTGAAATTAGAAATGTTCTTTTCTCTCTCAGAAACATCTTGGGCCAACTTGTGAAGTTTGATCAATACATAGCCACTGACATGTGAGCAGACTTCTTGCTACTCCCCAGAAATCTCTTCACTTGAATATAGATTCCCAGAAGTTTGATAACAATCCCATGCCAACATGTATGTAGTTGTGCAATGTCCAAGCATAAGACTGAAAGTTGCTAAGCAATGCATAGTGAAGCAACTAGGAAAGAAAAGGAAGAAATAAACCAGCCCAAAGTAAGGGAAAGGTCAGAAGATCGTTTGCTCCAGTTGTCTTTGACATCGTGCTGCTGCTGTAACTAAGGCAACATTTCTCTCTCCAGTACAGTAGACGATCGTCCCCTTTTAATGACTACACTTTCTACCACTCCTGCACAAGATTAATTTCATAGCCTAGGGCTGAATCACGAAGGAAAGTGCAGGGAAGTGGCATCAAAGACAATGTCATGACCGAGGCTGGTAGAGGAGCAGACACTGAGGCCAGCCAGATGCAGGCAGGGCAGTGGTACTTTGCCCCTTCGCACGGCAGGCGCTGTAGGAGAGGCGTGTTGTACCACACCCTGCACACACAGCTGCTGGAGGAGTTAGAGCTGCAAACGAGAAGGGCCTGCAGAGGTCAAGATTATTTTTAGAGACCTAAAATTAATGGCCTTCTTTCCTGAGTCACTGAGAAAACATTTTTGTTTGGGGGCGGTTTCTGGTAGGAAATGCACAATACCTTTAAAGGTGTCTTACCTGCTGTACGTGCTGGTTAGGATTCAGAGGGTGAACATAAAGAAAAGGCAATAACTGGGTCAGTTACAAGTGGGTCTTTTAGGACAATCAGATTATCACATTAAGTGGACTGACAAGTGCTGGAGCCACAGGCCAAGATGTCCCTATTGTCCCCAAAGGAAACTGGGCCACTGTCTGGGACATGTCATGGCGTCTCCTCTTGAAGTGGTAGTGAGGATGGGTTTGGGTAAGATCCCAAAGTCCGTGCCAGAAGCATGGGAAAGACGCACTGTAGTATCTGCTGGTAAATTGAAGTATCAGACCTTTGACCTGGGCATTGCAACTGCACCAGCTGCAATCTTTAATTGTTAAAAAGCCCTAGTTCAGGTTTATTTGAGCTTAACTTGTCCTTCCCAAACAAATCCCAGCACCTCAAGGTCACCATGACCCTTGGCCCATCCCCTCCTGTCTTGAAGACCAGAAGGGCTCAACGGTCTGTACCCAACCAGACCATGCCGCTGCCCTCTGGAACAGAAAACATGCTCTGGCAGTGGTTTGTTTGCTCTTTAGATGAAGCTGTGATACCTGAACATCACGAATGAGACTCACAAAAGTTTGTTTGTCAAAGCCCTGAGGAAATATGAGTGGTATTAAGGTGTCAGCAAGGCCTGTCACTGTGTTAGCAGGTGTTACCTGCAACTCCCTTTTCCCTCATAGGTTTCCCCGAAGCTGATTAACTATTTAAAACAATGTTGTCTACACTAGGATTTTAATACTTCATCGTAATTCCTGGAGTGTCTCTGGAAATTGAGATAGCCCCCGGTCAGCAAAAGATGGCCTCCTGACCCTGGCTTCACAGGGGATGGAGGGGCAGGTGACAGTGACAGGTGGCAGAAAAAGGGGTGGTGACATCTCACCGCATTTTAGTGGTCATGATACCTCTGATACCTCACTGGTTTCGCTTAAGATATGGAGCATGCTTTGGTCCTGATCCTTAATCACCAGCACTCGTTTTGTGGGCAGAGCACTCCCCTGGGGAGCTGCAGTGTGGACTTAAGACCTTGGCACACAGAGCCTGAGTCTATGAGTGCTTCTGCATACACTTTCATCCGAGCTGGCCTCAAATGGAGCTCTGCCAGCTCATCAAGGCGAAAGTGCAACTGAGCTGGGTTTGGTTGCTGAGTGCTCAGGGTGCCTGAGAAATCTCATGGGATCCAAGTCTTAACAGAATCAAGAGGATGGATGTGTAAGTCCTGCCTTAGCCCCAGGGTCCAGAAGCCCTCCAGAGGCTAAGACAGGAGTTAAATATCCATCTGCTTGACTCTATCGAGACCAGAGCACATCTTGGGCCAGCTCCCTTTTAGATGCTGCAGAAACTCAGAGCTAAACACAAGACACTGATGGAGTTTATATGCCCCAGGGTGAGGTGTGAGTTGCAGGCTGATGTTCTGGATCTAAAAATTCCCTACTTTCAGGCAACTTTGGGTTGCATCTGCTCTTCTTAGGGTCAGAGCACCACTGAGTGTCCCTCAGCTAATGTCACAACACCTCATCATGTCAAACTCCTCACCTGAGCCTGTGGCCATTTTCATCCTTAGCCTTGTGGTGACGGGAAGGTTGCTGGCTGGATCCTGCCTGCCTATGGATGGAGATCCTGGCTGGGGCACATGCCCAAGCCCTGGAAGGAGAAGCGTCTCTCACTGGCTCTCATCCAACCTTTCAAAGCAGGGCTAAGGGAGTCATGTGAAACATAAGCACAGAGTCAGCACTTAAAGGACTTCAGCACTTAAATTACTGGCAGTCACTGGTTAAAGTAAGATAATTAATTGTCCCTGCTGATAGCTACCTGATGAGCTCCATCAAAAATGTGCGCTTTTTTGTAGGCTATATAAGAAGGTAACAATTTAGAAAGAAAAACTCCATGGACAGACTAGCCCGGCAGAATGAAATGGCGATTATTGTATAGTCAGACAGCATGGAGCCTGTGCTTTTAATGCAATTAATTCTGTCATGGCTTAATAAATTCATTATGCTGGCATAGTCAAGACTCAAGTTTAACAAGCACAATAATGAGAGTTCTTTTGTGTTTAAACATACTAGCATTCAGATTCTTAAAGGGAAATTTTGCTTACTCTGAGGCCTTGGCAGCTGCATAATTGAAAAAAGTCACCCACAAAAATATGCTTTTTTCAGATACGATATTTTTATTTTTTTGCTTTGCATATGCCTTGCAAAATTGGACTGATTTTTTTAAAAATATAAATTAAATTACCAGGACCTTTATATCTTCTCATCCTCTGTAAACAAACGGGAAATCTGCTGCTTTGCTCTGCCTCTGTGTGCCGGAAAAGCAGGACTTTTGCAGGTGATCACCACACCTTAAAGGAGTAAAGAAGACACTTGTAGAAATGTGTTCCCCATTTTCCAATACATCATGATGTGTCAAAGGGTTCAGAGGACACAGCAGGCAGTTTGAGTGGGAGTCACCCAAATCATGAAAACTTAGTCAGCATTAAGTTGCAATCATTATTAAAAGGGGCAGGCATTCCTCACCTTCCTTCCCCTGGCTTTGGCCACTCATTCCCATCAGGCTACCTTTGACATTTTAGGGCTCATGCAGTCGTACCATCAGAGAACAGATCTGGCTGAAAACTATCTCAGGAGAAAAGAAAAAACAGTTGCCTTCTGGTGGATCGGTTCTCTGAACTGACCTAGTGCACTTTTTTTTTTTTTTTTTTGCTTTTATGTTCCCCTGGCATGAATCACCTTCTGGTGTCATGGATTTCTTTTCAGTAGTCAATGTTACATGGGTTTCTCTTCATTAGACACTGCTAGTATGCCCAGCAAATAATTCTCCCTTTCATTTTGGAGCAGAAGGAGAGCACCAAGGCAGACAGGCAGAATGACATTCCAGCATCCCCATGGACCAGTCTGTGTTTCTCAGTCTAGTGCTGGATATGAGAGCATGGCTCGTTCTTAACAGACATACAAAGACTTTGCAAAAGTGAGACGTTAAGAATCTTCCTTGTCCAGTCTCAGTCCAATGTAACATCTCTAAAAACTATAAAAGTTTCCTGAAACCTGGCTTCACATGGCTGAGTCACAATCTCAGATGTCTCAGTGCTCATTTTTATTAAATCTGAAGAGCTAAAGAGCAAGGTGAGGGATGCATCAGCAACAACAGCCAATTGATCCATGCAACAACTGTATTTGTGAGTCACATGCTGAGGGTATATATTCATGCTTACAGCACCTGCGAGTGTGCAGGCAGTGTGGTCCTTCTTGATGATGGTGGCAACTTTGAACAGTTTCATCCCTTGGTCACCTTGTTCTTCAAGGATTGATCACAATGACAGCTGGAGCATTGGCATTTGTCAGGACTTGGCCGGGGCCTCATATGCAGTTTGCTCACTGCACCTGAAGAAGGATGTAAAGTAGCTGGAGGGGCTTCAGAAGGGAGAAGCATGAATGTTTTAAGGACTAGAAGATAAGGTTTGTGGAGTCAAAAGACTTGGGGAACATCAGTCAGGGGGACAGATGACTGCCAGGGAAAGATAAGTGTTTTTAAAAAGGCAAAAGTGCCCTCAGAAAGAAAGGGAATAACCTGTCTTTGTGTCTGGAAAGGGGTAAAAGATTATGGACTTGAACTGCAACAAAAGGATTTCAGTTAGAAATTATGAAAAACTTTCTCAACCTAAAAATAATGAAGCACTGAGTTGGATGCCCAAGGGAAGCTGTGTAGTCTTCATATCACTAGCTTTTTTTAAGGATGGATTAGAGAAGCACCTGTCAGGATTAGCTTCAATAGTGTTGATCCTGTCTTGGGGTGAGGTTTCTGCACTGTAACCTCTCGAATACCCTTTCAGGCTGATTTTCTCTGATGCTATTATCCCATGGAAATTTGTCACAGAAAGTCATCTCTCCCTGACGAGTGAGACGCAGCCATGTGGTATTTCTGAGAGTGTTATAACACTTCTCAGTGCATGGAAGCACTGCTGAGCTGCTCAAAGCAAGAAGTGCAGAACCCACTGACACAGCACAGGAATGCAAAGCTGGAATTTGACTGAGAGCCTTTAATTAACGGTGTAGCTCTTGGGAGGGGTGTCCTGCAATCCTTAAAGACAGCACATGGTCAAGACCTCTTTTTAAGTGCCTGGTCTGATAGAGGGGGGGGCTATTAATTTCTGCAGGGAATCGGGTTACGTGGGAGTTGTGCTTTTCCCCTAAGTCTCAAAGCCTTTGCAGATTTCCGAAAGACCATAAATTTTGTGCCTTGATGATACATTTCTGTACAAAGACTTCCTCCCTAGCAAGCCAGTGCAAACTTATCTATCTCAAATGTACCCGAGCAGTCACCAGCAAATGCAGTTTTGGTCAGTAAACCTTGATCCATGATGCCTTCAATAGTTTGGAACACTAAAAACAAATGTTTCTTTTGCCAAATGGCTTTTATATGAATGCCATGGAAATGCATACTCTTTATTGGGGTCCTGCATTTCATTTGCCATGTCTACAGTGACAGATCCTGTCTAGGTAATTGGGAAAGAGCATGACAAGAGTTATCTCATTGTAAACACATTAGGAGCTGAGATAAATCCTGGACAAGCCAAGCTCACAGCAGATGAAACATTAGCGGAAACAATGCAAAGTTTTCCAGTCCTACAGAGGTGGTGGAGCTGACTCTTCTATTCAGATATGCATGAGGGTATCTGCATCTGTACAGGTATACACAGAAAATGAGAGTTTCTCCTGGTAATCCCTTTTCCACTGCTAAGCGTGTGCAGTTCGCATGCACTGCAGCCAGGCTGACATTGCGCCTCTTGCGTGTGCCTCTGCAGGGAGAGCTGAAACCAGAAGCAGACCCAACAGGAGAGACTGCTTCTGAAGGAAGTGTGCAGGACCAGAGCACAAGGTGGGAGAGGAGGAGTCTGTGCTGCACCCACATGCCTGCCTCTCACATGAACACCAAGCCCAGGCTTGACCAGGCAGTGTTTCATGGGAGGAGATGCTGCCCTTCACTAATTTGCTTCAGCATCTTGCAACATCTTTGAGGCTGTGAGGAGCACCAGCCAGGCATATTTTGGTTGTGTGGGCATTTTGACACTAGAACCTTTCTGACCGTATATAGACCATTTTAGTTTGGTATCAGCTGACTGCCCAGAGCAAACATGATCTGGCTTTATATTCACATTTTTCAAGGACAGACCTATGGCTTTAGGAGCACCGATATGGCAGACAAAAAGGGCAGCCTTGAACTCTCAAAATCACACCAGCTCCTTTCCCTCTGTGCTCAGTGATGCACCACCAGACCCCTTTCCATTCTCACCTTGAGAGCCACAGCTGGTCCTGCACAAACAGCTGCTGCTGCAGGCTCCATGTTTCAATGAGCCCTTGCTTCACAGTGCTGCTTTAAAGAGGCCCTGGGTGAGTCTGGGTATTTTGGGGTACCTCTGAGAATCAAAGGCAATAAAACTTTCTTTTACATCATCTGTCCTGCTGCATGAGTTAATGTTAGCATTTGCTATGTGCATTTGCCACAAACAGTTCCTACAGGGTAGGGGATTAGCCAAGCCCCAGTGGCATTATCAGCAAATAATTTTCACTAATGTTTCTCTGGTTTAGAGGCAGAAAACAAAGATGTGCTCTGGCAAAAAAGCTGTGGGAAGAAAGACCATATTTCTGATCCAGCCAAGACTTACATCATCATCTCCAGGAATTTCTCCTATGTGGGGAGCACAGAGCAGCCCCTCTCTGGAAGGTTAACAGGGTTATTTAAACTTGGGTCATTTCACACAGCTGGGCAAATGAATCTGGCAAAAACTGAGGTGGCAGTAAGCTCTGGCAGTGAGACTGGAAGGGATAAGGGGCCAGGATGACTGTCTGGAGCTACAAACTGCTGCTAACAGGCCGCCCCCGGCTGAAAAAGCTGATCTGATTGTCTCTTTTCCAACAACGACATCTGCAGCCTCTGTCCCCTGTCACTCACTCTGGGGTAGGGGTATGTGCCTGACCAAGAGGCTACCCAAGCCCAGTGCTTCTTCCATTTGCACCACACATTGGGAAATAACACCGGGAAAGCATTAGGAGCCATTTCTGGTCTGCAGCTTTCCACAGGAGCTGCTCCAGTTAGCAAAGGTGACACCAGGGTGCTCATCCTGAAAGGAGATGGCTGGATGCTGGGCAGGGAGTGGGCACCATGGGAAGACTGTGCCTGCCACAGGAGCCGTGTCTGGTTGCACATTCCTCAGCCCTGAGTCACCCGAGGCTGTCTGCTGACCCCTAACCCCACTCCAGCTCCAGGCACGATTTTCCTGCCTTGCTTCTGTGGGAGAGAGGGTCTTCTCAAAGAAGAGTGATGAAAAGCAACCACTAAAGTCTATAAAACACCACTCCTCTAAGGCGACACTGTGCCGGGAGGGCTCGGTGGGATTTGGCTCACAAAGGGGCTTTTCTCCTCTCCCCCCATGGCCTGAGGGGGTAGAGAGTGTCCCCAAAAGCATGTTAATTTTGCAGAACATTTCCCTAGAAATGGCAGACATCTGTAGAGCATGCAGTGAGAGGCTTCAATCTTCATAGTTTATCAGGGGCTAATGAATGATGAATAGATGATTAGCCAGATGCTTTGCTAGCTGCTGGTCCTACACAGGCAGTTCGGTATTTTGGAGGCAGCTACAAGCCTAAGAAGGTGTCATTAAAATGTTTCTAGCAAAAGCTACTATAGGTAGAAAATGAGCTGCAGTGTTGAAGGTAGCAACCTGATCAGTTCCTACATCTGGTGTGGTCAGCCAAGGTTGCAGAGAGAGGGTGCACACATGCACAGGAGCTGCCAGCCTCAACAAGGTGCTGGAGAAAAGGGCAAGACCCAGCTTCTGGCTGCAAATCCTAGGGGTATTTTTTGGTATCTTCCACCTAAGTTAAATGTTGTGACCTCCCCTGCAAAGGAGGAGCTGGTCTAAGAAGTCATGTATGACAGCTGTGTAGGGTTTGTTTGACAGCCATCGGACAGACCCATACCTTCCAGGGGTGATTTAGGGTTTAGAGCACCTGGAGCCCTGTCCAACCACCCCACTAATGGCAGCAGATGACACAGCACAGCAACACAGAAGACCAGCTTCATTCAAAGCACAAAAGGGACCAAAGGGCTCTGATCACTGAAGCTGGGAGGGGAGGGATTAATTTCACTGTAATTCTTGATGCCTGCTCTGTCTGAACTTGGAACCGTAAATTCCCTCTCTGGTCGTTACACAGAAAAAGACACTTCTAGGATTTGGTTCATTTTAAAGTAGAAGTGTAAAATGGGTCAGAAAAATTCCCCTCTCAGAGCCCTGCAGCTGATCCCCATGAACAGAACTGGCCCATAAAACCATTCTGTATATATCCTAGCTCTCATCTGAAGAATTTCTTGTGTTGGGTATTTTTCTTTAGGAAAAAAAAAAAAACAACCAAACAAAAAAAACCCAAAATCTTTTTTGGGTTCTTGTTTGAGCAAGTATTAAAGGAAGAGCTGAAAATCGCCAGATTCATTGTCTTGCTACAAGTATATTAGTAATTAGTCTTGGATAAATGCAGCAGATGTTGATTTTTCCCAAATGGCACTGCCTGTGCTCAGGGTTCAAATATAAGATTTTGCAGTGATGGTGACAGGGAGGTGATACCAGTGGGTCTGTATATGTGCATGAAAGTTAGATACCTGCTTAAATGCTCCTGTGGACTGCAAGCCCAACTGATGGGTGAATTCATTGGAGTAAAAGAGAAAACAATTTAAACTGTGTTTTTCCAAAGAAGGGAAGCTTTAGTCTTCATCCTTCCCTTACCAGCCTAAAAGGATATCATTGTCTCAGAAGACAAGAAAGCCATATTCCAGATGTCTAAAGTATTTGAAAGAGGATGTTTATTAATGACCTGGGGACTGAAGATAAACAGGCTGCACAAAAATAACTACTGAGATACAATGGTGAGTTTAACCTTTGCATGCCAGAGGTCTGGGTAGCCCAGGGAGCAGGCTGATAGGGGTGCACAGGCTGCAGAGCTGGCTTCAGGCGTGCAGCTCAGAGCTTGTACTTACAGGTAGTAACAAATGACAGTGCTGCAGAGGAGGATTACAGATCTTCTGGAGAAGTGTCTTCTATTGTCCGTTTACATAATCAGTTATAACAAGAGAAAATTCTGGCCCCATCGCTCATGTCAAAAGGAGCAACCAATCCATCTTCATGTAAGAAACACTGCCACGAGGACAAAGGGAGGTTTTACCAGTCCTTCCTTTTGGACACCCATAATTTATAAACTGACAGCAATATTTTTGCTGGATCAACATCCATGTGAAAGCAGCAACCACAGTGAAAGAAATCCCCTTTCCTTTAGCTTCACATCCCCCCATCTAGCACATAAAACCTCCCTGCTCAAGATCAATAATATATGTACTGAGCAGGCTGAGATCCAGCTTCCCCCTTCCGCACACACATATTCCCTTCGGGAAAGCCCCAAAGAATCAAATTCCATGTCTGAACTGTATTGCACACCCTGAAACCCAGTGAGTCTGGACTCAGTGATTACCATGGAGGAGAGATACTTGTGTCAAGGACACACTGCTAAATGGCTTTCCTGCCAGCCCAGATTAAGCATTTTCAGCCCCAGTTCATTACACATATCACAGGCCTGTGCAGGAAAAGAGCAGCTCCATCTACCTGCCCTTCGGGGTGGGTTTACCCCATGTATTTGAAGGGTCAGTTGGCACCCAGTGTCAAGGCAGGGAGCAGTAAATTGCCTCTCCTTAAAAAATTGCCTCTGCCTTAAAAAATAATTTATGTAAACAAATAAATTTACAAATAATTTCTAAATAAAAATTATAAAATATAATTAGTAATAAATAATTTATAAATAAATGCCTTTATGTACATAAATAAAGTTTAAATAAACTTATAACCATAAAGGAGCGTGTTTAAAACACAGTGATAGTCAGGTATTGCCCTTCACTGGGAGGCTACAGCTAAGTGACTGATGAGGCTTGGGGCTATTATCTAGGGATGAGGCTCTCATTCGACTCCCTGCACTTTGATGTGCCTGGCTTTAGTCAGTCTGCACTGCTCTGGGGTATGTACAAGGCACTCTGAGGTGTGCAAGCTCAGAATTGGAGACAGACCTTTTCTATCACCTCTGAGGAGCTCCGGTCCTGTTCAACCTACCCCCTGCATCCCACTGTTCCCAGCCCATTTCTCTAGCCAACCTCAGTCCCAACAGCTCAGCTCCTCATTTGTCCTATTCCCCTACACTGGCCTCCAGACATCTCCCTTCCCAATCCATTACTCACACTCAGTAATTGATCTTTTGGATGATCTTTTGGATATGTGGATCAGGGCTTGAGAGACTTCTTGCTTGACCTTGCCTAAGCCATTGAATTTCTTTTTATCGTTTGTAAGCCATAAAACTGAGTCATAATTCCTGCGTCAAACTGTGCATCATCTACTTAGGCTGCAGGGCAGGTCCTTAAATTTGTCAAGTATGTAACTCGAGAACAGAGTTTCCAAAGAACGTGGAGGACCTGGGCCAAAACTCTTTTCGGACTGAGTGGTTTCTTACTATGTACGGGTGTACAAATCTTTGCGAACCTTGGTCTTAGCTGAGACCTACTCTAAGCACCAATAACTGTTGTGCAAACCAGGAATCCCATGGAGATGTTTGAAAACATCCATCCTGCCTACCCACAAAGAGCTTCTCTGGATTGTTCCCGTGCTCTCCTGATAGCAAAGGGTTAACATGATCTTTATGTTCCAGACATGCTGAGACTAAGACCTAACACCTTTCAATATTAAAAAAAAAAAAAAAAAAAAAGAGTCAGGTAAAAATAAACTGATGAAAGTGTTTGACACAAGGCAAAGTACAATGGAATGACCCACCTGGGAAAACTTGGTATTTGACCTCTTCAAAACCATATGAAGAATACTTCCCTGACTCATCAACTATTTGTATCATTACCTGCTGTTTGCAGTCTCCCCAGGCTAACAGGGGTCAGCCGCAATTCAGCAGCATTTGCAAAGTTATTGCTAAAGACTAGACTAATAACTCATCATTTTTACCTATGCCTTTAACTCATCCAGACAAAACAATTTCACATTCAGCTGGAGTAAGACCCTGTTGTTTCATAAGAGACCAGTTTATCGAGACTGATTGTGCATCACTGGTTTAAGGGCCCCTCAGCAAACATACCACATTGGCTGCAGTCTGGGTGGTGTTTACCCGGCCTATTTCTAGGGCTCTCCCCAGAGGAAGTGCTGAGCATTATCATCAGTTGACACTAGTTAACTCTTCTGCTTAATGCATCCCCACAAGAGATATCACAAACATACACATATCAGATGGTATTAGAACTCAGGCCTCCATTGCAAGCCACGTCCATCTGCATTCATGATTTACTGCAGTTGCTACCTTGAGGTCAAAAGCTGAAAAAACCCCCATCTTCTTAGTATTGTATTTGTAATGTTCTTATTGGCAATGAGCTGAGCTGGCTGGATCATTGAACTAATCCTTGTATTCACTGAGTGGAAACTCCAAAATGTTGACAAAGTGCTGCTATTTAATCTTGAGGAATGCTTTTTGTTCTAAACCAGAGGCGTCTAAGACATTACAAATTACACCAAGAAGATTCTAGTTTATCATAGTATCCTGATATTTGGAAGAAAGAATATCCAAAATGGAGCTGTTTGAGAATTTTTCAACTCTTGTTTTTTAACTGTTGAATATCAGTTTTTCAAAATAGAAGTTTTTATTAGCAGTATATTAGTTTTGGTCAAATAAAGATTTGTATCTCCACAGTAGGCTTGGTAGTCAGTCACTCCTGAATTAATACTCTGTTCACTCAGAAAATTACAGATTGGGTTCAGGTCTCTGTTTCCTTTATTCAGAGCAAAGATTATTCTGGAAATGCCACATCTCAGGCAACTGTTTCACTCACTACTACTACAGGCTATTTTGATCTACCTTTCTCTTTTTGAAATCACAAAAACCCCACCAAACTAGAAATTATCCTCTTCTCCATACACCTGCATCTGGACACCAGACAAGCCAAAGGATTCCCTTTTTCACCCAGGAAGACACACAAGACCAAGTTCTCACTGACAGGAAGGTCGCTCAGCAGGCTGCTCTCACAGGGCTCTATTGTCCTCCAAGCTGTCTGGGTAGTGTTGAAGAGGATGGATGAAGAGGAAGGCCTAATTACTGAATCAGAAGAGAAACAGTCTGGAGTGAGACCACCCTGTCTGTAGGAAAACAATTTACTTGGTTCAGCAGTGACTACCAACATTGGCCCTCCGGTTCAGGCCACCAAGCTATCAGGTAAGTGATAGTTAACCTTCCCCTGTGGTCAGAACTTGGGTGAGGTACCACTGTGTGGGTGAGGTGCAGCAACCACCGTCCTTTCCAGCTCCATGAACAACATGCTTCTGATGGGATACACTGTCCTAATAACACTATGGCAAGCGGTGTCCTTGTTCTGGGGATCCTGAACAAGAGCTGAGGTGTCAGGAGAGAGCAGTGGTCCCTGTGCCATCACGCAAGGGAAGCACTGAAGCACCTGGTCAGAGAGCACAAGCTCAGGGATAAGAAGGAAGATCCAGCTACGTACCTATTCAGTCCCTGTTTTTTTCTGAAACCAGCCAGAACAATTCAAATTTGGGGATTTTAGGTTCCTTATGGCCTTCTATTTTCTTTCTGCACTCAGTGTTGTGTGACACTGAGTATCACTGTTTTGAGGAGCCTGTAAAACTGCCACTGGGGACCTGGCTGACCTTGGCAACAGATTGCAATCTCAACGTGTTTCCAAATGACCGAGGAATATTTGGAGATGGAACTGAAGAATTTGTGGGACAGAAATAAAAGCCACTAACCCTGTGCTTTAAAGCTACTAGGGAAGATTCAGTTTCATAAGGAGGGTGAGGAAAAAGCTTTTTTGATTAAAGAAAAAAACCCCAGCCAAGAACATTTGCAACCTCCCCAACAGAATATGAGCTGCTCTGTAATTAAGTCCTTTCTGGATGCTTGAAGATGTGCAAAATGAGAGGGTCCCTGGCATGACAATGGCGATGCATATTTTTTTTTGGCAAAATGCCACTTTAAGTGTATGTCAGCTCGTAAGTGATTATTTTCCCTACAGGCAGCTTTGAGCCTTGATACTGCAACCTCCAGCAAATAGAAAAAGGGGCACCTTTCCTCTGAGCAGATTAGCAGCAGTTAGCTAGGAAGGAAACACAATGAATTGGTTGAACCAATTTATTTCAGTCCATGGCTGGTTTCTGAAACCTAAACAGTCCTTTAAAAGGAGAGCACAGCAAGGCTGTCTGTGTTTATACTCCAGATTTAAATATACCAACACATAGTCAGGCTTGTAGCTGTGTATCAGGTGAAGGTCAGAGAAAACTCGAACTCCTGACAGGCTATTTTGTGCTTAAATAAGTTCAGATAAATTTTACAATGAGTTTATCTGTAGCTTTCAAAGGCTGACATGCACCGTGGCAAGGCTGCAGTCAGCTGGTGTAAACAGTGGTCAGAATGGCCCAGGACACAGCTATCTTACCAGAGTACGAGTATCTGGAATTAATATCTTTGCCAAAGGGAGGAAGGCTCCCCATAAGGAAAAATGCTGGAATATTGTTATTATTTACACTTGTAACATTGGGCCTGCTCGTGCTTCCAGATTATATCCAAAGGAGGCCAAATATGACCATATTTTCTCAAATTTGCTTCTGTCAGTGGCTGGTGGTGCCTGTGGAGGAGATGGCACTCTGCTCAGCCCTGGAAGATGGTGGCCAAACCTGTTCAGCCCCAGCACCCTGCTGATCACTGAGGTGCTCTGCCTCTTCAAAGACTTTATACAGAGCTCTAGCTGCACAGCTCAGTGGTTTTCATGCTTTTCTTTCAAAAAATGGAAGGACTCGACGCTCCAAACCTGCTCCCTGATAGCGCTGTGCTCTTTCAGTAGAACCAAATAAGCAAGTGTTCAGTTTAGAGGTTTTTATGCTTTGGCCAGCAACCTCCTAGAGACATGTACACATGCAAGGAGCATATCAGGTTTACAAGGAATTTGTTAAATCACAGTTCTGCATGATAAGTTTTATTAATTGGATGGCTACTCCAGTGTAGCAAATTATGACATTAATTATTCATCCTTTCCCTTACTCCTCCCTGCTCTTCCCTTTCAACCTGTTTTCCCCTTCATCTTCTATCTCCTCACTTGCTTTAAGTTCAGGAACATGATCTGCCCCATTTTGCAATCCATTGTAAGGACAGTTTTGCCAGCATGACCCCATGAAAATCTTTGCACTGTGAGCAAAAGGAGTCAGTGATAGCAGGGTTGTATATTAGGCAGAGAGAAAAATCTTCATTTACTTGTATCTTAAGTAAGATGCTCATCAGAAGATAGGAATACATCAGAACTGTTACATTATTTTTTAAGGGAAGCAATGATGAAGCAGTAGGAGTAACCCGGAGAAAAACCTTGCAGGGATTGTACAACACTTGTCACAGTAGAAGGCACTGAGTTGTGCCAGTGATGTTCAACTTGTTCATTTTTAATTTCCCCTCACCTATTTATCAGAATTAATTTATACTGCCATTAATCAGGAATAAGCCGTTGCTCTACAATTAAATGGCAGGATGATTATTTCTCTTGGGAATCAAAGGCTGGCTCAGCTGAACAGCAGGCTGGTCCTTGGTAAAATACCTGGGAAGCTGGTCTGGAAGAGGAGGTACAATGTCCAACTGCACCTAGTCTGCATTTCAACTGGGTCACGAGGTTCCCCATGCAGAGAGGGAGACAGGAGGGGGGGAAATCAGCCTACACACCCCATTGGGCATTGCTCCCTCTTGGGGATCATGTCCCACTCTGACCCAGATCCCAGCCCTGGAAGAGGAACTGTGGTACCTCAAACCCACCCGCTTTTCAAGGCACTGTCAGGGTTAGCTGCAAGGATGGCTGTCTCTCCTTTGACAATGTTCTTTGGTATGGGTAGTTTTAATGAGGATTTTCTCCATCCCAGGTTAGCTCCTGTTGGGCTAAACCATGCTAAGGCTGGGCTCTGTCTGTGCTACACAATGCCAGGAAATGAGCTGGGGAAAGTAGTGCCCAACCTGCAGGGAAAGGTGTGACAAAATACATCCTTTTCCTCTGATGCGCTCAGAAAAGGGCCTGAAGGTAGCTGTGTCATTGAAGAGGGGTGACCAGTGAAGGAAGAACAAGCTGCTCAGGCCAGACAGTCCTGGCCTTGCATATGAGGAGTGGGGATTGCTTAGAGGCAATCAGCCTTTCAGAGGGGGAAAGAGCCATCTGTTACAATGCCTGACTTGGGCACTTAAATCTGTTATTCATGTCCAGTCACATTTTCCACTGGGACCAAGAAACCATCCCAGAATGGTTCTAACAATTAGAGAATTTTTCACATGTTGACATTTCGAGCCAACGGAGACAGAAAGTTAGGAGGAAACATCCTTCTGGATATGAACAGTAAGACTGGCTAACCCAAATATCAGGCCCTGTTATGAGGCTTTTTAAAGTGACATAGCACTGTCCCTTTAAGTCAAACACATTTCAGTTCATAGCAGTAATAACAAATTGCATTTATGTTTAAAGCCATACCACTCAGTGTAATTACTCCATCATCCCTTGTGGCTAAGTCCTCATTTCGCCTTTTTATGAGCCATCCATAAATACAAAATGATTTATCTAAGTACCACCATGTTGTAAACTTGGTCACGTGGAACTGTTGATGAGGGACATCCATAAAGTTTAATTATGCCATTGATTCTTGCTAAAATATTAACTTGAAGCTGGCTAGAGAGTACTCCAGTCTCTTGAAATCAAATGAAAGCATAAAGTGTCCTGTACTTTAAAGACGTGCAGCATGTACTTTTCAAGTGGTAATCTACAGGGAAAATCTTTCATTGCCTGCTATAAAGATAACCTCTTGTATTAGGATTCAATGTGAAGAGTTATAAAAATCAGAGCCAGAAAGGATCTATTAATTCACCTCCTGTTTCTCTGCCAACATAGGTTTGTTCCAAAAAATGTGTTATTGAGTGTTACTGGTATAGCTAAGCTTTCAAAAGGGCTGGCTAATGGGGATTCCATAACTCTCTTTGGACAATGTCCCCCAGGCTAATAGACCTTGGCTTTGGAAAAAGCAGTTCTGACATTTAATCTGCAGCTTCTTTTTTTCAGTTTCACCTCACTGCTTCCAGCTATACCTGCTTGAATCAGTTTGAATTTTGGCTCTCCGTCCCTGGTATTACACAACCTCCAACACAGAGACTTTCTGCGGTTGTCTGACTAGCCTGGACACTTGGATCAGTTTTTCAAAGCAATCTCAGGGATTCAGCCACAGCTGTAATGGAGAAAAACAGGAACAGACCAGAAGATTCAGCCACATAATTTTTCATTTGTTTTCATGAGAGTCATGTAGTTGCCACACTGAATTAGCTTTGGAAACCTCAGATGTTTGGTTCTTCCTGTCATTCCACAAAGGGGACATCAGTCCCAGCCTCAACTTGATTTTCCTAAGGTTTTTTGAGTCCCCTCCAATGTTTAAGTATTTCCTTAACATTACTGTCAATTCAATGACTTGGCCAATTTCCAAATTACTTAAATTTGACTCTTACTGTATTGTGCAGTGTGCAGGAGTTCTTGTATGCACAGACATAGACATATACGTCTACCTTCACAAATCTGTACATGTACCAGCACAAACTCATGGCATTTGTCTTAACTGTGTCTACAAGCACGTCAAATTTCTTTGGACTGACATTTTATGGGGAGGATCTCTTCAGTTCCACAAAATGACTGTTTTTTTCCTCTGCAGAGTGTAGCAGACATTCAACAGGCTATGATGAGGCATAAGAATGTGTAGGCCAACAACACTGAAACGGTGATGGCCTTTCTGCCTCTTTTGCTTATGATAAATGCTCACAAGCCAGGCTTTGCTTCTCATGTAGTTGCTTTTCTTTAATGCCAGTCTCTCCTCATCTGTAGGCTGGAAGAGCCATGACTTTCCTCATAGTGAAAGAAACAGGTTGGTTGGAGGAGCCTACAAAGAAGATGAGCAGCACCCAAATGATGACTCAGGTCTCACCTGGACAGGGGGGATAAGCTTTGTCCTTCAGTACAGATGACTGAGTTACTTTAGAAAGCAGCACAATACTCACAAAGTGCTAAAAAATATCTAAGAGATAGGGGGTTTTATGGCTCACAAGTTGACCTCCCTGCAACAAAACACTAATACTTTAATTTGCAGACCAGTGTTCCTCTATTGGTAGGAGTGTATATGACAGGAGTTACTAGTGTCAGGGCAGTGAGCTGGGTGGAATGAAGTAACCTCCACAGGTAGATTCAAGCAGCTTTAACACAGAGATGAGCTTGTTCATCTGAACACAGAATCAATTTATCAGGTAGTCATAAGCAAGGTCATAAGTTGCCATTTCTGATTCCTCTTTCATAGTACCACCCCAGTTCGGTCACACCTGTTCATTGAGGAATTTACTGCATCTCAGGCAGATGGACAGTCAGCCAGCTGTGGCTCAGAGATGATAAGCACCTCTTCTCTCTGATGCAGCAACATGATCAACAGAGGTAAACACCACAGTGAGCAACAGGACAAAAAGTGGGAATTGGGTGCTCCTGAAGATTTGTTCAGTGTGACATGTATATGAAACTCAGTTATATTAATCTTGCTATAGATTGTAACACCATGTCCCTGATGTTGGGAGATTTCAATACTGCAGTAAAACACAGCAGACATAATTATGATCTGTTTAGACTCATATTCTTGAGTTTCACCTCAAGGCCTTGATATCAGATCTGCAATGATTTCCAGCACCCAGGGAAGATGCACTACAAACCTGAGCTGTTTGAGTAAGTCCTCAGCAGCTCCTGCTTTAATGACTTATTCCTGAAAATAAATTGGCAGATGACAGGCCCCCACCTCTGGAACAGAAAGGTTGCTGCTTTAATTAAACTTCTTAATTGGCATGGCCATCTTCTCCTACCCAGAGCAGACACTGAATAAACATGGGATGTCACTGCATCCTTCTTACGAACAGACATGGAGCCATTTCAAAAAATCAATGACAATGATTAAGAGAGCTCTCATTCCTTTCTCCTACCTACATTTTACTTTCCACACCAAGTGTATTGACTAAATGTCTCTTCCCACAAAGTTACGTATACAGGCTTTCTGCAGACAGCATCAGCAAAGTTTCTTGCTAGAGGCAGGCGATACTGCTCAAATTCCTAGCAAGCATCTTCCTTTACCTTTGCAGTACAAACCCTGTGGGGTCTGGGCAGTGTGAGATCTTCTGGTCTCCAAGACAGACAAAATGTGGCCAGGGTTGGAGAAGTGATATGAATTTTTCCTGCGTGGGAAGCCAGGTGGTAGGGAAGAGCATATGGCTCCTGGTTGAGGATAGAAATCCCATAGTACAGTCTCCCTTTACTGTCCTGTAAGCAGAAAACTTCCTCTTCTGAGAGATCATCCCAGCCACTGTACCATCCCATAGCTCAGTAGATTTTGCTTTTTGGAAGGCTGTCATTGTGGTAACTGAAGAGCCATAAGGAAACAGGAACACTCCCCCTTCCTGAATGTGTAAAACTCTTAAGAACTGATGAAGGTTTGCTGGCCCAGCCTTCATCATCTACTCCAGCTGCTCCACATGATCCTGGTGATGCTCAGATCTGGGCTTACGTCACAGTGTGATACAAAGCAGATGGAGCTCAGTGGTGAGTCTGGCTCCCAATACTCAACTGTTAAAGAGCAATCTTCTTGAAGAGCCTTTTTCTTTTTGTTTTAAATTAGTATGATAGTTGACCCAGATTAGGAACTTTTACTATTGGCAATAGTGTTCTGTGCATGCATTATTATTCAAACCTCTTTTTTTTAGTATCTTAAAGAAGTTATTTTTATTCATCAGAGTTTTATAGATCATTTTTTCCCATAAAGGCCTAGGGAGAGGTCCCACTAGAATTACTAGTGAAATATGCTCCAGCAAGTGGCACAACATGGCTATATCTTGTTTTCTTAAATGGGTTTGAATCTATATCAAGTTGTTAACCAAACCTTCACCACCTCTCCTCATTGCTCCAGTGAACACAGATCACTGTAGTTGAACTTACCTGCAAGGCTCAGAAACCCACTCAACTTATGACAATGTCACAGGTTACTGTGTGCCAGCTGAGCCACAATGACTATGCTGCTGTAATCCAGCTGTACCCTTCAGCTGGTCTCTGGAGAGAAGTAATGTGACTGATTTTAAACCTCAGCAAAAGAGTTCACATTATGTTGCACATGCAGATGTGTGCATAAGTTCCACTGCATTAGCTGATGGATGCTAATTTACTGAGTTTCTGGAATTCAGCTGTGTGCCTGAGCCTGGAGGGGGTGTGTGTGTATATGTATATTTATATATTTATGTATGTATATATATGTGTGTCTATGTATGTATGTATTACAAAGTCACAGAAGGGCTGAGGTTGGAAGAGATCTTCTCTGGAGATCATCTAGTCCAAACCCCTGCTCAGAGCAGGGTCAGCCACAGCAGGTCATTCACAGCCATCTCCAGTCAGGTTTTGATAGTCTCCAAAGACTGAGGTTTCACAACTTCTCTGGGCAACTAACTGTGGTGGCAAAGCAGCACTTGCCTTAATGCTAGCTGCCTGGCCACTGCAACCCTCTGCTCCCAGGCCGATGGCTAGGGCAATGCCTCTGCCTCTCTGCTGTCCTCAGTGAAGGGCACAACTTCTTTTGTGGTGTAGACTCGCTGAAGAAATCTACTCAACATGCATGCAGGCTCTCACGCCTGGAGCTGCTGAAGTATTTAGGAGCCTTTATGCTTTTGAAATCAACCATGCCTAAAAGACCTTCGTAGATGTGGAGCCTCTTTGTAAGGGTTGCATTATTGTAGCCTGAACTTCCCATGTCCTTAAGTATATTTTTCCTCATAGTGGCCCAGGATATAGGAAAAAAAGAGTTTGCATGATTTGTCCCTGTCTGAGACACAGTAGGAACATCAGCTTGCTTCACCCAAGCCCCAGACCTGAAACATTTGTTCACTTTCCCCCTCTATTCCAGTATCACCTGTAACCAGTTGGCAGCTTTAAAGAAAAGACAGCTGGCACATGCACCTAGCTTCAAATTGCAAATATTAGAAATATATCCAAACTCTTGGATCCAAATAACCTTGGATATATATGCAAACTTTGCAGATGATCCCTTAAAAGCAGGAGGGATTTGGAAATTGTGTCTTGGGACACATCTCAGAGCTACTGACACTCCTACTGGAGGATTTGAATGGTGCTGATGATTCTGCCTTTTGGGTAATTATGAATAACAGATAAAAACTAAACTATGCAGTGTTATGACTATTGCATACGGGGGCTGAATGACTTGGCTAAAAGGCAAGTGTCCAAAGAAGCACTGAAACAGAGCAGCTGCTTTACTGCCGCCTTTCCTCCTCCTCCGCAACAGTTGGGGCTTCTCAACTGCTCCCCAAACCCCTAAGAGACGTCTCCCACTGTGAGAGCACAGGAGGTACTGCAGGGCAAAATAATTTGGGTTTGCTGCCCTTTGACATGTAAAGAGCCTTCTCTTGACTTCTCTCACTTGGATATGCATTTCCTATCCAGCTGCAGTCCTTGAGTGCTGTATATATGTTTTATATTATGGAAACACTGAGGACAGGCCCTATACCTCTGGGCTACATTAGAGAGAGGATATGTCCATGGATGTGTCCGTAGAGGCTGGGTGAGTTAAAGTCTGACTGTGTAGGACACTGTGTGAACCCAGTCCTGCTCACCCACAGTCTGGAGGACAGATGAACTCTGCTGGTTAAGGATTTGAACTGCTCTGCAGCAGAGATTTCTGTATAACAAATGTAGGGCTCCTACAACAGATTTTATTTTCCTAGTTTTTGCACAACTGCTTACATGTAGCCAATACACATTTCAGGATCTGTAGACCACAGGTTGACAAGTACTGGTTTAAATAAACAAAACACTGCTAATAGCTGAGACAAGCAAGCATGGAAAAGGCAAAAAGCAGTAAATTGGATGTGCAGAGTTATCAGCCAGAGCAATTATCACAATTTCTTGCCTTCTAAACCATCTTCAGGTTGCAGTTTATTATACATGCTGTGGAACCCCTTTTTTAAAATTTGTATTTCTTTTCTTCACGTGCTTTCATTTCTAATAGTGCATGCGAGGGCCAGTTTTTTAGGAAGCAGTATGTTCAAGCAGCAATCCAGGGGCAAGCACAGCATTTGGCACTTGTGCATATCGTAACACCAGTTTCCATTAGCAGCCCTGCTTCATCTAATGTACACAAGGGCTGTAATCAATGAGAGCTTGATGGACAAGTGAGAACAATTAGGCTCAGTATCACTTCTTGTGGTCATTATTGGCAGGCTCTCCTATGAATTATTAAGGAAGATAAGAAGCTGGGCTGGGGCCCTTGTGTGTCAGTGGGGCCAGTGTCTGCTGTCACAAGCCATCATGTCACATGCACTCCCAGGTACGCAACCTTCACCTCCTAAACCAAGTTTCATTTCTGCCTCCAGTGCTCTTCCTACAAGGTTTCAGCTGAAGCACTGTCCTCCAGTGATTAGAAAACTCCTTTTAATTTCCAGCCTAAAGTTATTTGTGACTGGCTGGTACACATTTATACTGGTGCCAACAGTTGCCTTTAGCTTACATGTTTTTTTTCGTTCTCTTGTGTTTACCTCCTTGATGTATTAATAGACAGCACAAGTGAGCTGCCTCTCAGCTTTTGTTTTGCCATGCTAAACTGGCCAAATGCATTCAATTCCTTCTCACTGGCCATGTTTGATGCTTCCTCCAACACTTCTCCTTTGCCTGTCAGCCTGCCTCAGTTGGAATGACTCAGGGATAGGAAAGGCTGCGGTTACACACATTTTTTCCAGAAAAGGTTGTAAAGGAGCAATACTATGCCTTCACTCTCTCAGAAGTCTCTGTCCTCATGCAAGCTCTGACTGTATTTGCTGTCTTGTGCGAGCGTGTTGCACAGGTGCTCACATCCATTCTGTGGCTGATCAGTGCACTCCACAGCAAACCGATGTAATTTCTTAGGCCGCTCCTACAGCAGGCCAGCGAAGTGAGCCAGGGCCTGACGGCATGGCATGGCTCGCATCCACGCAGCTTGACTCTCATAATCTCTAAACCAGAGTGACCTCATCCAAACAGCCTGTTGGAAGCAGGCCCCAGCCGGCGCTAATCCCCGATCTGTGCCTGGGCATTGTCTAGCAGGGAACTGGGCGGCCCCGGTCAAACAGTGCCAGGAGGCACATAAACATTTATCCTCAGCAATGGTTACAGGGCAGTTCATAAACCTGCCTTGGCTCGGTTTAATTAATTAGGGTAGAGGGAGCCTTAGTGCACGACAGGCACTTTGAACTCTTCACTCCAGGTCCGCTGTTCCAGATCTCAAACATAGCATGTTTTTCCTTTATGACAGTCCAAATTCACTGATGCCTCCCAACTGTGTATTGTCTGCAAATATCATTAGCCCTTGCTTATGTTTTGTTCCAGAAGAAAACTAACTAAAACTGGCTCCAAGGAATTTCACCCATTATGTCCCCCCACTCCTATCATTCTCCTTTCAGAAGAACCTGTTGTATTTGTTCTTGGCTATTTCCTGACAGACCTTCAGCTCGAATACCAGTCCCCGCTTCTTCCAACACAAACAATAATTTCCCATGTGGCTCTTTTATCAAAAGTGTTGCTGAAGTCCAGACAGATTAGATCTAAAGCATTTCCCATGTCTAAAAAAGCCCATGGAGTACTTTGTTTGCTCTTTTTTTTTTTTTCTTTTTTTATCACCAAAAGCTATCAAGTTAGCCTGACTCAAGTGACCTTGGTGAAGCCCTGTTATATTTTTATCGTATTTTTTCCTTTACCTTCATGTCTTCAGTCCTTCCTTCAGAATTAATTTACACATCATCCAAAATTTGTGTTGAACATATCCAGCCCTTTTTCTCTCAATTCATCGGAATTCAGTCTCCAAGTAATGTGTGTTACTTGCATATCCCAGCCTCAGGAGATCTGAAATTCTCCCTGCTGCTTAAGCATCCTCAAGAAATGGGGTTGTTTTAGAAAATCTATGGTGGGCAGAAACAAAACTCAGAGCTGGATCTAGATCAGGCCTGTTGATCCTGAGGATGTTCATTACCTCTCTGGAAACCCCACATTTAATGGGAGCAAATGAGCTGTGGAACGTCCCCTCATCTGCTCATCTGCTTGTTCAGTGCTCTCAGGAAGAGGGTAATGGCTGCACTGGCGTTGCAGCACACATGCAAAATGGCAAGCACAAGATGCAGGCATTCGCCATTCACCAGGATTTTAGCCTTCCCGCATCAGTCTATGGCACTACTGCGCTGTGGGAACATTCAGCCTCGCTTGTACTGAGCTAAAGGTCCAGCCAAGGCAGTTGTTTGCTATCCCCTTCATATTTAGCATTTAGGCAAATGACTCCTTGTTTCTTTGTGAGGGTTTTGAAGTCCATCCTGAATCCTCAGCTGCTGTGCCTGCCCTGCTGACCTGGTCTGTCCGTGCTTTGCTGCCCATGCAGCAGTGGCTGCAAAGACACACGCATCCTCCCAACACAGGCACCGATGGGTTTGCAAAGATGAATGTACGAGGACATGCAGGGCCAAGACTGACACTGCTTAACACAAGGCAGGAGAAAGGACAGTGCCTGATTTGCTCAGGACCTGTGGTCCCCTTTCAAGGGATTTGGTTGTTGTCCCTGGGGGATGTGTCAAGTGCTACAAGGGCTCCTGCTTGATTTATTTCAAGTCCTCTTTACTTCAGGTTTCACCTCCTTTGCTGGCAAACCTGTCCCTCAACTACTACCATTCCACAGCCTTGTGTGTGTGTATATATATATATATATATATATATATAAAATATATGTACATATGCATACTTATGTATGTATATAAAATCAATTTATTTCAAACAATCCTGTCTCCTTTTCCGCCCAGCCCAATGCACACACAACAGCAATGCAGAAGTCCTGGCAGCTGCAGACCAACCCCTTCCCCACAGTCTCCTGCAGGCTACGCTCCAAAAGTCTGCTGGTCTTAATCTGGGACAAAGGAGCTCTTTCCCTATTTAGCTGGAGGGTAGCTATGGCAACATGGCACAAAGACATCTCAATAGCTGGCTAAGGCCAGACCAGCCCCCTATCTAGCAGACACACTGCTGGTAGTTAAACTCTGCTTGGTTTTGACAAAGGCAATGTTCATTACCTAGGACTGGGCCCCTGGCTCAAAATGTCCAGTAGCTGGAGGTGAAAACAAGCGCTGCAGCCCCCTCGACAAATGGGACACTTCAGGGCTTGGTCAAGAATAGGTCTTGTAATGGTTAATGAAAGAAGCAGCAGAGAGGGAGGGGAGGAAATGAATGAGTGGAGATTGCAGCAGCTAAAGGGAAGCTGCCTCAGGAGATAGCTAAAGGGTGCTCTCAGCTATGGCTTGTTTGTCTGGGAAAGTTGCACTGATACAGCTTTCCTTTTTGTCTCGAATGAGCTGCCTTGTGGCCACACACGAATTGTCTTGCATCCTTTCGGCCTGCCTTTAAATGGAAATCATGCCTCTTCATGCAAGGGCTGTTTCCATCCTTTGTGCCATAAAGGCGAATGTACAGCCCCTGCAAAACTCTCTGCCTCATACCTACTAGCCTGCACGTGTGGCCATCACTGGCCTTGGAGCTCATGAGAAGCACATTTGGGAAAGCTTTTTGGAAAAATGACTCATAAACACCTCGCACGTAGCGCTGCACCAGGGGGTCTGCTGGGGAGCACCAGCACTGCTGCAAAGGAGCTGCCCTTCTGCGTCCCGACATAAAGCTCACTCCTGCATTAACTCCCCATGACATTTTCTCTCCTATTTCTATCTTCTACAGCATTTTGGGGGATGATCCTGACAAAATCAGACATTGTTTTGACCTCTGGGTAGTGGTAGCACAGAGTTCCCCAGAACCCTCTCTGCTTTTGCCATAGCTCTGGCTGAAGCAATTCCAAAACACATCAGCCATGAAGACCAAAAGCAAAGGGTGGTGGAGATGCCTGCCTCCCCAGCCATGCTGTGTTGGATGCAGATGCCTAAGCCATCAAGCATCTCTTTCTTTCTCCTCAATGACGCTGTCAGCATTCCTCCCTCCAAAATCCTGCTGCATCCCGGACTATGAAGCTGCCCAGGCTTGCACATGCGGGCTTGGCTCCACAGCATGTGGGCATGGCGGTGGCACATGTCCTGCAGTGCCTCGTGGCCCTGGCCTCATCCAGCCTGTGCCTCAAGCAATCCCACGTATTGCTCTGGGAATGTCCTGCTCCATCCTGCCCCAAAGTGTTTCATAGCGGTGGCACAGCCGTGCTGCCTCTTTGACCATCCCCACTGCCATAATAAACTGTGTGCTGGCCAGTGCTGGCTGATAGCATTAGCAGTTGTGGTATCACTGCCAATACATGCAGGCACTTTCCTCATCCATGAGTTTCCTTAAAAGCACAGAGGCTGCAGAGCCACCAGCCCCGGCACAGGGCCATCTGTGTGGCGTTACCGGCCCTGTCACCTCCTGGTGACAAGTACCTCGAGAGCAGCAAGCCAGCTGGTGCGCAGTGGTCACCACGCTGATGTCCTCGGGCGCTCTGCCCACTCCGTGCCTCCACCTGCTCACACATGTTAATCACAAGCCCTGAGGGGTGGGAATTGGCCGTGCTGCCTCCCTGTGCCCGGCCCAGCCAGGGGCTGGGAGCACAAGGCAGTGAGGCAGGGAGCTGCCTTACCCCATGGTGCCCCGTGAGGTGGGCAGCACCAGCTGGCAACCAGCCTTTGCTGCTTCCATCCATGCACCAAGCCTCGGCACATCCAGGGTGTGCAAAACCCTCTCTGCTCATTTGAAGGAGAGCTGGAGGCATTCAGAATATGGCCATCATCTCACAAGGCCACCAGTTCAACTCAGACTTGTGAGGGTGTGAGGTGATATATAGCTTGCTCCAGATTACTGGGGAACCACGCATGAATGCAGGAGGCTCAAAAGAAGCCTGAATATGATGCTAAAAAATGGCTCATATTATATATTTGCTGCTGCAGAAGCCTGATGTAGCAGCAAGCTGTTCACAAGGCAATGGCCATTCATCACTCAAAAATATTCTAATATATTAGATTGGATACTTTATATTTCATCTATGCTCCTCTGAATTTCCATATGTAACCTTCTGCTATTGAGCCCAACAGGCTGTAGTCTTAGCTGATGTAAGAAATCAAATTAACTCTCATTTAAAGTGGAAAGTCCACTGCTGCAAAAAGCATGAAACTAACACTCTGGTTTGTGCACCTGTTTTGATACCAGTGAGGATGCTCGTTGTGTAGGCCCATGTGAGACCTCTTGGTTCCCAGGCTCCCCTCCTGCTCCTCACAGTTGCTGTGGTGGTCCCAAACCCTTTAATTACTGTCTCCTGGGGGCCTGCCCTCTGCCTTATCCCAATAACTCACCACCATCTTCTCCCATAGACCCATACTCTCGCTTTCACCACAGGCTGCCTGAAACATCTCGGAGTATTAATGCCATTTGCTTGCTTTGTTGGATGAGGGTGCTGAGAAGTCTGACACAGCCCACAGCTGGGGTGAAGGCAGGGAGAGGAGTCAGGGTAGGGAGCAGGACACCCTGAGACTCACTCAGGCTGCCATGAACCCATTTGCTGTTTATGAGGGGCTGAGGATATGCACTGAGATGACCTCTCTCAGGTCCTCAAATTACTGCTTTGCCTCAGGCACATTCCTGCCTGCCATACAGAAAAGATCTTTTTTTTCTGGGAGTCAGAGACATACCTGTTAAGTTTTTTCTCTTGCTCCCTGTGGACCAGGGCTCACTTTTTTGAGACCTTTGCCCAGCAGCTTTAGTCAAATTTGGTGCAGAGGCACTAGAGGTGCTAACTTCCAACAGACTTCATGAGAGCAAAGCAGCAGAAGAGGGGAAGAGCAACCCCCTGGAAAAAAAGACCGTGGGAGTTTGATGTTGAAGGCATTCCAGAGGGCAGGAGAGGGTTCGGGACACTGACACCCATAGTGTAGGTGTGTTTGTGTGCATCTGGGGTGCCTGGTCCCCCGGGGGATCCTACAGCCATGCCACATGGAGCAGGATATGTGCCCTCATCCCAGGTGTCTAGTCCCTGGGGATGCCAGCAGGGATGCCCACAAGGATTGCCCCAGGTGCCTGGTGGGATGGCAGAGGAACACTTACATACTGCTTTTTGAGTGAGCAGATGAGTTTCCCTCCTCTTCCTGGCAGATAGGAGGGTTTCCAGCAGCCTGGCACCTCTCGGCAGAGCCTCCGTGGGGAGCCCAGGGACAGCGGACACTCACATTTTTAGCTTTATGCATCAGATGCCCAAGTGATGACATTAGTATAGCGTGTGCAGACAGAAGGGGGGCTCACTCCCAGCCTCCAAACCGTAGCTGGTGAAAAAGCCCAGACACTAGGAAGGCGAAGCCATAAGCTGCAGCTTGCTCCCTGGCTCAGGCACGTCTGGAGTGCAGACCTTTCCCTTTCTGGTGGCCAGAAGTGGGGAAGGCTGCTCTTATCTAAGTGTCAGTGAGAAGATGGCTGACAAATACTGCTGTCTCTCGTCTGTCATTGTGCACATCACACAGATGTTGAAATCAGGCTGACTGGGGGCTGGGGGTTGGTTGGGGGGTTTGGGGAGGGATTATGTTTTGTTCTAGAGAGAGACACGTTAGCTTGTGCTAAATGCTGAAGTTGTTACAGACATTTCCTCTGTTGGTTAGATGAAAGTGGGGGAAAAAGGAGGTCTGGAACTTGTAGCCATGGGTAACTTAATGGTCATGATCTGTACTTTGAAGCAAGATAATAAAAGACATCTTTTTGTACTATTCATTTCAGGATCCTTAACTCTTCAGCCAGGATTTCTCTCCCTGCTGGGAAAGGCCTGATGGAAAAAGTATATAACTTTCAGAAATCCTGTCTGAGACTTTTACTTTGTTCTTTACCTCTGAGGTTTATGTAGTAATTGTCCTTGTCCAACAGACAGGACAATAAACATCAAGAACCTCCAGGTCACACAGGGACCAAGTTGCCAACCCAGAGCTCGGCTGATCTCTCATAAGTCCCAGATGCTGCACCAGAGCAGTTTAAACACCACAGAGTTCTGGAAAGCCACAGAGCTTATATCTCAGGGTCTGTCTGACTCATGAAGGTGCCAAAGAACAGTAGGGATGACCAGAGTGAGCATCCAACATCAGACCTTGATGATGGGCTGCTCATCACTGCTGCCATATGCTACAACATCTGACACTGAGTTCTAGAGGAGGTCTAGGGACCTTACACATATGTGAGAAAGTTGAGTCCTAATTAGGGGTTTGAAGTAACCTGCACACCCAAGAGACACTGAAATGAGGCATTATCAGGAATTGTCTTTCAGGTATCAAAGATGAGCAGCGTGACCATGGAAGCAAGTGTCTGCAATGGCAGCAACCCTGAGTACCCCAAGCCAGCCGGGGAGGGCAGGGGCACATCTGTGATCCAGATCACAAGGAGGTTTATGTGTAAAGTGGACTTAGCTCAGCTAAACTCATGTATCTAGTCACTCCATGATGTAGTTCTGATTTTTCAGAAAATCTGACGTAAAATGCTGAGTTGCCCATACAGTTCATGTGCCTCCACAGAGAGGCAGAACTGTGGAGATACCTTCAGTCCTGCAGGTCTAAGCTTGACTAAGGCTGAAACCCCAAGTCCTGACTGTATTTCTACACCTTTTACTGGGGTTTTGCCTTATTTCTTTAGTCAGTTAGAGGCTAAATGCAGATTATCTCAGCTCTCTTCCAGACATATTTCTATACTATGTTCAATTTTTAATGAAGCCAAGATGCTGCTTTTCCAAAGAGTTTCTGAAAATCAATAGTGCTCTTTTACAACAATATATCTTTACAATGGTAGGTCAATAAGGAAGAAAAATGCAAAGCCTCTGGGGACAAGCTACCTTCTTACCTGAAATGATGAATATCATGTCCCTAAATTCAGTGAGATATCTGAACGTATGAATAATTTGGAGGATGTATCACCACCACAACATTTGTGCCATGATATTAGTTCTTTAGAGTTATTAAACTGATTGTTGGTAACAGTTAATTATTTGAAGGTCAGAGGTGATTTAGTATTTCAGAGTTCTAGCACAAGATCATTACTAGTCTGAATTTCTTATAACACTTCTTATATCGTTATATTGTATTATTCTGCTCAAAAGTCAAAATCAGTTGGTGAATCGGAACACTAAGGCATCTTTCAGGTAACCTGTTTTTAAACCTGACCATCAATATTCAGATTTGTCATGTCAGAATAAGTAATCATCCACAAAATAATGAAACTGTCTGGTAAATTCATACTGGTAATAAAACTCTTTTTTGCTTAGTTTGGAAATGCTTTGTTTGATTAAAAATTCAGCAGCTACATTAATCTGACTCTGATTGGAGAATTTATATAAAACTCTTACCATACATGTCTGCTTCCTTTAACTTCAGTGAGGTTGAAAGAAATGCCATGGATTTTTCCTAAATTTGGATACTTCTCTGAGCTGAAGTGTGTATTTGTGAACTGTCACTCGTTCAGGTCACCCTCTGTTAGGTGCAGGAAGGAAAAGCAAAGAGAAGCATATTCATGCTGCCAAAGTTTAGGTACCTCTGCTAGAAGCAATTTTCTGGTGTTCCCCACACCTTTAATGGGGAGAGCAGAAAGCCTAGATCTGCCTTCTGGTACCAAAAAACATCCCTTCTCCAGCCCGTCCCAATGTATTCCTGTAAATTTTGGGATTTTCTCCACTGATGCTATTGAACAGCCTTGGCAGCTGCTGGTGCCTTTCACTTGTCTGTGTTTACTTGGTCTGTCCCTGGCACAGGGGGACATACGACCTTGGAAAAAAAATCTGCTGGACCTCTCGTCATCCCACCCGCACTTCCCTTTGCACCCTCAGCTGTATATATTCTGCACTTAATGCCTTGTCAATACCAAGAGGCTCAAAGCCTTCACGAGCTATTTTAGGATTTATCTTACAGACTTCCTTATTTTCCTGCTCTCTCTCTCAAAATCTTATCACCAGTTTAGGTAAAAGTGTCCTTCTCTGCTTTAAAACAAGATAAACAATGGCCTAATAACTCTGCTATTCCATTATTTTTACTTTATACGTTCCCCTATGTCATTCCTGCAAGGAAAAATCACTTCTCCTCTGGTAGTGACATTAATCATAAATCTTCAGGTCTTTTTGGTTAATCTTGCTGTCCTGGGACACTTGGTCTTATTTTTGTCATTTTTCTTCTTTCATATTTTGTAACCTTGTACAAGTTTTATTCACCTTCCACCTTTCTCCAAAGTTTTTAAGGCAAAAATAGGTATTGCACATTCGTAGGTCACCCTTGAAACTGAAATGACATGACATTAGAAGCTGAATTGGAGAATAACATTGGAGTTGGGTGCTTTGGATTTTTACCCTCTTCTGACAGAGCGAGACCAATAGACAGGAGCAAATCTCTCAACAAATCCATCTTGTTTCAGCTGTCTTTGAACTGGGAAGAATTTTTGCCAATCTCTTATTGCAGCTCATTTCAGACATAACACCTTGGACAGCCTCGGGTGAAGGGCATGAGATAGCTGGGCCCAGGTAAAACATTATGCAGAGAACAGATAGTGAGGTGGACAATGAGAAGGCCAATGTGACCTCTCAGGAGAAAGCCCAGGGGAAATCTCTGTTAATACAGCTCACAGGCAGCACGGATGTGGCAGATACCACAAGTGTTCACAGGAGAATTAATGAGAAGAACAAAAGTAAATTGGAACTTCTGGAATGCATTCATTTTACCCCAAAATAATCCCATCTTTCCTTGATGATAGTAATATGGGATTTCCTTACTTTACCACAAAAACAAAAAACAGTTTCAAGAGCAAAATTGTTTACAATTCAGGATACAAATCTACAACCACTTCTAATTTCAAAAAGTAATGTTTTCTTTCCAAAGAGTCTCTTGTTTTTTTTTCACTGAGCTTGGGACCAGCTTCCTGGAGATAAAATACTCACAATGGATGTGGAGCCACATCTGAGACAGGGATAAAATGTCGCAAGCCTTTCCACAGCAATAAGGCAGGGCAGAAAGGGGAAAGATAAAGGATTCTATATCCAGGAGAAATCACATTTATCTCGAAGTGACAAGCAAGAGCAAGAACAATGTTCTTTATTTTATCAAACAGCAAACCTTTCTCATCTCCTTTGCAGAATACTTTCAGTGGCCAACTGGGCTGTGTCCTGGAAAACCGTATTAGCAGATTAATTAGTAATGGATTTTTAACAATAGTGTAGAAGATATGCAGAGGAGAGAAAGATCAGGCAGTAGAATTGAATTATTATACTTGCATAGGTTTTTCGATTGACTACTTTATGCTTTTGATTGAATTATTATAATTTATGTGCTTTTCAAGTAACAATCTTTTCTGAGAGATTATTTTCTCTTGACCCATCTCCATATAGAATTATTTCCATGGCAACAGTTTGAGTGATTTGAGAAAGAAAAAAAAAGATGAACTTCCATTAACGTTGGGTTAAAAAAACTAGTTTGATTTTAAAGCAAAAATACAGCAGATTTTGACTTTATAAAAGATAAGGAATAGCCTTTAAAGGAGTCACAGCTATATAAAGAGGAAATTCAAACTTGATCTTTCATTATTTCTTTGTAGCACAAATGTTATTTTCAAAAGAGGGTTATAAATATATTATTATCATTAGAACTAATAAATCTAATGTTTATCTATATTTGAAAGTATCTTTGAAAGTAATGGGACATAAAAGATCCATTACTTCTCCTGAGTCAGCAGACTGATAAATCAATGCATAATAACCGTTATTTGGTGTTTCCCTGTAATTTCCTCAGTGTTGAAATGTTTAGATTGGTTAAATGTTTTAAATATGAGGCATAACTTAGAGAAATTAGATGAGCCGCGAGGGACGGATGACAATCACCCTAGGGTAAGTGAGGGACCAGCTGAAGCACTCCTTGAAACATTAGCAATTATCTGTAAGTGCACAACGAGGGTGGAAGAGGAAATCCCAGCAGGCTGGAGAAGAGCAAACAACAGAAGGAAAGGGAGAAGGATGTGGATGGAGAGCAGACAGACCAGTCAGACTCGCTTTGGTACCTGGAAGGATTCTGCGTGAATTATTCACAACTTTATAAATACCAGCAGGATAAAATGCGAATATATCAAAAGCAGACTTTTCAAAAACAAGTCACATGTCAGTCTGACTCCTTTCTTTGACAGGATAACTGGTCGCAGGAACACGAGAAAAGTAGTTGATATGTTGCATCATGACTTCAGAAATGATTTTGTCATGGCCAGATGATATATATATATTTATAAATATATATATATTTCTTATATACAATCTAAGAGAATGTGAAAAAGATTAAATCACACGAGGTAGGTACTGAACTCCTTGACATATGGCACCCAAAGGCAAGCTGTCAATAGTTCACTCTCTAACAAATTTTTCTTTACAAAAGTTTGCAGAGACTTTAGTCAATTTGTTTTTCACTTCGAGTTCAGATAATGGAGTAGAGGATGCACTTTCATTTGTGGAGGGATGAAGCCCCTGGAGGGAAGTTTGCAAGCCTACTTGAGAGATGCAGCAGGACTCAGAGCAATCTATAAGTCAGGGGAAAAGCACAAACAACGAAGTCAAATGCAGTAAAATGTTGAATTTAGGAAGGGGGGGATCAAATGTGCAAATACAAAGGAGGGAGAAAACAGCATCCCCCCCAAAAAAAGACCAACAAACCCATCCCCAAGCATGAATTTATATTAATAGATGAAATGTTAAAGAAAAGGGAAAATGTATTCTCAGCTGTATCAGTAAGAATGTCACAGGATGTGATTTTGCTCTGCTCTTTGGCAGTCTGGGGCTTGTGTGCTAAATCCAGTTTAAGAAAGTCTGGCTACTGTCCAGGACAGGCAGCTGTGACAGAGGTTTAAGAAATTAGAGTCAGGAGGAATGGCGGAGAAGTTACAGTGGAAAAGATCACTGAGGGGAGAGGAGCAGGCAGCAGTGTCTTTGAATGTGGTAGGAAGGACAGCAACCAGCTTTTTCTGTCTTTCTGGCAGCACTAAGCAAAGCATATTTGATTGAAGCTGCCACAAACAACATTTAGATGAGAGACTAGGAAAATATTTTTAACTGTAAAGTGCTGAAGCGGTGGAAGGAGCTGCCTGGGGAGTTCCTGAACCTCTTCCAGTGGTGATCTTGAAAAGCAGGTTAGGCAAGTCTTCACCATGGATGGTCTAGATATGGTTGTTCCTGCCTTGAAATTGGCTGAGAGGAGGTAAGTGCTGTTACTGTCACCTGTGTTGGCTGGTGCATGCATGGAAAGCCACCAATATGTAGACTGTGGGAAGATGCAGCTGCTGGATGATGTTTGCCTCTCCTGTTTCAAAGTTTTCTTCATATTCAGTAGAGGCTTTCTTCGCCATCACTCAGATGTCAGCAGAAGAGATCTGGAAGCAGGAGAGGCACCAGGATCATGTTTTAACCCCCCAGGGTCACAGGCTTGCCCTAGTGAAGTCCTCTCGATGCAAACTCCTTGGCTGCACTGTTGAAGAGCATCTGTGCCTCTCACACCTCTTCAGAGCTCAGGTCCTACACTAGCAGGACACCAACTATCCCAAGCACAAGCAGGACCAATATCTCAGAAAAGACCAAAAAACCCTGTTCATTTTCAGAGGTGTCATTACCTACCTGTTTAGCCTTGAGTATATATTTATGTACTTACATACTTTGCTGAACAGGGCCCAGAGGGAGAAGAGTAGTGCCAGGAGCAGAGTCAAATTTGCCTGAAGGCTTCCTGAAGCACTTGCAGGATTTACCTGGAGTTTCATTAGCAAAAAAACCTCCTTCACCTAGGCAGGCTCTAAGCCTCTAATCTGATCCCATCAATAAACTACAGATTCAGCTATCAAGAATCCTGTACCATGACGCTGTAATTGCTTATTAGCATGCATTTTTGTGAGTGCACCATGCCCCTTGGGCAGAGCGACTGCTGGGGTGAGCAGGCTTTCCCGCTGTAAGGTAATCAAGGTTTATGCAAAAGGATTTGCTGGGAACACGCACGCTGTGTAATCCCTACCGTTAAGCGACTGAAAACAGAACTTCCTGTGGAGCCCATTTAATCCAGACAGACGAAATTTATTTCAGATGGTTTCCGTTTCTCAAATCATTATGGATAGAGGAAGAAGTGTCTTATCAGGTTGTGGAGAACATCACTCTCTTCTACAATTTTTAGAAACGGACATTGCCATGTTCACAGTGGATCTTCTTCTTCTAACATGTTTCTTCCTTTTTTGTAAATTTTCAGGCTTGTCTAGGAAATCTTTTTAAATTCTAATCCTTTAATCTCAGTGTGATAATGTTTCTCTTAAAAGCTAGCATTGGAAGTGCTCTTAAAAGTCACTTGGAATGCACACAGCCTTTCAGAAGAAAATCAAACTTGTGTTTATGTCTTCTTCTCACTAATTTAAACCATGTTGTCCATTACAAGGAGGCTATAACCAGGATGGCTCTAAGTGAAGCAGGGAAGCTTATTCTAACCACTGTTAAATTTTCATGTTTTGTGGTAATAGCAAGCTGAGGTCTAAATACTTTTGGGAAAAAAATGTTGGTTTATGGGGGAGAAATGTGGACCAGATCAGTTTTAATAACAAGATCTTGTGTTCATACATTATTTTGTGTTTTTCAATGTTCTGAAAAACTATTTCTAGATTAATTGCTCTCTCCAGAAGGATGCAGTTCTGGTCCCATCAAAGTTTAGTACTGACTGCGTTTGACCAAATCTCAACGGCTTTGAAAGCACTAAATCGATCTTCTGGAGGAACGTTGCTGTCCTGGCTGCTGCCTACTCTGGGTCAGCGTACGCTGCTCCTTCCCAGATGGAGACATTAGGGACACCCCATGGTGCCAGCAGCCTGGGGGACAGGACACGTCCCAAGCTGGGCTACTCAGAAACATGACTTCTTACCCAGTTGTCTTCTTGGCTAAGGATGCTATGTATCCAAAAGGGGGCTTCTGGGGAGCGGTGGGTGTGTACCGCTGGGACACACAGGCACTGGGATGTTTGCTGGTGGAGGTCCAGACGTTTCTCAGAGACCAGAGGCGTTGGTGGGTTTTGGTGCCAGGCAATTCCCAGCTGGTGGGATGCTTGCCACCCCAGCCTACTGCTTGAGGTTGCTCATCTCATGAAAAGCCCTTTACTCAGTATTTTTCTCCTATGCATTTACCTTTAGCAGTCAATAGCTATGGGCTCTCCTGTGCACAGGGGTCTGTGGTCTGTGAGATCTATGGTGTTGCCCTGAATGGCCCTGAAAGCCTTTCTGTGCCTTTCCTCACACCTCCACTCCTGGGAAACAGCACTCTCACAGACAAGAACCTTCGGGAACAGAAAATAGTGCTACCAAGCATCTTAAAAGCACATCTTCCTTTTCTTCCCATTTCCATTAAATAAAAAGAGACTACTTCAGCCCATCTTTTGGATCTCAGCGATGACTTTACCTTCATCATCACAAAGCCCTGGATCTAGCCTTGATAGCCTGTGCTTTCACTGGATAGAAGACCAAATTCAGGCTGAATCAGCCTCTCCTGAGCCTGCAGCTGAAGGACCAGCATGAAAGCCAGAGAGCACCTGCCTCTCTCTTCCCCTCTATACTATTTTTAAAAGTCAGCTGGCTGCCGAGGCATCAGCTACCACTGCAGATATGCGGCTATGTGGCACTCCCTAACATAAGCCTCCGGGATGATACTGAGATCTTGCTCTTGCTCAGTGCTGCAGTGCAAAGGGAGAAGGGAGAGCCCACGCAGGAGAGAGCCTGGTGCTCTCCCTGTCCCAGCCATCCCTCATGTCCCCGTCTCTGCAAGCATGGTCACCTTGGGGAGGCTGAAAATCCCCACTGCTCCCAGCATCAGCAGAGGGAATACTTCTCCCTCTCTACTCCAACCATACTCAGCAGGATTTGTCCAGTCCCTACTACCCTTTAATTTTGCTCTCTCATACTACAAGGCTTGAGCTCTTTAAGGGCCAAAAGATTTCCAGGCTTTTCTCTGACTTAGTTATTTTTAGGCTTTAAAGTTTAGCAGTGATCCTTTCCTCCTCCTCCTGTCTGAGTTGTGTCCTGCTGGGATAAGACAGAGAGCCTATGCTTCCTTCAGCTTTGGTCATCACCTCCTCCTCACTTTTGAGGATAACAATATAATCAACAACATTAGATTCTTGTGTTTCAGTTTCACAGGGAAGATTAGATTTTGTGCTGGAATGGCTGAAGATTGAAGGTTGAAGGAGATCACAACCAATTCACCCATTTGGAAGTGCCTTTACCTATCTTCCCTTTGTTTGCAATACTTATTTAAGCACATTAATAACTAAATAGAAATCAAACTGCTTTCAGACAAGCTGGGGCATTAGTTCAGAAAGAACAAAGTATTTCATTAAAAAAGCTCAGTAAGATGAAAACACTCTAAAACCGGCTTATAAGAAAAAGGGCAACAAACTGTTATCCATGCCAATTTCAAACCAGAAATAACCGGAATTTGCAAAGATACCGGTTTAATCACTAATTGAAAGGACTATTGTTTTGCAAACCTCGAGGCTGGAACTGTGTTGCTGTTGTGGGATCCAGTCCAGTCCCCACAATGAGGGTTAATGCAGCAACTTCCCAGCACTGCAAGCTCTGCTCCCTGCATGTGCTCTCTGAGCAAGGGGGTACACGGGGTCCTTTTCCACATGTGACGTGTCACACCTTCCTCCTGTGCCTCCCTGAGCCCAGAAAGCAAAATATCTGTGTTCAGTGGCAATTTAGCAGGGTGAAAGGCAACTGACAGCTGCATTCATTATCACTGTGGCTGGCGCACCCCATTTTGGGGACGAGTGGATTTCTGTGTGCTGGGTTCCGGGAGGATGCTTTGAGTTGAGAGGCCCGTTCCACAAATAGTCACAGGCAATTCAGCCCTTCCAGACCATTTCTGGTAAACAGGAAGCTGGGTTTCACATATTCTGAGGGGGTAACCAGAGCGCCATGTGGGAAAATGCTAGGCACCCATGTGCCTTTGTGTCACTTGTGTTGGCTTCGGCAGCGTCTGTCTGGATTTAAATAAGAGCCTTTCAAAGCCAGAGTTTAAATGGAACATTTAGGGCTGCTTTGTCCCAGAATAGTAAATGTCAGGAACTGTAGGTTCGTTGCAGCAGTCTGGCTCAGCTGACGGGCTTTCTTTGTGCCGCTCAGATTTATATGACCTTGTGTCCTGAGATCTTCTATTGGTGGCCAATGTTTGCATGTCCCCTGGGACACTGAAAGGCAATACCGCAATGGCTCTGTGTGTATGGATGTGGCAGCTGGCTCTTTGCAGTCTCTGACAGTGGGATTTTGGTCACCGATTTAGCTTCAATGCTATATGAAACTGCCTGTTGTACGTTATATGAAGCTGCCTGAAGCAGAAATTAATGAGGTAGGCAAGGCTGTGCACTCTTGGGACACGTTTCATTTTCACCCAAGATAATTGAGAATATAATGCAAATTGCCTTACCAGGAGAGGCTTCCCTGCTGTTGACCACCCTGTCCTTAATCCCATGGTCCACAGAGGGACAGCATAATCCACTAAGGTGACAGGGAAAGGCTCATACCCCCTTAGCCTTGCCAAGGTAGGCATTTTCTCATCCATCTCTCTCCAAACTCAGGGGGTTGAAGGCCTCCACTATCCACAATCTCAAGCCTTGAGCCTTGTCTCCCAACCTTATAGCCCTCAGGTAAGTCACGGGAAGGTTTTTCACCTGAAATATCCTCATACTGTCGTGGGTTAAAGCGTTCCTGCACACAAGAGCTGTGGGTGCAGGTTTTGGAGAGGTGGGGGCAAAAGCAGTCAAGAAAATAAGATTTTCCTCCAGGTGAAGTCTCTGACCACTGTCACGCATAAAATGAATGAAAGCTTTTCTAGTATGTTCCTGAAGGTAGACATTGTGCTACATTAAAACACTGCTGACTGCAATACACTTGATTTGTGCCAGGCATGCCCGGGTAGTGCTGCTGAGGCCTTGGATGCAGGAGGACATGGAGTAGTGTCAAAAGCCTGGGTGTAATGTGACACCTGGAAAAGTCATCTAGTGCTCAAATCTGATTATTCTACGAATTTAAGTCCAAAACTCGCACTTTTAATGGCATTTTGCTTATGGAACTTCCCAGAGTTCTTGGTTTCCCAAATTGGAAATTATATTCCCAGGTATCAAAATGCCTGTTGATATGCTTTCTCTTAGTGTAAAATATCTGTGAAATTATGTCATTTAACTGGTGTAGAATAATGCCAGCTGTTTGCTTACATCTCAGGAGAGGACAAATCTGCAACCACAAGGATAATAGTGGTTTATTCATTGGGTGTTGGCACTTCTGAAAATGGTTAGCAGTGTTTGCTCAGAAATTGGGATGGCATCTAATGATCCAGAACTAATCTAATTTGCATGGACATTTTACCTTAAATGCTACCTTGAACAAAATTTAAATTCTGCAAAAATGTTTAGGAAGGTAGATAAAATGAGATTAAGAAAATGTAGACAAACAGAAAACAGTATATATCTTAAGCAGGTTGAATTATCCTCTGGAGGTTCTCATGTCTCCCTGTGGATTATTCAGACCCTGACAGTGCTCAGGTAACCAGCTATGACTATATACTTATTTTTAACACCTGGTGTGTCAGGACTACTTCTGAGCATGTGTCAATTGCTTTCACCCTCTTGAACACAGAGGGTGTGATGGTGATGTGCTGAGCACAAGGCTGTCTCTTAGTTCTGTTGCTGTGTGATGTTAATAAAGGCTCGGCTTAACAGGTCGCTACTGAAAGTTTAAACAGTTCAGGAAGTAGAAATGAGGACCGTTTGAAGGCAGGTAGGCATTTTGAAAAGTCATAGCAACAGCAGAAACTTCTAGGAGGTGAAGAGGAAAAAGAATAAAAATAGAGCATAAAGCATGCTGAAGTAGGGGGTTAGGCAAGGCAGAGGCAGTCAAACTACAGTCTCCCTGCTGAAAAGAGGAGGTTGAGTCCCTCTTAGAGTAGAAGGATTAGAGAATATCACTGCATTTTGAGTTGGTTGCAAAGTAAGCTCTTACTTGCTTTCAGGTAGGAAAGGAACTTGACTTCTGCGGAGAAGCAGGAGGGATGGAACAGAGGAAAGGGGGGACTGCAGCTTTGCTGAGCCTCTCAGGCTACAAAGCACTGGGGCAACTGTGGATGCATGCCTGCTACAGGCCTGCTGCACGTTATCTTCAGACAGTGATACCCCAGTGTCGCAGTAGCATTGTGTTTCCACGCATCTGCAACACAATTTAAAGAGCTACCAAAAGTACTGGGTGATCAGACCCACTCCTTCACCTCCTGGGCCTGGCTCTGCATAGCTCTACAAATGCTGGGGAAGCCCAACTCTCTACCTGACCTCGCCAATTCCCTGAGAAAGATGAGATGCTACAGAGGAGGAGGAAGGCTCCAGCATCCTCCTCCTCTGCAGCCTCTACCAGGAGTGATACTCATGTCAGACTGGCAGGTGAGGTGGTGGTAATGATGGGGAGGTCACTGAGATTATCTCCAGCGTCAGTACAGTATCAGACCTCATTGCTGTAGGTCATTATTCTGGTCTGGTATCTCTCCAGTAGCCAGCTGAACCAAACCTTCCCCCTTCACTGCAGGTTGCTGGTTTCAAGTTCAAGTGGAAAGCTGAAAGGGAGGGAGGAGCAGAAGCAAAAACATGTGAAGAGGGAAACAGAAAGAAATGTGCAAGGGCAAAACCTGCAGCAAACTGCTGCTGGCACCACTCTGGGACTCTGCAGAGCCAGACAACTGTTCTGGAATACACACAAATTTTGCATGGATACATGCTAAATAATTTGCAAATATTTTTCCACCGGTCTCTTCCTTCCAGGGATGGAGGAAGAAAATAGCAGGCAAAGGGCCAGCAGCAGCAATAATGTCAGGTGTCTTGGAGGGGCTGTGTTCTAATAGCTTCTCCTCTAGCCTGATGGTCAACAGAAGTCCTTGCTGATGCTCTGAGAGCCAACCTGGTGGGTTTCAATAAGCTTCCTCTTACTCTCCTTTCAGTTTCCACATCTTGCCCCAACCCACCTCTAATTCTTCGTTGCCAGAGCAAGTGGAATGGGGGCTGCCTTCTTTTCGTAGAGCAGACACATGAGAATTACAAGATTTTTCTTATCTCTGGCTCTTCTGATGATCAGGTTTTGAGCTTTCCCATAAGGGTTTATCATGGTCTGAGCAACTTGCAGTTGCAATGAGGGAGAGATGACTTTGCACTATGCCACTCAACAGCGAGCCTGGATAAGCGGGTGCTGTCAGGGGCACAGATGGCTCAAAGGGAAGGGTAAGACATGCAGTACCATCCCAGTTTGACTCCATTGGCATCTGCAGGAGGATCACAAGTGCTTCTGTCCCTGCAGAGCAACACCTGCCTCTACCAGAGCTTCTTCTCAAAAGGTCTGAAGGGAGAGACATCAAGCACAGATGGAGGAGAGCACCCCTGGGAGGAGGTCTCCAGGAACACAGTGTTCATACTGATTACAGCTCCTCCTCTAGATGGTGACCACCTGAGGAACCTGAACATACATAAGTCTGTGGGACCCAATGAGATGCATCTCAGAGTCCTGAGGGAATTGGCTGATGTAGTTGCCAAGCCACTCTCCATGATATTTGAAAAGTCATGGCAGTCAGGTGAAGTCCCTGGTGACTGGAAAAAGGGAAACACCACACCTATTTTTAAAAAGGGTAGAAAGGTGGACTCTGGGAACTATCAACCTGTTAGCTTCACCTCTGTGTCTGGGAAGATCAATGAACAGATCCTCCTAGAAGGTACACTAAGGCATGTGGAGGACAGGGAGGTAATTCAAGACAGCCAGCCCGTCTTCACCAAGGGCAAGTCTTGCCTGACCAACCTAGTGGCCTTCTACGTTGGAGTCACTAAAACAGCAGACCAGGGAAGAGCTACTAGATGTTATCTATCTGGACTTCTGTAAGGCCTTTGACACAGTCCACCCCCAACGTCCTTCTCTCTAAATTGGAGAAACATGGATTTGATGGGTGGATTGTTTGGCAGACAAGGAATTGTTCGCATCCAGACAATAGTGGTCAATGGCTCAATGTCTGGATGGAGATCAGTGACAAATGGTCTCCCTCAGGGCTCTGTATGGAGACCAGTACTGTTTATCTTAATCAGTGACATGGACAGTGGGATCAAGTGCTCCCTCAACAAGTTTGCAGATGACACCAAGCTGAGTGGTGCAGTTGACATGCCTGAGGGACAGGATGCCATTCAGAGGAACATGGACAAGCTCAAGAAGTGGGCCCATGTGAACCTCATGAGGTCCTGCACCTGGGTCAGGCAACCCCCAGTATCTGGGGGATAAAGGGATTGACAGTGCCCTGTAGAGAAGGACTTTGTGGATGAAAAACTGGACATGAGCCATCAATGTGTGTTTGCAGCCCAGAAAGCCAAATGTGTCCTGGGCTACATCAAACGAAACATGGTCAGCAGGTCAAGGGAGGTGATTCTCCCCCTCTACTCTGTTCTGGTGAGACCCCACCTGGAGCACTGCGCCCATCTCTGGGGTCCTCAGTACAAGAAAGACATGGAACTGCTGGAGCAGGTCCAGAGGAGGCCACAAAAATGATTAGAGGGCTGAAGCACCTGTCCTAGGAGGACAGGCTGAGAGAGTGGAGGTTGTTCAGCCTGGAGAAGAGAAGGGAGACCTTACTGCAGCCTTTTAATACTTAAAGGTAACTTAAATGAAAGATGGGGACAGACTTTTTAGCAGGGCCTGTAGCAATAGGACAGGGGGGGTAGATTCAGACTAGATATAAGGAAGAAATCGCTCATGAGGGTAGTGAAACACTGGAATAGGTTGCCCAGAGAGATGGTAGATGCCCCATCCCTGGAAACATTCAAGATCAGGTTGGACGGGGCTCTGAGCAACATGATCTAGTTGAAGATGTTCCTGTTCATTGCAGGGGGGGTGGACTAGATGATCTTTAAAGGTCCCTTCCAACCCAAACTATTCTAGGATTCTATTATTCTACGGTCCTTCCTTTCCTCTTCTTGACCATGCACCTACAATATCTGAAGGAATCACATCAGGTAGCAAGATTTGTTCTCCCAGTTTTGGATGGCCAAAGTGGAAATAAGACCGGTCTATGGTGCTATAAAGGCAATCCAACGAAAGGTGACCTATAAATCCCAGATGCCCAAGTGTGTCCCCCAGACAGGACCTCGTGGCCTTTTTACCTGCCCAATCTTGACTGCGTCATGTTGGTTCAAGAACAGGCAAGAAAGAAGGTGACAGCCTGGGCACACAGGCACTCCATCCCAGTTGTAGGTGGGGATGAACATAGACTAGTGCTCCCACATGGCCTGGGTTCAGACTTTCCCCATTTAGACAGCACCTAATGTCACCTCTAGCTCACAGCTGAGTCTGGGCTGGTCTCCATGTAATGTAGGCATAAAATTAGGAGCCAGAGGGGGTTTGCAAGTTCCTTCAAACTACAGCATGGACTCTGCTGCTGAGAAATAGCTAGCATTTAAACTGTTTGTCTCAGCATTTTAGAAAAAGTCCATTTTCATGCTTCTTCCTTTTCCTAATTTAGATGGCTGGAGGGTGCTAAAGAGCTGCTCTTTGGAGTCCCTGAATCTCACCAGCTCCAACCTGCCCAGCATCCTCAGCTTTTGAGCTTCAGGCACTGACATGGGTGCAAGATATATCAATCACCACTGTGCTGCAGAAAACAAAGAAGATCTCAGCATACCAGGAGCCAAAGATGCCTGAAAAACAGTTGCTCCTTGTTCAAACATGCAGGCTGCATCCATGAGAGGAGTTAGGCCAACCAAGCATAAAGTCTTGAGAAAGGGAAAGGATCTACATTAATCTTCATCTGTTAGTGAGAAAGCCTGCTTTCTTACAAGATAAAATTCAGTGTTAATTAAATTGCTCACCTTCCTCCAGAGAAAATAAGTACATTGATAAACAGCATGGGATTTGAGTGCAAGTTGGCAGGCAAAACATGGCAGCTTAAGTGGAAAGGCCTGTGAGAACAAGCAGCCTCTGCATCTAGAATGAAGGCTCAAGTAACACAAGAGGTGGAGAGCCACAACGGCCAAAATGATGTGTAAACCCCAGCTCCTACCCTGCCCTCAGTCCTCTGACTTCCACAGAAATGCTCTGGGGGGAGCAGGCAGGGTGCTGTCATAGCTGCTGCAAGGCGGGTGGCAGGCAAGGGACACCCACCAGAACACGGGACTGGATGAAACCGGTGAGCTGGGCTGCAAAGTCAAGGGAGGGCTGTCCCTGGGGGGCTGGTAGGCACTGAGTCTTGTGGCAAGTCACTCTTCTTCCAGCTCTGAAGCTGGGTTAAGAGCTAGTGACTGCCAGAGTGAACACCTTCAACAGAGGCCACCAAAATATCTCAATATGTGATGTGACTTCCCTGCTGTTGTGGGTCATCGCAGAATCACAGGATGGTTGACGTAGGAAGGGATGTCTGGAGGTCATCTGGTCCAAGCACCCTGCTCAATCAAGGCTGCCTAAAGCTCGTTGTCCAGGACCATGACCAGACAGTCCTTTAGTATCTCCAATGGTGGAGACACCATAACCTCCTTCGGCAACCTGTTCCAGAGCTTGGTCACCCTCACAGTAAAAAAGTGTTTCCTAATGTTCGGAGGGAACCTCCCATGCTTCAGTTTGTGCCCACTGCCTCGTCCTGTCTCTGGGCACCACTGAAAAGAGCCTGGCTCTGACTTCTTTCCATCCTCCCTTCAGATATTTATATACATTGATGAGATTCCCCCTGAGCCTTCTCTTCTCCACACTGAAAAGCCCCAGCTGTCTCAGCCTTTCCTCACAGGATAGATGCTCCAGACCCTTAATCATCCCTTTGTTGTACTGTCTTCAGTATGTCCATGACTCTCTTGTACTGGGAAGCCCAGAACTGGACCCAGAACACCACCCGTGACTTCAGCAGGGGTGAGTAGAGGGGAAGGATCATCTCCCTTGACCTGATGGCAATACTTTGTCTGATGCAGCCCAGGATACCATTTGTTGCCTTTGCCACAGGGACACATTGCTGGCTCGTGTTCAACTTGGAGTCCATCAGGATACCTGGATCCTTTTCTGCCAAGCTGCTTTCCAGCTGGGTGTCCCCCAGCATATACTGGTGCATGGGGCTGTTCCTTCCCAGGTGCAGGACTTTGCCTTGTTGAACTTCATGAGGTTGGCCAATTTCTCCAGCCTGCTGAGGTCTCTGGAGGACACCATGACCCTCTGGCATATCAGGCACTCCTCACAATTTTGCGTCACCTGTAAACTTGCTGAGGGTACACTCTTCTCCCTCATCCAGATCATTAATGATGTCAGACAGGACTGGACCTAGTTATAGACCCCCGGGGTACACTGCTAGTCACTGGCCTCCAGCTAGAGTCTGTGCCACTAATCACCACACTCTGGGCCTGGCCATTCCATCAGATTCCAGTCCACCTCACTCTCTGCTGAACTAACAGCTTGTCTGTGAGGATCTAATGTGAGACAGTGTCAAAATCCTCACAGAAGTCCAGGCAGACAGTATCCACTCCTATTCCCTCATCTACCAGGCCAGTCATCTCATCATACAAGTTTGTCAGGTTGGTCAGGAACGACTTCCCCTTAGTGAAACCACGCTGACTACTCCTGATGATGTTCTTGTCATTCATGTACCTGGAAATGGTTTCCAGGGATGAAGTTAAGGCTGATCAGCCTGTAGTTCCTTGGGTCCTCCTTCTAGTCTTTCCTGAAGGTAAGAGTGATGTTTGCTTTCCTCTAGGCTTCAGGCACTTACTCCTCCATTTTTATGGGAGAATATGCCAGTCTTTAAAAGGTGTGGTAAAACAGCCTCATTGCTGAAAAGACTGCATGTAAGAGAGGATTTTTCTAGCCTGGCCTTGCTGGCACAGAACAGGCTTCAATATTTGTAAATATTTCAGAGATAAAGGGTCCCTCAGAAACCAGGAAGAGGATTATTTTGACTCCAGCCTTCTGTGTTTTGACTCTATTTATGGATTCACAAATAACATCTGGCATGCCACGCCCCTGCTCAAGCAACCTCACGGGCTATAAAACATTCTGAGTACAAAGACAGGAACATAGAAGTTGAAGTCCCTGTGGGCATCTGTCCCTAATGATTCACCTCTGGCGTGACAGAGAGGTTGCAGCAGTCTTGGTGACTGGTCTGTGCTCAGGGGTCCCAGCTCTGCAGTGAACTGTGTCAACCATTCCCTACTTGGCAGAGGAAATGCCTTGATACTCATCCACACAGTAAATGAAGTAAGAACAACAACAACAAAAAGATAATTAAGGAAAGATATCCAGTAGAGATGCAAATTAACAAAGCCCTTTACAGATCCTGGGATTTTGTGTACTTATTACTTCTATTAAATGTGACATATTAAAAGCTTCCCTTTGCCAAAAATGCTGTTTCACTCTTTCTGACCTCACTTAGCTAGTTCATGAACAAAAGGGCAGGTTAAAGGAGAGATGAATACAATTTGTTAAACAGTTGGGACTGTTGGAAAAAATGCCATGTATAAAATCTTCATGAAACATACAATATTTTAAAATACTTTGCTGGAGGTTTTGAACTATTACTTACCAGTAACATTCAAAAGTTCAGTGTTTTGCTACCAACCATTCCCTGGCTTGAAGGATCCCTGCACGCCATCCTTGCTGCTTCTCCTGTTTCCTCTTTGCATCCAAGCTTGCAGCATGCACTACCTGATCTAGGTGAAAAAAACCCAACAAAACCAAACACTAAATACACCATTGCTCTACGTTACAGCTCCACAAAGAGGGGCTGTTTCTTGAAACAGGATGGGGTGCTTGCCTAATGTGGGAGGTCCCTGGCAGGCCCGCACAGAGCCAGTGCAGTTTTGTGGTCTGTAACACTAACATGCATGGTGAGGCACTGGGCGGAGGTCTTTAGGGGCTGGGTCAGTTAATGGGAAGCAGGTTTTACAGAGGCCTAGTCATGGGCTAAGCCCATGGGGCAGCAGAGCCCATTGCCAGGCTAATTTCTCACTGACTTCAAACAGGTAGGCGCAAGTGCTTTCCTCCTTTTGCCCATCTGTGGCTTTGGTTTCGTCTCCTAAAATTGTCATTTGCTACTTCAGGGCCCCCTGGGTTTCAGGCAGGGACATCTTGTTCCTTATCCACAACTGGGGTTGGATGAAGCTTCTGGTGGTGGAGATCTCTGAAGAGGCAGTGCCACCAAACGGTGCACCTCCAAAAGGTGCCCAACAATCCCTTGTGCCACCACATGTGCCATCTAGCTCTTGCCAACTGTGCTGGTTGGAGACCAGTCATCCTCAGCAGGCATGGATTTACTGAGAAAGCTAAATGGCCATGAGACCTTAGTGAGCACTGGCCAGTATAAGGCTCCAGCAGGCTGTGTGTCTGTGGCAGAACATGTAGCTTGGCTGGAGTCAGCACTGCTGGATGGCAGTGGAGATAACATCCTAAAACAGCCAGGGGCAATGACAAGGGCACGGTGAGCATCCCGAGGAATGGGAGGCATATTCTGCCTGGCAGAGGGTCAGACACGTTCATTCCCACGCATAGTGGGAGTTGTGACGACTGTCTGGACTGACATTTCAGCCTTTGGGAGATAGGAGGCAATTCGGTGTAGCTGCATCCTCTCTCACTGCAAGCTAAATGATGTCAGACCTAACCTCTGCTGCCCAAGGCTCAGATCACGCTTGAGCACTTGCTGCTGCTGAGGTGCTGGGTGATAACTTGCCAATCTGCAGTCATATTTCGAAGCCTCTTAACGAGTGCAAATCAGGAGCAACTCCATAAAAGTCAATTACACTGGTGCAAAGCATCAGCAACAAGCCTTGTGCGCACTTATCAGTGAGGTTAGGCCCGTTAGTCATGCATTACTCAAAACTGTACAGAAAAAAATAAAAGCGTGGCTGGCACTCACTGGAGTAACTGCTTCAAGCTTAGATTTATAGGAAATGGGCTGTGTAATGGGAAACAGAGCTTTCCTTCTAAGCTCACATGCCGCTAAATAGTTTTACTATGTTCCACGTGTCCTTGCCAGTCATCTTTCGTTATGGTGAGCACATTTTTTTTTTAATTAACATCCTTTGGGAAGTCATAGTTAGCTTGGGAATTTCTTTTCTTTTGAAAACATCTTCACTGCGACTGAGTCAATGTAAAAAGCTCGTGTACCATAGAGAGAAAAAAGGCAGTTACGAGAACTACTGTGCTCTTGCTTCAAGGCTGCAGTCCCAGTGCTTGGGTTGGACCCTTGGGAAAAGGCAATCTGCACCTGCCCTGGGGGCCAGGCACCAGAAGGACTTTTTGCCTATGATGCTGAGGTGGTTGGTTGTCCCTGGCACACGACTGGCCCTGATGGTCTCCCTTGGTGTGAGAACCAGCTCACACCATGGACCACTCCTACGATGGCATTGTCCCCCTGTGCCAACTGATCTCAGGACTGGAGATCCTGCATGAGATCATCTACTTGTAGGGTTGTAAGGTGCTTTTTAATAAACATCTGAATACTCTTGTGCCTACCTCTCGGTCTGGAAGCTGCTCATTAGCAGGTATGGGCTCCTCCTGAAAATATTAATAGACTATGATCAGGTCATTTGTCAATCCATCCCCTTTCGTTTCCATTCCTCTCCAAGAACTCTGCAGTCTTGGAAACTGGTCTTCTCCATGTCCTGGGTTTCAGTGCTGGAGGTTTTCTTACTAAAAACACAGGTGTTTCCGTGCCCACGTGCAGGCACAGGGGAGAAAGACCCCAGCATGGCAGACCTGCTTGCCACATTGCAAAGCGAAAACTTTTGTCTCTCAACCAAACACTTTCTCAGCAGCAATGCTGCAGTCTGTCCTTGAAAGACTTGACCTAAAGAAAATCTTTCCTCAAGAGGAAAGCACAGACTGCTTTGTATGGCAGATGCAGGCCAACAGAAATTGCTCAAATCCTACAGCTTATTCTTAAGTGTGAATAGTCCTGTATGGTTTCTTTAAACACTGAGCTGTGCACGTGGAAGAGAACTAGCAGCAGGTCAGCTTTGTGCCATGCCTGGCCAGACTCTGGTCAGAAGAGTACAGGACCATCTCTGCTGTCTGAGGCCTGCATTGTCTGCACATGAAACTGCTCTGTGTATGTCTGGGGTGCCCTGGGGCAGGACAAAGCACCCCAGAGCTAAAGCATTTGTACTTTCAGAATAAACCGGTTAATGGTTTTGGAGAGGGCAGCCATGGCCATATATACCTGGAGTAAGTGCCTCAGGGTGCGTATGCGTCATTGGGCAGGGCTGGTTTTCCATGCTGAGACCTGCCCCTGAGCCCAGCTCACCATCCTGGGCACATCCCAGGCAAGCTGAGAAAGGATGGGAGTAGCACAGCCTGGTGAGAAGAGGTTGGGCAGCACTGCTGGGGGCCGAGAGGAAGCATCACGCTCATGGCAGAGAGTCACTCACACCGTGTCTGAGCCACCTTATGCTGTGTCAAGCTTTCCTCGACAGAGGCTGAGATTTTGCCATCGTGGGAAGGAGTCCTGGAGGATTTGTTGTTGAAACAGTGTTTCCCAGGAGAGGACAACCAGACCTGGTGAAGCACATGACCATGAAAAAGTGTGTCTGAAAAGGACATGGAGCTTTCTTTCCTATTGCATGTACAAATCATTGTTTAGCAAATGCCTATCTCCTTTGTGGGGCTGAACTCAGACCAGGTGGCACGGTAAGACAATGGCTACCACAGTCTTTGAGTAGAGTGTTTGCTAGAAACTAGAAAGTTTTCACACCAGATTATAGCAAGTTATGAAGGTAGTGACATGAAGACCTTAAAACTGAGAGCATCTCTGATAACAGATGTTCCCCCAGTGAAAATAAATCCATCACTCACTTTGCAGCCCCCACTGAGGTTGCAGACCACAGTCATGCACAACAGACATATGTGACCATTGGCAATAGAGGGAGGGAGAGGCAGCTCTGTGTGTTTGAGCACATCAGTCACTGCTGCCCACAGGGTTATTTTTAACTGGCTGACTTCTCTAGGCAATCTCTTTCACACAGAATTTCTAAAGGGACAAGAGGGGCTTGACACTGCCACCATTCCACGCTGCATGAGAACAAAGTGCTTACCTGCAAGAGATATGCCCAGTGCAAAGGCACCTTATGGTCAAAAAAATTCAGCTTCAGGAAAGCAGCAGCACAACAGTCAGTCCCATCTCTGCATCTCCAGCTGGTGCAGAGCTGAGCACAGCTGCATGGACCTAAGATCTATCACCAAGGATCCCATCCCAGAACTTAAGTGTTTGGATCTAGAGTCATTCAAGACCAAACAGCTCTTCAGAAGCCACCCTGCCCAGCAGGGGATTCATCAAACTGTCTGAAAAAGCTCTGTGTGTTTTCCAGTTTGATTAATCTGTAATAAATTAAAAATCTGGCCCAGCTCAGGTGAGGACACTGTGTCACTGCAAGGGTGATGCTGCTGTGCAGAGAGGACTTTCCATACAGGAGTCATTGGCATCTCCTGTTTTTTTTCAGTTCTGCCACTCTACTCTCAGCGTCTGCTAAGGTTATGTACAACTAAATCCAAGGATCAGGCCTGGGAGAGACTTCTCCTGAAGGGTCAGATATCCTGGGGCTATGGGGAAGGAGCTCTTTGCCATTAGCAAAGGGTTCTGTGACTCCAGGTGTCCTGCAGCTGGGAGGAACAAAAAGCAACATGGGGGCAAAGGCACTTTGCTGTAGACACTGGTAATAGCAGATAATTTCTTAAGAAAAGAGAACTGAGGTGCAAACTCCTTCCACACACTAGTGCCACCTGCAGCAGTCCAGCCCCATGTTCCGAAGCTGGAACACAAGGGTGTCCTGCAGAGATGAGGGAGGTGGATGGGGCTGTCAAGGGGGTCGCCTGCAACCCCAGGCCAGAGCAAACTCCTGGGCTATTCCAATAAAAACTCAGCCCCATGTTTGTGTTTTGAAGCAATGAAGTCTTTATCTTTCTGGTGTGCTGATAGAATTGCTCTCTGTGGGAGGGGGTCTGCCTTTACACTGGTTAGGTACCAGTGGGGAGTGAAGGCTGGCCAAGAATGGGACATGTGACTTTAGGAAGAAGAAAATTCTACTGGATATGGGGCAGAGGTAAATCACCTCTGAGAACAGGGCTGGCCTGGAGCACAGCTCTGCACAAAACTGCATCCACCCCACTGGAACGATGGGGACATGTGTCAGGAACCAGCAGCCATGGGAAGGATGTTGAAGGAGAAAGATCTGCACTGGCTCCCCCACCACAGGCTGCAATTAGGAGGTGCCACCCTCAGTGCCAGCACCTCTGCTGGGACACCCAGTGTCATGGTCCCCGGGACAAAGCAGCAGTGGCATTTGCTATCCCGGGGATGTGCTGATGCATCCCAGCTGTTCAGCACTCCCCATTTCAGGCTCAGTGTGTGGTCCCAGGCCAGCCATGAAGCCAAGGGTTTTGTCAGCACTGGGAGAGACCGTGTTCATCTCAACCTGACCTTTTTATTTTAAACCTTGATGGTAGAGGAGTTGCTCAGGTTAGAGACAAAATTGGCAGAATGCAGCAAAGGTTTCTGAAAGGTTTCAGTATCAACAGAAATTTCACCTTATTGAAGCAATTTCCTGACTTTTAATCTAACCTCTAAACCCAGCAGTTTTATCCTGAAGGGCAGGGAAACATTTGGAAACCTATTAGATTCTCTACCATTAGCTATTTCCATGGGAAAATGGAAGTTGGCTATAGCAGCAGATGAACAATAGTAATACCCAGCAAGCCATTCCTGGCCATTTTCATTGCAGAATGCCATAAATCACACAAGCATTGTGTCTGTGTGCATGGAGCACAGGGGCTGGACTCTGGCTTTCCCCCAGTCCCTATAAAGGAGAAATATCTCAACACTGGGGAAATCCTGAGAACAGAGATACAGATCTGACTTTCTGTTCTTAAATTCACTACCAAACCTTTCAATTAAATGAAATACCAATCCCTCCCATATGATGTGAAGGCGATGCCAAATGATTGAGATACAAAAGCCACATGGTAAGCCCTTTAAGATCACAATACATGTGGAGACTTTCTTCAAAAGCAGTCGCAGGTTTTAGGTTCTCTTGATGCTTCTGCTCCCATTTGCTGTATTTATTTTGTTGAGGTGTCAGGCTGGTGTCAGAAAGGCAGTAGCCAAGTCTCAGTGCAGCGGGTCATGTTCGCGAGTGTAGGACTGGAGAAGGCAAGAAGGTCCTGCTGCCCACAGCATGGCATCGCCTCCACCGTCTGCCCCGCAGACTGCGCGAGCAGCTGCTTATCGCTGGGCCCCAGCCCCCGGGCTCCAGCATCCTGTGCCAGTCCAAGGTTCATTGCTGGAAATCCCAGTGTGGCAAAAGCAGAGCAAGGAGAACAATTTCCTTTCGGCTCCTGTAAGCGCTTCCTCTGGGTTGTCATTATGTTCACACTCTTATAGGAGGAATTAGGTGATTGACTATTAGAGATCTTATCCAAGGCAGTGATGTTAAAGGAAAAAGGGGCCAGCCTTTGTATTCAGTTCATGGGGATTTGCAGGAGACATCCTGAGCTCCTCAGACTATAGGCAGAACAGCCTTTAAATGGATGAAGGAATTTACATACTGAAAAGAGTGAAAAAAACCCAGAATCAAATAAGAAACAAACTGATGTAATATATACGTTATCCTTGGGTACGGAAAATCTACTGAACAATCCCAAAAGCTCACCCCTACACAGATGGAAATTTGTTTCTAGGGGAATGGAGACTGTACAGCTCTTTGGACATTAGGCAGGTGTAGCTTTCTCTCATGTTTATCTGCATGCTGCATTATAGCACCACAATCTTAAAGATGTAAATGGGAACGAGCTGAGAAAGTGATGGGCAAGGCATAAACCACCTTCCTTTTTCCCCAGCGTTGTCTGTTCTCGGTCCCCAGGGCACTGTCACACTTTCCTCATTAAAGATGGAAGCCAGTAGGAGCTGGGTGTCCTTGTTTCTCTGAGCTCAGACATCCAGCTAGATGTCAAAAATTTGTCAGATTGCCTTAGGAGCTACTGCCCTGAAGAATGAAATATATATATATATATGTGTATAAATTTGAGAATCTTTTTAGTTACTATGATGCACAAAAAGATCCAAGTGACTTGGGCTTCCTGACTGCCATTTGAAGGATCTAGCTTCAGAGTTTGACCTTTGAAAACTCATGACCTGCCTAGTCCTGGTGCATGTAGTGTCTGTAAACCCCTCAGTCACTGACATTTATGTCTCTCAGACCAGTGATTTTCCATCTATGGTTCACAACCAATTTCAGAGCAGATGCCGAAAGCCAGGTCTGCTGTCAGCAGGCTTATTCTCATCACACAGAGGTGGACACCCACCCTGAGGTTTGCAAACTGGCAAAACTGGATGTCACAGATTCAGGCATGATTCTGGGCATACCCCAGAAATGCCTCAGCTGCCTTCTTTGCTGAGTAGGATCAAACCATGTTTAAAACACACATCTAGGGAGGATGTGTCAAGACCTGTGTTTGATGTCCTAGGTCAGTGGTTAGGCAGCTGCTGGGGGTAACCTGTATAGCTGTGCCTCCCTTACGGGAGACAAGACTGTGCCTCCTTCTTAGCAGGTAGATGCTTTAAGTGTCTGGCCTGTGGGGACCCGGGACAGGGATACTGTAAGTTCTTCTTATGAAAGACCTTTTATTTTGTATTCATTGGGACAGAAAGGGTGTGAATGCTGGGTACTGCCCAGGCGTAGGGAGACCTGCTATCAACTCCTGCTGCAGGGAATATCTAGTGCAAAAATACAAATCCATTCATCTTAGGGGGGGACTAAAATCATATACATACTCTCATGTCTATATGATGGAGGTATAGTTATTTACATGCACTTCATGGCCTAAAGAGCATTTACTTTCCCATGCATACAAAAACATGAAATAATGTTTATGTTTAGGGCAACATTAAACTCCAGAACACTGTTTAACAGAGTCAATTAAGTTAAAATCATTTCAGAGAGAGGGGAGAAATGAACTGTGGTCACCCATGTCTGGAGACTTCTTACTAGCCAAGCAGTAAATGATAGCGCCTCTTCCAGCCCTGCTGTGGTGAGTGGAACGGGAGAGAAGGGGAGGGGAGGAGAGGGGAGGATGAAGGGCTTAGGTCTATCTGTTTCTTGAGGAATCTGCTTTTGTGTATGACTTTCCTCCAAGAGGTAAGACTTGGATAATGTGCTCAAAGCAGATCCGTTTTTTCTCCCCAGTGAAATCAATGGAACTATTGAAAAATAGATCTTCTCTACAAATCTCACCTTGCTCATGTCCCTAGATCACTGCTGCTGAAACAACATTACAGCTAACGCTTCTCATCTGCAAAATTCAGGCCTCTCGGGATGCATGCTCCAGAATGGGAGCAGACACCCAGGAGGGAGGTGTCTGGGTGCCAGGTTGCAATTCTTGCAGCAGCTCCAGCCCTCTGCCCCATCCCTGTACACCCTGCCTTGCCCCCTCAAATGCTCTGCCTGGATTAGCCTCATGTTTTAGCTACTCTGTGGCTTTTCCAAGGGTTTGTCTCTCCTTTTAGGAGCTGACCAGAGTCCCTGGGCTGCAAATTTGTTCATGACAAACCCTCCCCCATCATCACCTTCACAAGCAGGCTGTCCCCATGCAGGTAGCAACAGTGGCAGTCATTAACAACAGGCAAATAATTAAGGAACTAGGGATTGCTGCAATAGACAGGCAAACTGCCAAAGCAGCACTTACAGCTTCTTAGTCCTAAAAGCCATGGGGAGAAGCAAGGGCACCCCGACAGTGAGGAAAGTGCTTGGCGTTTTGCTAACCATTTCAGCCTTTTTATCGCAAAATTGAGCACTCCTGTTTTCCATCTTTGTCTCTCCCTTGGTGGCACTGTGCTGGTGTTAACAGCAACAGGTACTTTCAATCATCAAAAAATTACCTATCTCAACCCATGTATGAAGACAACACCCAGTCCTGCAAGTCTGCACCCATATGAGTCTTCCCACTGGTACCAGCAAAGGAAACCTGGGTGCATCTACCTGAGTGTTTTGCCTTTCATCAAGTGTGAACTCTGAAGAGACTCTCCCTCTTCTCCCCACCTACTGCTTCAGTTCACATCAAGGAAAGGTCCCAGAGAAAATAACTAATCTTTTGGGTGAAATGGCGGGGTGTTGCAGCCCTGGAGCACTCCTGAAGGTCACTTGCTGCACAGGACCTGGGAGAAGTAGCTCAAGGTGTCCCCCAGCCACGCAGAGTGAACAGTGGGGCATTGACGTTGGCTTTCACCAGCCCACCCTGCTCCCCTCACCGCACACTGCCTCCTCTTTCTCCCACCTACCCCTCCCATTTCCTTGTCACACAATGCAGATTTGCAGAACTGCATTTCCAAGGACCTCTCCCACCCTGTCTGCAGCAGCAGGAGACAGCACAGCCGGGCTGGGTGCGCTGGCTCCCGGTGACACCCGAGGAGGCCCCAGAGGGAGCTGACAAGAGAAGCAGGGCTCCTCATTAGCTGCTGTCAACAAACCCCGCTAATTGATTTCCAGCCTCCCATGACTGTTTGTGAAGGCAGGGCCCCTGAGCCGCTTGCCAAGAGCGTGTTGTATTTACTTGACTTGGTTGCTCAAGGCAGTGTCTCAGGACAGGGCAGGGCTGGGTTTCTTTGCACGCACATGAAAATTGAAGTAACGGGCCAAGGGCTCCCTCCATGTCCACTACCAGGCATAACTTCTGCTGTCCTGGCTTGGGGAGCAGGACTAGCACAGCCTGGGCTTGGGCACACGCATGTGATTTGGTTTAGCCACTCAGTCCAGCACCACTGCAGACAGATCATCTCCAGGTAACTTTGGAGGCAATCCATGAAGCACCCAAAGGAGGTCAGAGCACACCAGAGTGCTCTCTGGTTTCCTTGCATTTTTCTAAGGACTTGGAGGTTTTATTTTGAAGAGAAGCACATGCCCACATCAGGGTAGAATGCTCTGAGTGACAGGAGGCATGAAGGGCTATTTGTGCCTTGTGCTCCCTTCCACAAACAGAGCTTAATTACTGCTTGCAGAGAGCCTGGATCTTCTGTAACAGGACACAAGGAGAAAAGGCACAATCTTAATTTTACACATACAGGGTTTTATGTAGGTGCGTGGCCCTTTGGATAATTTATGAATGAAATATTGTTCCATCATTGCATAAGATAAGCAGCTCTTATCTTTGGCTGGATGGGCTGACACCAAATGCACTTTAGGAAAAAAAGCCTTTCAGGGTAATGAAAGAGGTGGGGGCGCCACTCTCCAGCTTCCCATCTGCACAAGGAAGTCAGGATGGTGCTTATTTTTTTGGGTGCAAATGCTGCAGTGCAAATCAGAGAGCTTGTCTCATTAAAATCCCAGAGGCCAGCTGCAGGTACAGTCCTCTTTCCTTATTCCTGAAATATTTATCAGCCAGGCTTTCCAAAATACACCACTAATCCAAGCAATTGCAGGAGACCAAAAGGTATTTTTCTCCTCAAGTGTTCCCCCTTGTGGGTTTTAAAACATTCTTCACTCCGGGTTTGAAAGGAACTTGGAGTGAATACGAACTCTGCGCAAGAGCAGGGTGAAAACCCTCTGCAAATATTTTCCCATCACCTTCATGCAAGCCTGAAAAACTGCAGAGCAACAAGAGCTTTCCACTGCACAACTCGGATGTGTCTCCCTTTTGTGTCACTGCCTTATCCCATCTCCACTTCCCGACAGGCAGACACCCTCTCCCCTTGCCTGCTCCTGGCATCTCATACCTCACCAGGTCACAGTGACAGGGAAACACTGGTGGGGTTAATGGCACATGAGGCAACATGCCTGGGTTCGGATTCATCCCTGGCACATCACCTTCATGACAGGCAAGTAATCCACTGACATCACGCCACAGCCACAGTCTGCCACCTGATGCTATAAATATTCAATGGTTCACAGCCAGAGAATGTACTTTTTTTTTTTTTTTTTCCCCTGCCAGGAGGTCTCAGAGCCCTCTGCTTTTTTGCGTAGGGAGGCAGCTCTTTACATGAGCTGTCGGTGGAAAAGACGATGCTCGGCTCCCTTCCTCCTGCTGAAATGGGGTTATGTTGCGAATGGGTGATTTAGATTGCTTAAAGAATCACTGTCAAAGGTATTTCCAAAAGTGTTTTTAGTATGATGTTGTAAAAGTGTGACTTAACAATGTTCGATGGCCAGGCTCACTCTATTACTGTACAGCACAATCATTTGAACAATGATTTAAAACTACCAAGGCACAAATCAAAGTTACCAAGACAAAATCAAAGTTACCATACTACAAGGTTATGCCCAATACTGGTTGCTTACCAAAGATCTGCTGTTGGTTAAAGGTCTCTCTGCTTCGAGGAGCAACCTTGAGAGGTGTCCCAGCTCAAGGGAAGATCACTGCCATGCAGCCAGACCGCTTAGCCAGGAGAGCTCAAAGAAGGCTCACTTAGGCTGTCATATTTATGGAATAAAGTGGTTGGATCGTTGTCAAATTACATGTGATGGGAAAGGTATGCATGAAACTCCTTGTACACAAAACGTTCTTTGTTCTTGGATAAATGAGTCATGGAAAAGCCACATGCTATTCATGTGTTAATCACATGATTGGTGTTCCAAGCTCATATGCATTGATGCTCATTGTGTTACTCTGCTTCTTTGTGGGTTTTCAGAAAACAGATTGAAACTAGAGTTCTTGGCCTGTTTAAGGCTCAGGCCTTTATCTCCTTTGGAGCCTGTACCTAACTACTGCTAGCTTGGTTAAGGGGTGGAGCGCATCTCTCACAGGCCAGCAGTCACATGCCTCCATGGATGCAGTGGCACAGCACAGCTGAGGTCTGCAGGAAGGCAGAAAATTGTCCCAGTGTTAACACCCAAAAATGAAACTTTATTGAAACAATTGAAACAGGGCAATGTCTTTCTGAGTCAACGTCTGGTTTTCAACCTTCTTTTTTTTTAAAAAAAAAAGCGCTGTTGCAGTTGTTCACATATCCCTGGATTTTGGCTCAGATTTAAAATTAAATAATAATTTAATAGTTTTATGGGAAAAGTGATAATCCAAATGAAAACCTACTTCCATTGTCTCTGGTCGGTGCTTTCTTTAACAGTTTTGGTTAGGAGGCTTTGTCTGTCTGTTTGATTCTGCCTTTCTGCCGTGATTTGAAACTGAGATGTTTTCTGAAATCTTCAGATTTCCCTGTGAATAGATCCACCACCCCAACACTTCCAGCTACAGCTCTCCCAGGATTAACAAGTATTAATCTATTTTCGTAAAGACTCCCTGTGAAAGTGCACTTTAGCTGTGAGGTGAGCACATGGCAAGAGAAACAGACCTCTGCTTACCCACAGGAGATGGGCCATCATGGCTTGAGAGGAGACAAGTCCCACCTGGGACAAACCACTGTCTCTCCATTTTCCCTGTATCGGCTGACATGAACCTCCTTGCATACCCACTGCCAGTACATTTTTTGGCTGACTTGTCTGCTAATAAATGACCCAAAGCACATGTGCAGGAACAAGCCCAAAATAATGCTTGTGGTGTGACTCCAGCCGATGGGTACCCATCTGGAGTAGACTCCTGGCAGCTGGTGGGTGGCAGCGGCCGCCTCCCCCCTTACAGCTCAGGGGATGCCCAGTATGACTTTTGGGGAGAAAGTCTCCTCAGGCAGGATCCATTTCACCTCAGTTTAGATGCCTACAGTCTGCAGCTGAACAAGTTGGCCAGGGTCCCTTTTAGAGGAAAACATGCACTTCCAGAGGGTATGTCATCTCACCCCAGGTTAGATGAAGGTCAGATGAAGCCTGGAAACACCAGTTGTTTTAATTGACTAAAAAAGGGTTCTCAGCTGCCAGCTCTGAGATAGAAAACATCACCCTTAAGGTTTGGTTCCTTTGCCTAAACACAGATGTCTATAGCTGCTTGGTCTGCAGCTGCTGACCCCTGAAAGTCTTTCTTGTAGGTCTCCCCCAGCTCCAAGCTGTTCACTTGTTAGGTGCCACAGCACCTTTGGAGCTGGGCATTGGTGAGACATGTGCTTGAAGGGCAAAACAGAGATGTTGTGTCCACTGCTTAGCTGCAGATGGGCACGGTCTGCAGACCACGTTCACAGGAAAATTTACAGAATTGCCCACAATATTTATATTGCTAGTACTAAAATTTTTTTATTTATTTTTTTAAAAAAATATCCTTTTTCCTTTTATCATACAGATAAATTTGGGTTGGTTTAGGTTTTATTTGTCTGCTTCTAATTAATAAGGCAAAAGGCACAACTCTGACATCCAAGTGATTTCTATGCTGATTCCTGAACCCTTCTTTCAAGACTTAAGACTATAAAGCCTTTTCATTTACACAGTTTTAAGAAAAATATATGCACTGAAAGAACTTTCTACAACTTCTTCATCTGAAGAATGCTGAACTGTTTGAGCTGAAGCTTTCTTAGTATCTCAGTTGGAGCCAAATAACCAAGCATGTGAAATATCCTGAATGATTAAAATCTGGCAAAGTTTAAGGAACTAAACCCAGTGTCCTATAAAGGAAATGGCTAGACATATTTATCCACAGCAGGAATAACTTGCCACTTAATACTAATAACGATCATGCTCCTATTGGTTTAACTAGGTGCCAAATGGGATTATTGTCCCATTTGCAACCTGTAATCAATAAGGAAAGAATAACAGGAAGCCTTCAATGATTAGAAACAACTCAGATCCCAGCAAACTATGCTTTTATTCATATTCTAAAATCTGACTTCTCACTCTTCCTGCAAGTCCTCTGCCCTACACACACACACGTAACAAGGTGCAGTGATGGCAGAAAGCCCGGCTGCCATCAGCCCGCTGTGCTTCGGTGACCTGAAAGCTTCTGTGTTAAATCACTGACCTTGCTTTCCCTTCTTGTGAAGTGCATAGTCACACTCCTGCGTAATTGTTCATTAGTCAGCATTTCATCACACTTTAAGTATTTTCTTAACTGTGTTTCTAAGAATCAGGACTGCCATGAGTACATTGTTTTCAGGCTGCAACAAGAGAATACTCAACTTGGTCTCTGCAACGGCTAATACCATTTCCATTTCAGGCATGGTTACACCCCTGTCCATGCTGAAGGGGCAGCAGTTATTTTTCTGTTTTATTCAGAGAACAGTCCTGGTTCTGGGAAGCTGTGCAAAATCTCAGAAAAAAAGAGGCCTATCCCAAATCTGTATCCAGTACCTAATTTTTTAGGAAACCACAAAGGCTATAGTCCTAGTGCTTAATCCTGGGGAAAGCCACACTGACGGCTTTCTATTTTTTATGCCTCTGAAGGCAAGTTGACTGTGATTTAAAAAAAAAAAGATTCCCTTTAAAAAGTTCTGGTATACACTGTCCTGACACAAATCCAGTAAATGCTTTATTCGCACCGATTCTGAGTAGTCTGTAGTGACCGAACAGTGACTGGTTCAGGGACTGGAGACCTGATGTGGAACAGAAAGGTGACTTAAAGGAATTTGCAGTTTGGGCCTATTTTGCTGACATAATAAAGAAAACAGTTAAGCTTTTCCTCTTTTAGTTTTAAAGGTTGTTCATTTCCTTCTTATATTTCACTGGGAAAAAATAGGAGGAAACAGATTCTCACACCCTTAGTGCTGGGAAAACTCATTAGCAATCCTAACAAACATTGTTTTTCTCACAGACATTGTTAGATGTTTTAAAACGAAACAGGAACTCAACTGGAAAAGAAATTAAAACTCGTAACACCAAAATATCCTGTCCTATTGCTAGTTTTCTCTCCCTTTCATCTGTTACAATGTCACCAGTTCACTGGCTGTCCAGCAAAGCATCTTCCTGAATTTCTAACAAAAAAGAGAAAAGGCAGGAAAAATTTTTTCAGAGGGAGAATATTTCAGGTCATCCTTATGCACATCATGAAAAAGAAAAACAAATCAGAAAACCCCTTAACCCACAAGATTGTTTTGTTTGTATTTTTAGTTCAGCCTTGAGATTCATGGCCAAGATAGGAAACCAGACAGATCTTTTGCTGGCTCTGCTACAGAGTCCCTGTTTAACTGTGGGAAGATTAATAAGCCTCTCTTTTTTTCCATGTTCTCATATGTACTATATACATATATATTATCAGACATAGAGGAACACAGAGTCTATAAATTACTCCAAAGTCTTAAATCCCAGTCTCTACTGAAGTGGCTAAAATAAATGAATATTGTTTTCACAAAATTAAAATAGCTATAGGAAAAGGAAAGGGAGACAGTAGGTCTCTGACAGTCGCACACAGGTGAATATCCCAGCCCCTGGCAGGGACATGGTGCCGTGCTCACTTTGTCACTCCTACCCAGCACATTTTGAAGTGTCCTTGCCAAACAGCACAGTTTTCACAGCAAGGCGAGACAGCAGACAACAATGAGACCTGCTATCCTGGGATCTCTTACTGATTTGTAATGCTGCTCCCTGTAATTCCCTGTGTGGTTCTCTGGTAGAATTAAATGGGATTTGTTATTCAAACATGGCTCTAGGGAAAGTTTTATTTTCCCACTGAACTCCCAATTTTTCTTTCTCTTTTTATCATATGGCTGAGCCAAAACCCCCCTTGATTTTCTTTCACAAAGCTGATAAATCTGCAGGTGAAGTGGGAAAAAGGAAAAAAAACAAAAAAAGGTAAAAGATAAAAAAAAAAAAAAAAAGAAAAGAAAAAGACAAAAAAGCCCAGCAACATAAATGGATAAAAAAGCTGTAGTAAATGCAGACATTACAGATTTCATCTACAGTAATTACCGGATGAGCCACTGTAGGTCAGTACCTTGAAGGGGAAGGCAGTCAATCTGGTAATTACTGCATTAAAAGGAAATGGGTCAGCTCATGACAACTCTACAAAACAGAGTTGTCATGCACAGACTTGCAAATATGGGAAAACTGGAGCTAGTAGATTCAGCAAGTGCAACACCGTTTGGAATGGCCTTGTTGCTTGTCAGCCTTAGCCCAAAGCACTCCTCCAGGCACAGCCTGGGAGCGTGGAGCACTGCCATACCGAAGCCCTGCCACCCTGTCCAGCCTCGTCTGTGCGGTGCCAGCTTGGAAATGGGAAGAAGCAACAGCATCTCATTGTGTCCCCCAGTCACTGTTTTTTGAGCCAGCCTTGGGACAGACAGTCTCCTGTCTTGTTACTTAAGGAAATCTTTATTTCTTCTAATTTTTTTTTCTGGAAATTTTTATTTCTTCTAAATTTTTTTCTGGTACACCGTCTAATGTACTCACCGAGGAGGGGAGGAATGTGTGCCTTTTGCCTTTCTCAGCCTCAGGGACTTCTGAACCTCCATCTCCCATTTCTCCAGCAAACATGAAGCAAGACAGTGCCAAAATCATGCATTATTTTCCCTGATGAATCTGGAAAGAAAGAGGATTCCTAGAAGAATCAGGGATTTTATAATGAGTAATAAGGACATCTCCTTGGGAGTAGGAGATGTGGCAGTTTGTTTTCTCCCCCTGCCACTCCCATACCATACAACATTGTTCCTTTAGTTCAGCCAATGTTTGCTTAATGCAAAACTCTTCAGCAGCCTGGAGAGCAGAGACAGATGAGCAGAGACTAAGCTGTTACATCAAGGGTACCTGACTGCGTATTGTGAAATCCACTCCAGTGTCTGCAGACAAAGGGACACCTGAACCTCCCTGTGATTTTGTCCCTTCCCCCCTTTGCTCCTTTAGTACAGTCCCTTACTGCGAAGGTGGAAAGAAACAGGTTGAGGTCAGCTGGATTTGGGGCTCAGTTTACTATCAAACATGCACTGATGGCATCAGCAAGTGAGGAAGCACAACAGGAGAGGATTTGCAAAGTGAAGCAACTGGTGGTGAGTACCCACTGCCCACATGTACGTATCTGGGGGAAGTTACTTCTAGCTGGGTCCTCTGGACCAACATGTCCCATCCACTCCATGATGGGAGTCATGATCAGCTCTGTGATGGGAACCAGTGTATTGTAAGTGAAGCTGATAAGCAGATTTGCTATGAAAGTGCTCCCCTGAGATAAACTAAACCACTGATGAAGACAGGCCCAGATTTCTTTTTCATTCCTCATGAAAAAGATGAATTTTCCACATCATTCCATGGAGAACTAGGTTTTCTGTTTCGGTAAGGCACTGCAACTATAATTAGACAGCAGTTCTGGACACAAAAAATTCCTTCTGGGGACTGTATACAAGATTAAATATGTAAGCTATTAAAGGTCAAGACACAGGAAGGCATAAGCAGGAAAACAAATCATAGTAGCCTGCAGATTTGATTGCATAAGGTGAGGGGGGAAGCACTATGTAGCTTTGATTCTCAACATTCAAGGTAAAGAAATTATTATTTTTGTTCACAGTAAGAACTTATTAACACACCTGGACATTATCAAACTGAACCATTTCTACAAGCTTCTCTGAGGTGAAATCAGTGGCCTTAAATTATTATTATGAAAAAAATAATCTGAGAAGTTTGTGATCATTAGCACAGATTTGCTGGATGAATTCAAAAAGCAGAGAAATTAGCAAAGTGCTCAGTAAATACCCCAGGAATTTTGTAATTTTATTTTGTCTGCTTTTATGTTCATTTGAAAAACCATGGTGCTCATCTCACCAAAAAAATATTAAATGAATTGTTCATCTCAGCCCTGCAGCTCCAGTCTTTCAAGGGAAGTGAAAGGCTCTGGAGCTCTGTGTATAAATCAGACAGATGCCTTCTTTCATTCTGTCCTGTCTCTCCCATTCTCAGAGGTGCTCTCCAAGTCGATCAGGCTTGACAGTGGTGTCACATCCTATTCCTTTACCTCCTCTCTCAAGCATCAGCATCACCAGGCTTCTAATGATCTGCATGGGATTTTGACAGTTTAGATTGACTATATGACTCTCCCAGCAGTCACAGGAAGCAAGCCTTCGATGAGATAAATGGCACAGAAACATTGCCTTTGGCAGAAAATGGCTAAATTGCATTCAGAGAGTATTTGATGAGTTCAAGGAGAGACTGGTTTGCATCTTTTCACCGAAAACCTACAAAATTATAATTTTCATACATCCTCCTGATGTGGCTGGGTGACTCAAATGCTCACGTAAGATGGCATGATGACCACAGTGTCTTCCCCATGGCTTTAACAGCTCCAGACCTCCAAATTTGATATTATGATTCCAAGGTACTTGATAACAAAAACAATATACCTCAGGGTAACAAACTATGGTGGCTGTTAACGGAGCAGGGGCCAGTGGGCTGTTACGTCTTCTTGTGTTTGGTGATGATTTCAAACTCAGAGTTTTATGCGAAAGAGCATAACATCGGATGGTCTCTTTAGGGGTTATTCCACTGAAATTTGCTGGGTGTTGTAATACTGGCATTTGTTGCCTAGTTACCCCTGTGAAATCTCTTACATTTGACTTCCTAGGCAAATCATAGTATCTACTAATCTTACCATTAAGGATGGGATCTGGAGGAGCATTCAAGAATGGTTGAATTCTTCCTCTGATACCAGTAAGACTTTACTGCTCACTGCAAACATACATGTCAAAAGTGGTTTTTGAAAAAGTATATATTGCAAATCAAACTTTCCACTGACTTCAGGAATCTTTCCTGAGTAAATAGGAGAAATGTCTTTGCAATAAGGCCAGTGGACAGATCTTATTGAGGGTGCTGGGAAGCAGGATGATAAAGCACTGAGGATGTTCTGTTCTTTCAGCCACCAAATCCTCGCTAAGTGACTTATTCAGTGTGAGCTTTGGGTTAACATAGTATTCTTCAAAACAGCCAAAAGCAGATGACTATAGGGAAATACAAAAATAATTGCTTCTTGAATATTCTCCTCATTTCCAGCAACTTGTAGCTCAAGGACTTCCCAAGCTCTAAGCACCATCTTTAATAACCCTTGATAGATTACTCTTCCATGAGTCTAACCAGTGTCTCCTTGACCCCATATAAATTTGTAGCATCCATAACATCCTGGTATGAATAAAACTTACTCCCTAAATATCTGTGACTAATCAATCCTTTAAGCAGCTTCATTGACTCCTGAACTCCCACAGCAGCACTTAATTTGGCTATTAATTTAATTCACCATCATCACCTTTCACTGCTAGTATTTTTACTCAAAGCAGTGTACCCTACAGATGGTTCTCTACTACCACAGGCACATGATTTCCTTTCACTTGAACTCTTCATTAGGTTCAGTGCATGATATTAAATACCAGTAGTATGCAGAAAGCTATAAAGGAGGATCAGTGATAAGGTGAGGGCTGAAAAAATTGGATCAGAAGTGTTTAAAGATGAATCAAGGAAGGAATGGGTGCAATAAAGAATGACTTTATTCAGTCTTGTTGATGTTGAGATGAGAAGTAAGAATATAAATAAAACCTCCCAGTAAAACCTCTCTTTCTTCTTGACTTACAGAGGTTTAAACTGTCACAAATGTGTGATCACATCGATCGATAAAAAATGTGGTTGATGCACGTGCAAAGATTCAAGAATGCGTGGTGACATTATTGACAGTCACATTTTTAAGTTCTTGTATTCTGTGTTAAATCTAATGGCCACAGGGATTGGTCATTTACAGTCTCCTTTCATTAGCTAATGCCTTAGTGCTCCATGAGTGTGCTGGATTTTCATGACCTTAAATCACAGGCTGACCTGTGTATTCTGCTGTAACAAGCTCAGCTTCTTTGCAGAATCTAAAATCTGGGCTATGATTAGCGGAAATATCAAATTAATCTATTTTTTTAGACGCAACCCAAATTGTCACTGACAGAATTAGGCCTTAAATGCTACGTGGGAATTAGCCTTCCTAAAAATTTAGCAACAGAACAGACCTGAACAGATGACCCACAGGTCATCTGTGAAACACCCAGCTTGGTGAAATCAGTATTTTAACTGTGATGGAAACAATGAAGTATGCAGTGTTATTTGTTAATTAGTGCTGTACTACATAACAAACAGAAGGTTATGCAAAACAAGAAGCAGCTTCTAATGCAATAGAGATACCTGTTATAAGTTCTAATCACTAAAGAAAACACCTTTTGTAGGGGTTTAAATGTAACTCCCTTGCTTTTCAAATCTTTTGATGAGTTAGCAATTACTAATGTCAAAAGGTGATGCCTGTCAGCTAAGAACTACATTAGAGTCCATAATTGAATATCAAGAGTTGTCAAGAGCAGGCTAATGAAAAAGCTGCTACTAGAAGTGATGTAGGGAAAAAAAAAGTTCTGGTCTGGCAGGATGCAAAGTATGTTGTGTGGTTTCCCTATGTCATTTCAAATAATATGCTCAGTTTTTCTGGGCAACATTTGTCTGACATTCTTCTCTTCTATAATAATGATTCATTATATATAATTTATTCAAGGACTGTAACTCACCTCTAAGTGCCTATAAATATTACTGCAGCTAGACATTTGCATTGTAAAACAAATGCGTAATACTGGGATTTATGAAGGATCCTTTTATGTTAGTTCCTTGACAGGAAAGATAGATTTTTTCTGAAGTAAAACATTGATCTTAAAATCATCTTAAAAATCTAGCACAGAAAAAATTAACTCTTCCTCCCCTGTGTTGTTTAGGTAATTTGACAATTTTAGGGGGGCAAAGTATTCCTTGGCCATTCAAAATGGATACAGCTATACTGTATTACTGGGAATGTTCCCATGGTTATGATGGTAATATAGACTATCTACCCTCTCACTGCTCTGCAAAAACATGAGCCATTTCTGAGTGGAGCTCTTAGAGTTGGTGGAAGGCAGACAGATGACATTGCTATAAAGAACAGTGAAAGAAAAACACAGTCTCAGCTGGAACAAAAGCTGCACACTGTGTCACTGCACTAAGTGGTGGTTATGAAAGGGTGTGGGATGTTGGTATCCTTTATTGCCCCAGGTAAATTGGTATGTGGATGTGTAGCAATTCTTCTAAAAACAGGAGAAACAACACTCATCTAGGGCACACCATCATGAGAAACTGGTTCCGTAGTGATGTCCTGACCTGTCTTGCTGCCACCCTCACTGGGCAGAGTTGTTCAGTCTACAAAAGACTGAAAGGAGTATATATACTTTGTTCTCTTTCCGTGCTAATGAGAATTAGAAGTAATGAGCTTAAGTTGCAGGAAGGAACAGTTATGTCAAACATTAGGAAAACTTTTCTAATAGGATGGCAAAGAAATGTAGTATCACACCGAGGAGACTATGACATCTCCAGTGTAGCTCTCCAGCCAGACAAACTTTTAAGGACAGGCTAGAAAAATGTCTATGAGAGATAACACAGGCATAATTATTGCCACTGCAAGAATAAGTCAATGCCTGTGCTCAGATATCTCTCCAGCCTATTCATGTTCAGCCACCATGTCTTGCTCTGGCATCTGCCCACCCTTCCAGTTGTAGCCTCACATCAATAACATGGCCCTTGATATAGTAGTTTTATCAGTGTCCAGGCCACGTGATGGGCTGTAGGCCAAAAATACAGAAATGCAAGCAGTCTTGCTGAATAAAGTGGAGATCAAGATTCCTTAACCCTCAGTTAAATATATAGTCACTGTTCATGACACCAGGTAGTCCAACAGGAAGGCTGCCTGGAATTAATTTCTCCTGCCTGCTCTCTGCCAAGTCATTTATTTTCTCCTCAGTGCTTTTGTTCCCCTTTTACAGGATGGAATAAACCAGCTTCCTAACTAGACCAGGACACTGCGAGAACAGACAGGATCAGGTACTACCTTTGCCCATATATAGTTTTACCTTTAGCTGCTCTCAAAGGAAATATGAGCACAGCTACACTATCGATTTCATACTTATTCACACGGGTTTTTAGCAGAGCATGCACTTTAACATCATGTAAGGCTCCTCATATCTTAAATGGAATCCATCCTTTAACTCCGATTTGCTGCTACTGTACAACCTAGAGAACAACAGTAACAATAACACCTGCAGGTTAGCAAAATGTTTTATTATACTGAAATATACTGTACATGGACAAGGGCCAATGGTTACATTTTTATCTGTCCCATCAAACCAAAATACCTTTATCATATTTTCCATTGGCTTAAAAAGGAAATACTAATAAAGATAATTTCATTATTAAAATATATATATATAATGCTTTCTGTTTGTTCTCTATTAGAAAGGCAAACTTGGGGATAGTCATATGGCTTGAATATATTAATATTTTCCCTCTGGGGAGCTTGTCTTCACATCTGGGTAGACCACACGTGGAATGAGTTTAGGTATCTCTTTCTACATGACAGCAGGTATCAACCCACATTCGTTGTAAATTCAGCATGTTGAATCAGAGTGCCTGAGCCAGAAGTGAAAAGAGGTAGTCTGGGATGCCTGTTCTACCATGTTTTGTTTTTTCTGCTTATTAAAATTTCTCCAGTATATTTTCTTCCTATTTTTAACTCTGGATAATCCCATGTTGGTTCTCCCTTGTTATAACCATTGCCATAGTAATGAACAGATCACAGTTTTATCAAAAAACCTCATTTTAGCTTAGTGAAATTAATCACCATGGCTTCTTCTTTAAGTTCTAGGAGAGGGGAAGGAAAAAGAGTGACTCCAGAGAGCAATTCAGAGTTCCTCCAGTAGGACACCTGCACTGAATCACCTCCAGGAGGAATCTCTTTCTCTCCACTAATCACAGTGGAAGCCCAGGAAGACCTGGCTGGAAAAAATTAGCCCTTGTGAGTCTTGAGTAGGTTCACGAGTCCTACAGCATCCCCCTACACACTGCAACCTCCTCATATGTCTGGAGCTACACTCTTGGCTCTCTTCAGTCATTTGCTGTTCTCCCCAGGGGCCAGAGATGCATAGTGTCTAGTGTTTGCAGTCTTACAAGTTCTCTTACAAGCTGGCATTTGCACAACAAAGAGGGCAGCAGATTGTCAGGCTTAGCTGGGATTTCAGTTTCTCTGAACTACAGAGGAACTGTTACCTATACTTAACAGTTCTTGGTTATAAATTACTAAAATACCAGTCAGGGAGGAAAGGGCTGCTACAAAAATGCACAGGATAAAAGGAAAATAGCCTTTCCAGTGAGTTGAAATATCTGTCTAAAATGGCAGGAACAGCATTCTGTCCTGCCTCAGACCATTTGCTGGACACTACTCACAGTTGCCATGTGTGCAACACACTTACCATTGTCAATCAGTAATAAACTGGCCAAAACTGTACTATGTTGATACTAAAGTAGTAGTAGACAATCTGTAGTGCTATGTCCTTGTCCACATTCCCTGTAAAACCCTGAAAATCTAAGGCAACATCAACTGTTTTGAAAACATCATGTCAAGCCTCTGCTAGTCAAACTTGCTGCTCTCTATATCGTGGTACACAAATGAGCACTGTGGCAGTAAAGACTTGTGGTCAACTCATGCTACCGTCACTTGAGCTCACGGGGAGTTTGGGCCAAGAAGGCATCATTACATTTTAAAAATATGTATGTTCAGAAAAGACTTGCATCTTGGTTGTTGATAGATTCATTTTCCTGGATATACTGGAGAATGTCCACTTCATTCATTGTCTGAATCCTGTTTTCTTTTGGCTTTGCCAGTGGAGATGAATTAGTGCTCCTGGGGATAACTGCTGGCTTCTGAGGCAGTGGTGGTTTTGATGGCACCTTAGGTTTTGATTTGGAGGTTAGTTTCAAGAGTTTCTCTAAACCATCTTCAACTCTGGAATGAAAAGAAAACATCAGTAACATCTTGGGAATTTCTGAACTGCTCTTTGTTTTGTAAGAAAATGCAATCTTGCAAAATAAAATTTTCTGCAGGAAAGGATCAACTTCGATGAATTTCTCTTTTAGGAAGAGCTTTCCAAAAAAGTTTCAGTGTTACTAAAATAAGAACTGTCTTTTTTATAGTGTGGTTTTTCAGTTCACTGTACAAGTTAATTAATTTTACAGCATGTTTGCAAGTGTCTAAACTAAAAGCAATTTGTAATCATCAAAAGAAAAAGAACTTGATTCTAGTTTGGAAAAAAAGGCTTTTATATGTGACAGGATGATTTGATTCCCAGAAATTTTCATGGGATAGTAAAATTTTTCACATTCAGCTCTGCTTCATCTTCATCCCTATCCCCCAAGACTGAGATTGAACATCCCCCATGTTCAATCATGAGAAACTGTAAAAAAAAAAAAAAAAAAAAAAAAAATTAAAATTACTGTGTTCACATTTGCTTCCAAGAAACTGAAGAAATTTTGCAATCTGTGACTTTATACAACAAGTCTTTTTCGTAACCATTGCCCCCTATTTCCTAGTGAAATAACCCAAAATACCTGAAACAGATAAGGATGTTTTCTACCTGCACTGACTGACCTTAGCAGGAGACAGCATGATGCACATGCCCAACTCTGTTCCCATAGGAGCTGTTAAAGATTTTGAGAGAGCCCTCAAAACAGATTGTCTTGTGACTCCAAGAGGTGGCTGCCTTTGGAAAGTGAGTATGTATGTGCAGGAAAGGGAAGGAAGGTTGTGACACATCACATCTCTAAAAAATATAGCAATGAGATGGCAAAGTAAAAATTAGCTTAGCTAGAGAAGTCTTTACAGGCCACAGTAATTTCTGTTCTGAATCAAAAAAGCTTTGTTTCGGTCCTCTGAGCACAGTGGTCAAACAAAATACCATAAGGAGTAAACACAGTTAATTTCCTGCAGGCTTGATTGATAAATAATTGTTAAGCAGTCAAAACCCAACCAGCAATCCATGCAGATAATCAGCTGTGTAATGACCAGCTACAAAAGCGAAGCCCCTGACAAAACGCATGCCTCATATATGCTTACAAAATACATGACTTGCAAAAGGCTCCACCTCTAACTGTAGTGTACAAAATCAAGAAACCTAAAGTATGAGTACAAGCAAAAACTTTTACATGGGGAACCAGGAGCCAGAGCAAGAGGAACAGTAGGTTTGTAGTATGTGGGTATCTCCTTGCCCGAGCCCAGCTCTAGTGTGATACACTTACTCTATGACAGTAGCATCTTAGGCAGTGAAATAATTTACTTGTTTAATTGTTTACAAGCACTGTTACAAAACTTGTTTTTACCAAACTTCAGTTACCAGCTGAGCCCATTAGACTGTAACAGTGCCAGCAGTAAAACTCCCTCTGCCTCAGCCAAAGGGTAGCCTGACAGGGAAGCTACAAATGAACTAGGAGACAAAATTAAGGTGCAGGATCTATTCCAAACAGACTGGAATTTTCTTCGGTGCTAAGATTCCCTTCAAATAATTTTACTTAGTTCACTCTTAGAGAACTTGTGAAGATAAGAAAGTCTGGTCAGGTGATTCTTAAACAAGAAAGGAGTCCGCAGCACATGTGCAGCCCATCCTCCCTCTGTCTCTGCTAGAGCACTACATCAAGAGGTGGCACAGTCCCTCCATCCAGGAGGATGGGATGGATGCTCTCTGTTGGTCACAGCACCCACAACTGTCTCATGGCAAATAGCAAGCTAATCTTGTAAAATCAATTGCCTAAACACTGATATCTAAAACTAGGAAATACCTAAACAGACCAAGTTGTGGACAGAGGAGGGCCACTGTCCCAGAGCTCTGCACCTTGAACTCTACCTTGTGGACTTGTATTCCAGCAGGCAGATCCTCAAATTTCATCCCCCAAGTAATTCTGGAGATTAAATTCTCTTCTATTTGATAAGATTTCTGATGTCTTTTAGTTTCCATAATTCCCTGTGGGTGACATATCCCACCTAACTTACAAAACACCTTGTCAGTATGTTTCTTTTTCCTGAATTCATCATCTACATAGAAGAAATTAATTTAATTTAAGACCAGGCATTTTTGTTTGCTGCAAACTGATATCCAAGAGGTATCATATTGCCAAGACATATTTTTGTTCTCTTTGCAGTGTAATAAACAAAACATGTTAGGGCTGGTATCTCTGAAGCCTTGCTTTAGCTGCTGACTCCCTTCTTGGCATGAACAAATACTGAATGAATCAGTGTCCATGTCATAAAGTTTTGGTCATAAATAACAGAAACCTTAATAACCATATAAACAATACATATACATACAGATCATATGGAGGAAGCATGATTTTGAACTGGGTGCACTGCCTGAGAACTAGGTGCACTCCCCAGAAGGGGCAGCAGTAAATACAGCTCATTAACCTGATCAGATGGTACAGCTTCCCGAATTCTCTACTCCTGTGTGGCTCTGTGTTAATTTCTGTGCTAACCACAACAACAAAACCACTCAGCATATAAAATACCCCCAAATGATGCAGTCCAGTAGGTTCTGGGGTTTTTTTGGTAGTGTGCTTTTAGGCCAAAAATTCTGCTGGAGATGATTTTTCAAAGTCTGGAAGCTGACCATGTAAATCTCCTTCTTTTGTCCTGGACTTTCAAGATCTTGGTTAGACAGAAGTCTTTTACAGAGAACACAGCAGATATTATGTGGTCTTTGTCTCAAAACCTGCTTTTCAGTGCTGCAGTGCTAGGCAAACTGTTTGATCCACTGCTGTTTGATCATGTGAGACACAGCTGTCTTTGGAAAACTAAAGAGGTAAAATGCAAAACGCCTCAGGCAGAGATAGAAACAAGGACTTCTATTTCTTGAGAAGCAAATGAATTGTTACAGTGCATAACTACCACCATATTTAATTCCAGGCCAGGAGGAGGAGGAAGAAAAAAATCAAGCAACTATTCTGAAATAACAAGATTAAAGGAAGAACCTTCCAACGCCCATCTTTTATAGACAATCAGGCACAGAATCCATGTAATTAATCATTCTCTGATTAGTCTCTTTTTCTGTAATGGAAAAGCAGCACCACATTGTTTAAAATTCCTGCCATACTGTTGTGGTGATTCACAGACTCCATTGGTGGAAATTCTCTTTGTGTCCAGACACAGAAAGCAATCAAAACCCTTACTGAAGAAAGGCTGTCACAAAGCTGGCATGTGGACTTCAAGAGAGTAAATGAGTTCTGACTTGGAGACAGACACAGCTACCATCAGAACATCAACATTTTAGATGCCACTTCTCTGAGGGCTGTCCTGTCTATCTGGACAAGATCTTTGGGACAGGAATGATTATGTGCATGTACAGCATCTAGCATGATGGGGACAGTGACCTCTGCTTGCTGAGAATGCTCTAATGAGCAGAATCAGTAAGGAAACCAAGAGACAAAGACTCCCATAATTTGCTAAAGTATCCAAAAAGATCATGCCTGAAGCTAGATTATGCAACTCAACAGCAGTTCTTGCAGAATAGACTTTTATCTTTCCCTATCTTATTATCAGTGTCTTTATTTTGTCTGGTGTTAAGTCCAAGTATGAGAGATACCTTAGTGAAGCCTTGGCGAGAAGTGTAGTATCACATATATGACTTAAGAAGAGACTTGTTTCCAAAAATATGCAGGAGGCTTAGAAGTATCTGTTGATGATAATTTCTGCTATGGTCAGTAGAGACAGTGTGATATCTAACAAGGCCTGTGGAAACCATACAGGCTGGAGTTAACCACAGGAGTGCAAAGCACAGAGTGCTGTGTAGGAGGAATCTCCCCTTCTGCTCCTGCTTTCCCCTGCAATCCATTACAGGTAAATTCATACTGGTACTTTAACCAGTGCTAGAAAGTTATGTTTGGACACTGTAACGTGAGAGTCTGTACTGCTGAAATGCTGGAGGCATCACTGGCATGGCTTTGGTCTGGGACAGATTAGCCCTCCTCCAAAAAATTCCCAGGCACAACTCAGAGCTGGCATGGGACAGGGACCATTCCCAGAGGCAGCTGCATACAGTGACCTTCTGCAGCTGGAGAGAGTCTAATAGCGTGGATGCAGCGTGGTGGTGCTGTCTGGCTGAGGGCCAAAGAAAAGGCCACCAAAAACTGGTAAGAAAAGAAGAATGTATTTGTTTACTGAAAACTACTGCAGCCAAAGCAAGGTTGTCTCCCCACAGTCAGGTCACAGCAAGCAAGGGAAAGTGCCCTCGAGTGGTCAGGAAATTTCTGACTCAGTTATTGCAACCTCCTCCACCACCTGCTCATCACCCAAACAACCCTCTGCTCAAATGATCTAGGTTTAAACCCTCTGGAGTTTCCCAAAGCTCACCTCCCAACTGTAGTGCTTCTCTCATATCCTCAGGACAGCAAGAAAGCATTCGTCACCACATGGTGCTGGAGATGGTGTCCCATATGACCCCCAGCTAGTCTGAAGATGTAATTTTTTGCTATTTAAATTCAGCATCTGTTAATGGCATGGCTGAATGAAGAACATACAAACTTTTTCTGCTTCAAGGGTGGCACCAGTTCCTTGGCAAATCTGAAGCTAACAAACCTGCTCAAGAAGCTGTATGGACTGAATGGTGTTTAGAAAGGGCCATTGTTAGGATGTTTCACAAACAGCTTCAGCCTCAACAATATAATGCTCTTCAAAGGGTCATCGCTTCCATCACTGATGGCACAGCTCACAGCTGTAAAAACAGATCAACCTGTAAATACAGACAAAATTTGTCTTTCAAGGGCACAGGCAGGATGATGCAGCTGTAGCACAAAGGTAAGAACTCGTTTGTCCCTTTCAACAACCAGCAGTCTTACATCAGCGTAATCCTAAGAGAGAATATACCATGTCTGCCATCACAGGGCAGCAAAACTGAGATCCCACTGCTGCCACTTCTCAGCACTGGAAAAAGACAAATGTTATGCTGACAGCTGCTTCCTTCCAGTTCAACTCCCTATTCATTATCAAAGGTGAAGTTAATTAAATCTCTCCTAAAAAGCTGCTCAGACCACTGTGATAATTATTTCAGGCTAGGATGTGTGATAATTTATGTAATTCTGTGGGCCCACTGAGCTGCTACAACATTCACAGTACCAATTCTAGCACTGATTTTCCACAAAACCCTGATCCATCACACCAGGCAGGCACGATTTAGATTAATGAGATAGAAGAGGTCAACTGCAGTCCTGCTACATGAAAACTTAATTTGCACATCTGCGGCCACTGGGTGGATGGAGATGAGAAAATAAGATGGCATGAGAATCCATGATGGGAGAGTTTGCAGGATACTGATTTCTGCAGTAGCCGACTTCTGTCTCTAGTTTAAATGGAAATCAGACCTGAGGAGGAGCTTTGAGAGTGGAGGCAAATGGCTGAATGCATCCAGAAGGAATCATTATATGGTATGACATGACCCAGGAAAATGACAGGAGAAAAGAGAAACATGGTCCTAAATCCATCCCCAAGGATAATTCTTTTAACATCTGGGAAAGGGTTGATCAGCTACACTTTCATCTATCTCACTGCAGCTGGTCACCTTGCACCTTTAAAGAGTCAAAACAATGGGACACAGGACTTCTTGGAAGAGCCTGGGTTCATCTGTATCCTTGTGGTGAAGCGACAAGCCAAGAAGTCTTGGTTACCTATCCCTCCCTTTCTCAAAGCACATGCTGTGAAGGAAGAGTATGATGTGCTCCTTTTTTCTTGAAGGCAACATGATAGGACTTGACCTAGCTGGTTCCTACCACAGCAATTTATCTGTTTTTGACAACTTCTGGAAGAAGATGCAAGACGGTGCTTGCATGCAGAAGACAGGCACCTCACTGATATAATATGGCAGACCTAGTGGTAGGAAAGAGTGCCTGCATCTACAATGCCAGTGGGAAGAGTGAGGTAGCTCACCTAGTTTCTCTATATCCATCACTTAATATTTGTTGGTAGACTAAGAAATTAGTAACCAGTAAAAGGCTGGTCAATGGACAGAAAGAGGGAAGATATTTGTTTGAATGGACATGGGTATTTTGCCATAAAAAAAAATCTTTCGTTACACTTAAATTGGTTCTTCTCAAAGCTCATCACTTGTTAATGTAAAGTAGATGATTCTATTTAAAATAGTAATTCTCATTTCATTTGGGCAGGTATCCACAGAGAGCACAGTCTTCAGTTTGCGATGAGAACGTTTATCATATTCTCTTCTCCCTCGTGTTGTGACAAGCACAGCCCACGCACGTTTTGCAGACTCATTTGTCTCTGTAACAGTCTCTTCCTTAAGAGTTACAAGTCACTGCTGGGGATTTACTGCTGTGCTCACAGTGCTGTGGTGCTACTGCTACTACAACCACTCAGGTACTATAAAGATCACAAAGGACGTGGTTGCTCCAGCAGACCCTCTGAACATCATCTTTCTCCCATCTCCCCTTTGGAAGAAGAAGGTTCTGCCTTCCTCTGCCTTAGACAGTGCTCTCCTGTCTCTGCCCACGATTCACTGGAAAGTACATCTTGCAGTACGTCAGACACTTCTCGGATCTACCAGATGCATGTCAGCAGACCATGTGGTACATGCAAACGTACACTATGTAGGTCAGGAGCTACCACATCTGCATTATTCAGCTAACCCATCTGTGCACAGTGAACATGTCTAGGTTTCTAGACCTAACACAGACCTGCTGGTGCATCACAGCTCAGGCCAGTCTCAGATCTTGACAAAATGTGTCCAGGCAAATTTTCTGTATGGTGTAACAGAGTATGTGCAACAGACCAAGATGTCTGCCAGCTTTCCTCTAGTAGCTTAGCCAGCTCTAGCCCACTAAAGGAATGGGTTGTCACAGCTCCTACTCTGATCTGAGGGCTGGAGAGTTGTCTTTGGGAAAGGAGAGGGATTGTCAACATCTACAGGTCAAAGGCAAGATTTATTCTTAGGCCTCAAAATATGCTTCAGCCCCATGTCAGAGAAATTGCAGGGTTCAGCTCATGTTCAATGTTTCCTCTTACCACAAAGGGTCACTGCCTGGAAAAGACACTGTGGCACTGCTCTGCAAGAACCAGTAACACCAGTCTGGTGGAGAAGAAAGGTGGGAGATGGTTCAAATCCTGCTTCTACATTATGAGATCTAACAGTTCTACTAAGGCTTTCAGCTGAACAGAAAACAAAGTGCATTGTGCATAATCACTTAAGAAAGTCCAGCTACAGGATTTCAGGTGACTGCAATAAATCTACATAGAGGCGAGGTGAAGTATTCTACTAGCTTAAAACAGCACTGCCACTCTTCTTCCCCCCCTTTAGTAGCTTCTCCTTTATCCCAATCGCCCTCAGTCCACCAGCTCTCTATGATGTGCAGGTAACAATGTGAACTACATTTATCAGGGGGACTTCAGAGGGTGTTACCCACCTGAACAGGTCAACAGATCCTGGCCTATCTGCCTACACCTCTTGCACAGCCAGGAGTTGCCTCTGGATTCCCATAGCAACTTTCCAACTGGAGCACTGGCATGATTTTCTGCTTCATGAAGTGTATTCATTTCCAATTGGATCTTGACTTGTCAAGTACTGAAAGTGCTGAGACAATTCAAGAATAAATGAAAACTACTGGAATTTAAAAGAAATGGAAACTTTTTCCAGGGGTTTCTATAACATCTGGGTGTGTTGCTAACACAGATGACCCCAAACTGATCTAAAGCATGGTCTGTTGATCTCTTAGCAGATTTTGGAGACCTTTCCCTGCTACAGAGGAAGAGAAAACATATAATCCAAAGGACATTAGCATGACAGATAGAGAAGCTCTCTCCACTAGTGCATAATAACGCAAGAATTGCATTGAAACAGGCATTTGAGCAATCTGGATCAAGCGCTGTATGCTGAGATCGATACCAGAGGGGAAAGCAAACATGAAAATACTGCAATCATATGTGTTTGCTCCCACTATACCACAGCACTACATTAGGTCATGTCCCACCCCATCAGCTTCTATAAACTTCAGGTGGGCTGTCAGAACATAATGTGAGATGGCACCCAACCCAATTTGACCTTTGTTTAAATGAAGTCAGGTATTACCACCGAGAGAGCTAGCACTTTGCATGCATAGAAAACAATACCTGCAAAACTACCTGCTTCAGGAGAGGTTTGAAACCACACACAGATTCTCTCTCCTGGGTTTAGTACCTGCTGCAGAAATCGTGAATCCTAACAGGAGCTGGCTGGCAAGAATTAGCACTGGAAGCAAGTTGGCCTCATCATTCAGATTCCAGCCTGAGATCCAGAAGGCAAGAATTTGACTCTTTACTGCAGCACAGATTCCCTGGTGATGCTGGTCTCTAAGCACTGGCTCCCTGCTTGATCTCTTGAGGATTTTAGGTGCAGGAAAACTAGCCTTGTGGGAGAGATGTCAGGAATAAAACACATTATGCGATGATACGTTCCAGTGCTACACTATCAAGGGGGCAGGTAAGTGTAAGAGCAAGTACATTATTCCCTCTTGTAACTCTAAGGTCTGGCCCTCCTTTTTCACTAGGTTAAAACTTAAATGCAGGGTGATAGAGATTTTAATGATCAGCTGTATGCATAGGATTCCTCCAGGAAGTGTGCATGGAGACCTGTGAGTCACCAGCAGAAAATCATTCCTCTTGTGACAAGAGCCCCTGATTTCAGCTCATTGAAAGCTGAATTCCTCTTTGTTTCAGGGATTTGTTTTTCACTTTTCATAATGGAGGTCAGCTCTCACCCCCTGTGGATGGCTTGTAAAAAGCAGAAGTGTCATGTTAGCAAACAAGGACTAGATGGCACGCCTTGGGTCTTCAAGACCATTCCTTTGGAGTCACAGAGTAATACCTTGCAACCTACCTTTCTCAGAGGGTCCTCCTAATTTCTTTTTGAATGTGTTTGATTTCCAAGCTCCATGATACAGACCTTACCTTTTACTTGTAAGTAAATACAATTAATAGCACATAACATGCCACAATCATCAAAAACTAAGACCAAGGTCAAAAGATTACACAAGTATTGATTCACAGTTAGCATTCAAAGTATTTAAGCTTTGCCCTCAAATTCATCTCTTTTGAGGTCTAAATGACTCCTCAGATCACCTTCATCCTACAGGACAGATCTGAGATGTGTACCTCAGCAGTTCCTCAGTGTCCTCCTCAGGACCTGTGTTGAGCACATACTCCCTGTTCTTACAGGCAGCTGGCAGCAATAGGGAGTCACCCAGTCTTACCACACCACCAAGGTCTGGATCTTCAAATAATTTCAGATCTAGAAAGGGGAACCAGAAAATGCTGTTGTTAAATCATGCTACGTAACACAACACCTGCATTAACACTAGCTAGTAAATCTGCCCACTGGGCTGAAAAAAAAAGATCATGTAGACAATTCCGTTTTTACAAGGGCTTCCAACCCACAAAGTGCAGTGATACTCTGTACTCTCAGGACTTAGTAAATCTGCTTTCCTCCTGCACTCAAAAGTAGGTCACATTACTCTTGTTAGTGTGGCATGAATGACTGTGGGACAGTCAGCTCCCACAGACCTGTAATATCCCAGTCCAAACCCTCAACAGTGAACAGCTACGGGAACTACAGTCTTATTTATTCTTTCTGAAGGATTCTAGATTATTCTTTCCCCAGCTAAAGATTTGCCTTAACATTCCAAAGTCATTATTTAGCCTGTATACCCTGTATCACTACATTTTAAGAGCTCAGTTATACACGTGCTTTAGATAAAACAATCAGTATACATAAAAATATAGAACAGATTTACTCTCTTTCATCTTCTTCCTGGGACCAATTGATGAGAAATCTTTTTCTGGGCCAAACAGTCCTTCATCTGGATCTACTTCGTCCTCAAAAATGGTTAATTTGGGCCTCTCTTCCTTGGTGGGAGCAGATGTCTTCTTTGTTTTTTTAGTTCTAAAACATAAGAGACAAGAAAGTCAGCTGCAATTCTTCATTTAACAAGAAAGATTTATGGCTAGAAACTCTCATAAGCTGAAAATAGATGGAAGCTTGAAAAGGATTAGAGAAAGGTACATAGTCATCTGTTAGTCACTGGCAGGAAGCGGATATTGAGCTGGAGGGACTGTTGGTCTGACATACTCTACCTGTACTCATGTTTTGTGTTCTTAAGAACTATCAAGAAACCCAATGGGAACTGGAAGAGCAGGGCTAACAATGCTGCACTGTGTGAACTACCACTCGATCACATTTGTTTTAAGCAGTTTTACTCTCCCACACAGAAATCTTAAAGTAAGAAAGACGAACATTTCCAGCAACACTGTCACAGACACAGAGAAAAGGGATGGCTTGAAAAACAAAGTGCAGGTTGGACCATTGCACTAATCCCTTTGGACAGGTTTTTAAAAACCTCTTTGGCTGCATTTCCTTGCCAGTGCCTGCTGTTGGTTTTGACTGCTGCATACTCCTTTTATAAAGGTATTAGACGCTCCCCTGATACTTCCCAGGGGAGACATGATATGAAGACTACATCGCCTTTAAGTTGAAGCAAGCATGGACTGGAAGATACTTGGTTGGACAGACTGCTATTTGCAGAATTTACAAATGTCACTCAGTACTTTCTTGAACCAAGGACAGGATTAACTTCCTCTAAATTTAGTCTTCTAAAATTTGACAGTGAGACAAAGTTAATTTTTAGGCTTCTTCTCTACTCTGTGGACAATTAATCCCATCTATTTTGAACACTGATATTTGGCTGTAATAAGTCTCTGAAGATCTCTTCCTCTCCTCACTGGCTAGAGAAGGAAGCTAAAAACTAGGTTGGATTAGAGGCCTCATTTGCACATGGCTTAAACAAGAAGAGCTGAATCGCCTTCCAAGAACAGAGTGAAAAGCATGTGCCTCTTGCTTTCATACCTAGGAGTCACGTTCCACTAGCTGAAGCTACAAGGCAGCTTTTACAGTAGGGCAGCTTGAGTTATGAGGCAAACCACATGGCATAAAAAAGAAAATTTAGAGAACGGGGCAAAAACCTTTGCATGAAAAGTCCAATTCAAACTAAGCTGAAAGAGGACAGCACAGCATGTCTTTCCTAAGAAATTGCCATATTTCAGAGATCCTTACTCTCAGCATTCATGGCCTTACAATTTCTAAGGTAGCCCCCTTGAGTGCCTCTTACAACAGAAGATCTGATCTTCCTCTTCACAGAGAGCAGATCAGGTTTCAGCCTAGAGCAAATCCAATTATCAGCACTTAACATACCACAGTCATCAAAAACTAAGACCAAGGTCAAAAGATTACACATACATTCCAACTACATTAAGGAGTCTTGTAAAATCCTCTTCCGATTACAGCTGCACACAAAATAATGGAGTCCAGTTACTTCCAGTTATTTTCACAAGTTTATTATCACCAAACTAGAAGTCATGGATGATATTACCTTGCTACCACCACTTTGTCTCTTAGCAATGGGAAATGCTGCATTTTAGAGGCCTAGGAGCAGAACTTAAATACGGCCTTTCTTGGAAATATACCCTATTCAATATACTAAAGGTATCTGCAGCTGTCAGCGACTAATTTGCTGAACTATTTATGATACAAACTTTATTTTTAAAGCTGAAGAAACTTCCATGGCTTGCTTTTTTTTTGCATTTATATTCATTATGAGTATGTCTCAAGTGACTGCTGAATTTGAGCTACTTTTTGAAAGGTCAGCTCCAAGGAACTGCCTCCAAGTGAAGCATTTGTAAAAGAGCCTTCTTCCGAAACCTGACAAAATCTACAGTTATAATATGTACAAGCCAGACATCTTTCACCCAGGATTTCTACATAAACTCAAATTCATTGCTTTATTAACTGTGGTAAGAAATCTATCACTCAAATGAACCTAAATATTAAAGGAAAAGGTAAAAAAATGAGAGCTATTACATTTAACAACAAAACCAGAAGAACAGTAAGACTGAGTCAGAGCTGACAAATTGATTAAAAATAGAATTAGTATACACAAAGAAATCCCATCTATTGGGGAAGGAGAAACCTTTATTTGCATAATTCATGCCTTGCAAAGTATTTGTGAAGTGAATGACAATATAGATGAGGGTTTGCCAACCTACGGAAGTCCAAAAAGTCTGACAAGATCCCTTGTCCACCCAGAGTTACGACAGCTCTCCTGATGCCCAAAAGCCTGTTACGCCACAGGTAATTATATACGTGAATCAATATACTTCCAAGCAACAGGTCTCCACTCCAGTGAAGTTAACAAGGAGTTTACTAATAGTTAGCTACAGTATTTGCAGCAAAGACAACCAGAATGGTGGGAAATACTGAAGAAAGGGAAGAGAACCATAAAGAGTGTCATAAAGAACAGTATGTAAAACAAAATTAACTGAACTGAAAGGTCTTGGTAATAACCCTCTGTTTAGTCTAGCCATCAAACCAGCCCACTTACACTGGCTCGCTTTCTGTTTTGCCAAGGGACTCCATTGATACAGGGCCAATCCCACAGGGCTTGACTGCTACCAGTAGGAACATGAGGAAGTTGTTTTTCTGCCTTCAAGTTGTTTCCCCTCACCACCCTTCTAAGGAAGGCACAGTTAGACTGCCAAGTAATTCCAGCATATCCATACAGGGACTATGTTGGGGTCAGTCTCTAACTGGGAAACAGGATTCCCACGGTTCTGTATTTAGCTGTGCCAGTCCAGGCTGTGCACTGCTGAGCAGAGGTTAAGGGATGAGAAAGGGTGTGTAAGAAGTTTTGAAGTCTCTCTGAGGTTCTGGTTTCACAATCAGCTTCAGCTGGCCTGAGTGTGTGTCTGCCTGCCCACTCATCCCCATTCGGTGTATTTCCACTACCTCCCCACAAGCAGGGGACCAAGGACTGAGCTGGAACAGAGCTGATTGTGAAGCCACATGCTGGTAGACATTCAGAGGAGAAACTGCAAGGATAGTTAAATCGGTGATCGTGATGTGCCAGTGTGCAGTAAACTGGTGCAGGTATGCAGAGGCTTTTGGAAGACAGAAATGAAGGATCATTTAGTCTCCCCAAGTGTTACTGCATTCAAGCCCTGCACTTCATTAGCACCTTCTTCATACATCACACTCACAACCTTGGCATCTGACATATTGAAACTACCTGCATCCAGCTGGCAGATGACCTGTGTCATTGCTATTTCTTTGTTGCTGAAACAAGTGAACCTTGGAACATCACTCTAGCGAATTTTAAAAATCTTAACAAAAATGAAACCAGCCCTAAAGATGATGTATCCTTTGTCCAGATGAATCTATTCACTCAGTTGAGCTCACTACTATACATGAAGCACTGTGAGAATGACTCACATAACACTACCATCTTCTGCTCTGAGTCCAAAAGGAGCCAACTTGCCTCATAAGTGACTATAGATAAAGACTAGCCTCCTAACTGGCGTGGCCCAAAACTGGATGATCAAAAATTAGGGTATATGAATCCATCTAGTCAGGCTGCTGGCACACTTGAAAATACAGATGAGACTTCTGGCTCCCAAATGATTCTCAAATCACCCATAAAAATGTCAACAAAACTCTGTATGCAGAAGACACTCACTTTCAACCCTAACCCACTTTGTGAGCGCAGTTCTCATGTTACTGTTTACTGACACAATTTAGGTCACTTGTTTGGCAGCCTCCATGTCTCACTGGCACATCAATAATGCAGAAAAGCTTTCTGGTCAGCTGTAGAAAACAGCGACAAGGATGACTAAGACACTCCAAAGTCAGAGGATTTCCAGATCTGTATGTGTGACAGCTGTATTATTTTGAAATATTGGATGTCCAGACCTAATGCTTGGAGGTGACAGATCTTAAATCAAAGGGCATGTCTGTTGTGCTCAATGTAGACAGGAGTCCCTAACTCATGCTTATTATTGGGTTAAAATGGTGAGTGTAATTATTCAGAGTAAGTGTGTGTCATTATTCAGAATAAGTGTAATCTCAGCACACAGACAAAAATTTTCAGAATTTATTATTCTGAAAATATGACTATCTCTTTTTTACAAAAATGAGATTATGCTCCAGGAAAGGAATGTTACAGTAATATTAAAAAAGACTTACTCAGACTATACATATTCATATTTTAGGTATCCATGGGATCTTACAAGGAAAGAGCTCACTAATATAAATGGATACCCCAACTGCCACAAATCTACATTGAGGCTTGAACAAAAGAACTACTGCTAAAATAGCAGCAATATTAGCACATCTTCTTGAAAACCATTTCTGAAAAACAAAGAACCTATACACTAGCTCATGCAGAAAACAAAATGTCATCTGTCGCTTTCTTTTCATTCAACAGTGCTCATTTTCCAAAGCCTCCTGATAATAACAGACAGGACAAAAGGGGTCATTCTCATCCGCTTTGGGCAAGGGATGCCAAATAGAAATTCTAAGCCCGTCAGCTCAACACAGCCTGACTGCTAAGCATTAAGCAACTGTGGCAAGTGGTGGCCGCAGGGATATTTTACCTCACACAGTAATCTTTTTCTTGTGGACATCACAGTAACTTACAGTGTTTTAAATGGCCCTGGCATATCCCAAAATGAGATAATGCATAATAGATGGAATAAATCTATTAGCAGTCATTTGGAAGAAGAGCATTCAATTGCAGGCAAAATTTCTCCTGCTGCAGCCCCCAGATTAGGACAGCCTTGGACTACTGTTCCAGCAGAGCAACAGATGGAAAGAAAGCCTGAAGGAATAGATTTTCAAGAGTTCAGCTCCCATCTAGGGACCTGCTTTTGTGAAGAGATTTTTCTGAAGGGCTCAGCACTCAGGAGTACCTGTTCTTCCTAAAAGAAGACAAGCTGTTTTTAAAATCTGTCTTTAAACTTTCTGATTATATCTTTTTTTCAATATAATTTGAAAACAGGCAACAAGACCACAGACAGACAACTTTTGTTTTGTATACAGCTCATTAGCAATATTCATAATACAGAAACCTTTCCTGAAATTTTTTCAACTAAATAACTAATAAAGCACACAGGCACTCATATGCCTGACAAGGAAACAAGGGTTACAGAAAGAAAATTAACATAAAGGAAATTTCTTTATCGTTTTCCTTTTTGATTTTCTACACTAAACCAGAATGTGAGACTTGCTGAAACAAGTTAAGGACAATAAAAGACAAGTTTCAAAATATAATCATGACTAAATTAAACCACAGCAAGGACACTGATCCAGAACAAGACAGTCATAATAAAGTTGCCAATAATAATATGAAAAACCCAGAAGTAATCACTAGTATTTTTGGTTTCATCTGGAAAGCAACAAAATGGTACTTTCAGGGTTTCTGACAACAGAGAAATAGCTCATATCCTAATACTCATGTTAATGATGCCCATTTTAGAACTTCAGGGAGGTTACAGAGGGCTAAAAATAAAGCTATTTTATAAATTAGAAAAGTTGGAAAAGAACAACAGAAAGAAACATGGACTAGTGAGCATTGCCTTGATGCTTGGTAAAGTTAAACAAAGGCAGATAATCAGATATAATCAGTAATTAAAAGAGCATTCATTACTAAAGTCTTGCCAGAATCATGCCGCTGTTTTCTTTTTATGAGCCTACAGGCTTGGTTAATAATGGTATCTTATCCAGTGGCTGACATAGCAGTCCTGAGAGTTCCCACCATCTTCTTCCAAAGCAGGACCAGGACAGTGGAAGCTCCTATCCTCCAGCTCCTGTAGACAGGGCTCTCACTGCAGCACTGCAGGTAATCTGCTTCTCTGTACAGAGTCTGAGCTATCTCTGCATTAACTTAGGCACTCAGATGCCTCAAGCAAGGAGGGACAAACCAGAATGCCCTGGTTTTGATTCTTCTCCATGACTTTGGTGAGATGAGGAGGAGAGAAGAGTATGTCTTGCTGTTTGGTCTATGAATTAGTAAAAGAGCTATGAGGCAAGCATGATAGTGTCAGAATGAGGGCTTGGTGTACACCAGCTTTTATTATGCTCCTAATTCTCTTTCTCTATTTATGTGTTCAGTAGGACTTGATTTCAAAGTGATAAAAGGAGAGAAACATCAATTTTTGCTCTGCTTCCCTCTTCTGGAGCACCTTCGATTTTCCTTGTGCCTAGTCCTTGCAACTCCCGCCCAATGTCATCCTATTTGCCCTTTTCATCTCTCCTCAATCCATTTCCCCCAATTTCTGGCCAGTATCACTTTCTTGCTCCACTTCTAGAATCTGCAGTATTGCCTTAGCTTCTCGACTGACAATTAGGCCTCCTTGTCATCTTCAGCCCTCTTCTGCCCGCAACTGCATCATATACCTCCTCTTACCCTACAGACTTCTATTATGGATTCTTCTTTTCCTGCTTTAGGTCTAAAGATTACTATTGTTGTTCAAATTATGCTTTTGAAAAAGACCACAGACTGTAACTGAAGGAGAAATGGGAAGCTGCAATGGGAAAGCAGAAAAATGCAGAAGGAAGGGTAAGGAAAAAAATGATTAAATTAAGCAGAGGCAACAGCAGGCAAGTTAACAAAGCAAGAGAAAGGAATGAGGTTGAAGCTGATCACAGATGATAATCAATTCTAACTGCTGACCACCAAATATAAAAGAGGATGTTTACCAGTCATGAAATTCATGTTACATTTTAAATAAATGTAAGATCTTTCTGGAGAAAGGAAGCTTTATCAGGGAAAAATTAGGCTGAACAGTTTGGACTTAGCAAACTCTGCCAGACATTATTCCTTGATCTATTTCCTGTAAGGCCACTATTCAAGCTAATGAAGTTACTTTTAGTAGTTACTACTTTCAGCTTTATATTCTGACCCTATAAAAATTACACTTTGAGAAAAAAATCCATTCTCTTAGACTAATTAATAATTGTTACAGGTCTGTAGCTCCAAAGACCACAAATTATTGGGCAAATACTGTGTTGCATGCCTGTGAAGTGATGTCTACATGCAGTATAACTCAGCAGTAAAATGTGTGACATGACAAGAATATAAATATAACGATGGTCATGAAATCAACCTGACAACATTGCTCCTTTATAAGACATTCTTCACAAAATGTCCCGAGCAGCTTCACAATCAAAGTCAACCAAGCTGAAACAAACAGGGTGTGAAAAAAACTAGCTAGTGAGCACGTTATTTGCCATGTGCTCAACAGATTCAGGAGCAAACACAAAAAAAGGTGGCCTCACAAGCAGGGAATTGATGGTACTGAAAGTACCCAATGTCGTGGTAAGAATTCTTGAAACTATTTTACTAGTAAGTAAAAGTGACACATGCAAACAGCAACCATTTTACAGAAGTGATTGGTTTCTTTAACACTGAAATGTTGAAAAAACTAAACACGCACATGAACATACCACTGTAGCTTCTTGTTTGAATAATTTCTGAAAAAGCACTGAACACATGAAGAGTTGATGTCTCATTTCCAGAAGTGTTGGGCACTCACATCTCTAAATCACAGAACTGTAGAGTCACAGAATGGTTTGCATTGGAAGGGACCTTTGAAGATCACCTAGTCCAACCACCATGGGCAGGGGCATCTTTCACTAGATCAGGTTGCTCAAAGACCCGTCCAACCTGGCCTTGAACACTTTCAAAGATGGGCCATCCACAATTCTTCTGGGCAACCTGTGCCAGTGTCTCACCACCCTTATCATTAAAAATTTCTTCTTTATGTCCAGTCTAAACCTACCCTCTTTCAGTTTAAAACTGAAAGTATAAAAGTTGTGCTGTCACTACAGCCCTTGGTAAAGTCAGGTATGCAGGACCTGCAACTAACTGCTTGGTGCCTCCTCCCAAGGACAGGCAGCCTGACTGCTCCACATCTACTTTATAAAGGTTTAATTTTGTGTTACCTAATCTCTACCTCCTCACAAACAGAATGCCATCATATTCAGCAGCATCTCCTGCCACTTGTGTTTTACAACCTCCCAGCCTCACATTGTGCTCCTCAGGAGAAGACCATTTCCCCTGTGCTGCTGCCTCACGTGAATTCCCTCTTCACCACATCCAACAGCAGAACAGATACAAGAACCCAGACTGTGGGCACAACTCCAGATTCTATCTGCCTGTGAACAGAAGAGCCTCAAATAGATAGTGCAACAAGAGAAGATGTTTGCATGAAAAAACCTCTGGCCTCTCTAATTCCAGAGGCTACACATAAAATTCTGTCTGAAGGGTGCCCTTCTTTTTTTTCACCTGGTACCTGAACAGACCCACAGAAAAACTCTAGCAAAGTGCAAATGATGTTCCATTATAAAATTTTGCCTGACATACCTGTCACACCACATCTAGACAGTTTATGAAAAGTCAGAGAAGGGCCAGTTACCAAGGCAGTGAGCAGATTCCAGCAGTAGCCAAGCAGGATTTGCACTCAGAGGCAGGCTGCTTCAAAAGCACAGGGTCCCAACTGCGCCGTGATACAGCCTGAGGAGGGAAGACGGGGCTGAGCCTGGTTCCCCACTGCCTTCTCTCCCCTACATCTTCCTGTTCACAGATGTCACTTTTTCCTCTTGGCTGCGCTGTGGGTAAAGCAAACCTCTCACTGCTACAGAGAGATGGCTCCACAGGAATTAAAATAGAGAAGGACACAGTGAGACATTGTCAGAGCTAAATGATACCGCTGTTGTAGACACAGCCCCGTGCTCCGGCTGCTGCCTCTCCTGCTGATCATGAGATCAAAACCTCTTCCATAAAAAGAAAATGCAGCCTTCCTGCCTAGAGGTTTCTTGTGTTGTTTTGTGGTTTTGTTTTGTTTTGTTTTTTTTTTAACAGGCTGAAATATTGCCCAGGCCACGGATATACCTATTGCATCAAGCAATTCCACTTCTGATGTTGCGCACGCTGCTGGAGGTCAGACTGTAGGAACAGTCACACCAGAGAGCACGGGAGACACAAAACTCTCCCTCGTAAGCAAGGCACTGAGGCTCTGCAGTGGCAGCTGCCCAGGGGCTTCTTTCTGATGCAAGCAGAAAAACAGCTGACATAGTTCTGCACTTTTAAAATTTGATTCCTATTTCTGTTTTTATTGCTAACTGGGCTGACTTAGCACACAAGCTTTTGCAGTATAAGTAATTTCAGGGGCTGGGCACTGAGCTCAGCGCGTACAACAGCTGGCTATCGTGTTGAAGGGATGGGTTCAGCTGGGGAAACACTGCGAGCCCTTTGAGAAGCACAGCGAGGCTGGGTATTGAATCGCAGAAACCTGATAAATGCAAGCAATCCACAAACACATGAGTAAAAAAAGTAGTCTTTACAAGTATTCTGACTCACCCACAAGTTCTAGCTCAGTGCTGCTGTTATTTAACAGTCATGATAATATTGTAAAATCATAACCAAAATCATTCACCTCTATTGGCAAAAAAAATCTCTCAGAGCTCAGCTCACCCAGAGCAACAATTGCTATTCCTACAGCACACTTCAGAGATGGCAGATGGATGATCCAGTGAGGCCTCCAACTAGCATCTCCCCCAGAGAATTATGACTTGACACAAGCAACATGAGCCTGCATATCCACCCAACTGATGCATTGCAGACCCCGCTCCTTGCTTCTACTTAGCTACCTGATGATCTGCTACTGCCAGCCATCCCCCTTGGGGCTGGCTAGATTAGAAACACTGAAGATTCATGTGCTGCAAGGGATGCAGCAGGGAAAATGGATCAGGGAACACAGACTGTGGGTAGAAATGCTGGTAAAATGTCTCAAGCTCTCAAATCCCAGACAATGTGAGACCTTAGGCTCACGCGGTGAAAAAAAAGTGGCAAACATATAGTGCTGTATTAGCCCAAGGAGAGCTCTTTTCAGGATTAGCTGCTGTTGACTCATGGTGTGAGTTTGGGCAAATAACTTGATCCTTTGGGCTAGTTTGCTGACTCACAGATCCTAAATGGACTCAAAGTACATTAAAGTTATGCCATTTTACATTGGTGGAGAATCTTGTGCAACTAAGCCATCTAGTAAGTTGAAGAGATGTGAGAAATTAACTGGGGTTTGGTAGGGGCATCTTCTGTTGAATACCCAGGGGGAGCAGAAATTATATCACTAATCTGTGTCAGTAGGAGGGACTAGTGAAAGTGTGATGGAATTATGCTGATGACAGCAGGGAAGTAGCAATTACAAATAACTGCATGATATTTTAAGCTTCTACTCCCTGGTATTACAGTGGCAGTAGCAATGTTGGAGGAATGAATGATGATTTCAGACAGAAAACAGACTCAGGACATTTCAGGATCTGGATCCATAAGGAGAAATGCTACAGCAGACCTTTCACATGCTACCTGGCTAGGACAGAGGACCAAAACCACAGGATCAGCACAGTTATAAACACACAGTAAATCAAACATGGCCAAAATGCCAGGTGCTGATCCAGGAGGCTGCCTTATGTACCTCACCCAGTCCTTCTGTGCTGCCCACCCAGTTCCAATCTGAAGCTCCTGGCCTCAGTCCTGTTTCTGTTCATCTTCCTTTGCATGCCCAAAGGAGGACACTAGTACCTGCTTTACTGGGTTTGCATGGGAAGGTTTTGGTAGGGGGGCGGCTCCAGGGGTGGCTTCTGTGAGAATCTGCTAGAAGCTTCCCCCATGTCCAACAGAGCCCATGCCATCCGGCTCCCAGACAGACCCACCGCTGGCCAAGGCCGAGCCCGTCAGTGATGGTGGTAACACCTCTGTGAGAACCTGTTTAAGAAGGGGGGAAAAACCAAAATGTGGTGGAATAGCAGCCAGAGAGAAGAATTAGAATATGTTAGAGAAACAACTCTGCAGACACCAAGGCCAGTACAGAGGAGGGGCAGGAGGTGCTCCAGGCCCGGAGCAGAGATTCCCCCACACCCGTGGTGCAGCCCATGGGGAGGCAGCTGTGCCCTGCGCCCAGGGAGGGGAACGGTGGGGCAGACACGCACCTGCAGCCCGTGGGGGACCCCACGCCGGAGCGGGTGGATGCCCAAAGGAGGGTGTGACCCCGTGGGAAGCCCACGCTGGAGGAGGCTCCTGGTAGGAGCAGAAAGGAGACTGTCTTTTTCCACGTTGTTGGCCATTTGTCTGTAGGACTTAAGGGTACCTTGGCATCCTTCACAACATCCGTCAGTAGCATCTGTCCTGTAGCGCACAACAGCGCCACGATGGCTCACCTCCCTCCTGTGAGCAACAATGCTGTGCTGCCAACAGCTGGCAAATGACTGGCACACTGAGCAAGTTCCTCCATTAGAGTAAGGAATATGACAGGCTGGGTTACATCTCCCACTGCCTCCCAAAGACAGCTAAAACACTGCTTAATCCCAACAGAATGCAAGATTTGGATAGCCCCCAAACACCTCACAACCTTTCAGAATTCACTCTCTCTGCACCTCTATGTGGTAGGGCATGGCAGCCCTGGAGGGAAGAGGGGCCCAAGAAAGCTGGTTAATGTTCAAGGATCACCTCCTCCAAGCTTAGGAGTGATGCATCCTGACAAAGTCAGGCAAAACTGTCAGGAGGCCTGCATGGATGAATGAGGAGCTCCTGGATAAGCTCAAACACACAAAAGAAGCCTACAGAGGATGGAAGCAAGGACAGGTAACCTGTGAGGAATTCAGAGAAACTGTCCAAGCAGCCAGGGAGCAGGTTAGGAAAGCTAAAGCCCTACTAGAATTAAAACTGTCCAGGGATGTCAAGGGCAACAAGAAAAGCTTCTACAGGTATGTCAGTGATAAAAGGAAGGCTAGGGAAAATGTGAGCCCTCTCTGGAAGGAAACAGGAGACCTGGTTATCTGGAATATGGAAAAGGCTGAGCTACTCAATGACTTTTTTGCCTCAATTTTCACTGGTAAGTGCTCCAGCCACACCACCGAAGTCACAGAAGGCAAAGACAGGGACTGGGAGAATGAAGAACCACCCACTGTAAGAGAAGATCAGGCTCAAGACCCTCCAAGGAACCTGAAGGTGCACAAGTCCATGGGACCTGATGAAATACATCCGCAGGTACTGAGGGAACTAGGGGATGAAGTGGCTATGACACTATCCATCATATTTCAGAAATCATGGCAGTCCAGTGAAGTTCCCACTGACTGGAAAAGGGGAAACATAACCCTCATTTTTAAAAAGGGAAAAAAGGAAGTACTGGAGAACTACAGGCCAGTCAGTCTTGCCTCTATGCCTGACAAGATCATGGTGCAGATCCTCCGGGAAAATATGCTAAGGTGTATGGAAAATAAGGAGGCGATTGGTGACAGCCAACATGACTTCACTAAGGGCAAATCATGTCTGACGAATTTAGTGGCCTTCTATGGTGGAGCTACAGTGTTGGTGGATAAGGACAGAGCAACTAAGGTCATCTACCTGGATCTGTGCAAAGCATCTGACACTGTACCACATGACATCCCTGTCTCTAAACTGGAGAGACATGGATTTGACGGATGGACCACTCGGTGGATAAGGAATTGGCTGGATGGTCACACTCAAAGAGTCGCAGTCAACAGCTCAATGTCCAAGTGGAGAGCAGTGACAAGTGCTGTTCCTCAGGGGCTGGCACTGGGACCAGCGCTGTTTAACATCTTTGTTGGTGACATGGACAGTGGGATTGAGTGCATCCTCAACAAGTTTGCTGACAACACCAAGCTTTGTGGTGCGGTCAACACACTGAGGGAAGGGATGTCATCCAGAGGGACCTCGACAGGCTGGAGAGCTGTGCAAATCTCATGAAGTTGAACAAGGCCAAGTGCAAGGTCCTGCACATGGGTTGGGGTAGCCCCAAGCACAAATACAGGCTGGGTGATGAGTGGATTGAGAACAGGCCTGAGGAGAAGGACTTGGGGTTATTAGTGGATGGAGAACTGATTATAAGCCAGCAATGTGTGCTCGCAGCCCAGAAAGCCAACAGTATCCTGGGCTGCATCAAGAGAAGAATGGCCAGCAGGGCGAGGGAGGTGATTTTCCCCTCTACTCTGCTCTTGTGAGGCCCCACCTGGAGCACTGTGTCCAGCTCTGGGGCCCCCAACATAAGGAGGACACGAACCTGTTGGAGGGAATCCAGAGGAAGGCCACGAGGATGATCAGGGGGCTGAAGCATCTCTCCTGTGAAGACAATCTCAAAGAGCTGGGGTTGTTCAGCCTGGAGAAGAGAAGGCTCCAGGGTGACCTTAGGTGCCTTCCAGCACCTAAAGGGGGCCTACAGCAAAGATGGGGAGAGACTCTTTTATCAGGGAGTGTAGTGATAGGACAAGAGGTAATAGCTTTAAACTGAAAGAGGGTAGATTTAGATCAGATATAAGAATTAAATTCTTCACTGTGAGGGTGGTGAGACACTGGCACAGGCTGCCCAGAGCAGCTGTGGCTGCCCCCTCCCTGGCAGTGTTCCAGGCCAGGTTGGACGGGGCTTTGAGCAACCTGGGCTAGTGGAAGGTGTCCCTGCCCATGGCAGGGGGTTGGAACTGGATGATCTTTAAGGCCCTTTTCATCCCCAACCATTCTATAATTATATGATTCTTTTACAGATTGGGAATGAAACACAGTCCTGAAAACCAGAAGTGAGCTGTCTGCAGCCTAAACAGGATGTCTCTGAAATGAAGAATTGAAACTAACTCCCCTGAGACCTTGGCCAGCAGCTCTGGACCAAATGCTTCCCTTCCCATTTGAGCATCCTGCATTGTGTGGCACTGCCCTTGTCTCTTGGCAGCACCACTGAACAAATAAAAACAACTCCAGTGAGGTCAGGGTTTGCTGTAAGAGCCCCTGAGGGATGAAACGAGGGTTAGCCCTCAGGAGCCTCTTAAGAATGCATTTGCTTTTTTACATATTACAGGAACAGTTGGGGCCATGGCTCTGTCACTCACAGACAAGACGAGAAAGACAGATGACTCAGGAGCAAGTTTGCAGGACAAGACTGTTATACACAGCAACAGCCTATGCTGGCAGATAACCCATCACACAGATGAAAAATGAGACGTCTTTAGCAAATGGGTCTAGATAATGCTGTAAGGTGGTTTTGAGGGCATGACACCGTGTTTTGTGTTGAATGATGCCTTCAAGAACGCCTTGGATGCTATTATGGACAAAAAGCAATAAAAGCAAGGAAGAAAGAAGCTTGGAAATCTTCCATCCAAACCACTCTGACCAGTTTGAGTACCGTGCCAAATAAGTAGCAGTTATTATGGAAAATCATGGTCCAGAGAGCAGAACTCAGAAAACAGCCCATACCAGCAAAAACCCAAGTCAAGACCCTTTCCTAGCCAATGGACACACCATGGCTCACACCCACACAGCTGAACTCTGTTACACTCCAAACCAGGCTGCCCGCACCCACCCAGTCCTGGGCTAGCTCCTGAGCTGTGCCCACCACCACTCAAGAGAGTGCTAGCTCACAGGAGCCACAGCAGCCAGCTACATGCCTGCTGCAAAATGCCCTTGGTGTTTTATGATCACAGAGCATCCTTAAGTGCCAGATACACGCTCAGCACCAACTGCCCCAAGAAACTCAATGGTTCTAATCCTGACTCCTAAATGGGCACCTTCTACAAGCTGCCCTGTTGACAAAAGCCAACATCTGTACTAGTGAATAAACATGGTCAGGGCTTGGGCTGAGATAATGGTACACAGTATCTGTCTTGTGAGTTTTTAGCATGCTTCCTGGCATGAATTTGGCCCCGGCTAATTACTGCTTTGATGCCTGGACATAGTTCTGGGATCAGTACAAGCTCAGGGCCCTTCCTGATTTGGATGTGGCCAGCTTGCTCTGGGGAGTGGAAGGATTTAGCTGTTGGACAGAAGCTACTTCATCCTAGTTGGCAGAGAGCAAGACCACAGTTTCTGTCTGCTTTCATTTACTGGTTTAGCACAGTCAAATCACTCACCACAGCTGCGTGTTTCACAGTGATGATAAATCTTACTCCCCCTTATGATCTGGACATGACTGGGCATTTCAGGCATTATGGAAAGCAAGGTTTTCAGAATTTCTGGAAGGTAACAGAAAGCATTTTTTCACATTAATGACAATTGTCATTAACAATGATCCAAATGCCACATTTCTGTGCAAAGGGGAAACTTTTCCCCAGGCAGACCTATAAAATCAGCTTTATTCCTTTTACCAAAGGGATAATGGAGAGATCTAACATTTAAGTACTGTGATGCAACCTCAGAAATTCAAGTGCAGAATGAAGAGCTGCTGAGTCCCAGATGGGTGTCTACCCTTAAGGACATTCCTCCTTTCACTGACACTTCAGATGATTCCAGATCTGGCCAACTGCTACAAGGGGCAAATAGCAAGAGATGTGATCCCCAGGTGTGTTAATTAGTACCAGCATGTAGTTAAAATGGCTAATTCATACATTTTTGGCAAAGTTTTACAGATTGCTTCCAAAAATGGTTTTCCAAAAGCCAGTTTGTTGATCCTCTGAAACCAAAACAGAAACTTCTACGGCAGATCCACAGGAAAAAGGGAACAATGGTTTTATTAAGTCAGCTGAATTAGGAACTTGACAGCATCAGATGAAAGGAAAAGCAAGTCTCCCATCTCGATTTAAACTGAGCACACATTCACCCCATAGACAGTTTATTCTAGAGTAAACAATTCTGTTATACTTGGTGAACAGAAACACAACAGGGTAGATCTGAATCCGTCCCTTATTAGCAGTCTGTCTCATCTACGAGCAGTTCCCCGCATCTGTCGATTAAAGATTTCCCGTGCCTTGGTGAAAGGAGCAGGCTAATCGATGAGGTAATGCTTTTTTATTCTAATTAAGGACTTGAGTCATCCTATTATTGTAAAGTCCATGAAACAAAACATGTTTAAATCTGCCCAATTACATCATGTTCAATCCTCTTCCAAAGCAGAAGTAAAAAAATAGACACTTTTGATTCTGTGGAGTCGTAAATTTATCCTGTATCCCTTCTAAAGGATCTCCTGCCTCCTATGAACCTGTCTCAGTTAAGTAAGGACTTGCTTAGTATGCCTGCAGAATGGCTCAAGGCAGCTTCTGCATGCCTTCATCACTGTTAAGTTCTGCACTGCTACAAATGACTGCATATTGCTGTTAAAACAGGATGGGAAAAGCAAAAGCTGAGAGTTCACTCAAAAGACTAAGGGAATTATTTGAAAGCTGGTGCCAGCTAGTGGCAGTGGTATTTCATTCCAGTTCCCTGACATGGCTCTACAATTCTTCTATATACAGAAAAGTGTGTGGTAAGTTTTACTGCTTTAATACATTGTAAACAATGAATGAGATCCATTAAAAATCCCATGACATCTTTCTTAAAAGCAGACATACCTACTTCAGCAAGCTGGTCAAATTTCAAGCTGGGTATTTATATTTACATCAGTGCAACTCTCCCTCCATTTCCAGTTGAATTACATGTTCTTCACTTACTGTCTGATGCTGCAGTGAAGTGTTGCACTAAGCTATTAAGTCCTTGCTGCATTTTACCCCAGGTGTAGTTACATTTGTGTTCTGCTTGAAAACACTGCTGGATGGCATACACAGCTGTAACACTGCACAGACTACAGTTATTTGCAGTCCTCTGGGTCTAGGATGGTGGTATAAACACAGATTTACTATTTATAAAACCCATTAAAGTATAGTCAGTGTTCTAATCAGAAAGAAAATGAAGCACATTAAAATAATTACTTACACTCCTTCCCAAAGGATCCTCATGTTCCAGCTGTGTAAGTACTGGAATCACTCAAGCCAGCCATGACAGAAACTTAGCACTGAAGTTTAACCCAGGCAATTGCTTCAACATGCAACATAAAACTTGGGGAAATAATGACTGCATAATCTTATGGAACCAAAAATCCAACATTAGACCAGGAAATATGAATGCAGATAAGGACAATGCTGGCACAGGGAAGGACTCTCACAAGTTTTCCTTAAGTCAGGAAAGTGACTATTTCCAGAATAAAAGAAAACAGAGCAGAGCCAGCTTTAGATCTGTAAATTATGCATCTACTTCTCTGAAAACATCTGACAGCCTGAGTACCCTAGCTCTGATCCCAAGCTACAGCTCTTTCTGAGTGCCAAGCAGTGGACACAGCAGCGGGGTTTTTGCAATCACCTGTCAAATATGTTCTCCTGAAGGAGTGCTTATGGATGTAACATGCCAACTACAAGCCCAGGAGTACCAGAAAATCTCAATTTTCCTGAGTACACTTGCATTCAGTTAACACTACCACAGAACAGCAATGACAGAAGAGGGCTGAGTCCTTCACACATCCAACTTGACTCCCCTGGTTGGAAGGAACAGCTAGAAAGGGTTCTCAGTTCCACCACTTGAAGCCACACAGGCCTTGGCAGAGTTCTCCTAAGGAAAACATATTCCAAGAGAATATGTTCCTTCCACTCAGAAGACACAACACAGAATGAATATGGATGATTCTGTGAGATTCAATAGCTATTTCAGTACTCAATTTTACATTGTTTTCTTTCTATCACCCTCAACCTTCCATCTGTGAGGAGACAAGAAGATTTGCAGTAAACAAACATGTGAGAAGCTGTGCTCAGGAGAGGGGATTGGAGGCAGAAGAGAAAGGAAAGCCTGTTGCATGGAAAAACAACACTTACAAAGCACCTATAAACATAAAAAAAGTTCAGGATAAACAAACTGGAGGGACTGAGTTCCTGCAAGGAGAACATTCCTGCCATCCTGCTTTACTCCCTATCCACACAGTTGAAACAGCTCCAAGGTAGACTATAATGTTGCCCCTGAAAAGGACTGAGAGCAGATAATTTATGAAAATTAAGTGAGGCTCATCCTTTAACTGGATGGGTAAGACGGACTTTGGGCTACCTTTTCTTCTTTTTCCTCTCTTTGATGAGAAAGAACGCTGTACCAGACTATGTCCTTGGTTTTCAGAAAAATTTCAACTGTCAGAAATGTTTCAGTAGAAGACCAACATGGTTGTTTACAGGGATTATGCAAGTCGCCAACCTGACAGCAGCTGGATTGGAACTGCGACAACTATTTCTGTCACTTGGCAAAGCAATGGTCGAGCATGCCTTGCAACCTAAGCTTGTGACTCAACAACAGACAGAAAATAAAAGATCTGCCTGTTTAAATCTCAGAAGGCTTCACAGCTGTGAGCACAGATACACACACTGCTAGGAAAACAAGGCTTGCTCTTTCTTTTTTTTTGTTCATTGTTTTAACTATCTGAATTGCATTAAAGAAAAAATAAACTGTATCTTCTCTCGTTTGATGTTTTGTCACCTTGACTCTCTCGCAGCTGATCAGGACAGACAGACAAGTGTTTCTACTGCTGTGTATGAATCCTACTGGATTCAGAGGGGAAGTTATGCATGTACCTGGCTAGACCAAAAGGCAGTTGTGAATTTATGAGTCGCTGAGGAGGAGGAGGATGCCTAAGGAGTAGTATCCTGAGGAGTGGCAGGAGTAGAACTCTGCCAACCAAGGACCAGAAGGCACAGCAGCTGAATACACATTTTGACAAGTTTGGTCCAGACCATCTGTCCAGCAGACAGCAGCTGTGCCATGACACAGCTCCAGCCTGCAGAAATTCTCTTCCTTGGACGTGCAAATCCACTGGCAAGCACACTGTCCTCACCTATTAAAGCTCTGGGACCTCCATCAATAAAATCACTTGGAAATTTGCTAAATACAGGGCTCCCCTTAAGCCAGCTTCTGCCTCTTTGTCAGCCATTTTCAGCAGGCCAAGGTTTCTGGCAGAGGAAGCAAGAACAAATGTTGCCACTCATTTCTCCCCCAAAGACAAAAGGTTGATGCCATCCTGGGCTCTTCTGCTACAACAGGGAAGAAAAGGAAAGGAAAGGGAGCACTGGGATGAACAGCCCAGGAGCCAAACTCTAGCCTGGCTGCCATTAGGGTGCTGGGAGACATGAAGGTGTAGGACGCAACCCAGAAACAACTGTTGTCCTTCCTGTGTGCCAACCTACCTCCTCCTGCAGCCAGCTTGACTCTGCAGGGCTCTGGCAAGGCCAGGGCTGGCTGCTGTTGCTCAGATCCATCACGCATTTCATCTGCAGCCGGAAAAGGTCCTGAGTCTTCGAATAATCTCCTCACCAACTAAACCCATTAATGGCAAACCTCTGGCACCAGGGGTGATTGAGCTTGACCCCAGAGACAACAAGGTTTTTAAAAACTTTTGGCAGCAGGGCCCCAAAAGGTCAGCCCTCACCAGCCCCATCCCTTCCTAACTATTGTCACGACTTAGCTGTATCCGTGTTTAAACACAACAGATATAAAGCTTCCACCTACCCACGTGTCTTTATTCCACTGGAAAGGTACAAATTTGGATGAGGAGAACCCACAAGGGGAAATCCTCTGAAACAATAGCAAAGGTAGACAGTGGAGACAGAAACTCTCCAGAACACATGAGGAGACAAAAGAGCTCTTGTCTGGGGAATACCCACCTCTGGGCTCTGCAGTTTGCCAGGACAGACCTAGGGCTTGGGGAAGATAAGCTGTCACTGAAAGATTTAGGGAGGCAAAGGAAAAAGGACGGAAGGGAGGGAACCGCATGTGGAGGAGAGGCATCTGCGAGGGCTGTGGAGAGCTGATGAAGACAGAAAAGAAAGCACAGGAAAAGGTGGGTTTTCCCAAGCTGGTAAACAAATATTACCTCAGAAGTTAATTACAGCTGAAGAAATGCATGCACTGAAAGGGCTACTGCATGCTTTAACCCATGAAGCAATCATGCTCCTTCTGCAAAATCATTGCTGCTTTGTTCAGAGGAGCTGGTTCTGAGTCATTTTAATCAGCTGCTGTCTCAGGTATATTGGAGTAAACTGAACACAAATGCTAAATTCAGTTGTTTTAACTACAGAGTAAAGAGAATAGAGATGCTAGTGCTCTTGGCTTCAACTTACAAACAATAAAACTGCATAGTTCATCCACAGAGGGAGAAGACAAAACCCAATTCAGTTACTGTGATGTGCTTTTTAAATTGTTTTAAGATTCAGAGCTAGAAATGCCTAACTTGGTCCTGCTTGGATCAATTGAAAAAATACACAACAGGTTGCCTGAGTTCCCTAAAGAAAGTAAACCCTTAAGGAACCCTCAGGGCAGACTGGGAGCAAACACAGCAGCAGGCAGAAAGCTAACCCCTGTGGGCAGAGAGAGCTCATGGTCATACTGCTTTTTTTAGTAATTCCTTCACACCCTGGGCCTGAGCACAGGAGCTCAGTTCAACAATTTGTCTGTTAGGACAGCCCCTGGTACTCCCCTGGCATGGGACAAACTGCCTTCTCCTAAAGCATCCTAATCACAGCCCAGGAGGCAGCACAAGGCCAGCAGCCATTTCCAGTGGGCATTCTGGATGTAGCAAACCTAACTGGGAGAACAGGAGAATGTAAAATGGTATAGACATGGTCAGATACTGCCCAGTCAGCCTCAGCCAATGTGCCCCTGGCACAGCTGAGCTGACTAGCATTGATGCTGCTGCAGATTCCTGCTTCACACAGCTCTTTTCACTCCATGCAAATCTTTCAAACCACTGGCAAATTACACCTTTTTTTCCATTGCAGAATTTTCAGCAGTATCATCAAGAACATCCTAGCTGTGGGTGAATAGCTCCTCTATCTTGTGGCTGTCTTCCATGCCTGTCTCTTTAGAGGATCAGCCTCTTTCAGATCTAGTATTCTTGCATCTTTCATTCCTCATGGCATTCCAGCTGGAGAAACCCCTGCAATTATGACTAGCCACACAGTACCATTTTGAAACTTATGAGGAAAATCCTTTAAAAGACAGCAGTGCTAAAAGATATTGCACCTCTAAAAACCTAGATATATTGTCAAAGCACCACGGTACCCTACTAAGCACTTAAAAATATGTATCTGCAAATGTTGAGATAGATGGATTTAGAGAAGAGACATAAAGAGCAGTACTGCTCTCACTTTAAGAAGAGCAATAGAGACAAAGATAAGTCAAAATAAATAAATAAAGTTCCTACAATGTGGAGTAAAAGACATATCTGATTTCCCACTTATAAAGGAATTAAAACATTTTAACAAAGGGATATTCTAATGATTGTGGCTTACCAGAAAAAAAAAAAAAAAAAAAAAAAAGAGATGCTAACTTAAAAAAAAATAGTTTGGCTATGAGAACCTTGTGATTTACAAGTCACTGTATGCTTACACTGTCAAAAATTAAACAGAGCGAGAAATGTGCCACTGCTACAAAAGTGAGTACTAACAGATTTAGTACTGAGTACTAAAAAGTGAGTATTAATTCCCTGATGCACTGCTGATGTCAAGGACTATCTCTGTATTAAGAGTGCCTGTTCTCACAGAACCTGCACACTCTGTTCAAAGCTGAAAAGATTTCTACAAATGTCCAGGAGAACTCGCAGAGTAACTGGTGACAAGACACTGTAATAACAATACTCCAAACTATCAAGAAGGGCAGTAGATTTAGAGGACAAAGTACACCCCTCAAAAACATATTTCAAAAGAATTTCAACATTGCACCCCACAAATGTAACCTAATTTTGAGCACTTTTATTCTTAAAAGAACCAGGCTGGGAAAAAAATTAAAGGAGGAGGGGTTTTAAAAGCTGAAAACTTAATTATAAATATGTATAACAGTTTTTGAAATGTCCCTGATTTGTACAAGGAAAAAACAGTCTTTCTGTTCTTAAGAATCCCAGACATGGCCCAAGATCACCCTGTTAACACAGAAAGAAAGCTTTTGGGCATGAGAATCATGCAGTAGAGAAACACAAAGTTTGTAGACCATCATTTATACCCACAAAAGCTGAAGAGCAGAATCGGCAAGTGAGTTTCCCACCAGACATGAAAGAGCAACTCAAACATAGCCTTGAATGCGAGGAAGAGAATCAGCACAACTAGGGTGTCTCCTCCAGACAAAAGGAACCAGACCATTACAAGTTTCCACCTGGATGATCACCACCAATACAAAACCAAGAAAAAAAAAAGACCCTAGTTTAGCATTTTACCCCTAAGGTCAGTATATTTAACTGGATATCTGGTGGTTCAAGCAGCACAGCAGCAGTGCTGGGCCAAATCCAAATCACAGCCTTTTGGCCCAGGAGGAAAAGTTGTTACCAAATGAAGCGTGCTGACAACATATGGAGGCCTGTGCTACTGGAGCAGTTTCATCCTCATCCAGAAAGAAAAAAACCTGTAAGATTATGCCAAACACATGATTCAATTTAGGTCAGAGCTCTGCTGCTCAAAGCACCCTGGCCACTGATACTGCTTGGAATGGACTGGCTTGTTTCAGTGCTGACTTTACATCTTTTCAAAGGTTTTTCACAGGGGAAGGGATTGTGGATTTTTTTTTTTAACCTGAATTTACTAGGCATTAGGGGGTAGTTTACTACTAAGCATATTTATTCAGCCTGCATCACCTCCTTTTTTATTCATTCCCATCCCAAAGTAACTTCAAGTTTGAAGCACTAAAGCTGAAGCCTGCAAGCTCTCTCTTTAAAAGCATGTAAGCACCTAACATTTTAATGGGCACAGAAGACACCCTAAAATGGTCATCCAAAAAATGCCCATCCACTGACAGCTAAGCTCCTGCCTTTGGCCTCTGACCTAGACACTTGTTACTAGATGGCACAAACCTGGGATATGATGCTTAGGTCTGATCTGATCTCCATTCATGTGAATTGAAAATATCTTCCACGGAAGCAAGGTGAGTTACAGGAAAATAGAGACAATATGAAATAAGATTCAGGATTCTCATTTCCACTTTTACATTTCTGCCTTGACACTGTACATGTGAGATTTACAAGAATAATAATAAATACATATGGAGATTTATTTTTATAGACAGACAACCATTGGTTTAGAGTGAAAAACATCTGACTGCATAACATGTCATGCTGCAGCTCTGTACCAGTAAAGACCATACTTCTTATACAAATTAAGTTATTCTGAGTCAGTAAGAAATCTGTTCTCAAAAGGAATGAAAACAATAAACTAAGTGGGGATTAAATACCAGATCTTGTCATCCTTCGATGCATTAGAAGACCAAAATAATCAAGACTTTCAAATGCTATGTCAAACTGTGTAGAGCAGAAAAGCAAACTTCGTGCTTGTTTTGGCACAGCAACTTCTTCACAGCTTCTACTTGTTGTAAGCCGGAAAATATAACATTGCATTTGCTAACCCGATAGATCATTTTCCTATCCAAAAAAGGAGAGCTTCTTTTGTAAACCTACCAACTAAGGACCATTTTGTGGGAAGTACTGCTTTATCTAAATTCTCATTGTAAATAGTTACTTAACTTTTTAAAAATAAGTAATTTTGATGCTGAGTAATTAAGCATGTGCTTTGTCAAAAGAATAATATTTAAAGTTTTCTGCTGATATGTAAAGGATTAAATACTTCAAGTAAAAAGGAAAATATCTGGACATCAACAATTACATATGATTATAACAGCAGGAGCAAAGTCCAAATGGCATTTCCAGTATTAATCATTGTAGTTGACCCGACTTAGTGTGGGAGACTCTAGTTTAAAGCCTGGAGTGAATGATTCCCTTGGAAATGATTCAAGGTAATCGGGAAACACCAAGAGAGGGCTCTGGCTTGTTACTATCATTTACTGCCTATTGCTATGAAGAAGCATTCTGAACGTACTGTCTGGGTACAAGACAAAGAATATTCAGTAGTGGCTGGTGACTGTGGGTGGCTAAAACAATTGAGTTGAGTCAGTCAGTGCTTACTGAAGATCAAGAACAGCCAAGCCTTTTCTACTCAGGCATCTAAAGTCTGAGACACTCTAAAAAAAAGTAGTCACTACTCATGATCCCAGCCACTGAGAAACTAAATTTGCTTCCAGGCTTCAGTAGTTAGAAATGCTTTTTTGGAATTAAGTGAAAAATTCCATCTTGAAGTGAAGAAAATAACTGTCTGAAAATTACTGGACAGGTAAGCAAACCCAGACACTAACATCAGCAAGCTTTGATTCAATTATTGTTTCTCAAGAAGTTATGGCTTATGCCTTAGTGGCGTTTTAGCATGTGACATTCCCTTCAGATAAAGGAAGAAGGAAAGAAAAGCCTATTTGTGAACATTACGATTGAAATGTTGGCTTTTTTGGTCTTTACACTGCTATAACTTTACCTCCTTATAAACAAAAATGAGCTCAAAAGTAGTTCCAGACAGTGTGAACACCAGTGTACTCCAGAATGGCACATCCAGTGAACCCTGGTGGCTTGATGCTTTGTGGTGGGACCCTGCAGTGTGTAATAAAGCCCCTGCTGTGGCTGAGACTGTTATCAAGACATTCACAATGTCCCTCCGTCAGCTGGATTTCCTGAGGAATGCATTAAAAAGCCACTACAAAGTCTCTTCCCTCTACCGAGTCAGAGGCCTCTCCTCCTCTGTGAAATTCAGCTGAAAGTGGCCCATGTTAAAAAATGTTGGAATCAGGGGACAGTGACATAAACCAGCCTTATTTGTTAAGAAAACTAGACTAAAAACTAAATAACAATGGCACTACCAGCCATACCTGATTATACCAAGAGGGTCTAAATGTTCTTCCTCTTCTTCCTCCTCTTGCTCTTCTTTTTTCTCCCCTTTTTTGGCATTTTCTGCTGATGAAAGCTGTGAGATTAAGTCAGGTTCCTTCTCCTCTTTGAAAAAATCCAGTGCCTCATTTTCTTCATCTTCTTCCTCCTTGTCATCAGGAATGTTTTTAACCTTGAAGTCAATGGTACTAGTAGATTTTGTTCCTGCAAAATACAATAATGGGTGCAAAACTGAGTACGCAGGATAACAACTATGTTTTATTTGATACCTTGCACCTGTTCCTGGTGGTTTTGTTTGGGGAATGAAGGACATGAGCAGCTTTTGTGAAAATCTTTCAACATGCAGATGGGTCAGGGCAATCCCAAACACAAATACAGGATGGGAGGAGAATGGATTGAGAGCAGCCCTGAGAAGGACTTGTGGGTACTGGCTGACAAGAGGCTCAGCGTGATACGGCGATGTGCACTCGCAGCCCAGAAAGCTTCAAAAGAAGCGTGACCAGCGGGTCAAGGGAGGTGATTCTCCTCCTCTACTTCATCCTCGTGAGACCCCACCTGGAGTACTGTGTCCAGCTCCGGGGCCCCCAACATAAGAAGGACACAGACCCGTTGCAGCAAGTCCAGAGGAGGCCACAAAGATGATCAAGGAGCTGCAGCACCTTCCTTGTGAAGACTGAGAGAGTTTGGGTTGTTCAGCCTGGAGAAGACTCCAGGAAGACTTAGAACGGCCTCCCAGTACTTAAAGGGGGCCTACAGGAAAGATGGGAACGGTCTTTTTACAATGTAGCGATAAGACAAGGGGTAATAGCTTTAAACTGAAAGACGGTAGATTTAGATCAGATATAAGGAAGAACTTCATCACTGTGAGTGTGGTGAGACACTGGCACAGGCTGCCCAGAGCAGCTGTGGCTGCCCCCTCCCTGGCAGTGTTCAAGGACAGGTTGGACGGGGCTTTGAGCAACCTGGGCTAGTGGGGCAGGGGGGTTGGAACTGGATGATATTTAAGGTCCCTTCCAGTCCAAACCATTCTATGATTCTGATTCCTGACTGTCCCTTCTATCCAGTGATGTGTCATTATATGTCTGCTCTGTTTACTGATTTAAAGCAGTTGAGAAAGACAGAGAAAATGAACTTTACCTGAGATACAGCAGCACGTGCCTAATCTGCTTATTTATGTTCCTTCTATAGCTAATAGAACCAACAGAATTTCCACATGATGATTCATCTCATCCAAATAAAAGTTGTCTGAGATGGGATTTTCCCTCTGAAGTGCCTGTTTCTCTCCACTGGCTACAGAGAAGCTGCAAATACTCTGCTTAGATGTAGGTAGCTAACTCACATAGCTAGTTGAGATAAAGTCCTCTTTTTGTTAGTAATTTAATTCATTTGGGCTAAAATTAGAGCATTGGACAGCAAGCAAAAGGTGCCACAGTAGCTTTTCAATTTACAATCAGAAATTAAGCCTGAAGTTCTAACTACCTTCAGTATGCAAGATCCATCCAACTGAGCAAATTCAGCAAATGATACATGCACTTTGACCACGACTTCTCACCATACTTGTTATATGCAAAGCCCAAGAGAGTGAAGAGGGAGTTGTGGAGTCTCTAGTTGCTCAGGAAACAATTTAAAATAATGAGAATAGCTAAATGTGGGCTGCTGAAAACCACGATGGATAAAATTCATGGTTTCATCCTTTTGACAGTTAAACTAACATGGCATGGGAGACTCATGTCACCCAGTTTTTCATGCTTGCATCTGCCAAATCACCCAGGACAGACTTCATTGATTACATGTGGGAGTCTACACTGGGCAAGTGGTTGTATACTCCACTTATAGTCAAGAAAGTGCTGGTTGGGGTAGGCAGTGAATGTTAGGATGCTGCTTATCCTACCCCACCTCAGTCATCTGTGTTTTACCATGTTGGTTCTCCCTAAACTCCCCTGAATATATTAACCATGTCTCCAGCAGCTGTACGGAATGTGTAAAAAAGTAGCTTGAAGATCTGCAGTGTATGTACTGAATTCCGCCTGGTTTGGTAGGGTGAGAATTATATTATTCTGAGGTAGATTTCGATGAACAGGTCACATGACTTGCACCAAACCTGTCCACAGTATAAAGACAGTGCAGACTAATTCAGCTGTAGACGTGTGCACCATGGTTAGGTTTATCAGCATGCAAAGATTAATCAATATGATTTCTGAATTCCCAGTGCAAGGGGTCTACTTTCAAGAGAACGCTGCCAGGGGAAAAAAAAAAAAAAAAACCACACCCACAAAACACTCCAAAACCTTATTAGCAAAAGGATTTTGCCTATTATTATGCAATTTTGGCCCCTTTGACTTTAGGAAGCTGTCAGTCTCACAGAACTTCTAATCCAGCCACACTTGACACTTTTGCAAAATCAGCTGTTCACACATGGTGACTTGCTAGCACCTTGGAACTTCACTTCCTTAAAACTAACGCTACACTGAGAATCCTGCACAGCACCAGGCTGGAGTATTCCCTGCTCAGCAGCTCTCAGATGAATTAAGAACAGAGAGCCCATCTGTTCCATTCATTCAGTGACTCCCTGCTATGCCCAAGGAACATAAGAAAGGAACTATATGAATCCCTGGAAGAGGCAACAAGAAGTGGACATAAGGCTAAGGAATATTAAAAAAAAAAAAAAAAAAAGGAAAGAGGCCTGAGAATGGGTTTAACTAATAAAGAATCTGTCTTTTATTCAAATTTTTTTCAGGGTCAATAATTTGCTTTAGGACCTTCTTCAGCAAGGCCTAACAATTTTATTAGGAATAAAAACCAGTCAAAACATGGAATGGCTGATCACTAAGGGAGACCCTGCACTGCCCTTTAGGGTCCATCTCTCCACTGACAGTGTATGATTATTTAGACTCTAAATTTACATGTTCTGAACCACAGCTTAGGTATATGCCTAAGGTAAATCAGAGATGGTGGGATAGATATCTTCAAAGCAAGCCCTGTGGTATCAACACTGCTGAATGAGGCATGTGGCCACTCAGAAGAGGGGAAAACACTAGCAAACATGATTATGCAGCACTGTAGATGCACAAGAGTATATTTTCAGTGACAGCCTTTATTCTGGCATTCTCTGGTTTTTGACTACCTGAGTCAAGAACTTAATAACACTTTTATCAAGCACATTCATGGGAGAGGGGACACTCACATCTTTTAGTTACCTAAAAATTCCAGTAATTCAGGACTTGTTGCTAGATCCTCATCTTTTGAGATGAATTTCATGATATCATTGAACATAGCTCTTCGTTCACAGATGTCAGATTCCCCCACAAAGAGAACTTTTCTAGGCAATAGCGGAAGAGAAGTCTGAGGATAACGTGCTGCCAGTCTCTGGTAGAGCTCCTCTATCTCGCTGTACTTCTTGGAAACCTGCAGTGAAACATGCCACCTGGGTAAGTTTCTTTACAGGGGAGACATGAGCAGAAAAGCAGCCGTTTAAGTGCTGTGAAACATTAACCCTGGAAACTGAAGTGGAAAAACATGTATTACCAAGGAGCTTTACATGTTATCTACACAGTGAATGCCCAAGCATTGTTGCTGGTCTTCTAATTCTGTTATTAAAATCCACTCTCTAATGGTATTGAAGTTCATTGCCAGATAGCCAGTGTCCATTTCTCCAACTCATCAACTAATGAAATACTGCAAAGGTCACTGCTCCAGATTATTTGTCTCTGACAGCAAAAATCCTTGTCCACTAGAAAAGAGCTATATGATGTCCAGCCCCAAGAGATGGGAGGGAAGAGAAGCCCAGCCAGATAAGCATCTGATGGAGAAAGCAGCCCAAATCTTTTCACCGAGCCAGAAGACCCATTTCTCAGACCTGATGGGCTTCACTGCCCTTCTGGCTGTTAAGGCCTAAAAAAATGGCACATTTTCTGCCCTGCAGAGCATCTAATACAGAAACCAAAGGGCAAAGACCTCAGCTGACCCCTCACTATTCAGTTTATCCATGAGAAAATAAAAACCAGCAACTTGGCCATGGCCTACAGGTTGTCATACAGGGAGAAGATGCCAACAGTGAATGGAGTCATTTCTCCTGCAGACAAAGACAGGAAGCCTGCAGAGAAATAAGGCCCAAGATATTACAAGGAAAGCAATAACCATGGGAATGCTGGTTAGAAATGGTGTGGTTTCTATGCCACATTAAATTTTGAATTTAGTATCTTAAAAAATCAGCACAAAAAACCCACACACAAACAAAACACTTTCTCAAAGTGACATTACAGGCACAATGAAGAGTGACTCTCATGCTCTGCAGCTGTGGTATTACACAGACAATATATTCATCACGGCCCTCCATGGCCCCATAATCTATGAATGTGTTTCAATGAATACAAAGTTAGATTTAAAAGAACAATCCAAAAAACTAGTGCTAGTGGAGTGCGTATGGCACAGAACCTCTAATATGGTCCAGCTCTTATCCTCCTGTAACACATGTTGGTGAGCTCTAGTGGAGTGAATTCTAATTAATACTGCAACATGAAAGACAGACTCAAGAACCACATCTTTGGATGGAAGAAGGCAGAGTTCTTCCACCAACATAGTGATAAAAGAAAGTCAACCCAATAAAGAGCATAGAAGGGAAACAAGTTATAGATTAACCCAGAATCCATAAACTGCATCCATACTAGCAAGCTAAACAGTAGCGGGCAACTTCACTGGAACCTGAAAGTGTCTATTAGGAACTTTAGAGCATCTACTGGAACCTGACAATGTCCGGCACAGTTTTGACTCTGGGCAGCTAGCATTTCCCCAGATAAATTTTCAGCCCAAAATTTAGCCTGGCAGAGAGACCATGCAGTAGTCAGTTTGGGTACTGATGCCCATTGCAGATGGTAAGAAAGTTTCATAGATGCAGCAAGATTGTGCTAGCCGCCCTCCAGGCCAGAGAACAGGTCCTGACATTAACAGACACACCTTGACTCATTTACTAAATTAGATGCAGGCATAAAGAACAACAACTTTAGCATTCATGCTTCCCTGCCTTTTGCAGTAATTATCAACCAAGCTAGCTGATTTGAAAAATATTTGCTTTTCAGCTGTACAATGTTCACTGCAGGTTCAGTGACCAGTACAAATGGCAAGCAGCTCTGTAAGAAAGCTCTGAAGTACAAAACCAAACCCAAGTCGACAGAGGAATGAAAACCAAGAATTTTTGACTTGTCTCTTACAAGCAACACAGGTAAGTGTGGGCACCACTGTGCTCCACACGCAGGATCTGACATGCAATTCAGCAGTCAAGCACTAAAGTGATGACAATAAAAAGATGTTCCCGGATTAAGCCAATCCTCCAAAAGATACCCCAAAGAGAGGAAGGCAATTCTGGAATTTCTGAATTGCTGTACATTTCTAGTTTGCTAGGTCCGAGTAGCACTCTGAACAGGGTATGATACCAGAGCCCCTCCCAAAAATACTATGTAAGCATAAATGTAAGGGCAGCGAGGAATTCACTGGTACTTTTCCAAAAGAATAAACAGTATTACCTCCCACCCCACCAAAAAAAAAAAAAAATCAAGTCTGACTTGTGAAAAATGTTTAACATCTAATTAATTTCACTTAAAAATAACAAATTAATGTCTGAAGGCATTACAAGACAAGTCAATGAACAAGACTATGCCAAAACAGCTTTAAAATACTCAAAAAGTAACACTGAACTGAGACACACAAGCTTATTTCTTTCCCCACTTAATTTTCATTCCTCCTCTATCAAACTCTGTAAATTATTCATAAATCTCAATTTATGTCTAATTACACCATTGAACCTAAAGTAGATGCACACCCTCGCATCCTATCACTAATTGAGCCTTTGTGAATCTGCGTGGGCTCTGAACAACACCACCAACCGTAACACGCGACACAGCATACAAAGTGTGATAACACCCTACCCAAAGCATACTAATATGCTACCCAAAAGCCTGCAGCACACCATGCAAGCTAACATCCAGCAGTGTGGGGATGCCCTCTGCTGGGATAACCGACCACACAGGCAAGATGTTAAACCTCCAGCCTAAACCATTCCTCGCTTACCTAAACCCAAACCTGGCCCTTGCAAGCCCCTGACAGCTGAGGCTCTTTGCCTGCTGCCCCTCTGCCTCAAATCCTGGCTGCTACTGGCTCCTCTACACCTTTGCTCAGCGCTACTGCCATCTTTACCTTGGTTTTGGTGCTGGAAATGCAGCAGTAAGACCGGCTGAGTCCAACAACCTGAGTGCTGCGTTTAGAATCACAGAATGGTTTGTGTTGAAAGGGACCTTTAAAGATCCATCCCCCCTGCCATGGGCAGGGACACCTTCCACTAGACCGGGTTGCTCAAGACCCCGTCCAACCTGGCCTGGAACACTGCCAGGGAGGGGGCAGCCACAGCTTCTCTGGGAAACCTGTTCTACTGCCTCACCACCCTCACTGTAGATTTCTTCCTTATGTCTAATCTGTATTTACCCTCTTTCAGTTTAAAACTGTTGCCCTGGTAAAAGCTCTCTCCATCTTTCTCCTAGGTTCCTTTTATATACTGAAAAGCTGCAACAAGGTCTCTCCTGAGCCTTTTCTTCTCCAGGATGAACAACCCCAACTCTCTCAGCCTTTCTTGACAGGAGAGGCATTCCAGCCCCATGACCATTTTTGTGCCCCTCCCTCGGACCTGCTCCACCAGGTTAACTTCCTGCTTGTACATGGGATCCCAGAGCTGGATGCAGCAGCACAGAGGCAACACAGGGGCCTCGCAGAGCACCGGCCAGGTCTCACAGAGTGTCTCTTCTCAGGTTGAGACCCATGTATCATGCAGAGCATTCTTACACCTTTCCAGTCAGGAAGCACTGCTCTGTCATGACAACTTTGGACCCTTTCAATATGATATCCTCTGACAACTTTCCAGGAGAAAGGTGTTATCAGCATGTAACAAAATTAAATCTTGCTTTTTCTGGTTACCACTCACAACCCTTTGAAAATAACTGATGGATCCTATGGCCCAAAATGTCAGGATAAAAAATAAATGCTGCTCTAAAAGGCATTTTATTAATCCTATTAAGTAAACAAAGTCCCATTTAATTAATATTCACATATTTTTGTCCTGCTGGCTGTAATTCCTCTAGGCCTTGATCCTGCAATTATCCTCTCCCCCTCCATGTCTCTGACTGAACTCTGTGAATGCTGTGGAGGTAAAACCCCACCACCTGTAAGTCAGCCTGAGTGCACGCACTTCAAGGAGTTCTGTCAAGTCACCATATCAAAGGCTCAATCTACTTCACTTCAAAAGAGATAATCATGCAAATATGGCAAAGCATGTGCATATTTGCCAGGTCAGGACCTTATTTGCCTGTAACAATTAACATCTAACATAGAACTTAAAGAGACAGGGATGGGTTGAGTAATTTTTGCACCAGGAACAAATAAGTAAGTTGAATATGATCAAATATGGCTAGAAGGTTAAGCAAACCACCGGGAAGTTCAAAGTGAAAGCCTGAAGTTTGCTGCTAATCCCTCAAATCTCATGCATGTGCCTTGCCCCTTCTTCACGAGAACCTCACGCATGAAAGTACACACACCAGAATGCCTGTAGGATATGAGCCTGGGACTCTCAGATGTGCGTAGGGAATTTGATCCCACTCAGTATTAATAAGATTCAATGCCTCCTTTCCTTTTAATGCCCCATTTTGACCTCAAACTTATCTTCATATGCTTCATATCTACTGCAAGGATTTCAACGAAATGGAGCTCTCGGAGCTAACTCAAGCCCTTTGGCCAACCTGTGCAGGCTAGTGAAGAGCACTCTTGATTTTATAGTATTTTGTGAAAAACATATGGCTACTGTGACTTTCTTTTTACAAAACTCACTTCTTAACACTGTCAGAAAATTGAGATACAGCAGCATTGTCCTTTAAAACAACCACTAACTTTGGATACGGAACCAAAACCACCCCTTCTCGCAGACAGCACAAACCAAGTTTTCACTTGTACACTCCCAATTCAAGCCATACCAGAATTAATGTTGCTTGGTGACCTTGTGGGTATGCATTATAGTAGATTTTAATTACATGACCACATGCTGTTCTCCCAATCTGTTTTGCCCAGCAGAAGAGCAAGCACTCTAACACTTCTTTTCAATCAACATGAATTCTTAACAGCTCCTGAACCTATTGCTACACTGAACAGAGTTTTTCAGTTTGTTGTTTTGGGGTTTTTTTTTTCCCCCTCTCTCACATAACAGAGGTTATAATATGAAGGAATTTATCTTTACAACACACCTGTAGGGTCAGGAAGCAGCAGCTCCAACACACAGATTTTGAGGCCCACAGCAAGAAGGCCAACATACGCAAACAGGCAATGATGGAAACATAGATGAATACGCACCCACGCACTTATGCTCCCTCATTTTATGAGAGGAAGCCAGTTCTATAGTAAATACCTCCCAAAAATGTGCTGTGCCTGTCAAACACCAGTAGTTATTTGTTCAACTTTGAAAAAGAAAGAACTTCACTAACTAATACAACTTGTAAAAAGAAGAGTTAAACTGGGCGCAGATAGAAAGAAAAGGCACTATCGGCTGGGTGGATTTTTAATAAGGCTGGGAAGAGAGAAGTTAATTGCTAAAAAAGATAAGGTGTGGCTAGAAGAAATGCATTTAAGAAAACCAAAGCCTTTTCTCCTTCTCACAGAAAATGGCAGATCTACAGGCAATAATTAAATATACCTTTGCAGCAGTACCAAAGATAAAAGTAGTTTCACTCTTTCAATAGGGCAAGAATATTCTCACCTTTGAAATAAACGCAGCTGACTTTTCCTTCAATTAGCAAATACAACCTCAGGGTTAAGCAGTTCTACAACCCATTTGCCCTATTTTACCAATGGCACTTTTAAAATTAAAAAATCCCTCCAGTTTTTAATAATTTAGATCATCACAGAAGTTAATTTCTTCTTCTGTTAATGCTTCACAAACGTTTCAATTAGAAACACTCTGATACTGATTTTGCACAGTCCCATTAAGGCTGGGGAACAGGGAACTCTGGGTTGTTTAGACCCAGAGCAAAGGCTAGTAGCTCCACAGGTCAGATCTGAAGTATGTTTTTGCTGTTCATCTGGTTTTGGTCACAGGACCTTAACCTTGGTCCACTGTGGTCTAAATCGCAGCCCAGAGATCACGGCTAGATTAGAGGATGCATCTGTCCTACTGACCATCTTTTTCCAGGGGATACAGAGAAGCTATTTGAGCACTAAATGCTGCTCAGTCACATCGCTGCCTGCAGTTGTTCACAGCCTAATGCACAGAAAGCCAGTTTCACTGCTGCCACCTAGGGCACGAGAGTGTGGAGGGCCGACACTTCAAGTAGAAGCAGGTGGAAGAACAGCTACCCGAGGAAATCAATGTAGCTGTTATTTCATGAAAGAGACGAAGGAGGAAGAAAGACTCAAAAGAAAGTCTCAAAACACAGACCTGGCTCCGGAGGTAGGCAAAACTGGATGAATGTATCCAGAACCAATGAAAATTCTATCACACCTACCCATCTTCTCTAACCTACTTGTGTCATCTCAGCACTGTGGCATTGGCTCCTTCCTCCAGCCTCTCAAATTTGATAATTTCAACAGCAAAAAAAACACGTTCCCTCTCTCACCCTGCTCCCATACTCGGGAAGGCAGAACAGGCACACAGCTGTTTCTTTTTCCTCCTTCAGATGTCTCATCTCACTCCACCTCGAGATAAAAATTTGATGTGTTAGATCTGCTGACCAACATAACCTCATTCTTCTCTGCTGTTCCCCAGCCACCTGGTTCTCTTACACCTCACCTGCAAACTCCCTGGGGAAGGGTGGCAGTTCTTGAGGAAGGGTCATGTTCTGGTCTGTGCTGGTACAATAGGGTTGGGACTTGCCTCCAGGCTAAGACAACTGCCAACGTGCAGGAGGTGTCTCAGCTCTCATGACACTCAGTTAGAGTCACTACATTTTGAAAAGAAGTGACTGAAACTCAGCTCACCTGAACACAGACAGCTAGTGGTACCTCGAATGGCGTACTGTATCTTACCTCACTCTGTTCCAGGGCAGTGCTGATGCCATTATGCCCCATGACACATCTGCCAGCCCTGTGCAGACAACCAGGATAACTCAGGGTTTCTCAGATAGTACCAGGATGTTACACAAAGTGGATTTCTCCACACCATAGATGCTCAGATATATTCTTCTCAATAGCACTGCACTGACTGGGGTAGGAGCTTAGAAACCCACAGCAAAGGCAGAGCAGACTGTTCTGCCTAAAGACAGGCATCTCATGCCATCGAAAATGTTTTGGGGTATCCAAGGGGCTTGTGTGGAGCCAGCAAATATCGCACAGGGCGTATGGGAGACCCACAAACTTCTGAAAGCTAGGCAGAAAATCCCAGGGCGCCTCCAGTGGTATAGACAGTGAGTTGTGTGAAACTCAAATTGAACCTTAAGCACTTTAGCTTAGAGTTGAAGCCCTCCATCCCAGCTGTCTAAAATGTAGAATGCTTTCCCTTTACAGTCAAAGAAGAGAGGCATTTCCAGAGGGTGAGTCACCTCATTCCCTTCTCCACATTGACCATAAAAGCAGGGACAGACTTAGAATAAAACACCAAATTTAGAGAGAGAAAAGCTAGGACAGGTGTAACCCTCTGCTCCTTCCAGTAATATGTACAGAAAAGGCTCGTTGGAATGAATCGATGCAAAGCATCCATGCTCCAACCTCCCAACTCTCGGTTTTAAATTTCTCTCACACACCAAACTATAGACATCAGACTTAGTCAGCTGAAAAAAAAGTATCTGATGAGAAAAGTGTTACTCCCATCAGACTACACCAGTTTTCTTCTTCATGAAGAATGAAAAGTCAGGTCTGATCAGAGAAGAAATCAGAAAGGTTCATTTCACCTGAGAAGAGTGGACACGGGAACAATCTCAGCAGGCAGGGGGGACACAGTAGGAAGTCTGTTTCTCCTCTTTATAGACAAGCCGATTTTATCTACTTTTTCTTAAGTGAAGTAAAATGTTAGATGACAATAGCCCAGTTTAAGACCTCAGGTTTAGTCAGGTTCTTTCTTGCACAGAGCTGCATAGAAATATAATATAATATAAGCAGGACTGCTGCAGTAAAAAAGCAATTCCATATCCTCTTCTCTTATCTGCTCATGTCTGGCCCTTCCTCTGTCCTAAAACAAACCTTAATGGGGCTGTGCAACTTGCAGGTTCAAGAAACAGGTGTAAATTAGTACTAAATAACAAAATGCCTAATACCCATTTTTAGCTAGGACCAGTTCCTCAGCTGACTTTACAGAATAGCCACATGACACTGGTGCACAGAAGGAAACACTGCAGGAGTGAGAACAAGCAGTCGGGGACACAGAGGAAGAACAAAACAGTCTCTTATGCCAGCATTACTGCTTCTATCATAAAGTTACATACAACGTAAGGAGTGCAATAAATGTATAAGATCTCCTCACCATGCACATCTTCACAACATTGTGGCTTTATCTGCAAATCAGACTGTGTAAATATCCATTTATCAGCTATCTTCCCTTGAGTGTGAGTTACACTAGGGCTAACGGTCTACCAGGTAACCACACACACACTCACATTACAGTTATCCCCAGAACATCTGGAAAGAGCAGAAGTTCACAGCATGCAACAGGGTGCATCCCCTTAGAGTCCCTTTATAGTCAACGGCCAGAGAAATGCACTTCTTGGGAGTGGTTGAGCAGACAGCTACGGCAGATCAAATTAAATGTACCCTAAATACACCTTTCTCCAGCAGACAGTCCCAGGTGAGACAGCTCAAGTGGACATGTCCATGCTACAGATGACTTAAAACAAGTGAAATTAATCTCACATGCTATGTTTTCAAACCTTTACAGGTATCATGAAAAATACAATCCAACTCAATAATGTTTTATACAGACACTTCCTTGTAAAACACTCTAACCCATTTAAAAACCCATGTCAAAGCTAATAGCTCAAGGCTAACCTGCTGCAAGGTTAAATACCTATTATTGCCCCATATGATTTGTTCCCATTCAAGTAAACTATTATATATTTATATCATGTTTATGTTCCAAGTCCTAGTGCTGATACATGTATCAGAGAAACCAGTCTTGCTGCAGGACTTATAAAAAGCTTAATTGATTTCTATTTCTTGACCCATAATGCAAAAAGCTTTAAAGGCAACAACAACAATCACTGTTGCTTTGAGTTCCTGGAATAAAATGTTCAATTAATATATGTATAATACTCCTATTGCAGAAATGGTACAGACTGTGTTGTCCTACCAAGGACCTTGACCCAGGGAGGCTGTGACCACAAAGTATTGGCTACATCAAAACCAAAATAATCAAAGCTGATTAAGAAAGTGATCACTAACATAGCACTGATTAAACATTTACCATAAACTGAACTACATCTTCAGGTTTGTGCTTTGCTGATTTGAAGGCAGCCAGTCGGGTAACGACGACAATGTGATACTCCACGTGGCCAGACATCATCTTCCCACGGATTTCCTGGTATTCTGGTACTGACAAATCCAGCCCTGTGTGCGTATTCTGAATTTGCCTAGGGAAGAAAATACATGCAGAGTTCAGGCACTGGCACAAAGGCTTTTAACTGACCCTTTCCAAGGATCCAGTTCAAAGCTCAAGGGGTAGGTAGCACAATCCCAGCTCTGAAACAGTACAAATTTGGGCATGGCCTGCTTCCCATGTCCTGTTCCAAAGCACCTGCCACTGGCTACTGCAGACAAAATGCCAGGAACTTAGCAATTCTGGGAAGAGAAGATGGGAAGAATCCTGCTCATTCAGAACAGGACTTCACTGACAGGAGGTAAAAGCGCTGTCCTAACCAGCAAGGCAGATGTGAAGATCCCATGATCTCTCATCACAGCATGTTTTGAAGCAAAGGTTTTTCACTACCAAGCCCTATCCACCTGTCCTTTGCTTTAGGACATCCCCAGGAATGACAGAGACAACAGCTGAAAGGGGCCACCAAAGGAAGAAGGAGCTTGCTGGACTACAAGGACAAATTGAGGTTTGTTAAGAGCCAACCAGGGAACCAGATTAAAGCCTGAAATAAAAAAGAGAAGTTGCTGGAGAAGACTGTTGGGCCAGCCACACAGTTTCCATTTGTGGAAGTCCTTGGGGAAAATCAGACAAACACCTCCCAGGACTGAGGAAGTTAAAGGAGTACATGATCCCTTGGAGCTGCCTTCTGGTTTTGACTGACAGCCTTGTTGCCAAATAGCAGAAAGGGTACAGTAGCTAAATGTTTTGCTGATTAAGGATATCAATTAAACTCAGACACCAGAGTGAAAAGAGTAGGTGCATTTTACCAGTAATAACCAAGTGATGTAACAGTGTAATATAGAAAACATGCAGTAAGAAAAAGCAGAATAGTGTACTTAAAGCAACAAACAGGAAAATACAGGCTAATGCATTAAATCATTACTCCACAAGAGAGAGAATAGTGATTAAGAAAGATCCATCACCACTTGCACACGTTACCATCACCCAGACCCGCAGTGGCTGGGCAGCTCCGGTTACAGCGAGGGTTTGCAGAGCCTGTCCCGGCAAGGGGGAAATCCTGCGTGTGCGTCCACCCGTAGGTGAGGCTGCCAAAGGGGCTGCAAACGGGCCCAGCCTTATATACCAGAGATCGACAGGCCAGAATAGCCGGCACCTTTGTTTTGAGTGGAAAATTGCTGGTTTCATTCTCCTGTTGGATTCCACACAAACCTGGCCAGGGCTCAGGTGGGGAAACCAAGGGAGTTTCTAACAAGGCCAGATACTTGGGTTCTCAGCCTTGCGCAAGCCTAAACAAGGGAAGTTGGATACATTCTCTCCTCACTCCTGATTATATTTTGTATAAGCTGCATCTCTCACTAGCGAGTTTACATACTTTGTTAATGATTACATACTAAGTTAGCAGCTTCGGCTTGGGGCCTGTTGTTCAGGCTGCAGTATTTCAATGCTTTAGCACTTTTTTACATCAGCGTGTGTTGTTATAACTTAGTACAACACCTGCTAGCCCAATGGTTTTCAGTTATAAACCATACAGGATTCATCTATAGGTCAACTCTGGCTTGGGCCGGTTGTCCAAGCCTTAGCACTTCACTAAAGCATCTCAGCTTTCCCACAGAAAAACCCACTGGAAACAAAACTACCTGTCCTTTTGTTATCAGTTAAAGAATCACAGCATTAACCTCTGAGAGCTGACAACAGTCAGAGCCACCCATGGCTCCTCTTGGAAGAAAATGCGACAAGGGAGCTGCTGCTGCAGTTTACTCAACACATTTTCTTCTCCTGCTAGCTTCAGATCCACTGAACCGTGGTGCCACCTTCCCCCTGGATTTCCACCCAAGGAATTATTTATGATATTTTAGCAAGACGAACACCAGGATCGTATTATAGTGCTCATGTATCAAGAGTAATACCAAGAAGCTGCTGTTGGGGCACAAGAGAAGGGTATGTTTATGAAATAAGCTGTCTGTTTCAATAGACTGGAAACCAGCACTGATCAAGCGATCCTTTCCCCACAGTTACCCCTGTGCCAAGCCGCAGCACACTCACTACTGCTGTCGCTAGAACCAAGTACTCTGCCAGAATCAGGAAGTTTATCACTCAGAGCACTGAATACTTCTAAATACGTGCCCAAGTGCGTCTTTCCTATGTGTGAGTGAATGTTTTTTAATGAAATCGGAAGGGACTGTTTAAAAAAAAAATTAATTTTATTTTCATTAAACATTTTTTCTGCTTTTTTTTTTTTTTTAAATCTTAGTCGTATGGGGAATGCCAAGTCCCATCCTCCCTGGACTTCCTGTGGATTGCAGAGGTGTCCTGAGGAATTCTTGCATCTTTCTTTAGGATGTTTAGATTCATTAACACGTGCCCTTCACCTAAGGATACATGAGGTGTACAAGCTTAAAATACACTTTAAAGAGGTTTAAAAAATCTACTTTCAAAAGACTCCTCTAATCATGTCAAAACTTGACCAGTTCTTTTGAAACTTGAGCTTTCCCAAGAAGGCAACCTCTGAATCTCCAATGCAAAACTGAACAAAAAGCTTTTTAAAGAGAGTATCTTAATAGTTGTCTATAAATCAGACAGCAACAAACAAAGGCATAGGCCAGATTTTCTACCCAAGCTCTTTACAACCCATATTTAAAACATTAGGGCTTTAACAACAGCTCTACCATCAGCAAGATTTTATACCAGGTACCTAAACGCCATTCTGTTTGCTCTGATTCTGTTCTCATTTTCTGCCAGCCAAGGACTTACTTTACACCAACGAAACAAAATTTTGTTCTTACTTACACGTTGATGGGCTCTAAACACTGAATCAATAGTGCTTAGGTATAAATACATAGGTGCCTGGCCTTCACACATCAGTCTGTTGAACCCGTAACAGTTATTATCTGGAGTGTTGTCTCCTTCAGTGGCAGCCAAAATGCTGACTCAAAGGACACCTGTCAGTAAAATCATCTGGATCTGGATTTTTTTAGAATATACCTGAAGCAGAGGAAGTGCTCTCCAGATGTGTACTCCCTCAAAAGTTGTGACTGCAACTGACAGAAAAAGGTCTGTTGGATGGTACTCAGGAGTGACTGACTTCTGTTAACACAGCCACAGAGCACAAATGACAAATTAACCTGCTTTTCACCTCTGATGTAAATAAAAGGAAAAACCACCACAAAACCATCCTTCCTGAACGACCTTATTTAGCTTAAAACACCAACCACATACAGATGTTCTGAGATGATACAACAATTTCACTGTAAGAGCTGCTGCATCAAAAAGTTCTAAAAATGACATAAAGTTAGTAAGTACCTTATCTATACCCAAGGTTTTTCTTTTAAAGTTGTTAAAAGTCTGGACTAAAATGACTGTAATGGAAAGTGATTAGAGGGAGGGGGAATAGCTACATTTTTGTTTGCTTTTGGCCTTGTGACAGCCTTCATTACCATCTCTTACAGGAAATCTACCCTTATTATCTCCATAGCAAAAGATTTGTGTGGGTTTTTAAAATATAAAATAGATTCTAAATGAACAGAAATCAGCAGGGAGGCTGAGACAGCTACAGTGTAATATCCAAAGTGCACACTTGTTCTTGTGATGCTTTAGTTGCAAAATAAGAAGCCCCAGTGTTTTAATTTGATACTGTTATTGTCATTCAAATGGAAGTATCACCTACAAATCCCAAGACAGAATATAGTTTCATTGGATTTTTCACATCAAACACAATCAGTTTTACAGTAGTGGCTTTAAAAAAGAAGGAAAATGAGAAAGCTAGTTGTTTAAATTGGATACACAGGTTTATTGCTTCTACTCCTTATTTAAACCTAGCTTGTGTATCTCTCAGTTACGCTTTTGCCTACAATACCGACAGTTCAGGGGAGACTTGGGCACATGGTTAATTCTCCTAACATGAATCATTTCACCTGAATACAATGAGACCATTCATACCAGTAACAGACCATTCATACCAGTAGCACTGTGCTTGCACAATCAGATCATGCAGTGTTGGCACTGGACAGAAGAAGGGGAGACTACATAAGGGTCAGCTGAACAGAGCAGTTTCCACAGTTCGTGGAACAGCAACAGCTTTTCATTCCTGTCTTTTGATGTGCTATAATATAGAGGCCCTGTACTTTAATTAATCTTCTTTCTGTGCTGAAAGGCCAAGGTGGGAGAGGGGTGAAAATAGCCATTGCAAGCAAGAAAGCAAAGAAAGCGAGGTAAGTGCTGTGACCAGACAAACTTTATTCCAGTGTCTGTGTGGCGAGGAGAGTGGACTCTGCACTTCAGACCTCAATAAAGACACCCCTGTCAGCAGCTCCAACTACCTCTGCCCAAAGGGGACCAAACTGTAATGGCCCAGGCCATAGTAAAAGGAGAAAAAACTTGTACAACTAGTTTATTCATTAAGTAAATGCAAAATATCTGACACAAATTAGCCACCAAATGTTTCCGTTTCTCTGTATAGTCTAACTACAAGTATACAGATTATTAATTTATATTACCATAGCAGATAGGAATCCTATTCCCAAAACCAGTATGCATAAAGAGTGAAAAAGGTCACAACTACACAGCTATCTTATCTCACAAGATAGAAAATATATTCACCTGCTACAGCTGTAATCCCACACATGCATATATATTCAATTTTATTACTGAAAGCATTCCAATATCCATGGGACAATTTGCAAGTGGTAAAGTCTACTGACTGTAAAACAAATCCAGGTGTTCTGATTTCCATTTCCAAGGCTAAATCTAATATAAAGTCAGTCCTACAAAACACGTATGCAAGTTAAGATATGTTTGAAGGTTCAAGGCCACTGCTCCAAAGGAAGTCAGGCTCTCATACAGCCAAATATTTAAGGATTAAAATAATGGCTTTGAAGTTAATGTGATTGAAATAGTTGCTACTTATGTCCTCGGAGGTAGGTGCGAGAGTCAGGACCTTGCTGAATCAACACTTGTTTCTCATGTCACATCTGATAGGGAACTGCTTTCATGTGGTCTCAAATATCTTGAGGGGGTAAAAAAAAAAATATAACTCTCTATGTATATCTTTATCGTTTCTCTATAAAGATTGCTACAGGCATTTTCTTCTTGAGGCATTTCTCTTGAGGGTTCAATCACCACACCTAAGAAAATACAGGTTTTAAAAACGTAATGCAACTGAAAACAGCACCTCTACACCCACCTAGGGCATGGTTTCAAGAAGGTGGGAAAACAGAGTAAGTTTATTTTGCCCATCGCTGGCCTAACTTCAAGCCAGATGGGTTCCCTGCGGCCTGGCAGACAGCGGGAATGGGGGTCAACCAAAAGCACGGACAACACCGCGCGTCAAAGACGCCAGTGTACGCTTCAGGAAAAATTTTAATTCCTTCTGACCCTCTTCGAACTACTGACAAGGAAAAGATGTTTCCGGAGGGTGGGAGCACACGTTGTGTCCCCAGCAGTGTCCGTGGGGAAGGGAAACGGCCCTAAGTTACCACAGGAGGAGAGGACCAAACGGCTGGTGTGACACCGGGCGGGCCAGAGCAACACTGATCTCTCCCGGCTCTGAAACGCCAAAAAACTCGAGGAGACGCGTAACTCCGAACCGTCCCGGGGGGCAAATCCACGCACCAGCAACCCGCCGCCCACCTCGGCCTCGCCTCAGCGTCCCCTGCCCCGCAGCCCCTCCTCAGGCCCGCCCCGGGGTCCCCGTGAGGCGCCGCTCGCCCCGTCCCCTGCCCCGGGCGGCGCCCGCCAGCAGCGCGGCGGGGCCCAGCGCGGGCCCTGCCCCGCCGAGGGAAGGCCGCGGCGGGCGGCTCCGCGGCGCCACCGCCCGTAACGGCTGGAGAAGTTGAGGCGGGCGGCGGGGTCGCGGCTCTCGGCCTCCTTGTCCCCGCGCCGGTACCTGGTGGTGACCAGCACGGCGGGCGCCGGGCTGTGCTGCATGGCGCGGGGAAGCGGCGTCGCTGCGGATCGGCGCCGGCCCGGGAGGGAGAGGCCGCGTCCGGCCGTCACGGGGTCCCGCCTCCCTTCCCGCGGGCTGGCGGCGGCCGCCCTGCCGGATGTTGGCCGGCGGGCGGGCGGCTTTGGTGCAAAACGATCGCTGGGGGAGAGCGGGCGGAGGAAAACGGCGGGGCCGGGGGAGAAAGAAAAGGACGGTTCCGGCCGTAGTCGGCAGGATTCGAACCTGCGCGGGGAGACCCCAATGGATTTCTAGTCCATCGCCTTAACCACTCGGCCACGACTACACCGCCGGGCGGGTCAGCGGGCGCGGGCGCTGCACTAAGGCGCCCCCCGGCCGGCGGCGGCTCCCCCCGGCCCGGCGCCCCCCGGCCCGGCTCCCCCCGGCCCGGCGCCCCCCGGCCCGGCGCCCCCCGGCCGAGCGGGAGCAGCTCGCACGCACCCACCTGCCGGAAAGCGGGCGGCGGGGTGCTGCTCCGGTGGCTGAGCTCCGGTAAACGGCCGCCGGGTGCCTGGGGGCCCGCGCCGCGGCCGAGGGCCCAGCCGGGCGCGGGGTGCCCTGGCCGCGGGGTGTTTGGGGGCGCTGCCGGCCCCAGCCTGTGTTTTGGAAAGGCAGCAAGCCGCTGCTCCCTCTGCTGCCCCTCGCCGGCACTCATAGCTGCCCTGGGGAGCCACGCTTGTTTTCACGCGTCTGCGTGCACCCGAGTGGTTTTGTTTTCTTTCTCAGTGCTTCTCTACACGGGTGTGCAGAGCTCTTGCTGGGAAGCACCGAGAAAAAAAAGAACCGGGCACAGCTGTCTGCTGTTCACGCCTCAATAATCACAGCAGAAACCTAAGGAGATGCTGGGGAACGTTAGAAAAGCAGTAAAAACCAGACTCTGCAGCGGCATCAGTGTAGGCACCCCTGAACATGCTCTGCACCCCGAGTGGGTACGCAGAGGGTCCAGGGGTGCCCCCAGAAAGGAGTGGCCCCTAAAAGGGCACCTGGTGAGTGGATTAGGGCTTTTCATGCCGAAGAGAAACAGCTGGAGGAGTTGGGGATGTGCTGAAAGTCTGTAAAAATCAAGAGAGATCCAAAGGTGGCAGATACAGAGTGATCTTTTGCTGCTTCTGGTGAAACGAGAAGTCTGGAGCATGAAACTCATGAGTCAAAACAAACAAAAAAAGACTTTGTAAGTGGAGTTCCTTCCTAAATCCTGTTTGTTTTCTGTCCCTGGTTATCGCCACTGGAAGCCTTTTGTTAAGCGTAGTGTAAATACCACCACACGGGTGCAGCCTGCCTGGCACAGGAGTCGTGGTTGCCAGAAGTGCTGCAAGCCACTGGAAAATGCTTTTGAGATGTGAATCGTTCTCATGTGGCCTCTGAAAGGTTAAAAAGCTCTGGGCTGGAGTTCGTGAAAGTATATCCTAAATAGCTGTATGTCTAAATGAATTACTTCTCTAATGGCATTTTTATCCCCAGTTGGCTTCCTGGATAATCCAACTTACTCAGATAGTAACAAGGAGTAAGCAGCTGGCACTTGGCAACCTGAGACAGCAAAAATAGCGCAGGATCTGGGCTATGAGCCCCCGCTGAGGCAGTGCTTGTCACACTCACTGAGCAGTGTCCATCCAAACATCACCAAGTGCCTGTGAAGACGCTTCAAAACTGGGGCTTTTCTCCCCAAACAAAAGTGTCTGCTCAGCCCCAGTATGCTGCTGGGTTCTGTCTTTGACCTGGAGAGGTTCTGTGCACCGTGTCAGTATGCTCATGAAGAAATCCAAGAGTTGCCTGTTTATCAGATTTCTTAACAAGTCTTGTTATATCTGGCATTTTTATAACTTCACAGCCCATATCGTCAAAAACATCATGTAGTTGGAAAATAAAATATGTTTCAGTGTTGCTACCCTCTGAAAGGTGGTAAGAATCAGCTGACTTACCCATGAGGTTAGGGTAGGGTCTTTCATCAGATGATTGCTGCAAAGAGTGAATCTTGGCATAAAAGGTGCACAAAAATCAAACCTGACTGAAGAAAACTGTGATTGCTAATAGAGCTGTCTGCTGGAGCTGAGCAACAATCTTGCCTTTTTCAGAAGTGACCCCTCAGAATATTTGGAGCTTGATTCCCATGTTGCTTTGGATACCACGTTAAAAAAATTTCTTCCATTGGACTAATGTTTTTTTTTTCTTTTTTTTTCTCGCAGAAAAGAGTACATCAATGAGGGTTGGCCAGACCTTGCACCCAGGTAATCAGTCACAGAGGCACAGGGACTCATTAGTGTTGCTAATTGTCAACTGGAAGCCTGCAGGGGAAGGCCTATGGGAGAATGTGCAGTGAATCTGAGAACCAAGACCAGAAACAGTCATCACTATTAAAGTTATGATTTCCTACCGATATATGGGTTACCCTCAGCGGCTCCTCTACCTTCACGGGTCTCACTTGCCTCAGTTCAGTTGTGTATGAGCAAAAGAAAGAGAAAGAAACTCTTGGAAGTTTCAGGGCTCTTTTTTTTTGGAACTGCTGGATTTTTTTTCTGCCTCTTAACTTTCCAGTGCTGACTGGTTTGGTAGGTTGCTTGATTTATTTTTATCAATTTTTTTCCTTTTTTTTCCTTCCTTCTTGGACCCTGAACAAACTGACTCAACATCTTCATGCAGTCAGTATTCAGTAGCCTAAATTATGCATAGCTGCAGCAGCTCTGTAACAAAACTATTAATGAATTTTTGTATAATAACTGCCCATATACAATTCCAGATTTTTTAACAGCAGTTATGTGTGGTACTGTGTTAGAGTCTCAGTGCTTTCTGACTAGATGAGGCAAGGTCAAAGATGACTGCTCCAAGTGAAGAATATGCTCAAAGAAAAGGAGGCCAGTCTGATTTCAAAGGTCTCTAGAAATTGAAGGAGAAGCATGAATGGGAGTAAACAAGTAATGAATCTCAGTAAGTGGTTGAAGGATCTTAATTTGTCTTCAAGATGCCTGAGCATTGGGCAGTGTCCATGTAAGAGGAGCTCTTGCTGACATGGTATTGTCTTTAAAACCTAAAATAGTAGCCCCCAGAACACAGGGGTAATGGAGAAGACAGGTTTTAAGCAAAGAATGTAAGGAGAGATACATAAAACATCTATAACTGGTGTAGCCGTTTTATGAGTCAAGTGGCTGTTTCAATTTTTACCACCATCAAAAATCTTTTAACTGTTATTATTTCACTGAAATAAAAGGAAAATGTGGTAAGTTATTCTTAGAACTCAAAACTCAGACACCTAATGTAGGTAAAATCCAACTGCAATACAGTATCCTTATAAATCTCATTTTGGGACACCTTTTGAGTAATACACTTCTGCTGGTTTGGGTGCACTCACTGGGTAATCACCTGATGGCCTTCACCCTGAGCTGACTTCCATGGCATAAAACCCTTCTTGTCACTCTGAAGTAGTTTAAGTTTCCACTGTATCTAGTGGGTTATCACTTTGTGCTGTGAAAGAAGCACTACCTTGCCTCAGAGCAACAGCGTTTGGCACTGGCAGAGCTCCCTCAGAGCAGAGGGTGCCTGGAGTGGCTGGTGAGTTGATGTAATTTTCCCCCTCTTCACTAAATACCCAAAATGGTTTCTACTGTCCTTCCACAGTACCTATCTGCTGCTCTTCCACCTGCTGACTGCACATGCAGGAGCAGGTCCTGCAGGTGTTTTCTCCAACACAAGGAAGAGAGAGGCTGTGTCATGGGGAAGGGGTTGGGATGGTTCCCTGTGCTCTGTGCCTGAGCTCTTATCAAAGGTGTCCGACGAGGTGTTGCATCCCCCGTGACGCTGCATCACTCCCACATCAAGCCTCAGCCCTGCAGGGTCACAGATCAAGAAGACCCTGCTTTGAACCGCCTTCCAAAACCCTGCTCCCAGAGACAGCACAGGCCCATGGTGTGTAGACATTACAGACCCAGGTGAGGGTGACTTCGGCTCAGGGAGTGAGCATCAGCTGTTTGCCTCTGGACTAATTTTTCTGTCCGCTAGAGAGCACTCAAATACAACCTATAGACCAAGGATGGGCTGCTGGTGCTAACTGCTATCCCCAGCTGCATCTCACCCTTTGGGAGTCAACTGCCCAGCTCCTGTCTGGCACTGTTCACTCGCACAGACAATCCCACTGACTCCAGTCTGACCCTCAGCTCATGCTCAAAACCTTACTCTGGAACCAGTTGCACTGGGATGCTCTACAGAGCTGAAGCCAGTCAGTGATATGACCGCGCCTGAAGTTAGGGCTGATATTTATACTAACTTTTTATACACAGTTTTACTCCCAGTAGCTAAACTAAGCCTTTCACTGACACATAGCCTGGAGGAGCTTTCTCAACCACCGTCCTCAGCGTGAAGAGGGTTGTAGGGGACCAAGTAGGAGTAGGATGAAAAAGGCGGAGAAGAAATAAATGATAGTGGTTAGAAATCAGCAGCCCACAGCTCTCATTCTCTGTGACCTCTCCCTGCATTAGCACAGGGCTTTTCTTCCAGAGAATAGATCATTCTCTATCCACCAAACTGGAGCAGGACAGGCAAGGAAATACAGAGAGAAATGATGGAAATGCAGCAACCACCCTCCCCCGCCCCCCCCCCCCCCCCCCCCCCCCCGGCTCAGAAAGGGGCACAAACACATTTGCTTTCCTTTGCCAGACTGTGACTCGGAAGGTCTCCCTTGGCCCTCCTTGTGGCAATCTGAAAAATGCGTGAAAGAAGTTTGCAAGGACTTGGGCAAACACAGGTGGCTTGGGGGCTGGCAGGTGGCTGCAGAGCTTATGATCTGACACCCGTGAGATAGCCGGGTCCTCTGCAGAGCTTATGGTCCCGTGCCTGGGAGATAACTGACAGCCAGGGCCTGGCCTCCTTGGGAAATGGCTTGGTGCCAAATTGGGGACCCATTTGGTGAGCAGGCAATGGGGAACACAAGCAGCGATAAGTGCATTGGAGGGCAGCTGTAGTTGAGATCCCAGACCTAAGGGGTGAAGGGGATGGTCCTTCCTATCCTTCAGCTGTGGCTGAAGGGACACAGAAAAAGCAGGTTTGCACCAGGTAACCTTTAGCCAAATGTACTGGAGGCCTGCCCACCAGCCATCTTCTGCAGGTCCCGAGTTCCCACACAGGGTTAAAGCAAGGAAGAAAAACCTCCCAAAGCCTGTTAAAATAGAGCAATTTGTGGCTGGGGTCTGTTCGTTCTGTTCAATGCAAACGGAATGCAGTCCTACAGTTTAATTCCTCTCTGTTCCCCATGAGGGCACGGGGGGGTGGGGGTCTCCATCAGAGCCAAGGTGTGACCCCATGAACCCGTCCCAGGGTCACGTCTGTCTCCCGTGCGCTGAGCAGGGACCAGCTCCTGCAACACTGCATCCCTGCCTGGGTGTGATTCTTGGCAGCTCGTGGATTTGCTTTTCATCTCCCCCAAGACAGCAGGCGAACAACAGTGAGCTTATACACCCAGGGGGAATTATCCACCGATTTTTGAATCCCTGGCAGAGGAGTCTGCCTGTAATCATGGCAGGATTAGGAGAAATCAGAGCCCTGCTTAGGGTATAGTAAATAAAATGGGGAGAAAAAAAGCAAGGGCAGGGGAACATATTTAAAAACAAAATAAATTTGCTATGAAAACACAGTTTAAAGCTGAACATGAAACTTTTTTTCAGCCTTCATTCATCTTGGGAGAAACACAATATTATTTAATTACTGAAAAAGTCTGCACTAGAATAATAGGATTCCAGTTAGATGACCAGTCACTTTATCAATCCTACCATTATTTGTTTTCAGATAACAATTACAAAACCCAGATGTGAACCACTAGGAGATTTTATATTATGACTGGGCTTCTCTGTGAGTTTCAAAGGTAGCCAAAATGGTCGATTTAAAGTTCATTCTTGTCCATATGATGTGGTAAGGTTGTTGATAGCCTGTCAAGGCAGTCTTTTAATCTACACACCTCCTAAACTCAGGATAAATTTATTCTGGGGAGAAGGGAAGAGAGTTATATAGCTGTTCTTCATTATGCCTCATGCTTCCCCCCGCCGCCTTTAAACAGTTAACCTGTAATACGATGAGCCACATGTCAGGAATAATCTAGTAGAAACCATAGGTAATCCCTGTGGAAAGATAAACCTGGCTCTTGACCTGCTGCAGCCCTGGAATTAAAATTCCACCTCTCTTAAGTTTGGGGGTCCTAGGTAAATCATGGATAAATTTCATGGTAGCCACTGAGGAAGAAAGGATGAGATTTCCTGGTTTGCCCCAGTTTAGTAAAACCAAGCCTTAAAATACAGAAAATCGTCTATATAATTCAAAAATCACATCTACACTAGATAAATACAGTAAACTTTTTTTTTTCCCCCCAAAGAAAAGATAGTTTTTGCATAGTTGATTCTTTACATAGGTGCAATGAAAACTGTATTTCCCCAGGTCAAGGAAAAGTGAAGGAACAGTCAGTAATTGCACAAGTTTCCAGGTATACTTCCAAATATGTTGGCAAGTTTTTCAAGTACTTCTTCACCACACACCTGACCTAAGCTGCTGCCCAAGGACTGTACCTTAGTTTACCTCACTCCCACCAAATGAACTTTGGAGGTGTTTATGTCCATGCTAGTTTATTTGGTTGGAGATGAACAAGATGTGCATTTTCCACATTACTAAATTATTAAGGTCTGCTTGGCTTTGGTGCTGATTCCTGATTGCTCATTACCTGTGTGAAATGTGGAGATGATTCCCTTGATGAAGATCCTGCCTGCAGGAATAAGAAAAGGGGTTCTTGAGGGGGTTCTGAGGTTCGTGCAGACCCAGGCTCCTCTGCTGAACTACCCATCGCAGCACAGTTCGAGCCAGTCAGGTTAGAGCTGGCCAGATTCTGTTCCTCCTTTTTAAAATTAGAACACTTTTCAGGGACAATGTTGGAACAATTACTCCATTTTATGAGTGATTCTAGACCTGACTGAAATTATCCCAAATGGAAAAATGTCAATATTCTGAATTAGTAAGAAAAAGAGAAGGGGTGAGAGGTGAGAGGGTGTTAATATGTTATTCTCCAGCATCTCTTCCGAAAAAAAAGGTGTATGCTATTGCTCTGTCTGTTGCTCCATGTGTCTGCCAGTCTCAATGTCTGCTCCCCACCTAATAACATTGTAATAACCCGATGGCCAGTTTTAACAAAAACACAGAAGAGGAGATGGCTGGACACTTTCAGCTCCTCCAACTACTGTACAGACCTGACAGCTCGGTAGGTGAGGGGCTGGCATTTGCATCACTCTAAGGGAAAGACTGAAGCATAAACTCAGCAGATACCTGTTTGATTTGGCTTGCCAGTAGGCCAGTCACTTGTGTACCTCCAGTGTGGGAGGGAAGTATAATGCAAGTACAATACAGAGTTTTTGTAACCTGAGTTACATTAGTTCTGCTGCTCTGTTTACAAGCCAAGATAACTTGGTGTTGTGCTATGTCTGCATCTCCTGGCAGATGTCTTGGACTTCTGGTACATCTCAATTTACAGTGTCTATGTGTAGGCAATGAAATGAGCCCTAAATGGCTGAAATTAATGATTAGAAGTAGGTGTCACCATGTTGGAGCCCTCATGTGCATTAAATATGTATGCACTTATTACAGTAATTGGAAATCAAATCAGAACTGTCTCCAGAGCTAAAAAAGTGATAGAGCTGTTGCGTGTTTAGCAAATCTCACATTTACATTGTAGATGAAGTGAAATGAATTCACCCTAAATGCTTCCTTATCACACTCCTCCAAAACAGTAACTACTAAAATGATACTTATATGGGTGTCAGAGTTTTTGTAGAAATGAATGATTGTCCTTCAGGAAGATGGAGAAAAATACAGCTCTAGAGATAGATGTAGCCATTTATGGTACAGTGGCATAGCACACACTTTGGAGATTTTTCTCGAGTCAAGTTTTCATCTTTCCATAATGCAAGGAGAAGCAAACGCCATGTGGTGAGGGAAACAGTCAGATTGAGGAGAATGGAAATGAAGTCACCTTGAGAGACCACATTGTTGTAGCTGGTCCTACAACAGCTGCATTCATTCCTTCTTCATATGACTGGAGCCTCTGCTGAAATCTGTCACTCAGGTGTTCAAAGCTACAATTACAAAACCAGAATGATAAATGCTACCCAGGCATTACACAGTCAAATGAATTGGTCTGGCCTGTGCTGAGCTGGGGAGCAGAAAAGGAGTGGAAAGCTGATTGTGTGGAAGGTGCTCTTCTTTCCCAAGACTCCATCAGGAATGCCCATACTGACCCTGTGCAAGGTTGGAAATTCACCCATAGTATTTCCTCAATCTTTTGCCCAAGCTGCCTGTCCGTTACTACGGAGAGGGAAAAACTAAGATGGGAGGGAGTGTGGCTGTCCCAGCGCCCCAGTCAGTGCTGCCTTAGGTCCATCTCCAGAGGAGTGCTCTTCACTGCTCTCGCTGCCAACTTCTCAGCTCCCCACCAAATACCAAAGGTCTGGACCTATCTTTCCTCAAAAGAAAAACCACTGTTTGCTGGATAGCTTAGGTTCACCCCAACCTTGCTGGAATAAGCTTTTGAAGGAATGAAGGCAAGGCTATGGACAGTCTTGAGAATGAGCTAGGTTGCCAACACAGAAGCCCATCATCTACCCTGCCCCGGTCTCCAGGGTCCCCAGGGCTCCATTTACACAAGTAAATTAAACAATGCCAGAGAGCAATGGCACTCTGTGACATTGTTAGAAGGATCCCTGGCATGTTTTCAGCCTAGGGCTGTGCTGAATGATTCCTGTTGTTAAGGCAGGTCAGGGACATTCTCCACCAACAGCCTGTACGTGGCCATGAGCCTTGGAGGCTAAGCGAGTTTAGCCATGTGGACATGGACTGATCCACAGCAATTAACCTTGGTGCCAAAGAGTGGTCCTGCAAACATTTAATTTACCTGTATAGATGTAATCTAAGTGGCTAGCTCTACTTGCACAATTAGGTCCACCCAGAGAGCTCATGGGACAAGTCTTTACATTCGCAACCTGTCTTATACATACTGTATCCACAAGTCATCACTGTACAGAGGAAAAACTACTGAGAAGATTCAGAGCTGGATTCACTTGCAGTTTCCACATTACTAAATCATCAAGGCCCAGGAAGAGCTTTAACTGTCCTTGTGCCTTTGGCTCTTATTAAAACTGTCAGCCCAGACTTAATCTGCGCTGCAGGGCGAGGCCCTGCAGAAAGGACAGAGGGAGAATTTAACACCTCCTTGTTCCAAGTGCAAAGTGCTCGTTAGAAAACCAGCAGCTGCCTGCTGGACAATCATTTCATTTCATACAAGAGTCAATCACATCAGATGATTTTCAGCTGCACTGTTTTCTGGACACAGAGTGAGGAGCACAAAATGACATATTTTGACTTACTAACCTGGTGGGATCAATGTGTGACCCACAGAAGTAGTCAGAGCTCCCCATACATTGCTGAAATCACTCACGCATTGGTGTGTTCTTCAAGATTTTCTTCAGTATCAGAAAGTCCCATCTTAAGTTATTTTTTATACTAAATTCTCATAAGGAAATCTGCTTTGTGCAGGTGCTAAAATAGGCACCTGGGGTCACTCTGCAGGGTGCCCAAGACAGCTCTGTTGTGCTGGTAGATGGGGTAGAAGGTGTTTGGACAGCCCCACTCTTTTCTGAGAAAGTAGCTGGAGGCCCATGTGTCTCAGATGGCACCAGATTAAGCATCTGAGATGCCCTCAGGTGTCTGAACCTGCATGTGAGTGTTTGGGTGGGTAGGAACAAGCAACAGGGCAAGGCAAAGCGAGCATGTTGGCTGCATCGCATATTAAAGGTAGAAACTTACATTACTTAAATACTAATGTCAGCATACCCACAGCAACTTGCAGTCTCTGTGAAGGGCTGTAGATGGACAGTTGTGAACACGTGCCACTGTAACATATTAGGAAAGCAAGGTCGGTCGTTGCTAATAGGGATTTGACATCCCACCCGGTAATGTGTATCTGTGGCTTTGTCCATGCAGCTGTGTGGCCAGAGGCCTGCCTCTAACTCTGGTGGAAGCATAAATGTGCAGGGACTGCAGGATTTAATACATTGCATATATCTCCTCTTAATACATCTCTCTAGGCAAAGATATGCGGGCCAAAAGCTTGTTCTGAGTTATATAGTAACACTAAGCAAAGGACCCTTGAGTGAGATGTGGTTTGCTCTTTTTATTAAATTGAGGGCTCCAACAGAGTTGAAGGAATGCAAAATCAGATGGAGCTTCACCTGATACAGCTATATAAAAGCTCTGTAACAGCTGATCCTGCAACTCACACACTCAGAAGTCCAGCATGGCACAAAGAAAAAATGGATGTGCCCACATAATGTATTCCTGTCCACAGGCAATATTCCATCTCCTTCTCTTATGTACAGTACACACTTGTACTGGCCTGCTTTACATATGTTTCACAGCCTAAGGGTAGAGAAACCAGAATGAGTGTCTTCCAGACTGCCAGTGCCTCCCACATTTCATCTGTGCATCGTAAAACACCTTGCACGGAGGCTTGCTGCTATAAATCCCTTCACCAGGAGATGGTGCTCCTGCCCTGGGAGTGATCGCTCCCTCCAAGGCTGGGCACCCCCGGTACTCGGCTTTCTGGGGCTGCTCGGTCCCTCTGCGGACACCCTGCCCCGCTCCTGAGGTGGGACGTTTCTCCTCCTATCATCTTCGTACGCTGCTCAACAGCTGAAGGAGAAAGAGGCCCAGGGCATTCAGTGCCTACAAATTAAAGTTGGAAAAGGCAAGATGGAAAAGGAAAGCAGAAACTGTGGTGTTAAAATGCAGAACTGGACAGGAGGCCAGAAGATACAGTGATGGTGAGAAGTAGTTTATGAGCTGCTCAGTTTGTCCCCATGTCTATTCTGATCTCTGTGGGGCCTTTCAGTGGGAGGAATCTCTCCCAAGTGCCCAGAGAACCCACATCCCCTCCGTCATGGAAGGATATACTGTCCTGGTAAGAACATCAGAGAGACATTGCCTTTGAGAGAAGTGATCAGGACCATGCAACGTTGCAAGCAAACGGGACTTTGGACCACATCCTTTCCCCCACCCAAACGCCCACCTTCCTCCACACCTTCTCCTCCTCACAGCACAGCAGCAGGCGCAGAGGAATGAAGGGAGGAAGGCCAGACTGGAGCAGAGGGGGTGGCAGGTCTGCTCTGGCCCTCCGCATGCCTCAGCAGACCCCTGTGGCTCATTGGTCTTCCCAGAGTAACTGTCAAGAAGACCAAAGTTGATACCTTCAACTAGGTACCGTGAGTTGCTAGCTGCACTTAGGTAGGATGGATCCACCTGTTCATTCCTTCTCAAGGTGATGTTCCCAAAAGGGGGGGAAGTCAGTTCTTGGGGACGGGACTTTCTTTGTCAGACCCCTGTCACTGTGGAGAACTACTGGGCTGACCTTAAGGACTTCAGAGTTTAGCTCCACTTGGCTGATCTACAGCAGAAAATAAAAGCATGGGATTACCAGCACTGAAGTGAATGAGAGAGCAAAAGCAGCTGTCTGACAAGAAATAATACCAAAGGATGGCAAGATAACCTAAAGGTGAAAAAATACACCACCCCCCTTCCTCCCATGTTCATAGCAGTGAACACCTGTGTCCAGAAAGTTAGGAGTGAGCCATAACTTGGATTATTGGTCAGATTTTGCATTGGGATAGAGAGCAAAGGACTTGGTTTTGGTATGGTGAAATTCTGTGTCTCAAGTAGCAGAGAAGCGAGAATGACACAAGAGCCATTAGCAGTGCTGGCTGGGGAGAGATGGGGAGGGGGCAGAGAAGGGCTGTCCTGGGAACAGCTGGGAACTGGGAAGATCGGGGTGAAGTACTGTGTGCAATGTTCCCTTTCTGACGCTCGCTTGGGTGGGTGCCTGCTGGCAGACACCCTCCCAAGCCAGGTCTCCCCTTTGGGACTGGCTGATGGCCCCAGGTCTAAGGAGCCTTCACAAAGGGACCGAGAGCTAGAGAATGAGAATCTGGGGAGAAACATAAAAATCTGAGAGATAGATGAGAGAAAAAAGGACCGAGTGAAGGTCAAAGGGTGAAATATGTAAAAATAAGGAAGCACGAAGCACAGCTTGAAAAGAGCTGTAGGTTAACACTTCCCATGGTGACATCTCACATGGACAGCCAGGGGTAGGGAGGCAGCTGAGGTCTTCCTGCACGGGAAGACCAAAACCTCTGTAGCAGCTGTCTTAGCTGGGGTCTTTGGTTAATGCTGTAAGAGTCCCCTTCTGGAGGTACGGCTCTCCCTCCAGTAACTATTAAAGGGAGGAAGAGGATTAGTTAGACTGAGAAAGAAGCCAAAATGAAGCAAGGTGAATCCCACCCCTTCCAACCAGATGCTAGCCTGGACTACCACTGTAAGGACACTTGGGGTGAGTCACCGCCCCAACTCTGCATCTGTGCCTTGGTGCATTGACAAATTACCTGCCGACTCTGCACTTTTCAAAAAGCAAACGGGCTTTTTTTTTAAAAAAAAAAACAAAAAACAACTAGGTTCTCAACTGTGTCTTGACTTGCTATCTTCAGGTGGCTTATGCCAGATCCTGTCAACCAGATGCTGAATAGGACAATTTTCTTTGAGGGGAATAGAAAGTCTAATCCAAGAGGCTTGTGTTTCTGTAAGGATTGAACTCTCAGAAAAGCTGTAAGTCTTCTGTCCCCTAGCTAGAGTATAGTATTCAAATAGAAAGTGAGGTGAAACAAGCCTAGCTTTAGACATCCAGATTATAGTGATGTAAGGTCTCTGGGCCTGAAGGAAAGCAGCCCTCCAGGGTCTTTGAGTCCATCTGATGTTTCATGCATGGACCTTGTACCTTGATTTTTCTTATCTTTCCTGGCTATCCTCATGCAGGCAAGCAGGAAGAATTCAGCTTGGCTTCAGTTAAGTAAGTTTTGGAAGGAGCTGCTGGAAGATCTGGAAAGAAAATGATGCTGTTGCTTGGTTACTTGCTGAGCTGGCCTTGCCGTCACTTTTAGCCATCTTGCTAGAAGATATTTGTTAAGTGAAGCCACCAGAGGCTTCTTGTGTGGTCACTACATGAGAACATATTCTTCCAAATAACCACTAGCATCAATACTCTGACCGCGCTGAACTTGCTCAAGACTTGCAAATTTGGTTGAGCCTCACCGGCATAGCTAATGGAAACAGCCACAAACAGTTTGAAGCATGGAGCAGGTTTGTCATTGCCGTTTATTTTTACCCCATCAAAATATGCTGATGACAGGGAAGGTGGAGGTGCAGAGCTGTGGGAACATGGCTATGACACCAGGTACATGATTATTGCTTGAGGATTTCCTTTCTGCCTCAGTTTCCTCCTTTGAGAAGTGGTCTTTTACAGCTGGTGGGCTTCTGCTTAAATCAAATACTCCCTTCTTTCCTTTGCCAAAGAGCATCTGTGGGGCAGCCCCTCTCCGGCAGGCAATAGTCCCAGGCTGGGACTTGCCCACAGTTGCAAAAGAGGATTTGGTTGTGGTAGGAGAGTCCACCCTGCCCAGGACTCAACCCCATGCATGGGAATGAATCAGTGCTCCACACACAAATGTCCTGAGCCACCACGCACAACGCAGGAGGGCAAGCAGGGCAGGGCTGCGGACCAAGAGAGGGAGGAGACTGCAACGTAGGGGACAAGCCCAGGTAACAGCCAGACAGGGACGATTCCTTCCAGATCCTGAAAGAATCAGCATCCCAAAAATGTTCCCAGTGAAAAAACAGACTTAGTGGGCCAACTGCCCACTTCTTTCCAAAAACCCACCCAGAAGGGCTTATTGGTGAAGGAAGGGAGAGGCCATGGTGGGACATGGTGGGAGCTGTTAAGGTGTGGGAGTTGGGATCCCTCCTGGGCATACAGCTGTTGCCTTCATGTTATTCAGGACAGGTTCTTAGGGAAAAGTTGCGGGGCAAATGTGGCCTTTCTTAGGTTCTTGCAGGCTTCTGATCTGTTTTGTCCTTAGTGAACAGGGTGACAGGACAGTCTCAGAACTGTGTTTTTCAGTCCGTGCTGGAGGTACCCAGAGGATTTTTAAGTGTAAGAGGAAAGAGACGGAGCAAGTGAGCAGGGCCCCAGCCAGTGTCACCATGTTGGTTGAAGGCCACCGTGGGCAGGAGCACGTCGCTGTACCTACAGCAATGGGGAGTGCCCTCAAGAAGAACAAATCTATTTGATTGTGAAGCTGGACAAAAAATCTCCCTTGGTTATATGGGTGTTTTTTTCTGTATAAACTTGCTAATTGAGTTGTAAAATAAAACTGCAGCCTTTCCTCTCCAATTTCTGCTGCTGCAGCAGCGTGCTAATTTGGTTTTGGAAGGGGGCTGGTAGAAGGTGGCTCTTTGCCAGCGTGAAATTATGTGCAAAAGGTTTGCACTGGGAGAGAAGGGAGCCCATCCTTGGAGCAGGGAAGGGCTGGGGGCAGGAGCTGCCACGCCGCTGTGCGGGGCTGGGGCGGCTTGGGAAGGTCCTGCAGCTGGGCTGGGCTGGGCTGATGGAAATTCAAGAAAGCCCAAAAGGGTTTAGATGAAGCTGCAATGGAGAACAGATGGGAAACTCGGCGCTCGTGCACCTCGACAGACGCTGTGTGGTTCAGAGGATGGACTGTGGGATTCCATGTCTCCCCTCCGGCACAGCCAGGCGGGATTCGCTTCTTGGGCCTGTGTACCCCTGTGTGTGCGTGCCAGCTGGAGCGGGCATGTGTGCCTGGTGCGTGCAGACATGTGTGTACGTGTTGCTTGGGGATGGGTGGGTATGTGCGTGCCTCTGTTGGGGTCTCCATGCAGATGGTGAGGACAGGGATCTGGCTCTCATCACCCAGCAGCACATGGCTCTGCCATGGGGACGAGGATGGTGTGGTGCAAACATCCACGGAGGAACCTATTGCTCAGACCTGCTGGCTTTCACCAAGAACGGATTTGGCCCTTCTGCCCACACTGGGAGCTGAGAAGAGGGCTGGTCTGGGAGTGAAAAAGTTGGGGGGAAAAAAAAACAGGGAGCACAGCCTGGCTGTCTGTTGCATCAATGCAATTTTAATTTTTAAAAGATATACAGAAAAAATGCAGTGACCGTTCCAGTCGCTGGAAACTTTGTGAAGCCTGGGGTTCCTCATGTGTGGCAGGTACACACCCCCAAACATGTGGGAGAATGTGCAGACTGGGGTGGCCCAGGGCACAGCCTGCGCTCACCATCCGTGTACCATTCACTGTTTCCCATGAAACTGGCTGTGTGAAAGGATTCCAGGCAGGAGGCTCCAGAAACCATTGCAAGAAGCCCAGAGGTTTAGGCACAGAGTTGTCTGCCCATTTTCTAAAGCCTGGCAGTCCTTCCCGTCGCATCATCCTTCCATCCTTCTGCTGACCCTTTTGGTCCCCTCCCTGGTCAGCATTAGGAGCATGGTCTGGGGGTCTGGGGGTGGGATTGGGAGGTGCAGGGCGGGACAGAGTTTTCCAGCCGTCCCGTTTTGGGGAAGGGCTGCCCTGAGCGCCCAGCCCCACTGCGCCTGCTCCGGTGCTGTGAGAGCACCCAGCGGGGTCCCAGCACCCTGCCCAGGGCGCAGCGAGGCACCAGGCGGCGGGGGGGCTTGTCGGATGCTTTTTTAAAGTGAGCTTGAAAGTGAACAGCATCAGGCTGGGCTTAATAAGGGGCTGACAGAAGAAAAACGGTCAATGGAGCCTTCCTCAGCGGCCCTTCCTCTGCCTCCTGCCCCGCTGGGTCAGGGCTCCCGGTGGTCGCTGGCCGCTGGGCGGGTGGTGGCCAGCGGCGACCTGCAGGGCCCCGGCAGAGCGTGCGAGCGGCCGTGGGAGCGCCGCGCACAGGCTGCGCCAGCCCCGCGCGAACCGCGCAAAGGCCGCGCAAGGTGCTGCGCGAGGCGGGCAAAGAAATGGCTTGGGGCCAGCTCACGGCGCCCCGCGTGGGACGGGGGTTTCTCGGGACGTGGGCACCGGAGCTGCCGCCGCTGCTTCGCGCCGTGTGAGCGTGGCGAGCAGAGCCCGGCTGCCGCTCGGAACCCGCTCGCGATGCTGTGACAAAGCACCTGTAAAATTACAGCAGAAAGAAGTGCGAGACGCTGCAGTGACAAATGCTCGTGAGAAGAGATTGTTTCGGGGGGGGGGGGAGAGGAAAAAAAAAAAAAAAAGCCGTGTTTGTTTTGGCGAAACACCTACATTCCTTCAAATAAATCATTGCAGCACTTGTTTTTGTATTTGTGGAGAAATCGCAACAGACATAACCAGGGACTTAAGAGACTTGAAATAACATCCTAGTAAATACCCCGCTTTGTTATTTTAATCGAGACCCAAGGAAACATCTGAATTTTACCAAGGAAACCCTCCGTGCAAGGGAAAACATTAGCCCGCAGCCCGGCCGGGGCTTTGTTTAGCTCGGGTCGGTGTCGCTCTCCCGAGGCGGACTCGCCGGGCCGGTGGCGGCCCCCGGGGCTGCCGCACCCGCCCGCTCCGCGCTGCCCCGGCCCCGCCCCGCGGACACGGCGGGGCCTCCAACACCGCGGTCCCCCCTTCCCGAACGGCGGTGGGGCGTCCCTCCAGTGTGGGGCAGCGGTTCCCCAAAATGTGGGGGGGCGGCCCCAAACCGGGCCGGGGCTGCGCCGCCTCCGGTGCGGGACCGGGGTCCCCCGCCCCAAGACGGGGCGGCGGGTGAAGGGTGAAGCTTCCCCCTGCAGTATAGCGGGGGGAGAGGGGGGGGTCTCCGAGGTGCGTGCCCCCTGCGAACAGCGCTGGCGGTGCCCCCCCCAGCCCCGCGCCGACGGCCGCCTCCCGAAGTAAGGCTCGGACCCCCCCGCCCCCCGAATGCGGGCCGTGGGACGCCGCAGCAGGGGGCCGGGGGGAGCCGCTGTCCGCTCCGAACGGGGGGTGCGGTGCCGCTGCAGGGCGGGCGGGGGGGTCTCACCTGCGGGCGGCGGCGGGGCGGGGCCGGGGCGCGGGCGGCGCTTCGGCGGGGCGGGGCGGGCGGCCGGCAGGGGGCGCTTCCGCGGCGGCGGGCGGCGGCGGCCGCGGCGGCGGCGGCGGCGGCGGCGGGCGAAGACGATGTTCAAAAGCGGGCGGGGAGCGGCGGCGGCAGCAGCACCGCGCCGAGCCCCGGGCCGCCGCCATGCGCCTCCGCGCCGCCGCCGCCGCCCTCTGCCTCTGCCTGCTGGGCGCCTGCCGCCTCCGCCGCGGGCTGGAGGCCGCCGCCGTGCGCGGCCCGTCGGCGGGCGCTCCCCAGCGACCCTCGGCAGCCGCGCCTTCCTCCTCCTCCGCCTCCTCCTCCTCCTCCTCCGCCGCCTCCCCCTTCTCCTCCCCGCCGCGGAGGGACGGGGCTCTCCGCAACGGCACCGTGGTGCCGCACCACTACATGGTGGCCCTCTACCAGCGCCTGGCCGCCCGCCGCGGCCCCGGCCGCCGCGCCGACACGGTGACGGGCTTCGCGGAGCGGGCGCGCAGCGGTGAGTGCGGGACGCGCATCCCTCCGCGCAGAGCGACCCCGCGCAGCGCAACGCCCGCCGTGGCGGGGGGGGAGAGGGGACCGGCGGTCGCCGCCGGGGCTCCGGCCGTCGGGCGGGAGGGATGTGGATGGGTTTGGGCTAGGGCTGGGGCTTGTGCGTGGGCCTGGGGAAGGCGGCGGGGATTGCGCGTGGGTGCGGGGATCGGCCTTCTGTGCATGGCTTTGGGGATGGAGCCGGGGCTGGGAATTACTTCGAGCGTGGGTTTGGGGACGTGGTCGCGCACGGAGATGGAGCCTGCACGTTGCTCTGGACACGGGGTTGTGCGTGGGGATGGGGCTCGTGCGGTGGTTGGGGAGCGGGGTTGTGCACTGGTTTGAGCACGGGGGTTTGCGTGGGGTGGGACACGGGGATGAGGATGGAGCTTAACGGGCTAGGGGCTGCGCGTCCGTGTTCAACGGGAATGGAGCTGCGCGCGATTTTGAGCACGGGAATGGGGATGGGGACAGGGGTGGGCACGGGGCTGTGCGTGGGGATGGGGGTAGCAGAGGGCTTGTGCCAAAATCCGGGGAAAAGAGTTGCCGATGGAGATTAAATACGAACCTCTGGGGGTCGGGGATGACGATGGCGTTGCACATGCTGTCGCGGGGTCCAGGATGGCTCTCGGGGCTGGTGACGGGGTTGCGAGGTGCAGCCCAGCCGGGACAGGGCAGGCAGGGGTGCGGGCAGGGGTGCGGACACCTCCCGCCACCTGATGCGCTACCCGGCAGCGGGGACCGGGGTGCGCGGCGCAGTTTGGGGGCAGCTTCTCCGCTCAGCATCCTCGGGACTGAGAGGGAGAAGCCCCGCCAGAGCTTTTGCAGCCCGAAAAACTCTCTGGGGCACCGCGACGGGCCGGGACGGGGAGGGAGCGCGGCCGCGCTCCCTCCCCGTCCCGGCCCGTCGCGGTGCCCCGTGGGGGGCGGCTCAGCCACGGGCTGCCGGAGCCGGCTGAGCTCGGCATCGCGGTCCCCTTCTCCCTCTTCCCCCTGTTTTGCTCCCTTTATACCCGCGGATCTAATGTTAATAACCAAATAAACACGTATACGTACTTAACGATATTTTATATATATGTATATATACATTGTGCTTCGCTCGGCTGTGGGGGAAAAAAAAAAAAAATTAAATAAAATCCCTATCGAATAAAATGAAAAGACAAACTGAAAAGCAGCCGTAGCTTCCCCCCGTGCCTGTCGCCGGCCGCCCCGGGGTGGGAGAGAGGCGGCTGGTGGTGCGGAGCCCCCCGCAGCCCCCCAAACCCCATCTCCAAGCCCCAGACCCAAACCCAGCGGGGACCGAATCCTGCAGGGAGGTTTTTGCTGAAAGCTGATGGGGAAACGGCGGGGGAGCGAGGCAGAACTGGGGGGAGGATGCTCCGATGGGCAGTGCCCGGTTTGGGAGAGCCGGGGGAAAACTGCGCCCTGGTTCTGGGAAGTTTCAGAGCAAAACGAAACCAGATGAATGCTTCAGAAGGATCTCCTTATCTGCTCCTCCCAGGAACTTTAGATCTGCGTTGAAAATAATAATAGTAGTCATAATAATAACAATAATAAAGATAATAATAATAATAACAGCAAATGACGGGGACAAACATCTTTCCCCCCCGGAGGGGATGCAGGCTGCAGGCCGGTGGGTGTCCGCGGGAGGGGGCTGTGGCGTGGGGGCTGTGGACAGGGTCCTGCCGGCAGCGGGCTGGGGGCTCGGGCACAGCAGGAGTGTTTGCAGCATGCCCAGATCAGGTTTCTTGTTAGAGAGGGGGAAATTAAAAAACAACCCTCCCAGAACTCATTCGTCTCTTCTCCCCAACTCCACCTTCTTCGTGTTTTTTTTTTTTTTTTCCTTTTTTTTTTTTCTTTTGTTAATTCACATTGGGTATATTTAATCAGTGCCAGAAACTGTGCAAGTCTGTGTTTAGGCTTTGGATCCACCAAAAGTAGGGACAAATTCAAGCCGGACTCACTTTCAGCTTCTGAGAGTGCCTCTATCAGACTCCCCGAGGCACAGCGTCTGGGTCCCTGATGTGTGCCTGTGCCTGCCTGCGAGGGAAAATGAGATTTTTCACAGCATTTTACTTGGCGTGGCAGGGGCTGGGGTGGTGGTAGTGGTGTGACACTTAGGGCAGAAATCGATGACGACCTGATGACTGGGGATGGGACTTTGCCGTGCAGGTTCAGACGGGGTTTCTGTGCCAAAACAGGATAACGATGTAGCTGGGGGCACTGAAACACCCGGGAGGAGGCAGAGAAGCCACCTCGGGACACGGGATAGAGAGTGCTGATGAGAAGCCACTTGTTTGAATGGATTTCTTCCTCCCTCTCTGCCTGTTTTATTTCGGTGCCTCCAGCCAGGGTGAGTCTCCCGGACACAGGACACACACGCTGTGTCCCTGCTGGGATGCTCAGTGAGCCTTGCTGCAAGGCGATGATCTCCCCGCTTAGTTCTGTGTCCCTTGCACCTCTGTAATGAGGGCTTGGCTTCAGCTTGCTGGGTTTTTATATTTTCTTCTCCTCTCTCTTTTTTTTTTTTTTTTTTTTTTTATCTCTTCCAGATGCCTCCCCATCTGCTCCTGAGCAGCGATACCTCTTCGACATCTCCAGCCTGCCCGAGGCAGAGGAGGTGACGGGTGCAGAGCTGCGGGTCTTGCGCACCCTCCCTGAAAACCGGAGCTTGGCCCTGTCCCCCGAAGGCACCTTCCACCACCTCCTCCTCTCCACCTGCCCAGGCTGGGACAGTGAGGAACCCCGGCTGCTGGACTCCAGGGCTGCAGACATTTTGGACACGGGTTCCTCCAGATGGGAGGTGTTTGATGTCTGGGAAGCCCTGCGGGATCGGAGGGAGAGATCTTCCTCGGGCAAGGTGCTGTGCTTCCTCCTGAGGATCGTCTCAGATCAGTCGGGGAGGCTCCTGCCCCCCCGGCAGCTGGGGTTCAGCAAGCCCCAGCCCCAGCCCCACGAGAGAGCCCTGCTCGTGGCCTTCTCCCGTACTCAAAGGAAGGAGAACCTCTTCAAGGAGATCCGTGATAAGATCAAGGCCCTGGGCAGCCCCCCCTTCCTGGAGCCCCCCGATCCCGGCCAGGAGGTGTACCCCAAGCGGAGGAAGAGACGGACCACCATCGCCGCCCGGTCTGGGGGCAGAGGCCACGGGAAGAAGGCGAAGACCCGCTGCAGCAGGAAGCCCCTGCATGTGAACTTCAAGGAGCTGGGCTGGGACGACTGGATAATTGCCCCCCTGGATTACGAGGCGTATCACTGCGAGGGGGTCTGCGACTTCCCCTTGCGCTCCCACCTGGAACCCACCAACCACGCCATCATCCAGACCCTGATGAACTCCATGGACCCGGAGTCCACGCCCCCAAGCTGCTGCGTGCCCTCCAAGCTCAGCCCCATCAGCATCCTCTACATAGACTCTGGGAACAATGTGGTTTACAAACAGTACGAGGACATGGTCGTGGAGACATGTGGCTGCAGGTAGCAATTTCTGCAGCTCTCCCCCTCCCCACCCTGCCCTGACCCGCCCAGCAGTCCTGCCCCATTTTATATATATAAATATAAATATATATATATATATATAAAATATATATATATACACACACATACACATTTTGGTGTGTGCCTTTCCAAAAGCCAAAATCAAAGCAGGTGTCCTCTGCCTTCCTGGGGCCACCTTGGCCAAGAGCTGGGCAGGGACGGGTGATGTCCCCCCCTCCCTGACAGCAAGGCTGTAGATTGCCCCCCCCCCCAGAGAAAGAGCGACCCACCCCACACCACCCACACCGGGTTTCCCAGGACTCAGCCAGGGGTGATGCGCTGTGGCGGGAGGCCACGCTCCCTACTCGGAGCTGCCGTGCCTTGCCTACTTCCCCCTGGAGAGGGGGCGCACACAGCCCCGGAGAGCCCCCAGGGGATGCCTGCTCAGCCTCTGAGCTCTGCCTGATCCGCTTGGTTTGCCCAAGCCAAGCCAACACCTTCTTTCCCAAAGGTTTTGGAAAATGTCTGACCAAAATTGTTTCAGGGCGGAGTGACCTGTGGGGTGATGGAGCGGTGGCTGTGACAGGGGGGTTGGGCCAGCATCACCCCTCCAGCTGCAGTGGTGGGACAGGGGGGAGGTGGGAACGCTCTTCGCTTTGACTTAAAGGAGTTTTTCTGGCTGCCTTCAAATTGCTGCCCTGGGTTTGCTGGGAAAAATCAAGGGATCAGGGGGTGGAGAACCTGTGGCCATGGGAGGCTGAAATCATTTGGTCCAGGCCTGTTTGCAGTGCAGAGGGATTTGTAAGTCTCCTGTTGTGGACAGGAAAGACAGTCCCCATAACCAGAGGCTGAAGCGAGAGTGAAGTGTGAAGTAGAGCTCATGCTCTCAACAGAGATGGGAACGACCCTGGAAGGTATTAGCTGGGGGTGCTGTGGCTTTGTGTGGTCCGAAGCACTGGCCCGGTTGCCGATGTCCTGCAGGAGGTACTGGCTGGCAGGTCCCCTCCCTTTCCTGCACAAAACCCCATTTCCAAGGCACACCGGGCAGCCAGCATCAGGCCCGTGAGTCACACAGCTGTCCTCAGTGTGTCTGGAGAGGAGCAAATGTCCTGAGTTCCCCTGGGGAAGAGCCATTTTGCTTGGGTTCTTTTTTTTCCAAATAATCTCTATAAAAGCTCTGAGCTCCACCCTACCTTCCTTTGGCACCGATTCCCAGCGAGCTCCATCCCTCCCCTCCGCAGCGCCTGCCTCTCCCCGCTCTGTTAAGGGAGCCCAGATCCACCAGGAACAGACGTTTCCCATGCAGATGGCTGAATGCCACCCTCGGAGACTGCCACGTGAAGCGGAATGCTTTCACCCATGCTGAAAGGGCTACGGGATTTTAGTAACTCAGGAGCTGAGTATAAATTATGCCTGTAAATCAGAGAAGCCTTACATCCATGCCAAGGCATGTTTTGGATGCTGGGAACAGTTGCTGCACCTCAGTGACTTTTGGTACCAAACTTCGGCTTCATGGCTGAACTGGCTTAGATCAGAGATGTATTTGCACAGATTTTGCCTTTGATGGTTTGGTTTTTACTGGTGGTCAAGGTGTTGGCATGCAAATACCAGCGCTCATTAGCGACAGTAGCTTGCATTTGGGGGAGATAAATCCGGATAGAAAACGTGGGTTTTTTTCAATATAAAGGCAGTTGTTCTCCATCACAGGGGTGTTCTGCTAGGGAGAGCTGAGCTGAGCTGAGCCAGGGCAGAGAGGGGGTCACCTCAAAGAGCTTTACTGAGATCCAGATGATTTCAAAGCTCAGGAAAGCCTCGGTGAGGGTCCAGCGGCCCCTTCCCCCCAAGAAAATAGTACATCCACAGGGAGTAAACCATGCACATCAATAACGGTGATATATCTGCTGGGCTAAACCCCCCCCAGCCTCCCGCCATCCTTGCCCCACTGGAGTCTGCTCTGCATCCTTGGGCTGTGGCTGGTGGAAGCTCGGGGGAGCAAGTGTGGTACCTGTGTAACCCCCTTGACACCCGCAGAGCTCCTCTGGCTTTACACCCACGTATCTGAGAGGAAAATCCAGCTCCCTGCCTCAATGTGAATGTAAACATATCTGAAGTGTGATGTACCTGTACCCAGGGGGAAGTTCAGAGGTGGAGGTTAGTGGGGAAGAGGAAGAATCAGGTCTATGCTGGTGGGTTTTCTCACTGTCAGTATTTGGGGGGGCCGAGGTGCAACTAGGGGGCGAGGAGGGGTCAGCGGGAGGGCTCATGTCTTTCCTCTGGCTTTTGGCTTTAGTGCAGCAGTTAGGGGAAGGAGGTTGGCACGAGCAGCACTGGAGCTGCTTGCCCTGGAAACACCACATCATTTATAAAGTTACCAGCTTTCGAAGTACCTAATTTTTCAATTGCCGTCGGTTGCTTGATAGTTTTTCTCACTGCTGAGACAATTTTTTTTGATGTTTTCATTTCTTTTATCCCCTCCTCTTCCTCCAAATATTTGTGGTGGAGGTTCGTGGGCATTTCAAATTCAGGCAAGATATATATAGCTCCTGGCAGCCTCTTCTGGCTTGGTGGCTCTTGTGAACATCGGCCAAATGGGTGACCTGAGATCTGCTCCTCTGGGACTGTGTCCAAGGGGGTGCTGGTGCCAGTGACCCCCAGTTCTTGTGGCTCTTGTTCACCACAGCTGCAGAGAAGGGACAGACAGACAGACGTAACTCACCTCAGGTCTGGAGGTGGCCGACGGAGAGCAGGGTGATGGGTTGGGTCTCGTGATGCTTTACCCCGACCCTGGGGCTGGGGTGCTGTGTGCTGCTGGGGCTCTGTCCTGAACCCCATGATGGCTTTGCTGGCCCTAGCAAGAAAAGCTGTGGTTCAGTTGCTGCAGTTTCGTAGCCTGGATGACTGATAAATGAGGATGGGGAGGATTTGGGGAGAGCACAGAAGCTGCTGCTGGCAAGCGATGCCATCCATGGTTTGCCATGCAGGAACCAGTCCTGGCTCTCCTGGTTGCAGGTACCTCTCCCTAATCAGGCATGTTTGCCAGGAGAGCAAACGCCCGCGGTGGGCCCGGTGATGGTGTGGCCCTCTGCGTTCACACCCATGGTGACACCGCCGTGCCAGCCACTGTTTTAAGAGAGCATCTGTTCCTTTCCTGTGCACACAACCTCCGGGGGACAACAGGAGAGCAAAGGATCATGTCAGAGCCTCTTTCTGCTTGCTTAAGGGGACAGGGGAGGGCAGGGAGATGTGTGTGAGCAGGGCAAGGCTGGAGAGGAGCGAGGCTGGGGCTCTTGGTGGGTAACTGCTACTCCCTCCTGGGCAAGAGTGTCGGTGGCAGCACTTGGTGGTCACACTGCTCATTGCTCCTGGGGGAGTATTTCCAGAGCAAAATCCGCCAGTCCTCCCTTTACAAATCCCTGCGTGCTCCTGCAAGGGCTGCCTTTCCATCCCCAGGCAGATTCGGAGATTGCACCCAGTGGGATGAGGCTTGGGCAATAGCCATCAGAGCTGCTGCAGATGGAAGAGCTGAGCCCCTGGTGGGGTGCAAAAGCCTTTCCCGGGCAGGGGGGTTCCCATGGCCAAGATGCTGCAGCCCTGCCGTGTTGGGGAGCAACGCAGGGACATGTCTGCAAAGGCCACAGAGGAGAAAATCCTGCCTTTGGAGGCAGGTAAATGGGTCATCAGCTGCAGGACAGCGTTAGCCCAGCCCAGCCCCCCAGCCCTGGAGCTGGTCCTCCACAGAGCATCAGCCTCTAATGCCATAGAAACCGTCTAGGAAAAACGTTCTGATCAGTTGTCTCTTGCCTGAGCTGATATTTGGGCACATGTAAACATTATAAATAGGAGGCTAGAGGTTGAACATGGACAAATATGAATTCAGTAGACTCAGAGTGATTTTAATGGATAATTATAGGTTCTCAATCTGCAGTGTTTATACAACCTTTCCAGTTAAAAAAAACACAGTTTCCATGCAGAGTATATTCTCCTGGAGGATTTGTTTGACCTTCAGCACCATTTTTATCTGCAGGATGTAATTACAGTGAAGCTAGAAGTATTAAGCATTGGAAAAAGACTACATATCTACACTTAACTGGCTCCCTCCCATCTTACATGGGAATTACACAGGAGCAGGGAAACTCGCAGAGTGGTCCCGTTTGAGTTGGAAGCTCTGGGGCTGTGATTCGGGGAAGCGTGCTTGGTTGGAACAGGATTGGGGTGTGTGCCTTGCCTTGGGTCTCCTTAAGCTCTATAAAACTAAAGCCCGTGCTTAAGCCACTGCCTGCGCTGTGTCCTGAAGCCCCCTGTCCAGTGGAGTCCCATAGCAGGGACAGTCAGCAGCAAAATGGCTTTATGCCCAGTTTAACTGCCTGATGACCAGGGGTGCTTCTGACCTAGAAATAAATCCCAGGAAACAGATTTTATCCTTTTTCTTTTAAGGAATAATTGGTTTTTAATTCTTAAAATAAGAGGATTGTCTAACATCCTCCCCTTTTTTTTTTCATCATACTTCAGATCCAATGGTAGAAAGGAAATGAGTGTCCTCTGGAAGAGTGAAGGATGTTTGTATGGAAAAGGGATTGCAGCTTTGCCCTGGCATAGCTGCATTGATCCCAGTGGCTTTACTTCTGGTCAGCACTGGCAGACGGAGCCATCTCCTCTTTGGCTGTTTGCTGATGCTTGGTGTACCCATAAGGAAAGACTGGAAAAGCACCATTTCTCATTAAAAGCAAATCCCAAGTCTTGAGCCTTCTGCTCAGGTCTGAGTGCCAGCAACTTCTGTGTCTATTTGCACCATATGGATTTTAACTCACGCCTTGGTTACAGAGCTCTTGCTGCTGGAGAAAACTGGGTAGGCCTGCAGTGATTTATTGGTAACAGTCCTGTTGCAAAGTGAGCAGCTCCTTTTACTGCTGGCAGGTTTTAAGCCTTTACCCCACAAACCTGAAAGTGTGTGTTTAGGGAGAGTCACCTGTGCTGGTCTCCCTGTAACATCAGACCCATGCACCGCTGTTCGCAGCGCTGCCTCTTGCAGGGAAGAGATGAGAGAGGCTGGGGCATCACTTGGGATGCCCTGGGGTTGCGGGTCCCACAGGGTGCAGCGGAGCACCTCAGGGTGCTGGTGGAATGCCTTTGCCTTTGCTCTCCAGACTTAACAGGAGTGTTGCCATGAGATTTGGCTTGATGTGCTTGTCTGTGATAGCAGCATCTACAGTTATTCATGTCAAAAACCACATGATATACGTTGATGTGACAGGTATGTCATAAATACCAGTCCACCGACCAGATCATACTCATGTTGGAGTGAACCTGGTGGGAGATGTCATGGTTTCCTGCCAAGTGTGTAACGAGTCCTGAAATACGAGTGCCTTCTCTTTTGTCTGTGTTGGGGCAGCACGGCCATGTGTCAGGGGGGAAAAAAACCTGTGTGGGGCAACGGCAGTGAGAGTCTGAGTATTGCACAAGGGTTGTCATCCAAAACAGGGCTGTGCCACTGGGTTTGAAAGATGGTCAGATCGAAGGGCTATCACATGGACCTTGGTTGGGCAGTTCCACGCAATTGCTTGCTGTGTCCCCTGCCCTGGGTGAACCTGGAGTTGCAGTATGAATTTTTCACTCTTCACATCACCTTCTAGGGAGGTGAGTGGACAGGAGAACCCCCGTGGGCAAAACTGAGCTCTGCTATTTGAGGGTGGAGTTGTTCTTTTAACTTGCGTGACCTGCAGATGGTGATATTCATGTCCCACTGGCATCAGAGCAGCTTTCCTGGCATTGGGGGTCCCTTTATGGCCGTGTAGGGTCTGGATGGGGCTGCTGTGAGGCAGGAGCAGAGTGTGGCAGCATGCTCACCACCGGGACTGTGTCCTCCATGAAAACATGTCGGGGAGATGATCTGAGGAGTAACTGTCCCATGGATGTGCTGTTGCTGATGGTCAGGAGTTTGTGACCTTGTGTGGTGAGGGGAGAGTTTTTATGCCTTTCCTGTCTTTGAATTAATGGCTGGTGAAAGATTGAGATGTTCCACCAGGCTGGTGTATGTGACACCTTGAAATCTGTGATAAACTGTTTTACGTCTTCCATGGTAAAATCATCGACATTCAGTCTTTTAATGCACTTTGTTGCAAGGTCCATAGAGGTGCAAAGATGTCTCTGAAAATCAGTTATGCCCTCAGAAAACGTTCTGGACGTCAGAAAATTACCAAAATTTGGAACTCCTGCTGGTGTAACCCACTGACCAAGGACCCCACCCTACATCTCAAAGGATGTTTTTCAGCCTTGCACTCAAGACATGTGTAGCCCACGTGGCTGCTTTTTCCTTTTACTGGCACCAGTATCCAGGCAGCCCCCTGAATTTACTGTGTTGGAAAGGAGCCTGATTTACGTGGTGGTGGGAAGGAGCACACCAGCAGGCTGGCTGATACCCCATGTTTAACTTCTGGCTGCGCGGACTAGGGCAGGAAGCATTGGGCAGCAGAGCATTTTCATGGAGATTGGTACGGAAAAATCTTAAACCAAAGCTTGATCCATTCCCAGAAATGGCTGAAAACGAAACCGAGCCATTTTTCAGTGGTTTTTCAGCAAGTTTTGCTCTTCATTTTTATGTCATCACCACATACTAGTTCATTCGTACATTCTGTGAGCTCATTTTTCTGCTTTGATACTTGCGCTCATACTTTGGGTTTTTCAGGATGAGGAGTGTGGGGATTTGCTGTGGTGTTTGATGGATGGGGGGAGAGCGAGGAAGGAAAGGCTGAGTCTCAGCAGCAGGAGGCCAGGGCGCACTCTGTGCCCTCAAACTTGGAATGGTGAGAGGATGGGTCTGGCAGTGTTGAAGTTGGTGGGAGGAGAGGACCTGCTCATGATGGGTCACATGTTCAAGTGTTTTCTGATGGAAGGTGGGAGTGTTTGGGTCTCCCTTCCATTCTACTTTGCTGTGGTGTAAACCTGTGCTGATGCCACCCAGATCTCCACCACCAGAGGAATGAGAGCCAGGGGGCTTGACCCAGCCTCCTCAGGAGCTGTGGCGTTGACTTTGGTCCCAGTTTTTGGGGAGAGGGTAGCATTCCCCATGGTGTTTCATTCCTTTCCTCCATCCTGCCTTGGTGAAGAGAGAGGAGGGGAGTGGGAGTGAAAAAAAACAAGAGGCAAAGTTTAGATTCCCTTGCTGCCAAGCTGGTCATCCCAGGGAGCTGTGTGCCAGGAACTGCTGAGTGCCAAAGGGCTCACAGGAGCTCAGCCATCAGCATCAGAGCGTGAAATAACATCCACAGGCCAGGGAGAGGGATGGTCAGACATGGCCGGGCTGGGCTTTGTCCTCGAAGAGGTGCCATAGTTGTCGAGGCAGTGATCAGCTGGGGATGGGACATTTTGTAGGGGCAGCTCATCCCCTCCTGCGCCAGGGTCAGGTATGATAATTCTGGTTACATTCAATAGTGCCAAAAAAGAAGGGTCTAAGTTTTTGAGGTGCTGAACACCCAGTGCTCCCACACACTTCAGTTGAAGCCACATTTGTGCAGTGCCTTTGCAAATCAGGCTCTTAGAGCCTGAGGAGTAGTTTGGGGCTTTTCCCACCTGGAGTCACCAGCTCTATCTTGTGCTGAAGCTGTTTGCTGGAAAAGCTGGTGGAGATGCTGCTCATAAGAACTGAATGAGTGTCAGTGCAGGAAAGACCTGCTCCACTTTTGGTGCTCCCCGTTTTAGATGCTGGCAGGAGCAACGTCAGCCCTGCTTGTTGATCCAGTTTGCCAAGTCACTACGTGTCCCACCACCGTGTGTTTTTTCTGGTGAAGTCAACACTATCTGGAGCTCCTTTGACAAAATGAGCCTCTCTGCTGGTCAGTCGTGGTTTTATTTATATGTTCTTTTCTTTGATTAGAAAGGAAAATATCAAAAAATGAAAAAGGACTCACGTTTCCAATAGCCGTATCTCTAGTAGTTATAATTTTTGAAGCAATACTTGTATCCCTGTGTGTGCCTCTAAACTATCCATGTATCTGTTCAGCTTTTTCAGGCCTGAGTGTGTGAAATATCTCTAAAGAAGATAGCTCTGTAAGTGATGGTGTAAATGCATTGTTTGTATGTATTCTAAAGTTTAAATAGAATGTACATATGGGATTGTAAATGAACTGTAAACAGCAATCTATATTTTCTTGAATATATTATATAGCAGTATATATTTGTTAAATAAGTATTCTTGTATACTCTTCAATAACCTTTTTAATATTTTGTACAGATAAGTTTATTAAATATTTTATTGATAAATAGATCTCTGCAAGATTTTTTTCTTCTGAAGGCTTGTGCTTGTGTCCTGAAACCAGATGGCTCATTTCAGAGCAGCCTTCATAAGTCATCTTTACTTCCTGTGCTACCTGAGATGTTAAAACCAAAAATGAAAAAGCCATTCATTTTAAACTGCTTTCCTTGGCAACCTCAGGTATTTTCCAAGAAAAAGTCTCAGGACAGTGAGGTTTGCAATGGATTTATCATCAGATTGTACATCCCTTTTCTTCCCTGTGGTTCTGAATACAGTTCACCTGCCTTGACCCAGCTCCAGCCAGCCAAGCAGGATTCTCTCCATTAAACAGAAAGCTTTAGGGGCTCAGAAACATTGAATTGAGTAGGTAAATATGAGAGCTGGAAGAATATCCCCTACTCACATCATTCTTGTGGTCACACAAAGCTGGCCTGATGGGTTTGACTTGAGCACAGGACTCTGCTCCCTGCAGTCCCCGCAGCGGGAGCCCGAGTCTTCTGGAGGGTGAGGGAGGAACTCGACTTGATTAGGTCTGATGAAAACATCCCCTTATGAGATAAGGAAAAAATCAGGAATTTCCAAACTTGGGAAATGAGAAGATACCTGGAAAAATGTAGTAGAGTGCTCTTCCCCTAAATCAGGTCTGGTAGTTTCATTCCTGATAGGTGTCGCTGGTACGTGATACATCACCTTTTGTTAAAGATTGCTCTTACTTGAATACTGGTTTTTATTAATCTGTTCTCCCCTCTTTCAAAGTACTTTTTTTGCCCCTTTTTTTTTTTTTTTTTTTTTTTTTAAATAGCTTGCTAAAGCACCCTGGGACATGCACCCTTTTGCATTTCTAGTAGGTGAACTTTAAAAATTATGGTATACCCAGAAAGCAAGGAATCTGTAAGGCCTAATTGATCACATTAATGTCACACATGTTCAGGAATGGGCTGGCAAATATCTATATGACTTTTTTCATCTGCTTTCACTAGGACATTGTAGTGGCAGAACCAGATGTTTCAGGGAGAGTGTGTTGCTTTAGTACGTGCTCCTGCAGTGGACATCACCAAAGTGCCTTGGGGACAGTGAGCGAAGGTGACGGTTATGACTGCCTCTGCTACATCCCTACCACATACAATACTGTGAACATGCAGGTGTGGAGCAAGGCACATTTGGAAGCATGTAAGAAGTCTTCAAGGCATCAGGCATGTATTTCAGTCACAGCAGAGCAACCTCAGTTTTCAAGACCCAGGAAAAACACATGGGACAACTGCCAAGAAAGGTTTGCCTGAAGAACTTAGAAATTAATTCTACTGGTATTTTCTAGGCTGTCCCTTCATCTTAAGCATACCCACAAACACATGGCTCAGCTGGAGTGAGGCATGGTGATTTCTGTTATGTCACATGGAGTGACAGACCAAGCACGAGCCACCTTTTGGTCAGCATCCTGCATTGTCACATACTCATTTATGGTCTCGTTGGCTGAGGGGGTCTTCTGGCACAAGTCCTCCGGCTAGGCACACAGAAGAAGACAGGATGGAATTTGCCCCCATGCCCCTCTGCCCCTTGTATATGTAGTTTTCCAGGAAGCTGTTACCTTAACAAGTTATTTTTAACAAAATGTTGAAGGGTGAGAGCAAATGGTTATTCACAGGAGTCCCATCATGTCTCCACTGAAGTCAGTGGGAGTGGTAGGTTTGCATTCTGTGAAGACAGAGTTTAGTCCATAGTACAAACTTGGGCTAACAGTACTTCAGACTACTCGTGATTTACAACAAAAACTAGTTAATCCTCATATATATTCTGAAAGCCAAGCCTTGTCATGGTCAGTTTATAGCTGAGAGAAATCAGAGGAACAGCAAAGATAGGTGACATGCCCAAGGTCACACACTGATACAATGGAGATAAAACAGGACATGGTCTCACTTGGGCACCTAGTGACTCAACCTTAAAGCAAATGCCTAAGTCCCTCATGTAGTAAAAAAATTAGTTGGTGCCTGCCAGGAGCTTGAGAGGAAGATCTGATACTTCTACATTTAGATCTCTAAGTTACACCAGATAGGGAATTTAGACATCTGTTTAGGGAGCACGGCTTTATGAGTGGGGGGCAAGTTAGGTGAGCCAGGTCTATATCACCTGGAGCACCAGTTTTCCTCTTAGCACCTAATACAAAGTCCAGTGAAGCTAGTTTTAAGGTACACATTAACTTCAGTAAGTTTTGAGCCAGGCTCTAGCATCTGCTTGAGACTTAACCTGGAGACACTCACGTATCGTTCCATGTAGCGTTCTGTAATGCGGAGCGAGTCAGAGCATGTCTGGGGAGATCACTGGAACATGTTTGCTGTGAGGCAAAACCGCAGTCCCTAAGTATTCTAGTATGAGAATTTTATCTTCTTTTCAGTACCTGATACTAGGTGGGCATAGTTTCATTACTATGAAAACTTCAATCCTCACTATCACAAAGTGCTAATTCCACAAGAATCCTGCTATATTGGACTGTCCTGTTTTGGTGCAAAGTAATAGAAATACAAGGATAAAAGGAAACTCCTGTCTTGCAGGTAATAACTGAAGCTCTTTGTTTGTGTCACGTCACCTCTGTTGTCCTAGTCTCAATTTATTCCTTAGGTCTCCCTAAACCTATGTGCAGTCCTTTTGACTTTACTGGGGCTGTAACTGGATGCTTAAACTTAATGATGCTTAACTTTGGATGCTTAAAATCCTAGGTTTTTGGTTTTTTGTGTAAAAATACAGGTTTCTCCTGACAAACACTGATGCAGGACCTCCTGCACAATGAGAGCAGATGACATTAACACTCCAAAACCTTTCTGTTCTGTAAATAGTATTCCTGTTTCTAACAAGTTAGATTGGAACAGTGGGACCCTTATCAAATTTTAAGGGTACCTGTTACGGAAAAGGAGTAGCTGAGTCCTGACACTGGGAAAGCCTTTTTTTCCCCCCAATTCCAAGCCATTATACACAAGGATTTCTCTTAATATACAAAGCACAGTGTATTTTAGAGCTTGGAGGCTTTAAGCTGAGTTTGTTGAAGATGTTCATAACTGGCAAAAAAGATCTCCTTGGAGTGTCTGACTGGCAAGCACTGCAGTCAGATACAGAACGAGTCAGATACAGAGCAAGTCAGATGCTTTAAACAACATTCTGCATTTTACTATCTACTGCCAACTACTTTCCACAACTATTTTTCTGCAAGCATGTGCCTGCAGTAGCTAGAATTGAAAAACCTAGTCCATGTCCTATCAGCTTAAGCACTTGAAAACGGTCTCTAATTAAATCTCTCCTGCCTGTCCCATCTGAACATCCATGTTAGCCTGGTTCATAACTTCTGCATGATGCTACTGAGAGCAACGATCACTTCTGGCAGCTGGCTTGTGCTGTTACTGCTGTATCTGCTGCTTGTACTCAAACCCCATCAGCTGTTCCAGAAATATATGCTGTTTTAATAGTTCCTGGTCACTCACAAACACTCTCTGAATTCTTATTTTGTAAATGTGCCAGGAAAAAGAACATTTGCCTGCAAAAGAAGAGCCTCAGGAACTTATTGTAGTTGGGAGTCTGAATGTGACCTGTGACACAGAGTAAAACAAGTCTCTTGGGTCTAGTTAAGTTTATTCAAACCCAGTAATAGTTTGAGCAACTTTATTAATGATAACATTGAACATCTTGTTTAAAGTCTTTGCTGGCAATTAGCTAGACCAAAGAAACGGATGGGAAGTGGATGCGTGTATAAACCCATTTTCTGTAAAAAGCGTATGCAGATGACCTCAACTGCAGAGAAGAGATAATCTGTTGTGGCTCATGTATGCAATTTGTCTCCTACGAGTCAAGAAACTGGTGTTTAGCTTGGAGTCCAACTCCAAATTCTTCACCATCAACACTGGGCAAGCACTCATCAGGCTTCCTGAAGGGAGAAACCTCACTAATTTACACACTCTATAGCTCATTCAAAGCAGTAAACGGATCTGGAGGGAGCAAGAGGAAACACTGATTGATTATTTTGGAGTGGCTCTGGATAAAAATGCTTATGTGCGTCAGGTGCCTACCACCCACTGATTTTCTCTGCACTTAGCAGATGTGAAATTCACATCACATGTGAGATTTGGGTTTTGCCAAGTATTTTTGTAAATTTTGTATGCATGAAGTAATGAAGAAGGTGAACTAAGACTAAACAAGTTATCAAAATAAAGAATCAAGCTACATTTTACCATAAACGTATTTATTTTTGTTACGGGAGTTGTGTACTTTTTCATAAAAGGTATCAATCTAGCAAAACACTTGAACGTGAGTCAAAGTCATTGAAGCTAGCAGGATTACTCGCACAGTGAGAATTAAGCACAAACGTGAATGACAGAGATTAGGTGCTACTGCATACAGTCAATTAATTTGTGATAGATTTCCCAAGAATTCTAAAATAGTTTTAAACAGACAAGACCACACTGTGTTTTCATGGTAAGCTGGCACATTTGGACCATAAGCACTTCTGACACTCTTTGCCTGGGGCCATAGTGAACACCATGGGCTTCAGAGGAGCTGGATTCTCATCGTGTGAGATCTGCTCCTCTTAGGAAACACAGGTGTGAAAACTAGACCCGTTCTTTTCTGAAATGAATAGCAAATTTTCAGATCTTAGCCTTACAGTAACAGCTTCTAGGAGGAAGGTAGCAATTGAATCATTATGGTTTTGATAATCTTAGCGAAAATTCATTTAAGAAAATTGTAAGGCATTATCCTGCAGTAGATCTCAGTTTAGGTCTTAATGCAGTCAGTAGGATTTATTATAATGGATTAATATTTGTATAAAAGGCATACACAAGTCAAGTACAAGTATTGCTAAATTAATTCCTCATACAAAGTATACGAATAATGCACTGTAAACAACTGCTTCTCGTAGGTGCTTCAGTTTCCAGGCTTTAATAGTTGCTTGTCATCTTTGGTTAATGCAAGATTTTCTCTGTCCTCAGGAGATCCACTACAACAGCTGAACTTTCACAAACTGAGTCCTTGCTCCACTACTCAAACCAATATACTTTGACGAACAAATGTTTTGTTCAATAAGATCAACACGTAAACCAAAACAACCAAGTGAGCTGTATTTTTTATGCTGTTAACTTACAAACATGTGCATATGTGTATCTATATGTGTACATATATGTATCTCCATCTATGTGAGCACACCCCCTCACTCTGCCCAAGGGAGCAACAGATGCATTTAGCATCTACTGTAAGGCCACCCAACAGGAATGCATGCCAGCATCCGGGGGGTGTTTAAACACACACAGACACACACAACTACGGATTTCTAAAGTGAGCACAAGAACTCTTCTGATCATGACTGAATATGGCCCCGTAGAAAGAAGGAAAGTCCCATGACTATCCAGTAAACAGAAACAGTTGCATGGGTGCAGTCCCTTCACTTTGAACATATCTGGTTCCTCCTCATGCTGCTGCAACTGTGGTCTCAACATTTCTGCCTCAGCCTCAGTATGTTTCATTACGCGGCAGTGTAATCTGAAAATACACTGGCTAGTCTCAAAAGCTAAACTAGTTTCTGATGCAAAGAAGGTCACTTAAAGCCACTGTCTGTCTGCAGGTCTGAAAACTAGTCCAAAATATCCAGAAACTGAACTCTATTATTAAATTGCTCTAAATATTAGTGAAAAGTTTCAAGTGTGATTTAGATGTGGAAGGTGTGTATATAATCATGTAAGAAAAGTAAGGAATTAACTGTTTTTTCTGCATCAGAGAACATTCTCCAATACCATTTTCACTAGTACCACATTAAAACTGTTAATAAATCATGTAAGTTAGATACCCAATGCATCATTTAAATTCATCTGTTTGCAAGGGCAGGGCTCCTCTGACTATATTCTGTAGTGTTTTGCTTATTTATAAATCTATGAACTCCACAGGGAGACTATTTCACAGGTTCATGGCTAGAAAGCTTTTCCTGATTACACTTGGCTCTGTCCCCCTCATATTTTTTACATTTCTAGCTATCGCCTGTAATTTCTTCTGTTATCACAACTGGGAGGATTTGGTTTTGCTATCTGTAAAGGAGAAAGATAAACAAATGTGAGGAACAGTGTACTTGTCAGCAATGTGCTACAGCAAGGATCTGGTCCTCAATAGGAACTTTTCCTGCCATTTCATGGGTGCAACCATGGCAGAGTATTAGCCTTTTTCTCACAGCAGACTTACCTAATTTGTGGCTTGACAGAAAATGTCATAGTCCAGTCCTTAGAGCAAAGAACTGACATTTAGGCATGCGTCAAAACTGGTTTAAGTCTTTAACGATGCTCAGCAAACACTGTTCTCATGGTCTTCATTAGGAGAGCTAGGCCACCTGTAAGTAGTTATATATGAATTCTACAATCCATTTTAAGCTTTTAATACTGGCACTTCTGACCAGCATCCTTTACCTTCTCTACAGTCAACCGAAAAATGAAACACTTGGCAATGTTCCAGACAGGAGTTCCATTTGTATTCCCTTGCTGAGCAGCCAGTTACCTATGGTATTTTTAATACCCTGTAAAGTCCTGGCAGCACCCTAAACCTCTTCTGAGACATTGAGAAACTGCACACCTCCTCCACACATCTCCCTTGTGCTCAACCTGAACTCAGCCTGAGCTCTGACTGACCACCAACCCCATCTGACATGGAGGAGACAACGTTAGGGCTGTCCTAGGGCCTTGGGCTGTTCTGGCTGTCATGCACCACGGCTACATGGATGCATGGGCCATGTGGAGAGGACAGGATCTTCCACAGCACACCAGGATCCATTGCCAGGATCTATTCACAGGGGGATTTTTATCCACACAGAGTAGCCTGGTATTTCTTTCTAAAGCAGGCCAGCTGGGCTGCCCCAAAGCCATCCCTGACAGTTCTCCAGCAGGTGAGTGAGGTGGTAGTAACTCAGGTACACTTGTAACCAGTGAATCTAGTATCAGTGTTGTCTAGAGTGCTAGCTGACAATAAATATTCCACGCTTTGCCAAGTCCTGAAGACACAGGACGAAGGTACATCACCACTGAATCAATAAAACTATACTTTGGACCAGCCAGTCTCTCTTTAACTTTCTCCAAAACTTCTCAATAGAAAACAAGCCATAATCTATAATAAACAGAAAAAAATAGGACAGACTCTCTCACAAAAAATTACACGTTCACAAAATAATTACATTTTTTTTCTTGTTAATCACTGAACCTGCGTTTATAATTTGGTCAGATCATCCTGTAACCAGTCTGTAATCATGGCAGCCATCTCCTTGCTGGCATCTAGCACAAAGGCGTGGCGGAGCCCTTTCTCACAAAGTCGAATGTCTCCGTCTGGAAAATCCAATTTGATCTCATCGTAGTAGTGCTGTGGACACCAGCTGTCTCCAGTTCCATAGTAAAAAATCAGCTAGAAATCAAAGCATATCAGATCATTAACTTGAAAAGTTACTGATGAAGCAGCCAATATCCAAACAAAGAGCACTTATTTGGAAATAAGCAATGCTTCATGACCCAAGATATACTGTGAGGAATAGCAAATTCACAGTTCTCAATTCTTTCCAAGTCTGCAATGATGAAGCCAATTAAATGATCTGTGACTCAGTTTCCTCATCTGTAAAGCTGTGGAACACTATACAGACTTAACTCTGAAAATAGAGATCTGATGATGAAAAGTGGCTATCTTAAGAAATTTGTTATGATTCAAAACATCTAGTTGTCCATGGAGTCGACCCCTAACCAGGCAAGCTGCTGTGTTTTCCCTAGCTATTAGCTGGTTTCATTGTCAGCTTTCTAGCTGTTTGATCAAATACCAAAATTACCAGTAAACCTGATGCTACGTCCCAGCTGAAGGGGCTAATCATTACAGCTTTCTTTTGGATATAAACTAAGAGGAACTATGAGGGTACTCCACATTTGTGAGTAGCTCAGTCTTACTGGCATCTGTTAGGTGTGATCTCAAACCACCTGCCTGGTTAGGGCCTTAGCTGGAGGAGTACGTATTTTTCTTAACCTCGGTGTTAATGGTATAAACTAGAGGTGATTCACTTGGTCAGTCATGCAGAATAACAGCAATTACGGTCATTCTCAGAAGCAAAACTTTTTCTGCTTGAAGAATTTTATAACCATAGAATCACAGAATAGTTGGATGGGACTTTTATAGGTCATCTAGTCCACCCCCCCGCAATAGGCAGGAACATGTTCAACTAGATCAGGTTGCTCAGAGCCCTGTCTAACCTGACCTTGAATGTTTCCCAGGATGCGGCATCTACCACCTCTCTGGACAACCTGTTCCAGTGTTTCACCACCCTCATTGTAAAAAATGTCTTCCTTGTATCTAGTCTGAATTTACCCTCTTTTAGTTTAAAACCATTGTTCCTTGTCCTGTGGCTATAGGCCCTACTAAGAAGTTTGTCCTATCTTTCTTACAAGCCCCCTTTAAGTACTGGGAGGCTGCTATAAGGTGTCCCCCAGAGCCTTCTCTTCTCCAGGCTGAGTAACTCCAACTCTATCTTATCTTTGTAAAATGCTGCCTGTGTAGAGCACAGGATCCTCCTGGAGATCAATGAGCAATTTTCTTTTGGGTTGTAATGTAGAACTAAAATTCTACCAAAGTCCACTTTGTTTTGATCTTGCCCTAGTGACAATTCAATGACATACATGAAGCAGGTGCCACAGGGCTTGCCTTAATACAAAAGTTATAAATTCCAGGCAATTCAATATTCAATGAAGTGTCTTTTCTCTCTGTTAGAAACACTGAATGTCACTCTTTCCCCAGTCACCACTTCTCCCCATTTTCATCTCAACTTTACATGCTATAGCTATGTTTTTGAATTTCTATAAAGTATTTGAAGGGAGAGTGGTTGTCTGGAAGAGAGTAAAAACCTATGGATTTAAAACTCTACAGGAACAAGAATAATGATGAGGACTCTTTATACTAAAATGTTTGAATGCAGGTACCAGAAGGATATTGATTGCTCAACATATCACACACAAAGCTTGGCCCAATTCCATTACTCTCATTTGTTTCATATTTCATTTCTGTACTTCAGTGAATAATTGAGAAATGCTAACATAAATTAGGGGACAAGAAGTTTTCATTTCATCACAAAAATCTTCAATTCCATCATTTTTGTAGCCATGTGAAATATAAATAAATGCACCCACTGGGGCAGAGGTGGGCTAAGAGCCCAGACTGCATTTCACAAAATGTTACAAGTTTCTGTCTAACTTGCTGTTCTCTTGTTGAAGCGTACCCAAATTTTGGACATTGTTGACTATTGGCTGTATGCAAAATATAATATCTCAGTTGCATAGACACTAGCCCAAGTTATACTTCTATGTATATGTAAAACATAAAACATCCCATGTTAACAAACATTATTGGTTTCCTTTGTCACTTGCTAATTGCTGGAAACAAGGTATGCCATTTGCTTTAGCAGAAAATTTCTTTCGATCTTGCCTTTCATAAATCACAGGATGTCACACTAGCAAACATTTTCAAAAAAAGCCAATGTAAAATGGCCAGCTGCATTCAGCCCTTTTGAAAGCCAAACATCTGACGAATTGTTTAACTCTGGGCTCCGTTACCAACAGATACAAAAATAAAGACCATGAAGCTCAGAAAAAAAGAAATGGAGCAAGGCCAGTTTAATGGAGTAGTCCTTGAAATTATTAGATATTTCGATAGTCTAGTTGTAGAGTCCATCACATGATCATTTAAAAAAAGATGAGAAGTCATTTACACTTACAAGGGTGGATAAAAGATTTGTGAAATAACTTAGGTTTTTAAATAAAAACGGAGAAATGGGCTGTTCTCCATGTAGGGTTGTAAACTTGAGAACTCACAGATTTGGAAATGCCTAAACAAAAGATTTATGTGCGTTCTTAGCTTGCCTCTGGTATATTTGCATTAGAGTTTAATCTTTCATTGCATGATCCAAAGGATCCTTGACTGATTCAATCCACTGACAGGACGATGTTCAGCTGATGAGCTGCTATTTGATAGTATTTTTTGTTTTAAATTCTGTGTGTGGTCTGAGGATTTATTTACTACATATTTCATGGTTTACAGACAGAATTTATTTTCTCATGTGTGTTCCTCTGGCACACACCATTACAGGATTTGCATGCTCACATTTATTAATTTAGTTTTGCAACACCTTAGTGGCCATTTTAATATTTGTTTTGCAGATGGGGAGCACAGAAATTAATGTCAAACAACATACATTAATTTGAAAGTAAGTAGTGTAGTCTGAAACACTGGTTCCAGTGTGCATACCATTACACGGTATTGACTATGCTCAAAGGACAGCACTTCTGGACTTCATTTGCAGGTACTCTGAAAACACTTTCTACCTGTCTGTAAAACAGATTTCAAGGTCTTAAGTGAGACAATCAGAAAAGTGAGGACAAACTGTGACCATCTATGAAAAATATTAATGACTTCACCACCAGCCCATTCTTAGATTTGAAGTTTAGGTACCTTTACCATGAAGTTGCCCATTGTTACTTCATGTAGTTTCCTGTTTCTTTCAACAGGCATTTTACCACTTCTGCCACAAATGAGCTATGAGTTTTGCATCTTGCTGTCTCCTTCATTACACAGCTCTTTTGGTTAATGGAAAAGGGATATTTTAATGAGACACCACCTCCTAATGCATACATAAAAGGTGTCTCAATTAAGATCAGTTCTTCCTAATTTTAAAATGCTTGTTAATGCAATATCAACCAGTTTTAGAAGAGCTTGTGTAAACATTCTGCTAGACTTCAAGGAGGTAAAGCAAAAACCAGGTATTTTACACGTGGCACCTACATTTATTGGCAACAGTGTTAGCACCTCTAGATCTGCTGCTTTAGGCCTCTGTCCCTTTAGGTAATGGTGTAACTGAAAGAAGTAGCACTGTCAGCTTCTGGCCAGAGGAACACGGGACACCTTCCTGCTCTATGTCACACTATGTGTGACATTCTGTGTGTCCAGCACAGAAATTAGTGATTTAGTTTGCGTGTTTTTGAAGCAAGTGCCATGCTTGTCCAGATTTACCATGCTTTGGTTTACATCGTGGAGTAGTCTTGGAGTGTATGAATTCCTTTCGACTGAAAGGCAAAGATGCTCTTCAGGATCACATTTAGTGAGCTCCAGTCACTAATGGACATTCAGTCCATGGGATCGGATCAGACAACTGTTGCTAAAGTAATAACCCTCTGAGATGCCTACACTGGGAACATCAGGTCCTTGCTACTTACTATTTAGCTCTACAAATTTTCTTCTATTGTGCCACTCCTGTTTTTAGGGCAAACATAGCTAAAGGCACCTGTTGAGAACAGGAGCACTGACATTTTGGAAATTTAGGTTCCATTCCAAGACGAAAAGGGAAGAATATTTACCAACTACTAGCCATGCTGTCCAGTCATTTGTCCAGTCTTTCCAAGGTTGACTTCTTCTGTCTTGTCCCTTTCTGGTCTCAGGACTGCTCTACCCCCATTTTGCTAGTTGTTTCAGCTCTGTTCTCCTTACCTAGACAATTCCAACTTCAGCTACTTGTGCTTCTTATTCTAGCCCTACATTCCTGCCTTGCCAAGTCCAAATTTTAGTCTTCTGGTATCTTCATCCCATTCTGAGCCTCAATTCCAACCCCAGTTGCTTTTTCCCCTAGTCTAGAACCTCTATTCTAGCTCTACTCCTCAAATATCTCTCAAACTATCAGTTGTTCCTAGCGTCTGGGTTGGGTTAGTTCAGCACAAAAGCATCTAAATACAGGTAACTGTATTGTGGTGTTTACACGTGTACCAGGCATCCGAATTCCCACCACAGAGTCAGGAAAGATATACTCAATAAAGCCATCAGTGCTTAGAAATACTCAGTTGAAACAGCAGGTGTCTACTACAAGGTGGGTGAAGCTGCACTTCAGGCTCCACTATGACCTCAATTGCCTCAAGCATATGTACCTACTGCCATTTGAGATGCTCTAGATCTCTGAGGCATCTGCATGAGACTGGCAGGTATGACAGATTTTATAGGAGACCCACAACTTTTTGGCAAAACAGCTGGAGGCCAGATGAGGATATTCCACAGTGCTCAAAATTAAACCAGATGTCCATGTTTAAGGGCCAAATTCCACCTTTACTTCTTCAGTAGATTTTTATTGACTCCAGTGGGGTCATCTGCATCTCTAATGCCTACTGCACCTCTAAATTCTTTCAAGTAAATCATCATAAAGCATGATTCAGGTGCCCATACATAAATATCTGGTAGTGTTCGGTTAATGGCTTGACTTGATGATCTTAAGGATGTTCTCCAACCTAAAAGATTCTATGTTCTCATACAATTTAAGACTGATATGCTAGTCTCCACTGCTGCTACTGGCAGCTCGTGTGTTTCATATGCCAGTCTTGCTTGGGTAGCTCAAATCCACCACCTCATACAGCACCAGAAGCCTACCTTTGGCCAAACAAAAGGAGCCTTTGGTTCTTCTGGCCTTCTCCTCCTCTCTGTTTACCTCTTACTCACTAGTTCCCTCTATATTAGCTCAGCACGTATCTCCTCTGCACTGAAATGAATAGCTTCCTTCTCCAAGCCAAGAATTTTTACCGTGAGAAAACATTTTCCCCTGAGCCTTATTTGTAGATATTGTAGAACCCTTTGGACGGAAATAAAAAACAGTCAAGGTAGGATAGACATTTGCGTCATGTATGCAATTAAAGTTTGGGTACATTATATCCAACTAAGACCAGTTTTATAATACGAAGACTTGGGGTACATTATTTGATGCTGCAGTTATTTTCTCTGCTTATTTCATGTGCAGAGTTGTTGGTATGTGCATTCTGTGTGTCTGTGTGTGCATGCCTGCAAGCCTAAAATTTTAATATACAGATTTCTTAATTAGAAATTGCTAACAGAATTCAGAATTGTTTTCAAAATGCTTCCCTATTAACGGATTATGCAATAAAATCTAAAAGCAGGATTGCAATTAAGGTGTAAATTTTCAGTGATCCAAATGGTGGTACAGGGCCTATGAAACCTGACAGACACTTGACTGTCATTGTGGCATTGAAGGTCTCCCTTTGAATAACAAAATGTCTGTGCTCTTTGCATGTGCCACACACAGCCACAAAAATATACAGATGTTAGGATGCTACCTATTTTCCTAATGTATTAAGACAGATTCATTTTAGATAAATTTAAACAAAAGTTTCTAGAATCCAGATGTTCTCATCTTCATTTTAACATCAGGAGCTTTGCTACTGTAGCACTCAGGCAGGCATAATTAATGAACCATGTGTAACCAGAGGCACATGGGATCTTCATTAATGCTAGGAAACACTGGCGTGCACTGTATGATTTACATGGATCTGTAAAGTGCATATTTTCCTGCGGACTGTGCATGGCTGTAGAGACATCCTGAGTCAGCACAACCACTGTACCAGCGATGGAAAACTGCTGCCAACCTAAGCATTCAAAAATGGTGAGTCAGGCCCCCAAAATAATGAGACGAGTTTAAAAATAAACAGATTTACAAAACAACAAATATAAAGTTCTTTCTATTTTTCTTCCGGGCTTAAACTTTCCAATATTTGCATTTTTAAACTTTTCTGCCATGAGGGTGAGAGGATTATTTTTTGTTCTTTTGCAATATTGAATTCTGAGACTTCCAGATATTCCTGACTCAGAAGGGAAATGGCAGCTACCACTGGACAAGACAAAGACTTTATATGATTCCTGATGCAATACCCTGCTTATTATGAGTGACTAAAACATGTCCTCTTTCAGGATCTGATGATGAGGGCAGAGTAAAGGGGATGTGGGTTATCTTTGCCAGCCATTTCAATACCGTGTTTGAAATAGTGCAATTTCTAAGTTTCAAATAGTTTTAAAATAACAGCAATGTTCTCATAAGCTGTTTTACTATTACATTTCTGTAAAATAAAACACAAGTCAGAATAGGGTTCTGTCAACCCAGTACCCTTTAATATGGTATGTGTATTCAGCCACTGCACAATAATGGCAGCTGCTAAGTAAACATCAGAAGAATCTGAGATTCATATCAACAGGATGTTTACATTTTAAAGAGTTTCTAAGAAAATAATAAAGATTTCCTGCAGTTGACTCCATTAGCACTTGTTTTAGTATGTATGACAGTTCACAGAAGTATAAATTACAGAGAGATTTCTTTTATGCATCTTCTGTGGCTGTCAAAGGTCAACAATGAAAAACAAATCCAAAAAGTTAAAAAATATTAATCGAGTTTCCTCTATCTCTCTGGAATTTGGTACATGTTATAACAACTTTAGGATCTTATTACATGGGCAGGCACCACTCCAGCTGATGGCAAAGAGTGAAGGACTGATCTCTGTGGACATAAACTAGCAGCACACGTGCCGTGGCAAGCAAGATTGTACCAGTCTCCTTGCTGAAATCCTTGTCTCTGATACATTAACTTTTTATCAGTATTATTCCCACATGCATTCACTGGTTGAGACAGCAGTTTCTCTCTGGGCAACATCTTTCGACAGTAACCAGTGAATAGTTTCATTTGCTCTTGGATGAAAACTAGTTTAAAAGGCATTAGTCCAGGATTAATTTTAGTATCAATCAAGGTTTATAGACTTAGTTTCTCTGGAATTATGAAAGCGTCTCCACCTTATCCTGCCAAAAGAATAGTATAAACGACTTGGGTACAGACTGGTTTGGGACACACTTTTTTTTTTTTTTTTTTGACTTGTTTCAGCTGTACTTTGGCTTTAGTAATCAGTTTCTGGGAAGAATTCAAAGAGCTGGCATTGTCCTAGGAAGCCCTAAATTCTTTGGGATCTGGTTCTCCAAGACACCACCTCTATCCTCGTGATCCTGCCATGGTTGAGATCAGCTGGTTTGATGGCAAGGTCATTGGAACTTGCTTCTTGCCTTGTTTTACCAGAACTGGGATTTCTCAACTTCCCAATGTGAAGCCAAACTTTTTCTGATGGACCATTCTGAGAAGACGCAGTTGACAATCTGGGGTACACAGTGCTATTTTTAAATACTAACCTTGTGGGGGTTGTACTAAAAGTGTAATGGGTAGTTCAAGTATTTGTGGTGATTTTATTTAATGTACGGAACGTGGCCAGTTTTGTTAAACCAACATAAATAATAAATAAAAATAGCTTTCCTGACTGGAAAGGGAGTGGAGAAACATTTTACTTTCAGAGAAATTAGGATGTAAACCCTGAGATACGGCCAGACGCAGTGGTACTTTGCATGTGATGGAAGATGTGTTACTCCTCTCCCTGGTGTCAGGAACTGTTCTACCAAACAGGCAGGATGCAGGCTCCCTGTTTTCATGCCTTTGTCAGTGTTAACTGGAAATCTGGTAGATCAAGGGAGGGGAACGGGCTTCTCTTTAACTTTGCTGCAGTTTGTTAGCAATACTACTGGCTGCTCTGCACGTAGACCCAAGAGATCAAGTGAGGCCACTTCTATTTCTACTTTCTCACAGATAATGAAGGGTCAAACTCAATGCAAAGTAAAAATATCCTTTTTAAAAGGATGCACAGGATTTATCAACAAACCAGGGTGATTAACTTATTTATACTACCTATGTAACTTTTAAAGACTTAAAAGTGTTTCAAAGGTATATATTTAGATGTGTCAGGAACATGAATATTTCAGAAGCCAAGTCTGTATAAATACCAAAATAAAAATAAACAGACCTGAAACCACTATTTAAGCAATACTATTACTGCGCCAGATTCTTCCAACCGTACTTAACTGCAAACAGTTATTTCCTTCTGAATATTAGCCTGACACTGTCTATATTCAGCGGGACTTTATCTAAGATGAATCAGTCAAATCCTTCATGCAACAGCAGGACCAACATGTGGCTGGCTGTAAATGGCAATTTTGTTCACAGCTCTGCAATGAGCTCTGTGGCAGAGGGAGGGAAGGTAAGCAATTAATTGATAGTAAGGGTTGGACAGTAACTTCTTAAGTATTCTTGAGAAGACTGGGGAAATATTGCTGTCTTTGCTCATTCTGTGTAGCACACACCTTATACCTATCCCCAGGATCCTGGAAATTCATGTCATCGCTTCTTTATTAGAATACCACACAGCATGAATGATGGTAACAGGAGCTCACAGAAAAAGTGAAAATCAGAGGTAAGTATATTGTGGGACACTGAACTTTTTGAATGCTCACTGGGATCCTTTTCCACCAAGGAGAGAAACTGCTGATGCTTGATTAGGCATTCTGGGTGCTTCAAAGAGAAGGTTGTTCTTGTGGTTAAATGACACAGACACCAAAATCCCCAAGCACATGTGCAACTTCCCTAACTTCAACTCTGCACCTCCAGGGAGCGCAGGCCAAAAAGGATGTGAGACCAGCCAAAAAAGAGGTTCTTGGCTCCAGAGAGCACTTTGCACCTATTCAGCTGGAGTGTTTGGAAGGTTTTTCACAAATGTAGGCAAGCAACTCACTCAGGCTGCGGGCAGGCAAAGTATTTGTAGTATTCTTTTAACCGCTTATCTTCAGATCATGCTTCTTTCACTGGGAATAATTACTAAATCCCTGTGCATGTCAAAACAAAACCACTGTACAATATCAAACCAGCTGCTTCAAGGGTCAAAATAGTTGCTCAGTTTTAAAAATTTTCTCTAGTAAAGATAATTTTTCAAAAGAAAAACCTAGCATGTTTCTGTGGAAATGAAATACTTTATTTTTGCAATTTTTACTCTAAATCACTGCATATCACTGTTTAGTTGATACTTTTGGACAACACATTTTCTATCGTATTATTGGTGTGATATAAACCTGTATTACTTTAAATTCTAAATACATCATTGAAATAAGCAGGAAGTGTAAATATATACTTCATTCATTTAATTTTTCAGAACTGAATTTCTTCCCCACTTAACCATGTGGTTATAAGCCACCCACAATACAGACTTCCTCAGTCTGAGTAAAAATAGGTTCATGTGTCCATAATCTTCCAGTTTATACTTTCTCCCACTTGATTAAAAATTATTCTTTGCTGACAACAGATTTGATTTCATCTTTGTATCTCTACTTCAGATGTTTCCTGTCTTTTTCTTTACTCAATTAATGTATCTGCTATACCAGACCACTGACAAAACTAAACTCAAGGAGCACATAAACCTTTTTTTGCTTTAACATGCCAACCAAAAGAATCAAGATTTTCAGTTGCTGGAGGAGATCACTTATGGGCTTAAGAAATTATGAACCACTACAGAAAGATCACTGCCAAACTGATTCAAGACTTCCTGAAGTCTGTGAGATCTCTTCTATTGATTTAGATGGGCTTTGGAGAAGATACTACACTTAAAAATAGGACTACTGTGTATTACACATGGAGTAATGAACAAAATATATCTCGATAAATATAAAATATGAGGGGGATTTTTTTAAAACAAAATTTCCTCTGTAAGCCCCCTAGTTTTACTCTTTCATTCAGTATCTTCTTGATTAAAACAGGTTCATAAACTTGCTTGACTGAAAGAGTCAATAAGGCTAAGTCTTAAAATAAAGCAGTGAATGTGTCATGATGCAGACTTAAAAAGTTAGGTGTTGTAGAAAGCGTCTAATATGGAAATATCATTGTCCGTCACAGGCACATGAAAACATTTTCCATTTCTTTTAAAATTTTTATTCTATTTGTAAAAGCTCCATGATGCTCAAAGCTGACGCATCTTTTAAGAATAGAGAATTATACCCACTTCCTTTTGTGCAAGAATTACATAAACTTCCTCTGGTGCAGTAGTATCTTTGTCTCCAGTTTGTTAGGAAAAGGAGTTGGTGTTATTACAGTGAAAGAACATAGCTCAGCTGGCTTACACACATTCAGCTAATGATAATTAACTATCAAAGCTCAGCAAATCTTGGATCAATATCCCCTGCCTTATTTGATTGGATTTTCTGATTTATCACAACTGCCTGTGTCATTGCAATAAGAAGCCTATATTCACGTAGTGCTTGATTCACACAAATAGCTCTAGAGCCAGTATTTTAAATGCTCTATCACATATTACTTTGTTAGAAGACAGGCCTCCATCCTCCTCATACAGTTCCACTGCTATTTAATGTACAACACAACTGCTGTCTTTAGAACATTATAAGTGACATCTCAATTATCCAAACAATATTCCAGCTCCTATTCTTTCAGTGTAAATCTGAGCAATTAGCATTGTTACACTAAGAATCTGGAGTCTGGAGATAGAATTTCTCCTGGTCCCTAACTAGTAATAATTATAGCTAAACCTGGGCATGGAAAGACTGGAATAATTTAGTGTCTCTTCTTCTTTCTTCTTCAGATCACAGAATGCAAATAAGATCCAGAAATAACTTTTCTATTCCACAGCAGCTGGCAAAGTCAGGTGTTAAGATTGGCTTTTAGCATATGATCACAGTGACTACTAAACAGTATAAATTTTTTGAAGTGACAGCTTGCCAGTTCTATAGCAACTTGGACTATAGTTCCTGTTTATATAAACTTCCAACCTTTATAAGTTAAGCCCATTTTTATTGTCAATATACTTCAAATTTAACATAATGCCAACTCAGAATTTTTTCCTTAATTCTTACATTCCCAGAAATTACTAGAAGATGAAAAAAGAGAAGCATTCTTCAGTTTGCCAACTGCTTATAAGCTTGCTTCAGCTTTTTGTTTTCTTGAGTATGTTTGCCACTTTGAAAGTATGAGGACATAGAAGAATCAATAAAAGAAAGTTAACACAGGTTTAAAAAAGCTCCTGCCTGCCAAGGCCATGCTTAGATTGACAGAGTCAACAAAAGCACAGATGAAGCAGACTAGGACACCTGCAAAATCTTACTGTTGGATATGGGCCTTCACTCAGTACAAGAAATAAGTATTTTTGTAATGAGAAGTATCTGAGTAGACAACCTGCAGTCTCTGGAGCTGCAGTTGATTGTCACCACTATTGTCCTCATCCAGCTTTTATGTTTAACTTCAAGCATGTGTGCTCATGATTAAAATTTCCTAAAGCACCTGCAGCCTGCTGCTGCAAACTCTTCACTACTAACGTGGTAACCTGCAGTCCTGCCCTCAGTTTCAGGGCACTAACAGGCCTTACAAGCCTTGCCTGGGACCCTGACCCACACTCCCTGACTATGGGTCCAGGGTCTCCATCTCTGTCCTTCACCTTTAGCCTCTGTCTCTCAAGCTACACTGCAGGAGTATCTGTCTCTAGCCCCGTCCCTGTCCCTGTGTCCGAGATTGACACTGGAACTGCACTGTACATAGTTTGTCACCTGGATGGATGCCGCTGTGCAGCTTGCCTTCCATCATGGTTTTGGCTATGCCTCCTGGATGGACTTTGGACTGACACTGTAACCTTGTCTCTTGTCCTGTCTCCAGCCCTGTCTCCTTTTGCTCCTGTGAGAGACAACTTGTAAATCCCTGAATCTAAGTCACTTGTGGCCCTGGTCTGAGCGGGATGTGACAGCTCCTGACTGGATTCCCTGGATGGACACAGGACCTGGTTCATTGCTGTGCCCTGTCTGGGACAGATGATGGACCGTTTTCTTGCCCTGCTTGGGTGCTGTGGGACTGGACCCTGCTTGGTGAGGTCACTGCCTATGCTGAGGTCACTCTTGGCTCACGGCTCCCTTGCCCTCAAGGAACAGGCAGACCCTGCAGCTCCATGACAGAGAGGTGATTCAGTCAGTAAAATCAACCCCTTCCCTTGAATTCACTGGGCTTTGGATCAACCCATGGAAAGCTTTGTTCAAGACAGAATATTTGCAGTCTGCAAGATCAGTCCTTCAGTTTCTTCACTGAGATTCTCCCCCAAAGTGCAGGAGAACTCTGCAACAAAAATGTGAAAAAACTTCTAGTGCAGTGCAGTGCTCCTTGCTCCTGTGTGCTATTTCACCTCCTTTAAAAAACTAGAACTGAAACATCTGAACATACCTTTCAAAGTGCAGAGAAGGCAAATGGGGTAAGTAAAAGATAAATTCATTTCCAGCCAAAAAAAGAATGACTGATTTATGAAGTGAACTTTGTACTGTATCTATTTTCAAGGCACAAAGTAATCTTACAGAGATCTAGGACCTCTGTCCTAGAAAATTCCATTCTCCAAGGAAAATCTCTGCCAGTGTAAAGTGCTGGAATCAAAAAACAGAGGAATGATACAAAAAAAAAAATGGAAGGAAGGAAGGAAGGAGACACAGTAGACTAATATGTTATACTGATTATCTACTCACACAGAGGCTACACCAATAGTAGTTTATTAAATGTGACAGTTGTCTGGCTCACAAGCCATCTGGAATTGTCTGACTATGGCCACACTATTAAATTCTCTCAGCCTCCAAAACAGGGTGCCCACATCAAATCTCCAATTAGGAACAGTTCCGGGCCTGTGCCAACCCCTGAGCCGTGCCTGGGAATTGACTGGGAGAATGTTATTGGTCCAGACCAAAACTGTACCAGGATCTCTTTCAACAGTAAATCCATACAGACAAGAAAGTTCAGTGCAGAAGAAAGGTCCCCAGAACTCCTTCAATTACCCGTATAGCAGCAGTAGCTCCAGTCTCCGAGGAATGCACTTTCTGTATCTTTTTCTTGCACTACCGTCAAATGGCTGAAACTGTGGAGCCATCATAATTTTGCTGAGTCCTCTCTATTATGTTTTGATGCCATGGAAAAATCAAGCCTGCAGAATCCCATGATATTAACTGACACCACACAACACAGATGGTACATGTTCTGCTTGACCTGTCCAGCAGCAAAGGCAGAGGATTTGGTCAATCAGCCTGCACTCATGTCCTGGCTGGCCATCTGCCGGTCTGATCACAACCCAGGTAACCACTGACCTCACTGGGAACCACATCTCAGGCTTAGCCAGAACACAGACTGTTTCTCTTCCACCAAGGAAAACATACCAGATGGGATACTACATCTGACAGTGGTGAATGCTACATCTACAAAGGTGTGGATCAATGTCATTTTAATGATGAGTGACCCCTTTAGTGGCTTCTCCAAAGTCAGTGGAATGACACTAATATAAATGCAGAATCAAGCTTGCTAAAATTCTGGTGTTGCACAAATATAACTGGATGTAACATTTCCTCGTGCATGTGGGCTTCCCATGAAAACTCTGAGCATTGAATAGTTACCTTCTTTAAATTTTGCTTTATGGTTGTACTGTCTCTCTCCACGACCTTCATCATTTCTTGGCTTGCCATATACAAGATGTTGGCTGCAGAAAAAGAAACATGTAATAATGTAAGTACACAGCAAGTCTTTTAGAAAAAAACAATATGGGACCAACCCTGCAGAAAGGTAAGGCAACTAGAGCAGTGATCATCTTGACAATCCCACTGAAAAGAATCCCTGTGACAGAAAGGGTAGAATTTATCTCACCTAACTGAATCATTAAAAAGGCATATAGACTAAATTAAGTAATCCCCCATTAATTAATTCCATAATTAATGGAAAGGGAAGGACACCATTGGAACATCTTACAGACTTCTGAATTAGCCCATGGTGATGACTCTCTCCTCCTGACCAGAGAAGGAACTTTGATGACTAGCTTTATCTACATACTTTAGAAAGGTAAACGTAAGCATGATATACCACCTGTGAAATCTTTGCGAGAGTGGGCTTTTAAATACGAAGCATACATTAAAAGGCATTATTTATCAATAGGTTATTACACTGTTGACATTTCAACACACAAGTCATTCAAATATTCAACATAAAAAAAAAATAATGGCAATGACAAGTATCACTGAAAACTGCAGTCCTGCATAATATTGATGGTGCTTACACAGACAGGACTAGACTGGACACCAAATGTCTAAGCCTTACCTTTCTGGAATGTAAAGCATTAAAAATGGCTCAGTGCAATTTATTGTGAGTTGGTCTGCAAGCTACTGTCTCAGGGACATAAATGATTGACAATAATGCTTGAACACCTAATTAAAACCAGTCTAATTTTATGAGGTGTTGAGTTCTGGCAGGTCCCATGTGTGTTAGACAAGAGTGGGAACTCAGCATTTCTGAAGTGTGGGTCTGAAGTTTGTCCAGATGCCTAAATATTCATAAATTTAAACATTTTGACACAGAAGAATCACAGTGTCCACTTAGCCAGACTTCTGTCACAACAGAAACTACAGAAGCTCGACAAGAAATTTCAGTGCACAGTCCAAAGCTTGGCTTTGTACGAGCACATGCCTGTTGGATTATGAGTTTTGCTGCTAGAATAAACCGCATGTATTCAGTTGCAGAATCAAGAGTTGCTACATTAATGTTGCACTATGTCTGCAGAGAGTGAGAGATTCTCCAAAGGCTGTTCAGACTTTACAGTTTTAACAGGAACTATCTATTTCTGCCACCAGTGCTGTACTGAAGAAATGTGCAGATATCAGAATCCAAAGACTGAGCACCTCCTTTACCCTTTATTTCTGCCCAGTCACCCTACTGTGCTAATAAGATGGTCAAGTCTCTCCTGCCCTCACAATCTGAAGCCTATATGCTTGCTGGATCATAGAGACATTCATAACCTTTTGTGGGAATGAAGGGCAATATTCTTCTCCTTTCTCACCAGTTTGCAAAACTAATGGAGGACCCTGAATAGCTAAATTACCTTAAAGCATTTCAATTTCCAGATCCTAGAATGACTGAAAGTATTCTAAAATACTAAATTATCTCCTGAAAAACAGGAGAAAGTTAAAAGAATCTGACAATTTTAAATATCTGAACCAGTGAAGTTTTGTGTATAAATACTTAGTGACAGTGTTGGATCTGATACTGCTCTGAGACAGGAGTGATACAGCCTTACAATGCATGACAGGGGAGGAAATGGCAATCACATAGGTCTTTGACGGTGACCAAAACATGGAGTTGGCTAAATTCCAGCAGTGCTCTAAGGAAACAGAATGCCACTGGAGAGATGAGTGATGGCCGCAGAGATCAAATGTTAAAAGATAAAGCCAATGCTCTCAAGTGAAAGAAAATCCTAGAAAGTAGTATCTACTTCTGAGACAGTCAAAGAAGATGCAATTCCGTTATATGCCTGCAGAGCTGGCTTTTTCAACTGAACATTGAACGCAGCTAGTGCAAGTTTTTCATTTCCTAGGGAAGATGAAAGGGTTGCAGATGTGACATCACACAGATAACTCAGCAAATTTGCTGGTCCCATTCTATTCTACTGGGCAAAGAGATCTCCATGCAGTTTTATGTCTAGCAACCCAGTCTAATCCTGTGGTGCAGCTGGCAAAAGCCTGTTCATCTACAGCATTAAGTTCACGTGCTAACATTGCTCTTCTTTTTCTCAATTCAGCTCCAAACACTGATGCATTATGCACCTGTTTTTAGAAGGACGCACATCTTAGAATGCAGCTTCAAACAAAATCTAGGAAAACCTTAAATGAGAGGTATGAAAGACAATGAGGAATTCCTAGGTATTTAATTAATTTCATATTGATTCCTCTTCCTAATGTGACAAATGTAACTTCAGTGCTCAAAACTATAACCTATAAATGAAGCTGTCTGTCAAAAGCACTGTTCTGTGTCAGAAGGCAGAACAGACAGCAGTGCTTGCTACCCTAGATGCTGGACCTTCAGGTAATAGATGTGGCTTACTACAGATTTACAAGATTCAAAAAGCACTAAGTGCAAGAGTCTGGATTTGGCAGTGTATCTGTGGCAATGGGGCTTGTACCCAACCCATTATATGAGGATTTGGTATGCCAGACCTTCTATTTTCCAGTCCAGAATAAGGTTCTTGTTACTAGGACATGGTGGATAGCCTGCCTGCAGTCAGAACTTTTGCCATTACCTTGTAGCATCAGCAGTGGGTGGTAGGCAGGGATGAAAATACTGGTGACCACCAGTGCTGAACCTGACACATACCAGTTCATTCAATGTTACTGGGATTCTGCAGGCAGCTCTCCACCTCCAGTTCAGTCATACAGCAAAAGTGGGACCAGCAGGTACTCCCCTGCTCCCCTTCTCCCACCTTACTGGTTTCACTGTCCTACCTCTTGTTCTTGATGGGCTCTGCTCATATTTCTGAGTTGCTCGTGTGTTTTTTGCAGTAAAAAATAAGAAATGAAGTGAAATTCACACACTTAGTAAACTTATATTAGTCATAAAGATCCTAAAAGTAAAACTGCAAGACAACAAATGCAATGACTATACCTTAAAAGGAACTGTCTCTGAAAGCTTGTGTACTGTGCAAGAAAGGGAACCAGGAAGGCAGGATGAAACTAAACCGGATGAATGGCAAGGTTCAAGAGTCTATTTCAACCAAACAAAAACCCTTCAAATTTTGGAAACATGATCCTAGGGAAGCCAATAAACAGGAACTTAAACTTCAGCAGGCGTTAAGTAAGAGGAAATTGCAAAGAGCAAAAGTAGATTTCCAAGAACAAACAGTGAAAGTTTTAAAAATAAACAATAAAATATTCCTTAGGTATATGAGAAACAAGAGGTCTACAACAGAATTCATACAGGCTAAGAGAGTAGCTAAAAAAGATAATTACACTGTTTGGAAGCTAAATAACTTCCCTGTTTTTGCATCCAACTTTCTTGTTCAACACATTCAGAAGGTTTCTGCTCTCTAGATTCTTTTTCTGGGAATAACAATTTCTGTTTGAGTAGTGAGGTATCAAGGAAATATAGAATATATCAGGGCTAGAAGGTGAATTTAAGAGTTTTAAAGAACCTTAAATACAGAATTGCTGAGCTGATAACAATTCTGCTATGAAGGGATCACCCTGCCCTGTGGCTGGAAAATACTGTCTACTCACTACTGATTTTACAAAGGAAAAATACTGATTTAGCGATCTATAATTTCTTGAACATTTCAATAAACACAACCAGATGACAAAAATTACTGGTCTTCTAAAAGCTCCCTGTTACATTTCACACAATAACCTTTGGTTGAAACTAAGCAGCTGTAAAATGAAAGGTTGCAATATGTTAAATAGTCTGGAAGCAAAGAAAAAAGATTAGGATTAGATTAGATTAGATTAGATTTGATTAGATTAGATTAGATTAGATTAATTAGCTGGTTTTCATCAGAGCAAGGAATAAGGTCTAGATCCATCACAAATACCAAAAAAGTAGTGATTATTACTAAAACCTCTCAATAATATTGAACACACCTGGTGATTTGATAATTTCTGGGGTGGGTTAAATCACTTCTCAAGATGACTTTTCAGTGATAAGGCCTTTAGACCTTAAGTGCCTAAACTGAGGTGGGATGAATCCTGGCCTAAGATTCTAGTCCAGCTCTGTATTAAAATAATGGGTAACTTATTTCTTAATGATTCAGTCAATGGGTAAGTAGTTTATTGATGGATTTGCACAGGACAGTCAGATAGTTTGTGAGGACCAGGCAGTGAGAAATGAGAGAGAGACCTAAAGAGAAGAGAGAAAAAAAACAACACACTAGTAAAAGAAATTCAGATTGAAGAAGCGGTTATCAATCTATCTGTGGAAAAAAAAAAATAATCAAAATATTCTTTTTCCAAGTTTATAAATTAATGCAAAAAATGGAATCAGAAACCAGAGACCCCTAAAATGACTGTTGTTCACGGTGCATGTTTACTCAAAATTTCAATCAAATCATATATTATGTTTCATAAATAGTAGTAGTAGGACGATACATAATTCTGCAGTATCATTACAGAAATCACATAACATGACCACACCTGAAGAACTGTGTATGCTTAACAGTCACAACCTCTGTGGGACACTGCAAAACTGAGAATGGTGGGGAAAACAGCCAAAGTAGTACAATTAAAGATGTGTCCTTGCCATGATGTTCATGATACTTCACGATACACTGTTTTCCCCTCTCTAACAGCACAATACATTAAAATGCAAAACAATAAAAGGAAGTACTTTTTTAAGGTCATGTGCAATTAACTATGAACCTTACTGCCACAGGAAACTGATAAGCATATGTATTTGCTGCGTCCACATCTAAGCACGTTGCCCTGAGCTCCTCTAGTTGTGAATACAGTTAATGCAACTAATCTTAGGGCAAATATCTGTGAAGGCCACATAACTTACACTTCCAACAATCTCTCAGGTACTATTCTCCAGGTCCACTAACTATTATTCTTGCTTGCTTTCCTCTAGATACACCCAGCAGCTCATCTCTCTCTTGAATTGCACTGAGAGTATTTCAGCTCATGCTAGAGTGTCTCTTTCTCTTCAAAAGTAGTGCTGTAGCTCTTTCAGCCCACGTTATTTTTGTATGTATGAAAATCATGTCTCACTTTACAACATCACATGTTAACCTGTATCAGCTTGTGACCCATGATATTTCCAGAATTTTTTCCTGCAGTACTACTGCATAACCAGTGATTTACCACCCCCATACTTCATTTACGTACAAAACAACTTGGCTCTTTAAGGAATGACAGCATTCTCCTCTCCCTGCCCCCCAACCACTTCTTTTAGCTTCTGAAGGTCGTTTTGATCCGTCCCCTTTCCAGCATATCTGCAGCATGTTCTAATGTGGAACTGTCTGTAAATTCAGTAATCACACACTGTATTCCATCAGTTACATCCCTTACACAACTACTGAATAGCAAAGGAACGAAGATAAGACTGTTACAAAACCCTGCTAGCTACATCTTTCCAGTTTCAAAAATTCTCCTGAATCCCATTTTCCAGGCATACATCTGTCTAGTAGTTGTTTCAGTTATTTCATATTTCCCAAACTTTGTTGTAAGAACATAATAGGAGACACTGTAAAAATCTTTATTAAGGTCAAAATATCCTAAATCTACTGCTTCCCTCTAATTCCCATTACACTATAAGATGTTTAATATCTACATAGAAAGCTATATTGAAAGAGATGCCATTATAGAGCAGGAATAGTACCCTCTCTTGCTGCTGTGCAATGTCAAACTGGGCTTCTTCAGAAAAGCTATTTTTCTCAAAAACGAAGTCGTAAGTTCAGGGAGAAAAATCTCTGTTATTTCCTAATGCTATACTCTGCTAACCTTGGCATTTTTAAAATATTTAGTTCTTTTATTTTACAAAAAAACCCCAACCTGCTCTGTTTCCTTATTTCATGAATACTGAACTGCTTTTCCAAATTAAATAACTCGGACAAATTCACTCACTTTTTGTGTGTAATTAGAAAGCCAGCTCAAAAGGCTCCCAGGGACTGTTATTATGAGGATTTCAGCAGCTCTGAAAATCAGGCTGTGAACGGTGTACAACCAGAAGCTGAGACATGCAAAATGAATGGCCTCTGAAATCTTTCTTTAGGCTATGCAGGGGAAGGTTGTCTTGTGAGATCACCTTGTCAGTTCTTGCTACCTGGTGTTAGTCTCTGGAAAGACTTCCAACCTATGATTTCTTTAGCTGAAAATCTCCAAAGATTCTCAGAATCATTACCAAGAGTCCTGGAAAAATATATATTGGGTTTGATTGTCTGATTTCAGGTACAATATAAAATGCAACCTAGACTCAATGTGCTGAACTTCCTGAGCGATGAACCTGTGTCACCAGAATCTGCAGAATTAGTCAATGTGCAAAATAAAGCACATCCAGGAGTCTGCAGGACCCTGGCTCAAAATGCCAATACAGGGACTTCCCATAACAAGCTGTGTGGAACTGGAACTGTGACCTTGGTGTCCATGCTGAAGCTAAGGCCTAGTCTATGAGTATCCAAAGTCAAGATGTGTCTCTGTGAGACATGCATGTGTGCGCACACATGCACTTCTGCATATGATCTGCTGCCTCTTTGCTTTTAACAGGAATGCTTAATGTGATAATGTTAAATATTTAAAGGACCAGAACTGCCTTGTAGCTTTAAAAAGGTATGTCTTCCATCAATCCCTAACTGATACTTGGTTCAACTGAAACAATCTCTTTTTGTCATTAAATGAAGGTGTATGCAGTGTTTGTATGAGCTTTATGAAAAGTTGTACAGTTGATACAGTTTTCTATTAAAAGCAAGCCAGTTCTACCTGTCTGCTGAAGGAAGAATTTAACCAGTGATAAATCATTGAAACATTCAGCATCAGAAGAACCCCACCACAGCACAGCTATGATGAGATGTGTAAATGAGACGAACACTAAATACATTGGTTCCTTTGGTAACTTGGATATTGGACCCCGAAATGAGAAGGGAGTTCTCATGGACATGAATGTGAGCGCTTCAGAAATCCCATCAGAGACCCACACAATGACTTGAGAGCACTTTACTTGGTATGGAAGGTTTGCAATACCAAGGCTGGGCTTGAATACTAAATCCTGGCTCGCAGAGATTTGTCTCAAGAAGCCATCTCTATCCACTGAGGATACATAAACTGCAGTCCTCTCCTGAAAAGACTTTGGAAGAAAGGAACAAAGTTTATTCTTTTCTCATCCTTTCTTTCCCTTCACGGCAAAAGCTCAGGACCTCTGCACTCTCGATTCCCATCTAGGAAACAGGCTGCTAAAGATCTGATCTTGAATCAGCCTAAGATTTCTAGGAAAGGAATTTATAGAAGCTCTTTAGCTTTTCCTGCCAACGTATTTTTGCTTATTCAATTTGTTTGTCTGGTTTAACAGTCTAAAGCATTTTTTTTTCCTTATTTTTTTTGGTCTAATCCCATTCCTTCAAATCTGTATTTATGCATATGCTGGACTTATACATTATGAGTTGGCCTGGGTCAGTGAGATAATCCAAAGTACAGAAAGTGAAGCATGTAACATGAATCTTTGCAGTATTGTGGCCTCTGTAAATATTCCTTCATGCTGTTTTTTTCACATAGCAACTAGGAAAGGCAAAGCACTTCTCAAAAAAAACCAAAAAAAAAAAGAAAATGTTGTCACAAACCTACAGAAGCTGGCCAACGTACTTGACGACAGCTGTAGAACCCCAAAGCATTTTTATTACATTCTATTCCATCTCAAGTTGCTGATACCCCTTGCAATTCATAACCAGGTCACTAGAGTTTAATAATGAAAAAACTATTGTTAATTATATAACTATCAAAACAATAAGGCCTTAGAGCTTAAAATTGAAATCGAAGTTTTATCAGACAAATACCACCATGTTTATTGTGCTTCTAACACATAAATACCTTCTTAAATGAACCTAACTTTTTATATGCAGATCTTTTATATACTTGAAAATGGAAGTCCTTCATTTATTCCCAGGTCAGGCTTATTAAATTAACTGCCAACTTAGTTTCTCCCCATGATCCTGTCAATGACCTTTTTCCTGCCCTGGTAGGATCATTCCCTCTCCATGGATTAAAGGTGATTAAGGATCAGTGTCAGTTTAGTCTCATACATTTGCTAAGCAAAGACGACAAACTGTGCCAAAATGTGTTTGATTTATTTGTGGGGGTTTTGTGGTAGAGGAATCCTGATTGGGCTCAAATCAAGGATCCAGAAAAGAAAAGAGTGCTTTATATCATTGGTAGCTCTTTAACCCAAAGTGTCACAGCAAGGATTTAATATCCTTCAGTTAAATTACTAGTTTTCACAAACAATAATGACTGAAATCAATCAAGCTTTTCAGTGCTTAAGGCTATTTAACCACCAATTCAATTAGCCAGTTGTTAGATGAATACCTGTATCTATTGAGCTGAACTTCAAACACATTGATATATCCACAATGCAGTCAAGCAAACATATGAAATAGAAGACTTCCTGGTTTTGAAGAAACATGTCTGGCAGCATTACTATTACTTTTTAAAGATTTTAGAGCTATATCCTAAACCAATACATTGTCAGTTGACTCTATGGATATCGACAGATCTATGCTGGAACCTGGAAAACTGTGATAATTTCAGAAAGAAACATGATTCTGACTCGGGACAGATAAACTTTCTCTTTATACTTGATTCTTGAAACAATACAGAGATTGCCTCTACTTAGACTGAAATATGTGTTTTTCCTCAAGTCTTTAAAATTCTTGCTTGGTTACTGAATATCCAAAGATCATTTGCTTGCTTTTAGGGAAGAAACAGATTAGATTAGGGCTAGATTAATCATAAACTCACAATAGAAACTGAGGGGTCACATTATGTTGTCTGTGGAAATCCAAGATGAGTTGGAACTATGTCTGTATGAAAAGAAACCTTTAAAAAATGACTTACACATAGTACACATATCCACAAAATATAAACGAGAGTTAAGTATTTCCAACTTAACCCTGATACAACTCTGAGAGATATACATGCCCTCGATTAATTTAAAAATCAACTCTGCATTTTGGCACCTTGACTAGATCTCATTCTGTGTGGGTTTGCTCTGTAGTCAGTATCTTAATTATGTATTCTTTGCTGGGCTAAGGAAATGAAGTTACTGTGACAGAAAGAATAGACAGAAAGAGATGCCATACTAATGGAACTTGAGACAATAACAAAGAAAAAAACCCCTTTTCAACCTCATTGGCTGATGAATTTCAGGAAATAACCAGAATAGTTCCTTTTCCAACAAAAATGAGTGGTTGTGAAGATAGCCCCAATCTAGACACTTTAATGGATGCACACACGCATTCTTTAATAGCTTGTTCATCAGACTAAATTAAACATAAGACTACAAAGGGTTACCCAAGCTCACTTAATTTCCCTACTGCTGTTGGCTTCAGATTATGTTGACTCTATCAACAAGATCGTGGCTGTAGGTGTAAATTTATTAAGTCCCACACATCAAAATATTGTTCTAGTTTGTAAGTTAGTAGGAGCTATGCTCTGGAATGGGTACAGGGAGAAACATGAAGCCACATTTTTACTTCAAGGTCCAGACAGCACAATTTCAACAGCATTAACTTTGGAAGAATGTACTATATGATTTTCCAGAGTGGACAAATTCAGAGGAAAAGGAGACTGCAGCTCTGCCTTCATCATGCTTCCCAAATACAAATCTGATGCCACTAGTCTTACTGTATTTTGACCAACCAACCTCCTGAGCAGATAAATACAGAGAGTGGAGAGACATGCTCTCTTACTAAGGCCACTATATAGTAAGGTATTGTCTTCTTTCACCAAGAAATGAATAAACTTCCTTTAGCTAGAACTGAAGGAGTCTGTAAGAGACCAGAGATCCCCTCATGACTGTGGTGGTGATCCCTTCATGACTGTAGTGCAGGCTGCAGGTATTCTTCGTACTTTGAGAGGGTATTCTGAGCCCCTGCAGCACGGTAGGTTTTTATCACCCATTTTGGCTCCCTCACCTCTTGCTTCTTACGGCTTCCTTGAATCTGTTCCTCACCTACAGAGAACTTATTCTTTAGATACTTTTTTTTTTTTTTCTTTAATTCGTATGTATTCTATTAGCTTAATTTTTCCAGGTTGAATATAATTTAGTTAATTCATGTATTTTTCAGTCAAATAACACTTTCCAGCTGGTCTCTGTCCTTCTTTATGTTTGAGGTATTTAAAAAAGACAGCTCATTATCATTAAAAACCACAAATCTGAAGTGCAACCAGGCCCAGAAAAGATCCCTTTAGTTCTTCAAAAATCTTCTGCAAATCATTTGTAACACAAAGGAATATCAAGAGGCAGAAATAATCAGAACCTGTAAAAGGAAATCCATTTTACACCATTTATGATACAGCACATGGGATACAGCCCATTACAGTAAGAACCTCTCAGGACCATGAAATTTTCAAGTGACAACAAAGACACTGGAAGTCAACAAATATTTAGAATTCTCTTAACAAACTATAACCAAAATTTGGAGCTACATACTACTACAAAAGCCTCAGGTCATTAAGCCTTTACCTCTAAGAATGATGTCTTTACTAATTGGCAGACCTTTTTTTTTGTTGTTTTTTTGCAGAGCTTTTGCCTTTTCTTGGAAGCATTTTGTTCTGACTGTTGTTGGAAATGAGAGACTGGACAGCATGGACTTTGGATCTCATTTCCAATATTAGTTCCTATGGAACTCAATAGTATATCTCAGTAGAATAATGCTTACATTTTTCAGCAATACTTCTCACCATCTGTAACAAAATATTCTACTAGATTAGTACTGTACTATGAGGGTCACAAGTACTAAACATCAATTCTACCAGATTCAGGTAAAAAAAATTGAAGAGTGGCTACAACTTGCTTACTTAGTCCACATTTCTTACATCAAAGTCTGAACAAATCTCTTTATTAGTTTTCCTTCTCTGGTGTTAGAGACTTACAGGTTTACTTTTAAATCAAGGGCATAGTACAGTTCTTCCAGAAATGGCTTGATGGTTTGGAAAATGATGATTTACTGTCTGCCTTTAATTATATCATCATCAAGTACTCATTCAATACAGAACAATCACTCTGCTGTTCCATGAACAACACTCTGTAAAGAATGTATTTCCACAACGGCGTGCTTTTGATAGACTTTCCTTTTCGATAGCTCTGTAGAAGAACGTCTTTCCTAGTCTGTCTTACTCCTCCTCAAATTTAAATGCATTCTCTTTTGCTTTTACTTATCAATTTCTCAGCTTCTACTTCCCTTTTACTTTGACAACTGTGAAGTCAAATTTCCATAGTCTGTTTTCTTACAACCACTTTCCAACAATCAAACTGTTGCTGCTTTGCAGGTATAAAAAATTACTGTATCTGCACCATTGTACTAAATGGAGCCAGGAATAATTTTGTGGCCCTGAGGTCAACTGGAATAGAATGGCTTGTTTTCACATCATTCAATTTTTCCTCTACCCAAACTGCTTATTGGAAAGAGCGTGCATGCTCCTGAACTATGTCTGAATACTAGGAGATTGCTAGATGGAGAAGGTTAAAAACATACCAGAAAATTCATTAATAATTAAACAGTATGGATGATCATACTCCAGTGCTACCACAAGTCCTGTGCTCATTTAGATGATTTCTAGAGGTAACCTACCTATCTTTGGCAGGTCCTACTATGATGTTTCTGTATCCTGCATTCAACCTGTAGAATGCAGATTCATTCAGACATTCAATCAGACATTTTCTGAATTTTCAGATCTGCTTTTAACTAGTGTCTGACATTTTTTCTGTCTGTATCTTGGTTACTGAAAACAATCTGTGTTACATCTGTTCATTTGTTTTGCTTGGTTCTTACTATGGTAAATTGTCCCTCATTAGAGTTCTGAAATTCTGGATGCTACTCTTGTATCTTTAATTACCATGTATGAAATCACAGGGCTGGAAGGGATCTCCATTGGTCCTTTTGTTTTAAGGAGAATCAATGATATTGTGTCATTTTCAGCAGATATTTATCCTATCCTCAGGAAACACAGACAATGAAAGTTTCATTACCTTCCTGGGAAATCCAGTCTAGAATTCCATTCTTATCATTAACTAAAATCTAATCTGAATCACTTTTGTTGCAATCCACTTCATTACACATTACCATTACCTCATCTACCATGGACATGTCGATGAAATTATTCTCCTTTGCTTGAAAACTTTTACCATGTCCTTCAGCTTAATTTTTCTGCCTTCACAGTCAGTGGAAAGCACACAATTCATCTCACCCTAAAGTAGTCACCTAGATAGATTAGTCAAGTGTTACCTATATCTCTCCACTATGACAGGATTTTAAGGGGATTAGTGGATGAATAGAGCTCTATGTTGTAGACATGTCTAGTATTTCTGTCCTAGCACAAATGTTACCATTTTGTGAACATATTCAGCCAATGTGCCTCTCAACTTCAAATTCTCTGTATCAAACTGCTATATATTCTCTGCCAATTGCTTTCTCTGCTTTACATAAAAGGCAAGGCATTATGAAAACTAACTGAACAGTCTATATGTTGCTAGATTCCTTCTACAGACATCAAGCACAATACATACTGCTCTTTGCATGGCTTGGAAGTTTCTCAGAAAAAGTCTCTTGAATCCATCTGTCATGGTTTGGTGGCCATTATATTCAACAGGTCTCCTTGTCTTTAACACCTGGATGTCAGAACAAGTCCTCCATCCACATCCTCCTCCTTTCTCCCTTCCCTTCTTTCCTGAAGCAAGTTATGTTCCTTCATATTGATATTCTAGTTCTGTCAGTTATCTCACCTATGTGTTAAGCCAATTAACTAATAGTTCTGATAATTTATAAAGGCTTGCAATGCTGCTTTGTTTTCCATACTTTTGGAATTTACATTACATTACCTGCATATCACCTAGCTCATCTCCCTTATTTCTGCCAGTATTCCTTTGATTTCTTACAAATTTGTCTACCATAATTTTAGATCCTTCAAGAATGCACTTTTGCTCATAATGATATAGAAGATTTTTTAATCTTTCCCCTTAAACTCATCCTCAAGCCTTCTTTACTAAACCTTTCAATATTAATCACCTTTTCATGGTTAAGGAAGCCAAAGCTTCCATGACATTAGTCTGACTGACCATGCTGCGACCTCTGTACACCTGTGCATACTTGCAAATATTCTTTTGAGGAAGTACAGTAGTTTTAATAACCGTCTTATGCCCTGTGAAAAACAAGCAATCTCATTACACTGTCATTAGTCTCTCACTCTCTTTAGTTTGCTTCCATATATCTTTCATTCGCATGTTGACATTGCAGGTTCCCTGGACAGTTCTGATGCTCTGCCTCACAAAACTATCATTTACTGTCTTATTTTTCAGAAAACACATCTGCTATTTCACCATTTGCCATTTAACTGCTATTATTGCTATTACTTTAGGCTGTTGTTTGTCTTGGCTAAGGACCACAGTAGAGACCGGGGACACATTTTGTCAGGTACTGGCAGTACTGCACATAGAAAAGCCCGAAATTACGCTTTCTTCTGTCACATGAGGGACTCCCCTAGAACCTCCACAAATTCTTAGTTTCATTCTCCCAGAAGGCTTCACTGATGTCTCCCTTAGTAAATCTGCCTGGCAGCAGGATAATTTCACAATAATCTGGTATTACAAAATGCTTAAGAAATATTCTTTAAATATGCAAAACACTTGCAAGTTTTAATTCCCATTCCCAGCCTCTGTAAAGGTAAACTGGAAAATATAAAAGTAAACTGATAATTTGATGGTAACTGTAGCAAAAGCGAAGAGTCCTAACTGACTGGCCGGTTGGATCTTTATTTGTAACTATTAGTTACAGTTTGCGGGAGTGCTAAAGGTCCCAGTCAAGAGTTGACTTCAGCATGTCAGAGGCTATTCAGACTATCAGGAAAAACATAATTTCTGCTCCACAGATTTTACAGTCTATTTCTAAATCCATGACTGTTCAACATCGAGTTGCAGATATGCATGCAGAGTTTTGCTTGTCCTTCTGAGGGACTACAAGCAGAGGATAGAACAAGAAAATAATCCAACATCAATGCGACAATTATTGCCAAAGATCACCATTTTCATGTGCAACAGAACTTATCTGTACTTTGATGTGCTGTAATGCAACCCTTTCAAAAGTCCTCTGAACTCTAAAGCAAAATTGCTTAAACTGCAAAGTGATGAATCTATTCTAGGCTGGATTCCCATGCTAAATCAAAATGCCCTGCAAAAAGTAGATTGAACTTCTGAAAATACATTTTCCTCGGGGAATGTACTACTATCTGATCACATTTTTTTTCCTAGTAAGTTGCCTGTCTTATTGTAAGGTTCTTCAGAGGAGTGTAACATTAGTTTCCTTTCCAGTTTATCCTTTGCTCTTGAGGAAGCAATCTCTGTCATTCCTCAGAAAGAGTCAGAAAACAGTGGTAAGAACTAATAATACCAAACAGCAGTGTAATTTCCTATGGGCAAAACATATTTTCTACCAGTAATTATTGCCAACATCAATCTTGGAAATACTGTATAACTTACTGTTTAAAACATCAAACAGAAGGAACTGCTTAGTATCAAGGATGACTAATGCAGGAACATGTGCTTCCACACCACACATGCACACACACATTAGATAAAATGTTGGTGTTTAGAGGTTTATGAGATGTAAACATTGACTTTGGGTTCTGCTTAAGTTTACGCTTGAATTTAGAATTAAAACATACAGTTAATATACAACCATGATCAACATAAATAGGCAGAAATAGCTGCAATTGTTACGACAGACTTCTCCAATCTGCTTGGTTCTGTAGTTGCAGGAAGATCAGAACTATACAAAAAAATCAGTCAGCTGTGCTTGAGAAAGCATAGTAGATGCTAAAAGCAAAAATAAAAAGTTATTCAACAATTACACCCAGGTGCTTGACAAACAATAGATCCTTTGTGGAGGAGTGCAAAAAACACTCATTTACTTTTGTGATGAAGCATGTGCAGATGAAGTGGGGTGTGTGATGGAAACTGAAATGTCTATGGACTTAATCCTGCTTTAGGTTACTTTGGAACAACTGCCATCATCTTCCAATGACAGAACTATCCCTTAGCTGGAAATACACATCTCCAGTTTAATCTCCCACATACCCTGGTGGATGGCTGTGATGATGGGATTCTGCTGGGATCCAGACTTTTGGTCATAGAAGATGTCTGCTATCTTACCCCGCAAGAAGGGCATAGAAGGGTCTGGTGTAGGTGGTGCTCAGTCCCACAGGGACTGGCCAGGATGGACACTGTCTGCAGCAATTTAGCATCTCCACACTGTGGTGCCTGCCTGAGCTCTACTAGGGTTAATATGCTCTACTAAACATGTGAGCAGCTATATGGAGGTCAGTTTAAGTGCTTTGCTGGATTGGGACCCAACATTGACTCTTTCTTGAGGAAGCCTGATGAAATTCAGCAACCGGGCCACCCCTCCTTTGAACAAGGTGAACTTCCTCTCAGGTGGAGTGGCTTTAATTGGTATGGAAGGTGAACTTAACACCACCCTTCATTAAACATAAACCACTGGTTTTAAAGCTCATTTTAAATACACCTGACCATTGCACCAACCAGCAAGCAATCCCCTGCACTACTGAGTTTGCTCAAGATAAGCCAGCATTTACTCCACAGATCCATGAAGACTCTGTCTGCATTTTCTCCTTGTCAATGTTGTCACATTAAAAAACTAGGCAAGGGAGATGGTGATCTCTGGTGGACGTTTTCATGACAAGAAGCAGCAGCAAAGCAGGTTGAAATATTGTTATAGCTGACTGCAGAAATCACATCCAGACCAGTGTCCCCTTCAGGCACATGGAATGACAGGTACTGCACTAGTTAGCAGCTTTGTAGATAGTATTTTCAAAAAAACCCTTATTCTATGATACAAATGCCTACAGTTTACCCATGTGTATGGATTTAGCATGTGTTTAAGTGCTTTGCCAGGACTGCATGATAGAAGAGTTCAATGAATCAAATTCTCAACCAGTAAATGTCAGTTGTGACAGAGCCATGAGCTCTACTTCAGATATTCCTTGGGGAAGTCTAGACAGACACCTCTGAGACAAAAGGTATGAGCCTACTGCAGAAGGGAATTCTTCCTCTGAACTCAGGGTGCTTTGTATTGGACCTAGGGAAAATAAAGTGCCAATTTGCAGATGACCATCTGGCACTGGCTAACACAAAGCAACTGTAGCTGGTAGCACTTAACTGGCATATACTTATTTTCAACATTCTTTCTGCTTTGTTAATGTTACCCCTTCTTTTTTGATGCCATTTGCAACACATCATTAGACTCGCTGCAAATTTGTGGGAATAAACTGTATCTCTAGGGATGAAACCCCACCAGGGGTGAATAAACAATCTCCCCTTCCCCAACCACATCCCAACTTTGTCTCACATTTCATGGAAATGATCAGCAGTTCCATTACCAAAACATTCACGCCTTATGAGTAATATTTATGATGGGAGTGTTTTACATTGGGTTTTCCCCCCAAGAAGAAAAAGAGGAATAATTAACAGAAATAAACCCAATGAGAAATTTCCACATTATTACTACTATTTTCACAAGGCTTTCACAGGAAACCAAAAACTTTTGCAAGTAATAAAAGTCCTTGTTAAACAACTTTCTTTCTTTTGGAAATGGGGTAAATTATGAAGCAGATTGACTTTTAAAAATAAATACATAAAAGTCGTTGCCTTCCTCCAGTAATTTAATATGAGCATCCTACTCAGAAATAAGGAAAAGTTTAGTTCACTCACAGAAAGAATAAAGCAGATGTGAGGCTTTTCCATCAGCTTAAATGCTGCCTTGGTAAGGTGAGTTGTCCGACTACATTAAACAAACATTTTAGTCAGGCATCACACAGGAAAATAAACAGTAGCAGAGGAAACATGAAAATATTAAAGACTGTTATTCTTTGGCCCCTTTTCCTGCAAAGCAGGTGATAAAATATTACTGTGTTTCCACAGGTAAGGAAACACGCTCTTAAACACTTTGCAGAAATACATATTACGATCATCACTTAAAATGCCAGAAGTGGATAGGACTCAACTGTGACAGCACACAGGAGCCTGCTGAGAAACTCTGCAGAAGCAGAGGATTTGGCACGCCAGGTCAGGCTGCTGGGTCAGGCTGCTGGGCTACCTAAAGCAGCCTTCTGACTCTTGGCAGTATCTGGGAGTAGGGAATTCAGACACAGGCAAAATTATTTTGTAAGAGATAGCTGTAGAGTTACCTGACTTCAGGAAAGACGACTTCTCTTGCATCCTAATTAGCTAGATGCTACTGAGAGGGAGGGACATTATCTGCTGTATCATTTTGACCTCTTTCTGCCCCAATGAGTATCAAAGAATGCACATAGAAAGAAGAGAGGAGACCTGCTGAGCTTCATCCTTTTTGCCCACCTGTACACTGTACAGATTTAACATTATTTAGTTTATGTAGATGTAATTAACGTACCATGTCAGTAATTTCTGTTCTTTGTGAAATTTTGTCTAGCCATACGTCATGTCTGAAATGCTATACATATTTAATTATAAAATTAGCAAAATACCCTGAAATGATTTCTGCATTATAGCCAGAAATTATCTAAAACTTGCATTCATCAGAAGAAACAAAGCAATCACTTTTTACTGCCAGGGCTTTGATTTCTGTCAGCCTGGAAAATCAACTTGGAAATGAACCGGTCTAGGTTGAAAGGTCTGCACAGATGTCCCCTGGCAAGGGGTGAGGGAAAACTTTTATTCTGTTTCAAAATGCACTGCATGCACGTCAGCCTGTCTAGCCAATGCTGTTTGTGGAAGCTGCTCACGGCTAACACATGTATATATAAGTTTAAGCTAATGGTTAAGCAGGTACAGTAGATCAGATCTTGCCCTGGGATATAGGTCTGTGTTCTGCTGCTGATCAGCTATGTGATGCTGAGCATAGCTCATCACTTCTCTTGAACGTCAGGTTCTTTTTCAAATGTGTTAGTACAGTGTTTGAAATAATACTAAAACCTAGATGAGAACATAACGCGCAATTCCCCCTTGACCTTGCATGCCTCAATGAGGAGATTTAGTTCAATTCGGCACAGAAGGCAGAGGTCTTTTGATTTTGTTTCATAAAATGTTCTGTGAGAGAAAATTGAAAAAGCTCTGCCTTCCGTGCTGAATTTAGAGGTGCTTATCTTCTGTTGCTTTTAGGAGTTAAATTTTAATTTAAATGCAAGAAAAGAATATGGTTTTAATTTAATAACAAAGAAAACTACATTTTAGCTATACAGAGTTATACAGCTTTAAAAAATACTCTTTAGGGGGTAAAGCACTCTTATTTCACCATTTCAGGTGAATTCATTTATCAAGTGCTTACCTAATACTTTAAACACTTTTTTGTAAAACTCTGAAAACTATGAGCAGAATAGGTGGAGGTGCTATTGAGTGCCACAAATACAACACTGCACACTGTCCTTATTCAAGTATTTCAGTTAGATGGGTATTTCTAAAGCATTTTAGTCCCAAAAGAGAACTCTCCAAAAATTTCATATCTTACCTGTCAGGAAATGGGAGGTGGAGATGTACAATGAATTTTTGAAAGAAGGTAGGAAACAAACAACAGGACTCACACTAGAAACCAGCAGCTGTAAATTCTAAAGCAGCCAAAGCATGTGATATCTGACTGCCCTGGCAGCAAGGGTAAAGGCTACACGGACAATTCAGACCACACTGTTTTCTCCTGTCTGCAACAAAATGAGCAGCCAGTAGCTAGACTAGGATTTATTTCCTCTAATTTTAGATATCTAGTAAAGAGGATCCCTTTGTGGACAGTAGAGAGAAACAGTCATTCGTGGGGTGTGATTAACCTGTCCTGCTTTAGATGTTAACTATATGAACATCACTATGTCCACAGTGGTCAGATGAAGACCACCCATAATGTCATATTTAAAATCTCTCTGATCAAGAAGAGAGAATTGGAATAGAAACAGATCTCAAGACATGACAACTCCCAAGGCTGGGATAATTCACACCCAGAATGAAATTTTCTAGTTGGCTCCCTGGAGATAGACTTTAAAATAACTTAGTCAATGTAAAAGCTTACATCCGTTTTTCCATGTTTCACTGTTTTTTGATACAAATTTATCTCCCAGATGCTATTTGACAGTTCTGCAAATTTTATCCTATGAGAAAGCTTTTTACTCTATGGCACTTTAGGGACGCAATTTTGCCATCCTGTATAGCCAACAGAGAGAAGTAGCCACTTCTGGAAGACAAGCCTCGATACCGCAGTTGGAACTCTTGCTTCCTGTGTAATCCTGTGGGCATGAGAGTGGAGCGTCTGAAAATGCCTTAGCCCTCTTTTCTCTGTAAAATGAGGAAAATGTAAGCACTCCACATGAAATCTGAATGTCTCCATACTAGGAACAAGATAAAATTTGAATCCAAATTCTGAAGTTCGATCTTAGTTCCAACTGCCTTCTTACAACATCTCTTGGAAGCTTAAAATAAACCGGAAATCTACTGACTACAGCCTTCATTTGTGTGACAGCCTAAACCCATCTGAAACCCTTGTTTCAGGTTTCTGAGTCCCCTCTTTCCCAACCCGCACAAAGCCGACCTCCCCCCACCCCAGAACTCTGTGCTCCCCACATAGGTTAAACAAACAGGGAGATTCCTCCAGGGAAGTCACAGGTTCAAGATCACAAAGGACGCACCGCGTTTGGGCCAATTGGAGGTTTTTCTTGCCATTGTGCTTATCTGTATCTTCACTGTCATCCAGACGTTAACCTCTGACCCACAAGCCCGCCTCTCGAAAAAGCCTTGCGGTGTTTACCCATTATGTAATGTCTGTGCTTTTGTGGAAATTTTACAGAAACAAATGGAGGAAGTTTGCCAGTCAAATGGCCGGACAATAAATCCTGTCCCGTGTAGATAGAACAGTTTACTGTCACTGTAAGTTTGCTACTGGCATCTGTCATCGAAGAAATGTTTACAAATTTCAATGCACTGGAGTGCCAAAGTATTCCAGCATTGCAGGAATGTACATGATTTGTAGAACAACCACCACTGTGCTAGATAGGGGTAGCCTTGTTTTGCTAGCCTGAATAAACAGAATGACAATGTTTCAGATAACTCAAGGTCACTAATGTCCAATTTTTCTGTCTATTCATCTCCTAGATTCATGAATACAAGTACCCAAATGCTAGACTGTTCACTGTAATGCATTTTCTGCCCTAAAATAACTTTGATAGAAGTTTAATCCAGGTAGGCAAACTGCCTTCAGACCCTTTTGCTTATTCCTAATAGGTTCTTTATTATTTATACGCTATGTCTTCCCATCCTTCCTTACAATTCCTTTTCTTTACAGTCTCCGCTGTCTCTCCTCTTTCCACACCATTTCCCCTTTGGGACAAGATGCTGTATTTCGACACCTTTCTGCACAGTATCATTGCAATGCCTTCTGCTGTGTGACTGCGGCTGCTACATACCATCAACTATAAAGTTAGGACAACAGAAATATGAGTTTGGGTAAGAAGCAGGAGCAAACATAATCTGAAAACAGTGGGACAGATAGGCAATAGAATTCTTCCTTCAATAACTCTTCCAAGTAAGGGATTGATTCTGCTGCCACTGAACGGAGCTTTTCACTCTCGATGTCAATAGGAGCGGCACTCAGTCTTAGAGTTTTGCTATAATTAAGTTTTCAAATCTCATTTCCTTTCAGAGGAGAGAAAACATTGTTGTGACTAAGCTTTGGATGTGGTAACAAATCCCTGGCAGGTTAGTTTGTTTTAACGGACGTATTAGTTTTAAGGAAACTTTTACCATCTTTTCTGCCCTTAATCACAGCTTTTATTACAATTACAGTAATGCAACAGATGTATCTGCCAAAGGCAATATGTGTATTTTTAATGAGTTGACATGCAACCTTCCTGAAGAGGAGAAACAACTTCACTGGCTGAATATTTCTGAACCATATCTAGCAGTTTATTAAGGGACCAGGAATCAATCAGAAAAACATTTACCACAAATACAGAGGCTTCAGTAACTCACAGATGAGCAGTCCCATAAGACAGACTCAGTGGTTGTGCTAGGTTTAGCAAATTTTTGCTGAATGGTTACATTTTCTATTGTCCTCAAACAATACAAGAGAAGGTTAACAGGCAATATCCGGAAAGCCCTAAGATTATTAATCCACACATGTGGTCCTGAGTCACTGGACTGTAAAACATCATCAGTTTCCAAAGATGAAACCAAAGGGGAATTCTGCTCAAGAGAGATGATATCACAAGCCCAAAGGAACTAGTTGCATAAATAAGGCCTATTCATGCAAGTTTTACAAGACATTGGCTCATAGAGGTTTTCATTCTGGTATAATGAATTCAGTCAATAAATTGAACATAGGGAGAGATCACATCCTATGAGCACATGAGCCTTCAGCCTGGTTTCTTGCCTCAATTTACCTTACAGCTTGGACACAGATCAGACACTGGTGCACACGGAAAATTACAACAGGCTGACACATACCCACACCAACAAGGCTCATTCACCTGGGAGCTAGAGAGCTCAGAGAGTCAGGCTCCTACAGCAGCACACAAAATTTGTTCTGTTAAATTATTCCTGCCACTGCGGTGGTTTGAGCCAAACAGCCCTCACAAACATTGGCTGGTCATGCTTTTTTGGAGGTTACTGCAGGCCAAGGACCATTTCCAATACAACTCTGGATGTGGATAACCTGTATTGAGAGGTGAAAGTTTATCTGTGGGGACCAGAGAAGGATTCCTGGATTGTGGAGACATGACCCCACAGGCCTTCACATACCTTTCTCTGAGACCAAATTATCAAAGGAAGAAGTTTGAAAGCCTAGTGTACGTATGACTACATGTTTGCTTTCTCCTCAGTCATCATAAAACTGCCATAAATTGTTAGGAACTCAAGCAACAAACCACAGGACTCCTACCAGAAATTAACATTATCAGTTAGGAGCCTGATGCTATGAGGCACAGGGTACTGCAGTGGAGTGACTTATGCCAAGCTTTACAACACAAATGGGGCTGCCTAGGTTTGGCAGCAAGAACCCTCACTGCTCATCCTGCTTTCAGACTCTGTACAGTCCTACAGTGAGCCTCCAATACAGACCAACACATCCACAGAGACTGACAAAAGGTATAGGACCATGCTGAAATCACAGAGTTACCCTGGCACATCTGTTAGGATGATTAGCAGGTAGAAATTAACGGATGGAAGACAGCACAACTGGAAATGTAGGAATGTGTTTTTACTAGTATTAATGCAATCAAAATTTCCTTCTTGCTATTATTTTTGTGTTAGCACATCAATTTCATTCCAAATTGTTTTCAACTTCTAACTTACCAAAATACCTGGAGCATAGAACAACCCACGTTCTGGTTTTCATTCTAAACGTAATTTACCTGAAGTTATTCCTTTTCTTAAAGCCGTTTCTCTTGCTAGAAAAATATGCGTACAATATGCACTGGAGGAAGGTTAATCTTCTATCTTTCTCTGTATGCCCTGAAAAGTGCTGAAATTCTTCTGTGCATAAAGTAACTTCTGTGTGTCTTCATAGACTGAATGGCCTTTTCTGAATTTACCAATATTCCAGTTCAGGTGACAAAACCTATACAGCTGGTTAAATTATAGCTTTAAAGAAAGAGATGCAAAGAACCCTTTGTAGAACTGATTACTGATTTATTTTCACCATCCAGTATGAATGAAATGCAAAAAGTAAGCAGACATAAGTAAAATAACCTAGACTTGTTCTAATCACATGATTAACTAGACAGTGGTTTAATCACATGAGATACTGTTTGTAGTGTGGGTCAGTTTTCTTAGAAATACGTATTCTTTGGGAAAATATTTTATCTGTTATTTTCCCCTTAAGATTTGGGTTTTTTTGATTGACTTATTTGAGATTTTCGTGTACCCATGGTCTTAATTTGAGAAAACATCAGACCTTCCTTCTTTCGAAACTTATTCATGCTTTAGTATTAAGCTACACAAAACGACATCAGCATTTACTAAATGAGAACACCACAAAAACTGGCGTAATGAGGAAAAAAAAAAAAAAAAAAAAAGGTGCTCACCGATGCAGTCCACGCTGAAGAGGTTCACGGAGGTGGTTATGGAAGATTCATCACAGGTCTTCATTCCTCGCAGGGCAAACCGCACCAGGGAGGCCTTGACTCCCTCTGGGAGGAAGGACAGCAGGTAGACCGGCATGTACAGGGCGTAACGGAGTTTGCACAGCAAAGGGGTCATGAGCTTTCCTTGAGGGGACTGAGCCATACGCTCTATCGTCGGAAACAGCAGCACGGAGCGAAGAACCTGCCGGGCCATGAGAAAACGACCGTCAGCGAAGTCCCGCAGCTCCGCACCCGGCCCAGGAGCTGCAGCTGCCGAGCGCGCGGGCCCGAGGCGCGGCCCTGAGCACCGGGCCCCGCGCGCCAGGACCAGACGGCGGCGCCACCAGGGGGCGCCGGGCAGGAGGCGAGAGGCGCCTCGCGGCGCCCGAACCAGGCGGGCAGGGGCGCCCGGCCTCCCCCTGAGACCGGGCGGGGGTGACAGGGACGGAGAGAGCCGCCGGGCACCGGCCTCCCCCTGAGACCGGGCGGGGGTGACAGGGACAGAGAGAGCCGCCGGACACCGGCCTCCCCCTGAGACCGGGCGGGGGTGACAGGGACGGAGAGAGCCGCCGGACACCGGCCTCCCCCTGAGACCGGGCGGGGGTGACAGGGACGGAGAGAGCCGCCGGGCACCGGCCTCCCCCTGAGACCGGGCGGGGGTGACAGGGACAGAGAGAACCCGCCGGGCACCGGCCTCCCCCTGAGACCGGGCGCGTGTGACAGGGACGGAGAGAGCCGCCGGGCACCGGCCTCCTCCCCACAAACCAAGCGAGGAGGTGACAGACAGCCCGCCGGGCACCCCGCCGGGCACGCTGCGCTTTGACAGCAGGGCGGGTTTTCAGGTTGCAGTTCGACACAGATAAACTGGGTCAGAACAGGAGTCTGGGCACTCCGTCCCTTTGCCAAGATGCGTGCTGTGGTGCACTGTGCTGCTTTCTAGCTGTTCTAATGAAATAGGCATATTCTAAAGCTGGCAATCATTTTATGTTATGGTAACAGTACACTGTAGCCTTAAAATAGAAAGAAATTAATAAAAAACCCACTCACACTAACCAGAAGTGAACTAACATGCCCACTCTCCAATACATTTCAATGTTCAGATCAAAGAAATACTCTAAAAGGATACCTGCCACTTTTTTCTGGAAGTAAAAACATACTGCCAAAATTCATACAGGAAAAACCCTCAAATACACACAACTACATTACCTAACAGAAGTATCAAGAAAGTAAGAGAGATTCTGGATATTGCATTTACAGATAATTAGGTATAAATTACTGTGCTTTGTTGGTGCCCCAGCATAAATAAACCAGATGTAGCTATGTATGTCTGCTAACTGCACATACCATTCTGTGTATTGCCCACATGAGAATAATATTTTTGCAAAAAATACTTAAAAATAATTTCAATTTACTCTCAGATGAGACTCGGATAATGTTTGCCACTGCACCTGTGTGCACCACCACTGGTCTTAGCAGCTATCCAGAGGAAGGCAGGGCACGCCACCAGGAGATGCTTACAAGATCTGAGCATTGTAACATAGCAAACAAGAATTTCAGAAAGTATCATTAACTTGCCATACTGTACTTTCGATAGTATTTTAAAAGCAGACTTTGAATTTGCTATTTATATGAAATACAGAACTAATTTAAGAAATCCTTCTACTTTCCAGCTGATACTACTTTGGTTTTAGACAAAGTACATTCTCAGGGAAATCAATCCTGGGCCTCTTACTAAAAGTGACCAGCAGCTGAAGTATAGAAATGAAAGACTTGTACTAAATTACATGGTAGTTTCGTGATATTTCAGCTAGGAGCTGAACTCAAACTGTTGTGATCTAAAGCAGATTTGACCCGCATTCCCAGGCACACATTAATCCTTTGACATTACAGTTTATAGATACAGGATTAGTTACTTGGAGTGCTGTACTAACCGCTGGGGGAAGTTGCTAAACCTTGGAGGAAAAAGGACAAACCAAAAAAGCTGTTACAACATCCCATGCATTCCTGAATTTTTAATAGCACACAAATTTAAAAGACAGCGGTAAGACGGAGGATAATTTAATTTCTTTCCTTTTAAAATATTTTGCAGACAATAATAGAGAAATGTAAAATTTGTATTTTTCAAACACATCAACTATTTCTTAGTTTACTGCTAGATTCCCAAGCCAGGATTTTGCAATGTGCATTTGACTGCAGAATTGCTTAAAGATGTAGTTCAACTTCTTTGCAATACAAGTGCAGATGCAACAGATTCACCATGTTTTATTATAATGACACACGTTCATAAAAAAGTATGCCATATTTGCGTCTTGTAATAAGTGAAGTAGAAATACACAGGTAAAATGAAGGAAATGAATGAGATTCAAATGCTCAACATCAGTTAATATTTTTTTTACTTTTCAAATATTTTTTCAAATATCTTTTAAACATCTATATGCAATTTACACTAGCTGAAATCAAGTAGACAACACAGAATTATGTTCAAGTTACAACTTTCAGAATTATTGTGGGACCAGTAATTCTGAAGATGGAAGACACTACCTATCATAAGCACCAGGTATTGTCACACCTACAAATGTCACGGTATATACCATTAAGTAAAGTGTAAAGGTTAATGACCCCTTTATTTATGGAAACTCTTCTCATACTTAATGATAGAAGTTTCTTGTGATAACAATCTGTCAAAATACAAAAACCATTACACATAACATAGAGAGGGAAACCCAGATTCACCTGTTTTAAATTACCCACAATTCAAAGTCTAGTGATTTTTATTGGTTAAGCACATGGGAAGGCAGAGAGCTGGGCAACTAGAGACTAGTCACAGAGATTTAAGTAGATCTGGGGACTACTGAAATGTGGCCAGTGAATCTACTGAAGGCAAACGCACCATGTGCCCAGGAATTGCTGAGAGCTGTATCACCTACTATTGCTGTGCTTTGGTCAACTCACAAAAAATCATAGAATGGTTTGGGTTGGAAGGGACCTTAAATATCATCCAGTTCCACCCCCCCTGCCATGGGCAGGGACACCTTCCACTAGCCCAGGTTGCTCAAAGCCCCGTCCAACCTGGCCTGGAACACTGCCAGGGAGGGGGCAGCCACAGCTGCTCTGGGCAACCTGTGCCAGTGTCTCACCACCCTCACAGGGAAGAAGTATGTGTACATTTATTAGTACATGTATTGTAATGGCACATATATTCTTATACTGGAATTGTCACTGTTGATTGCTGTGACAAGAAACAGTATTTGTAAAACTGTCATTCAACTTATTTATCAGTTATTTAACATGTGATTAAATTGCAAGATTTCAACACTCAGGATGACACATACATTGCAGTTCAATGTGTAAGGCATAGATGCTCTTTGGATTAGTCACCAGGCAGCTGCTTCTATTTTCACCATTAATTTTTAACTCTTCAAATTAAGATAGGGCTCAAGACCTGAATTGTTCAAGTGAGCGTAATATGATGCAGTGTCTCAGAAGTTTCAGATCTTGTTAACAACCGAAAGAATTATCTGCAAGCTTTTCACATAATTTGATGTGGGTGCCAAGGCAGCTCCTAGTTCCTAGTCAGGTGGTATATATATCATTGAAAAAATGAATGGGGCATGGCCTGAGCATGTGTCCAGAGAACAAACTGCCCCCAAAGCCCAATGTGTTCTGCTCTTTATTCCTTCTACACACACCATAGTAGGAAGGTGTGGGGACTTTTGGAGTTGCACTTTTGTCACTGTTTATATACTTTGGTACCTAGAGCAACTATCTAGTCTGTCAACTTCAGGTAGGTATGACCTGCACAGTTAATTTTACAACACAGAGGGAAGAGAAACTAATTATTTCATAGGAAAAGTGAGCCTTCAAAGCAAATTCTCCAAAAGCATGGCATTGACTAAGAAGCTTTGTTTAGGCAGGATCCCTAAATGAATGAGAATCACTTCACATGATCACTGCTTCATATAAATATTAAATAATTAAAACAAAGGCTTCCTCCTGATTATGTACCTAAACATTCCTGTACATCTGGGCTTTCTATTCAGCTTTTAATCCATCTAAAACAAGATGACAACGTGACAACTGAGTACCTTCAAGTCTGTACTACATAATGGTTATGTCAACATGTTTTTGGATTTGCAGAAGCAGCTGGAAGTTTTTTTGTTTTGATTAAAATGAGAACAGAGTACAAAAAGCCAAACAATTAAATTTACAGTAAATTTTTGTTTATCACTGCACAATTTAATAGTCTCAACCACACCAGCAAAGGATTTTTGTAAAATGTTTAACTTGATTCCTTATAAAAACACTAATAGTATGCAAATCAGATCCAGCTAAAAGAAACCCACAGTAATATTTTTCATTAGTGTCTTCTACTGAAAGAGTTTAAGATATATTCATCAGCTACAATTTGAAGTTTGAGCAGGTAACACAGGGACTGATGAACAACAGTGCTGAGGATGTAACAGCATGCTTAAAAACTGGATGCCACTTGCAATCAGTATTCAAAAAAGTGACTTGATTTTCAGCGCAGTTAACTCCTGTGATGCCAGTGAGAGGGGCTCAATACTTTTGAAATCAGGTGATTTTGATTATGCACAAGAAATGCTGGTTACAGGTTCAGGCACCTCAGGTGTGTACCCTCCTGAGATCACACAGCTGAGGGCCCAGAGAGAGCTGATCACTCCCTGCTGCTTGCTCTTAATATAAACTGATGCTTTGATAAGAGAAAGAAAACAGGAGAGAAGAGCAGGCAGGATGTGAAAAGGCAGACACTGACTGACAGAAAGGAGCCATTTTAAAGATTTGTTTCAGAAGCGATACCAAGTAGGTGAATTCATTAATTGCACCCAGGCTTTCTCAGTCCTGTACCTTGGCTCTCAACAAAGACCTTCCCTGGTCATGATACCTTGCAGGCATTTTCAGATCTCTCTACCAATGTCATAAAACAAGACTGTGACCCACTGAAGAAAATATCAGAAAGCAAAACTTCCTCAGAAATTACCCGCTGGTTCACTCTGCTTTAATGGCAGAAGCAGCTGTCGCTTTTCAGTGGGGAAGGTTTTTGGAAAGTATTTGCTCCTGCTGCATAATCTGTTCTTAATCACTGGGGGTGTAGAAATGGTTAATATAATAACCACCAAAAAAAAGAACATAAGGCTCAGATGCAACTCAGAGCCCACGAGATCAAATCAGCGGGCAGAAGCAAGGAAGCAATCTATTACGTTTTATAACCAACCCATTGCACTGACCGACACTCAGTAAAGAAGCACCCATGCACAGTTTTGCAGCTTGCCTGCAGACCCTGCAGCCACAGCAACAGCATCACTATGTTCATGATTTCAAATCACAGGGCTGGAAAGAAAATGAGTGAGGAAGTTTTATTTAAAATTTCCTCAAAACCCTATGAAAAGCAAAAGCTGTTTCTCTGTCAAAAGTAACATTTCTTTTGATATACATTGGTTCACCCCATCTATTAGTTTGTTATTCCTTTGTTGTGTTGGCAGAGGAAAAGCTATTATGTCAGGTGAAACCCAGTAAATTTTCAAAGGTAACATAATGATGCACTTAATGGTAATCTACAGTCTACCCTTGACACCAAATGCCACATTAATCACAATTTCTTTTACTCAGTATGCAGAAACCTGTAGGCAAAACAACAAGGGTCAGGGAAGTATTCCCTGCTTTATTACCGCAGCTGTGCGGAGCAGATTTCCAAGAAAACACACAGGACAAATCAGACAGTGCTGGCTTGGGCTTTCCTCTCATCACAGTGGGATTTTCTGGACTTGCCCATTCACTTTGCTCAGTCACATATTATATGTAATAGTATAATAATACAATATAATATATAATTATAATACAATATATTATGTAATATAGAGAAGTATTTTAAAAATCTTGAATAATTTCTTCTTCAGCTGTTCAAGATGCCATTTGGTTTGTTATATCAGCAAGCTGTCTGTCACAACTCAGTATCAACAAACCCACATGATTTCATGACAGTGAAAGAACTAAAGAATGAACACAAGTGACAAAAAATTATTTCACTCCTGATAGGAAGGAAGAATACGGTGCACACTTTCTTCTATTTTCTCTTGCAGATCTCCTGTGATCCTAAATTAATGTTTGGGCATATTAAATGGACAACAGACAAATACCTCAAACACAGTTAATACGAAATCTTATCGCTGAAAATTTCGAAGTGCTTTATAAGGACTAAGCCCCACAAGAAGTCTTACCATACTTATTTTATGGAAATTCAGCAAGTTACATGATGCCACATGAAAATATACATTGTGAAAGCAGAAAGACTTAAACCAACTGTACGGTAATTCACAACTCTCTACTCTAACCAAAGCTTACTTTTCTGGGTAACAAAAATGTTTCTGTAAAACAAAGTGGTAAAAGAAATGTAAATAACCAACATTTTGCAGAGAAGTTTGCATTTTTTTACCATGAATGTCATGTTGGCTTAGTTCTCTAGTGGCTACTTAGTTCAAGTCTTCTGTTATCTTCTAAAGCTCCCTCCCAACACACTGCTGTGAGGCAGGGGCACATGCACTTGATTTCACACTTTCAACTTAAATTTTCTGTATTTCTTATTTATTAGTGCCGAAATTTCACTTTGGCACCAGATTAATTTAATTTGTTCTGTTCCTTTCATTCTGGACTTCTCATTACGTTATCTATACTCTATGAGACTAAGTGACAGAAAGAAGGGTTTTTAAAAATTTTTCTAAGAAAACCCTTTGTATATGAGAAGCATAATTTGTTCCCTGCAGAGCTTAACTTGTTCTCCAAGCAAAAGCACAGTTAGTGTATGCACATCTGTGAACATGCTGTTAAATCTCTAAATACACTTAACTTTTCTCTGATGGGCTGAGGAAAAGCAAACTTTTTGACTGTCACTAACAGCATCATGGCACTGTCTACCAACTTAACTTTACTAAGGGGTATTTGAGTTTTCATAGTTTGGGAACAGATTGTATCAAGACTCTTGATCACAGGACCTTCTGGTAGTTTTCACAGGCATATTGAGGATCCAGGTAGGGATCAAGTTCTTCCAGGAAACAAACATGTGCAGGGCTGTGAAGGCACAGGGAGGATGTGCAGATGTTCACAGGCAGAATTTCTCTCAATATCAGAAGAAATTATGTTTCAGTTAGGCAGAACTACTTAATGCCATCTTTAAGCATACAATGACCCAGCCAGCTTTTTTATGTAGGCAAGAGCACAGTAGCATAAATGCAACAGGACAATGGCATAGAGCAATGTGTTTAAAGATGAACATTATTTTAAAAGTCAGAATTATTTTTTTGCTTTTATGCAGACATATATGAACAGAAACAGTAATGCCACAGATATAAAACGTCGGTATGTAAATATCAAATGTACTTTTAAGGACTAAGCATAAAAGCATGCAAGCAGTCCATAACATCCCTTTACCAAATAAACTTTGGATTGAATTTTGCTTGACAACTTCTGTGCGGTTACCTCCAAGGCATTAGGTCTAGGTATTGCCTTGGGCACATGCCAAGTCCAATACATGCACACACACACGTACACATACCAACCTGGTACATGCTTCTCATTCTTTGCTGAATAAATATAGCAAAACCTAGAGATCCACATCCAGTACACTGGTTACGTGAATAATAATGATGTCTTACATCTTTTAGTGTAAGAAAATTCATAATTAAACACAGTAAAGTAGGCGCATATGCACAGAGTTTAGTTACGGCTGGAGTAGGAGTATGACAGTTTTCTTTATGGTATCAGTAAAGAAATAACCTAAGCTTTATCATATCAGAGGCACAGATTATTGACTACTCTACATGATTTTTTCCCCTTGCATGCCTTATGTAAATAGAAAGAGGTGAAGCTAGTAGAAAATTATTTATCATCTATGCTTGTGGCTTCCAATTTGCATTGTAGCCTCCATACTGGTAAACTAAACTGTGCTAGGACCTAGGCTCCAGGACCAAAACTTTTAGTATGTCCTCTAGCATGATTTTGGCCAAAACCAGCCAGCGCTTTCCCAGTCAATGTCTGGGCACAGGTCAGAAAGTAGTGCAGAGCAGGAACTGTTCTTAAAGAAGATGTGTGAGAAGCAGTCATGTTTGGGGCTAGGGGGAAAGGAGGAGGCTTCACTATTTAAACAGAAGCTGTATTTTGTCACTTGCTGTCAAGAGCCACAAGATGGGCCTTGATATGTTTTATACAGAAAAATAATTTAAATACCAATTTTAGTGTTATCTACCTCAATCAGAAATACCTCGAACTGTTCAGAGAGGTTTAGTAATTGATTTTGTCTAAGTGAGATTCTAAACACACTGCACACCACCCCTGGCAATTACATACAGATCCTCCCTTCTCTTATCAAGTGATCGTTCATCAGATGCTCAGCAAGGAAAGAACGATTCACTAACTCCATATGCCTTTTCATACATATGTGTTAATGAATTCTGCTGAAATCACACCATGGAACAGTGGGAAAATGAGTGAGAATAAACCTTTGCCCTTTTCAGAGTTCATTTTTGCTTAGTTTCATCAAGTTCACTACTGGACCTTAAACGAGGTGCCTAAGTTAGGAGTTAAATTACTCAAGACTCCCAACTGAAGTCAGTCAGGGACAGATACTCAGAAGATGTCAGACGGACTGAAAACACTTTCTAGTAGAGTCTTCTGCCTCTCACTAACCATAGAGAGGACCTAAGAGTTCTAATTAGGAGCTTCATCACACAGAACAAAATGAGACCTTTCCATGGGAGAAGCAGCAGAGCATTCTTTTCAATAAGTACTTTTTAGGGGAGCAAATGCTACTATAAAGCAGTATTTCAGTAAGTGTTCTCTAAAAAGGCCTGTTCACATCTGTGTATTGTTTCCAGCATTGAAAAACTGTGAATATACTAGTGCCACTTAACATGGCAATGCATGAAGACTGGAATTTAGCACTTCCGTAAAAGTTGCAGATATGCAGTAATTCCTAGGTTCTGGTCTTGAATGATTCAGAATTACTAAACTTCACTTCATACTACAGGGACAGTGTCTATAAAGCACATGCCAAGAAAAAAGATGCAGGTTAGCACTACTAACATCAGTCCATGATGACTGCAACTGTATTGTGTTTCATTTTAACCTCTGTGCAGTCTCTCAGTTCTAGGTTTCCTCTGCCATTGAAGCAAATTTGCTCTATCATAACTTTAACGGATATACAGAAGAAGTTGTATACTGCTTTTCTATTATTTTAGTTAAGCAAAGTCTGCATTGCACTGAAGGACACTGACATTAGTCTGCTTAGAAATCAGAAACATATGTATTTGGTCACTGTTTGCAGATCTGGTCTTCAAGGTATATAGGCAGTAGAAGAAGAGAAGGTAGGGGTATTTTATAATGACTGTCACTACCTCCCTTTTGTAGCCAGACTGCAGCTTCCAACGAATGTCGTGCTTCAGTACATTCAAAACCAGCTCTCTGAGATCCAACCTGGGTATGTGCTTCATGATGCCTAAGGCAATTTTTCTAAATAGAAGTACAGGGAAAAAAACCCAACCAGCCAACAACAACAACAACAACAACAACAACAACAACAAAGGAAAAAAGCAGTATAAGAATGAGGTTCTGTTAAGTTAAATTTGGTACTTCAGTTATTCACCTTGCAGAACCAATTCAGAAGCTACCACTATCTTTAAATATGCCCAGGAAAAATAATCTAAAGCATGAATGAGTGGGAAAAAACCTGGCAACTAATACAGCTGAAAGGACACATGGGAGACGGTGAACAGCAAATGATAAGCAAGTTTGCAATATGATATGGTGCAGAAAGCAAGCAAGAGAGAAGCTCTGCAAGGTAATGTTACATATCGTGAGGAAATATAGCACAAATACTAGAGGAAGCTCTGTCTGCAGATTGCATTCTCTGCTGTACATCTTAGAAGATTTCAACCAAAACCCAGCCATAAATACAGCATAAAATTGATGAAAAGCTTGAATGAGAACCTTTCTGAAGGAAGTTATATATAGAAAGGAATATGAATAGCTTGGCAAAATGGGAACAAAAAGGCAATGGGGTGGAGAACCGTAACTCCACAAATTTTTAAGGGCTATAAATGGAAAGGATGAGAAATAATATTTTGGGTGGGACAAGTGACATAAGTACATGTGGTGGAAAGAAAAGAATTAAATGTTAAAGTACACATCAGAAGTCTGCGTTGATGTCAGCATTTACGCAGCACCAAACTATCGGGTCCCAGGTGTAGAACTGTTACCAACAGGAATGGTGCAAGGAAGAGAAAAGCCACCTTACACGGATGTGACAGACACTCTTGTTTTCCAAGACCAGAATGTTATATCAGAAAGCTGTAAAAAAGCTAACATAAGGCCTGATAATGTTTTTTATACATTCAATTCTCTCATGCAACTCTGTTATCCTAGGACAAGAGCATATTACATACACTGACTAAAATAATAAGCCAGGAAGAATGGAAAGTAAATGTGTTGACTTAAAATGTTTGCATTTGTTTTTCTCCCCCTTCTTTCCCTCCTTCTGTGTAAATGGTTACCACATTAAAAAAAAGAAAAAAAAATATACAGCAAACTAGCACAGTCTTGCAGAGTGGTTATGCCCAAGAAAGAAACATACTCTTTCAGGAGGGAAAAAACAATCAAAGGTTATTTACAAAGTTTTTATCCCTCCTCCAAAAAAATAAGAATGAAACATGAAGTTGAGAACACTACAGAAAAAATATTTCACTCTAATTCAACAAATGCTGTCAACAAAATGGAATTGTTATCACTCCAGCACAAGACTGATCACTAAGCCCAGTCTACAACCATTCTGCATTTCCTTCCTATCAAACTGTAAAACACCCTCCAGCACTCTAATGACATACTTTATGATGCTTTGGAAATAGATCCAAACCCCCAAACCCAATGATCCAGTGAGGATGAGAAAATGGCAGACTCACATCACTACCACTGGCACGGGCCCCCTTTTCTGATATGGAACTCATTAAAATAAAGTATTTAAAAAAATCACAGGAAAGGGGTTTAATTGTGGTCAACCTTTACTGCTTCTAAGGAAGGCAGTCGAGGCCATGAAAGCTGTACCTCAAGTCAGTGTAAGAAATATTTCTTGGACAACTATGGAAGAGTCCACAAACAGGAGTTAGGTACTGAAATATATGACATACTTTATACTAATGATTAGATTTCATACATACATACATACATATATATATAGATGACATCTACAATATATAAACTTATATGATTATACATGGTGTAAAAACTACAGCAACTGTAACACATGTACTCTCTTATCTTTTTTTTATAGTCCTTTCCATTAACTACTCATATTCACTAAAACCAATACAGTTTTCTTGATGTTGCTTATTTGGATGATGACTTCAGGTTTAATATTTTCATGTCCAGAAACCAGTTTCAAATTTCTAAATTTATTTATATCCATCTGATCCTATGTAAGTATTGCATTCTAATATAAAAGAATATATAATTGCATAACAATTCTATTTTTTGTCTGTATTTACTCTTGTAATGTTTCTAGAACACACTCATATACACATTCTCTGTTTAATGAAGTTAAATGAGCCAAGATACCCTGAGCTCCTCCCATAACTTAGGTTCCTTATTATCTTCCTATGCTTTTCCTCTACTTATTTCAGTCTGAATTCATCTTTCTTGAACACAGCTGGCTAGAAATTACCTTGTATGATAGTACCTATGCTTTTCTGTCCTATAAACTATATTATGATGAACTAAAATGCAAGAGAATTCTCTCCATGGTGACATGTCACTCATCTTCATGAGCACTGATGGAGACCCTTAGCCCTTTACTGTGTATTTCACACATGCAGTGAGAAAAGCAGGCTTTTCTTAAACCTTATCTGTGCAAATATGACTCATGTGTAAGAAACAGTAAGTACAGAGAATATGAAGATAATGTTTTTAAGCCCCTCTCCTGCACACCCAGACTCTTCATTCTTACAGCATGTGTACAACTGCCTCCTTCAAGTGCTCTGCTGACATGGTTGTCTTCTCAACCTTCTCACTCTTGGTCCTTGGCCAGATTGTCACTCAAAGGTCAAACTAGAGCGCAGTCAGCAAGAGCTGTGGCAGGGGAGAAGTGGTAGCCAAGCTCAAATCAATGTCTCCTCTAGAGATCTGCAAAGCAAAGTAACTAGAAATTCATAGCATACTTTTAACAAAACAATATTGCCTTAGATACTGTGCTGCATCACATCCTAAGCTCAGGTTGGCTGCGTGACAAGGGCTGTCTCCTGTTCTGAGTGCTGTTTTCCGTTTATCTTTGCCTGATGTCAGGGATGTCTCTGCCTCTTGGCATCTGATGTATTCTCCTTTGTTCATACTTAACTTCATGTTTTTGTAGTTAAAATTACTCATGGCATAGTCTAATAGATTGGGTTATTCAATTCCTATTCTGGATTTGAACAAAACAGGCAAAAAGAGAATTATCGAAGTGTGTGAGTGAGACCACTCTCGTTCCTCTGTGACCACAGGTACAACCCTCACAGACCCCTTCTTGCCTCTAAAACTTCATGATTATTACTGACCTTACAGGAGCTGATCAACTTAGATAGGTCTCCATTGCTTTGAATTACAAAAGACAGAACTTTGGAGACTACAACAGGCTGGATTCAGGGTAACGTAAATCAAACCAACCATATATCCAATGTTTTTAGCTATTTCTATTTGGACACACGCATAAAGTATCAGCTATACAGGTTCTTGAAAACACAATATACGTACATACATACTTCCTTATATATTCCACAGAAGGTTCCTCTTAGAAACAACATACATACGAATCATCCTGAAAACCTCAGAAAAGCATTGTTTCCAAACATTTCAACAGCATTAACTTCCTTCAAGATACAGGGTAATGAAGGATACAGAACACATTGATACTCATCTTGTGAAGTTCTGCATCATCTTCACAACTTTACAGTATTCTACTGTGGTATTAACTGTACAAGTTATAATACAAGGTCATATAAGATTTATTTTTCCTTAAGGAGAAGATTACACGGTTGTCCTTAGTGATATTAGACAGTCACTATTTGTAAATGGCACATAACTGTATCTAAGCCAATCAATAGTTAATGAAATTTAAGGGGAAACTTCCTTTTTGTCTATGCTCGTTCATAATTTCCCAACAGTATTCCTGTACCTTCCTTCTGAAGTAGTCAAATGTAATACAATGGATCACAACAAACTGAATTTTTATGTTTCCCAGCAATACAGGCTCATTCACAATGCCAAATCTTTTCCTTACTTTTTGTGACTCTATCAGAGAAATATTATTTTAAAAAAGAAGCATGTCCTGCCTTCATACTCTGCCCCATGTATATTCCTTGCCTGAGGTACACCACCATTTCTGGGACAAGTTAGTCAAAGGCATTCTTTTAGCTGTAGCACATACACTAGCTACAGATAGCCACGCTATTCCTTACTAATGAAATACAGAAGCAAAATTAATATACTGAAGCATCTCGTAGGCAGATAACCTGTGATTTACTTTTACAGACTACCCTGGAAAAAGAAGACAGGAATACTTTCAGATAAGTTAACTTTTAGGTGATGATATTCAATGACAGGAAAACAGAAAAAAAAACAACTTCCCAGCTGACAGAAAATGTCAAGCTCCCTTGTGTAAACCATCAGAATTTTTGTCAGCAGCAAAGTCTCCTTAATTCAGCTGTGTATCTAGCACAACTTTGGTTCTACTCTATGTGGTAAAAAGAAGAATTTAGCAGAAAAAGCAATTAGTAGGATGTCTTGAATATAAAAGTTAATGTACCTGTTCCAAACCATTTTAAAAATTATACTTTCTCCCAGTCTGTCCATCTATTGCTCATATTAACTTACAGATTCTTACATTCAATATATCCAATATTGTCATCTAAGTTGCACCTTCTTCAACATCTGCATTTGACCCACTATATTCGAAACCACACATTTTTCAAATGAATGAAAACTTGGCTTTATTTTTTTACTTTTTCAGCTTCTACCTGATGATATAAATAGCAGGCAATATTCTCATCTGTTTCAAATGCTCTACAGTGATCACAAGGTTTTTCCATGTCCTGGCACCTTCTTTATTTAACATACATTATCCAATTTTATTTGAAGTACATCTTTAATGCCCTAAAAGCCTCCAGTGCTTCCTGGCAGTTCCACTTGGAAAAAAAATTCAAGGACCAGAATTTTTTTTTAATGTATTTGTATTTCAAGCTGTAGTCTTCAGTATAACGACGCATACAGTGCTAGGTACAAGGATTACATCCTTAGGTATGCAGGTCTAAGTGTCATTTGCACCAAGGTGAGGTGTGACTAAATTTATGTCTACTTTAAGGCCACTTTCCACTGACTTAGCATAAATTTGATTTTGAGCCTTGTATGTTGGAATCCTCCATCCAAGCTCATTGGACCAGCCACATGAAGAGTTTTTTTAAAATGTGAATCACAATCAGGGTTCTACAGTATTAACTTTGTATATGTTATTAGGAGTATACTAAAACTTACTCTGCAGAGTTCAAATACAGAAGAACTAAAATGGGATGAAAATAACTCAGGATATATCCTTCAGTAGCA